>NC_136059.1:50769116-51382866 GCF_964261635.1 Lissotriton helveticus | reverse complement strand
GCAGTCGCGAAAGATAAGAGTGAAAGTAGGTGTAACAAGAGGCGTATACATAGACATGTGATGTAAACGTAACAGAATATGTCATAAATGGGGCGGAAACATGGAGGGGGCCACCTAAGGAGCCGGGACCTCTGACCTAGTGGTGCGCGCAAGCTGGCAATGACGTGTTACTAGGAAGAACTGGGGGCTATGACTTCTGCGCTAGAAGAGGAGACTAAAGTCTGCGGAGTCAGAGCGACATGTACCTAAACACTATCTAGTATCTGATGTTTAGAGAACGTGTTGATAGAATCCAAAAGTTATCAGGGCAAAGGCTAACAGACTCTAAGACTGGGGCATGCATTATTCTACATGTAGTGCTTGTTGAGGAATATTAAATGACCATTAATACAGTATTTCTCTTACATGGAGACAGAGAGGCTAGACTATGACTGAAACTATTGATGCGATTCAGTAGCTTAGGAATGCAGAGAAGGAGAGCTGAACTGATAACTAGAATCATAACATACTCTTGGCAGACTGGCAGGCAGAGCCAGGCCGAGCCAGGCACTGTGAGGCAGGAAGTAAGTGAAGGGTCAGGGATGCAGGTGGGGGCTGTATCGCTCCTCAGCGAGGGTTCAGGAGACAGGAGCTGAATCTGGTGTCCGGGCCCTTTTGAGGCCTAGAAACGGGGACTTTTACTGAATTAACATGCACACTGTGAAACGTGGCAACATAGCTTTACATAGGCCTAATACTCGTAGCTTTCACGAGAACTGAAAACTAGCATACTAGAGTTGGACACAACTGTAATTGCGTCTTTAATCGATCATAAGGGAATACATATGCATATTAATCATGCACATATAACATAAGATGGGGAACACGTAGGGACACAGAACATGGCAAAATTTACTTTTCCACAGATCACTACTAGAATTATCTCCCAAACAGGTCATGAAGCCAGTAGAGCATACCTCCCAGAGTTCCTTGAAGAATGTTGCGGGGATTACTTTGCTCCAGTTAAGTGTGTACCCATTTTGTCTCCCAAGAACCACATCAACCGCTGCCTCAACAAGAGGCGCGGCCGAAGATGGGTCTGGGAATAAATCTGCTACCTTAAGGCATTGGGGGAGATGATCACTTATAGGCATTGGGATATTTGTAACCCCCACAACTCTATGATTAAGATTACTGGAGGAGATAATAAAATCAATGGTTGACACCAAGCCTCTACCAACAAAGGTCGGGACAAAGGGTGTGGGTTTTAGCGCTATTTCATTGGCAAACCCCAAGTCAAACATGAATAATAATTCGTTCAGCAAATCCCCCATTAAAGTGTGATCAAAGTGAGTCAGATTCATATCTCTCTCTGTCATTAGGCCGCATAGGCCCTGACTCCCTTTGGTACACAGTGAACAGTTAAAATCCCCCCCCCATAAAATTACTAGTTCTCTGTCATTTTTATCTACCTCTAGCTGAACTTCCTCCTTGAGCTGCTTCATCGCAGCCGCAATTTCTTCCCTCGGGACATTATTATAAAAATTAATAATGATCACCTTTGCTCCTTTAAGATCTCTTAGAATTATGAGCTGAAAATAATTGGAATATAAATGACATTGGACCTGTTTGATTTTAAGTTGATTTGAAACAAACGTAGTCAAACCACCCCTTGCCCTTCCAAAGTGGCCTCCAACTGCTTGGGTAAAAAAGGTTCTATAACCATTTACGTGGATTGGGTCCTGGATCCATGTTTCTTGCAGGGCCACTATGTCCTGGCCGCTTATTACAGACTCCCAGGCTGGGTTAGTGATTTTTTGCCTCAACCCAGCTACGTTCCAGAAAAGCAGTTCACAAAAGTCACTCTTCACCTGTGTCGGGCCATTACCTGTCTTTTCTCTACTCCCATTATTGTTGCCTACGATAGGTTGCGTCTGCTCCATTAGATCACTGTCACAAGGTGTCAGCCTATCGAGAGTGAGGGTCTTATTTACTATGGGAGGTTCTTGAGATGACTCAGTGGGGGCCTCGGTGTTATTAGAGAAAACCCCACCCCTAGTAAGAACTTGAGAAGCTGGGGAAGAGGGCTTTTTCCCAACCACAGTTTCTATGGGAATCTGGGCTTGCTGTCAATCTACCCCATCCAGACCAGAAAAGATCTGGTAGCGATTTTGGATCGGTAAATTATACATATATGGAAACAATCCTCTATTGTTCCATGGTCCACCTTGAGTAAGGTTGGGTCCCAAATATGGTAGGTAATGATTACTGGGAGGGGGGTATTGGTAGACCTGATGCTCATTTCTGAGGTAAAAGTCCTCCGGCCTCTGAGTGTAAAGAGAGGGGCCTTGACCACTTGGATAACCAGAACTACCCAGCATAGGCGGTGCTCCCCCAGGCCCAACCTAATCCCATGGTCTTACATTTCCAAGCCCCCGACGTTGATGGACTGGCTTCTTAATAAGCTGCCTGTCCCTGCCCCAGTTATTAAAACTTTTTGGGGGTGCATAGGGATAGAAATAGGAGAGAAGATGTGTGGAGATGGAATCGCTACTTCTAGCATCGAACCAGTCCCCAATATGCCTCACGGCCCTATGGTCCTTAAAATTTATGATTATAACATCACCATTTTTATCCTTTGGCCTGGCTCCCACCCAGTTGGCACGCCTTAGACTTATAATTTCACCATTTATTGATGCAGGTAACGGTCTATTATCACGGAGCCAGAAGACAACCTTATTCCGTAATGCACCATGATCTTCCCATTTACCTGCAGGCAATTCTGGGACCCCTGCCATTACAATAACATAAGGAGCAGAATCAGGGGTTAAGTCTATGACACAATTAGTTTTTCCGGGAGCGATGGCCAAAACATTCCCTTTACTTGTCTTGGTCGTTAGTAAGTCCTTACTACCACCTTGATTTTGAATTCCCCCTGGTTTAGATGATTGCTCCTTAATTACAGGAGCCGCCAGTTGAGATATGGCCGTTTGTGGGGTTGGAGTTATTAACGTAATCACAGGGCTACCCGATCTTACCCCCTCTTGCACAGATTTCTGTTTTTGTACAGGTACCGGTGTTGTAGATGCTGGTATTATGGGTACTAGCATTGGAGGGGGAGCTGTTGCTATGGATTTTGCAGGTGGCTTGACTCTTAATAAAGGGTTCGCCTTAGGTTTCTCTAGCCCCTTTACCAGGTCAAATAAGAGGAGGGAATTCTGTTCGACCTTCTTCTCTATTTGATCTAGGTGTGCGCACATCATAATTGTCTTATCTAGGAGTGGTTGCGTCACACCCCTGATAAGTTCTGCAATTTTGGCCATCATGACCACCTCACATCCTGGGATTTGGCCAGTTTGTGACGGGGGGGCATGAACAGCCCCTTTCCTTATTTTATGTGCTCGATTTCCCAGTGACTCGCCCCCCCTTTTTTTGCTGTTTGTCGTAATAAGGGGGGATGTAGGGACATGGGCGATGGCTCAATAGGGAGTTTTGGGGAGCCCGATAGCCTAACACTATCATTCCCAGTAAGTAAGTCCAATGCAGATGAACTAGCGGGTGTACTAGACAAAGGATGATTACTTATTGAAACAAACGTAGTCAAACCACCCCTTGCCCTTCCAAAGTGGCCTCCAACTGCTGGGGTAAAAAAGGTTCTATAACCATTTACGTGGATTGGGTCCTGGATCCATGTTTCTTGCAGGGCCACTATGTCCTGGCCGCTTATTACAGACTCCCAGGCTGGGTTAGTGATTTTTTGCCTCAACCCAGCTACGTTCCAGAAAAGCAGTTCACAAAAGTCACTCTTCACCTGTGTCGGGCCATTACCTGTCTTTTCTCTACTCCCATTATTGTTGCCTACGATAGGTTGCGTCTGCTCCATTAGATCACTGTCACAAGGTGTCAGCCTATCGAGAGTGAGGGTCTTATTTGCTATGGGAGGTTCTTGAGATGACTCAGTGGGGGCCTCGGTGTTATTAGAGAAAACCCCACCCCTAGTAAGAACTTGAGAAGCTGGGGGAGAGGGCTTTTTCCCAACCACAGTTTCTATGGGAATCTGGGCTTGCTGTCAATCTACCCCATCCAGACCAGAAAAGATCTGGTAGCGATTTTGGATCGGTAAATTATACATATATGGAAACAATCCTCTATTGTTCCATGGTCCACCTTGAGTAAGGTTGGGTCCCAAATATGGTAGGTAATGATTACTGGGAGGGGGGTATTGGTAGACCTGATGCTCATTTCTGAGGTAAAAGTCCTCCGGCCTCTGAGTGTAAAGAGAGGGGCCTTGACCACTTGGATAACCAGAACTACCCAGCATAGGCGGTGCTCCCCCAGGCCCAACCCTATCCCATGGTCTTACATTTCCAAGCCCCCAACGTTGATGGACTGGCTTCTTAATAAGCTGCCTGTCCCTGCCCCAGTTATTAAAACTTTTTGGGGGTGCATAGGGATAGAAATAGGAGAGAAGATGTGTGGAGATGGAATCGCTACTTCTAGCATCGAACCAGTCCCCAATATGCCTCACGGCCCTATGGTCCTTAAAATTTATGATTATAACATCACCATTTTTATCCTTTGGCCTGGCTCCCACCCAGTTGGCACGCCTTAGACTTATATTTTCACCATTTATTGATGCAGGTAACGGTCTATTATCACGGAGCCAGAAGACAACCTTATTCCGTAATGCACCATGATCTTCCCATTTACCTGCAGGCAATTCTGGGACCCCTGCCATTACAATAACATAAGGAGCAGAATCAGGGGTTAAGTCTATGACACGATTAGATTTTCCAGGAGCGATGGCCAAAACATTCCCTTTAATTGTCTTGGTCGTTAGTAAGTCCTTACTACCACCTTGATTTTGAATTCCCCCTGTTTTAGATGATTGCTCCTAAATTACAGGAGCCGCCAGTTGAGATATGTCCGTTTGTGGGGTTGGAGTTATTAACGTAATCACAGGGCTACCCGATCTTACCCCCTCTTGCACAGATTTCTGTTTTTGTACAGGTACCGGTGTTGTAGATGCTGGTATTATGGGTACTAGCATTGGAGGGGGAGCTGTTGCTATGGATTTTGCAGGTGGCTTGACTCTTAATAAAGGGTTCGCCTTAGGTTTCTCTAGCCCCTTTACCAGGTCAAATAAGAGGAGGGAATTCTGTTCGACCTTCTTCTCTATTTGATCTAGGTGTGCGCACATCATAATTGTCTTATCTAGGAGTGGTTGCGTCACACCCCTGATAAGTTCTGCAATTTTGGCCATCATGACCGCCTCACATCCTGGGATTTGGCCAGTTTGTGACGGGGGGGTATGAACAGCCCCTTTCCTTATTTTATGTGCTCGATTTCCCAGTGGCTCGCCCCCCCTTTTTTTGCTGTTTGTCGTAATAAGGGGGGATGTAGGGACATGGGCGATGGCTCAATAGGGAGTTTTGGGGAGCCCGATAGCCTAACACTATCATTCCCAGTAAGTAAGTCCAATGCAGATGAACTAGCGGGTGTACTAGACAAAGGATGATTACTTATCAAGGTGGGGTCATCGGAAGTGCTTTCAATATTATCTGTGACCCATGAGTGTGATAAATCAATAATAAGAAAAGAATCTTTAGGGCGTTTGGACGCGGTGACATCCCCTATTTCTCCTAGTCTGACTGGTCTGGTTTCTGTAAATAGTGATGAAGATCCAGACTCTCCCCCCCCCTCCTTGTGTAGTTTTATGGTTGATTTTCCTTTGCTTCCCCCTGCGTCTCACTCGGGCTTTCTTAAATCTTCTAGGGGATTCCCTTGCAGCAGGCTCAGATATTTCAGAAGAGCCTATACCTGTCCCCATGAGGGCTTGGACGTTAGAATCCTCATCGTTCTGACCCGCATGGACCGTGGCAACTACAGTAGTTACTTTGCCTACAGGGGGAGGGGGCTCCTCTGGCAAGGGTGTATCTGTGACAGTAAATGGAAGCTCAGGTGTAATTGTAGGAGAATGCTCCAACCCCAGAGACGCCCTTCTATTGTTGTTAATTTGCGCAACCTTTTTAATTAAAAAGTTGTCCATAGTTACCAATTTGGAGGGCATAATAGAGAATAATTCCAGACTTAAATAGGGAAAGGGGTGTGGCCCCGGCCCGGCTCCTTCGGTCCCCGGAGGGCCACAGAGGGCCCGCTCTTTGCCCGGTCTTCGCCCTGGTCTCTCCCGCGCGCTACCGCGCAGCGGTTACTCCGCCCTCTTAAGTAGGGTTAAGACAGGACAGGGCAAGGGGCGTGGCCGGCAGGGAGAGCGTCCACAGGTGGAACACGCAGGGACTCCTGGGCAATGGAGTCCCTGCTAGACTGCTCGCAGCCCTGCCGGTGCACTAGGAGTTTAAGGATGACCAATCCGCCTCCCAACGCCCCGAGGAAGCTGCAGACGCAGCGGGACCCGCTCAGCGGGTCCGGCAAGCTGTAGGCTTCTCCAACGACGACGAGCAGCAGGGATAGGGATGCCTCCAACCAGGTCCGTGAAACAAGTGTCCCGCTGGATAGCGGAAAAGGTACAGCTTTATCCAATGTCCAATGTCAGGGGGCGTGGCCGGCAGGGAGAGCGTCCACAGGTGGAACACGCAGGGACTCCTGGGCAATGGAGTCCCTGCTAGACTGCTCGCAGCCCTGCCGGTGCACTAGGAGTTTAAGGATGACCAATCCGCCTCCGAACGCCCCGAGGAAGCTGTAGGCTTCTCCAACGACGACGAGCAGCATGGATAGGGATGCCTCCAACCAGGTCCGTGAAACAAGTGTTCCACATTTCCACATTTAACTTTTGACTCTGTACTACACTTATCCTCAAGGCCAAATAGTGTAGGAGCCATTAGAACCTCTTGAATTTCCTCAGAGCACATCCCGAGATTCTTTCCCTACAATTTTGGTTTTAAAAACACCAGGTAAGAATTTTTAAGGTCAAAAGGCAATTTCTTTTTTTAAGTTAAAACAGAATCATTGCAGAATGACCAGCCGTTTCTAGACTTTAAATAAGCTGTGTAATGTCCTGATGTTGTTGAAGGACCGTCATGATATATAATTGCTGCAGTTACAAAAGTCCTTCCTGATATTGACAACTGCGAAGCCACAACATTTTTAATTAAAGTTGTCAATTTTGTTCCATCAGGCCTACATCGTTGGAACATTAAAATGACATACTGGCCATATGTTTGTATAAATAATGTGGACAGCATTGCTGACTTACATGGGCTACACTCCATGTTGTGATCGGCTGATTTTACTAGCTTATTAAAGGACACTGATTTACTGTCTGGCAAAGTTAAATATATAAATCTTTCTGAGTCTACACTACTAGTACTTGATACCCTACAGTTCTCGCAGTCATGCTGCCATTGATAAGAAAGGCCAAACAGGTGATCTACATCTACACCTTCATCTTGCAATACATCAAGCATATACATTAAAAACTCCTGACAATCTTGCTGAATATTTTGAGAGAATTGCGTTTGACCTGAACATTTGTCTAACAGATTTCGAATTTCAGACACACTTTCTAATTTTGTTCTATCAGTGCTACATTTCTCTAACACAGAATTCAGCAAGCAGCAAAAACTTTGATCCGAATTGATCACAATCTGTTGTTTTAAAGTTTCTAGAGAAAAGACAACATTAACCACTACATTAGCATAGCAGTTGACACCAGAACTATTTTCAAATTGAAAACCAACAACATCTTCAACAGAATCCTTTTTCTTTCTGCTTATAATTTCAGGTTCATCGACTTTTCGTCTTTTTGCTACAACCTCCCTACTATTGATCACATTTCTTCGTTTCCGGCCTACCACACGTTTCTCAAACAAAGGATATTGAGGCAAATGTGGCGCATACTCTCTTCTTAACCTATTGTATTCCTTAACACAATCTAGATCCGCACAAATGTTTGTGACATCACACTCAATCAAGTACAATCCCGATAAAGTTCTGACTCGTGACAATGCCACATATGCCATACCCTCCTTGAACACAGAACTGCCAATATTCACCAATGCACTGTCTACACTTAAACCTTGCGATTTATGGATTGTCACCGCATATGCCAAGCAAACAGGAAACTGCTTACGGCGAACATATAAGTCTTTTACAAGCAAAAACCTAGCAGAGCAACGACCAATTAGCTGTACTTCCTCAATGCCATCAAATTTAATTTTAAAAAATTCAATTCCATCTCTATTTCTGTATTTCTCAAAATCAACAACATTACCCATTGATCCATTTACCAGACCTCTTTCAACATGTAACGTTCTTCTTAAAATTATACGACAATTTAAGCACACATTCAGAGTCTTTTCAAAACCTGCAGTTTTAGATATAGTCTTCTCTAATGAATCCAATTTTGATTTCAAATTCTCAGACAAAATAATTGTTGCTCCCATATGTTCTATTCTGTCAATAGCTTCCAGTTTCACAATCTCTTGGTTTTCTAAATGCAACATTTTGTTGTTGAAGATGGCACATTCTGCAAGAGTTGGCGTCAAACATATTCCAGATTTCTTCTCAGTAATTTTCCGAAAAATATTCTCAGGCACAACGTCTTCTTCTGGATACAAATTTGACAGTAATCGTGCATGTAAAGCTTCTTTCCCATGCTCGGTCACTTTTCCAATTCTAACATCTTGTAGAATATTCTTATAATCTTCATCCTTCGCTTCACGCATATTTTCACGCAGTTCAGCATAATTGAAGTTTAACCATATATTGACGTTGCCAATACTCCCTAGGCACTTCCTGGTATCTTCATGCGTGAGCATTTTGAACACACGTTGTCCTTTCACTGGTGTCAGCTGCAGAAGATCACCGAAAACAATGATGTGTTTGCCACCAAATAACACATCATACTCTGTTTTGAGAACTTCTTGCATTCTCAAATGCACAAAGGCAAGCATGACATTGGAAACCATGCTTACTTCGTCAATGATAAGAAGTTTCGTTTTCCTCAAGACTCTTGAAACTTCACAACAAGCATCTCCAGATAACTTGTGGTATTGTAATTTGTTATCATGCTCCACTGGCAGCATCAGTAGACGATGTAAAGTAATACCTTTAATGTTATGTGCTGCCAGTCCAGTTGGAGCAGTGACAACACAAGACAGCGATGACTCAGTCCTTTTCTGCAAATAACATGAAATTGCTTTAATGAGAAAACTTTTTCCAGTTCCCGCTTCTCCACTCACGTACAGTCGGACAGGCTTCAACGACGTACATGAGCACTCTTTCTTCTCATGACTTAATCCATGATCAATTTGGTTGGTAACTTTGTCATATATTTTCCTCTGCTCAACGTTGAGTTGTCTTTCCAAGTCTTCTAAGTTAACCGCATCCTCCTGAGCATGTGCCATAGCTCTTTCCACTTCAATCATAGAAGTGGCAGCTTCATTTTCGATAACTGGTCCTCCTAGTGGATCCTGACTCAATGAAACAGAACTCTGACTGTCCTGAGAACTGTCTCTAGCAATCTCGGCTGCAATCGTTGCTTCCTGCTCGATTTCCGCATTCAAAATTTCTAGATATTTGGGAAAAACAGGACATTCTATGGTCTCTTTGGCGGCATTGAAAGAGTCTTCGTAACAGAGGAAATCTCCAAGCAGTTCCTCTTCTGCACGCCAAGGCTTGAAAAGTTGCAAAAGAGCTAAATAGAAAAACTCTTTTCTTTCAGGAGATTCACCACTCAATTTTCGATGATTTACCAATTGACATTTTCTTTGCTTGACCAGACATCCCTCACTTCCAATTACAGCATACACTCCTTTATCAATATCTTCTTTGATGTTCCTCTTGAATATGTAATTTTGCAGAACCTCATACAGACAAACATTCTCGAGGTGACTGCTTCTATTTGGATAATATGTATCCAACATGTTGGTCTTCAAAATATCTGTACTGTTTGGCTCCTTTTCCGCCAAATACTCAATTTCCCGTACAGGTTTCAGAACTCGATTACGCGTTGCAGCAAGACCAAGACTCGCCCAAATGATACTCCTGGATTTGGCATAGAGACTTGCTGAAGACAACCGGTCAAAACATTCGTAAGCTCCGATTTCTCGATGTGACAACATCTTCAGACTGAAACTGTACAACTTCTTACTGAGGCTCTTTTCATGGGAAATGTCCTCCCACATATCCTTCAATTCTGTCTTTTCTTTTTTGGTGATGTAAGATGTCACATACCGAGCCACAGCCATACAGTTATCAGCCACAAACTGTATATCCATGTTAGCATTCCACATGGACAAAATCACTGGGTTGTAGTCGTTGATATACTTGGACTCTTCGTTCCTTTTCAAATTGTATGTATTTTTAGGTGATTTCTTCATCACATTATGTCGCAGCGAAGACATCAAACTGTTCAATCTTCCTTTAGAAATCACTGGTCGTGGAAAGGCGAAACGACATTTTGTGTAGAACTTGTCCTTGTTTCTGAATTTACGACGACAGTACTTTCCGCAACGATGGCTTTGGAAGCGTAAAACTTGTTCTCTTAGGCTTTTGTCTTCCTTTGCCTTTGGAACAGCACATGTAGAATACTGTTCTATGAAACTCATCACTAAGTCATCTGGATCTGTTCCAAATTTGGGTGCATCTTTGATCCACAGCAGCATATGTATATGAGGAGCACCTCTTGCTTGGTACTCCTTCCTCCAGAAAAAAATCTAACACCTCTCCAAGAGGTGGAATTTTCTTGTTCATGATGAAAGACATCATAGCTTCAAATCTATGATTGAAGTACCTGCATACATTCACTGGATCCAAAGAGCGCAGTTCTCCGGGTGTCTTGAATTCGATATTTTCAATATTTCCATTTGCCTCTCGTAGAAATTCAAGTAAGTCTTCCCAGCCATACTCGGCACAGCTGAGAGTGAGGAACCATGTGGGAGTTCCTAAGTTCCTCAGCATACATTTTAAATCACCATGACGACGGTACCAGTACTCATTAGTACCACGCTGACACGCCATGAGATTAATCAGGTGAGAATCCAAAATACTGTCTTGCACATTGACTTTATCCATAAAGTCACTTGCCGAGATGTTTTGCATCTGTACACCACTTTTCAAGATGTGGTTCACTGCATATGACAGTCCAGACAGATTGCTTTCAAACAGGAGATGAAACAAATAGGGAATGCATTTGCGAAACCTAGGATCTTCTGCATACAATCGTAAAGTCCGGTATTCAGAAGCAGGAATTTGATCAGGTCGCTCATCATATCTTCCTCCTTGACCTGTTGGAAATAGCTGTGGGAAACACCGAGCTTCCAAACTTTCCTCCCAAACACTAATGGGACTCCCTTTGGCTCGTTTCGTTTGAAACAACTCAATAGCATTCCCCATGACTTCCTTGGAATGCAAAGGATGAACACTATAATGTTCATATATTTCTTCATTTTTAGAGGGTTCTACTTTCTCAATTTGACCAGCACACAAATCGCTATCCTCTTCTTCACTTACTTCCTCTTCTGCAACATATACATTCTTATAGTACTTATTGTTTTTCTTCAAATACAATGTTGCCTTTTTGACTTTCCTAACATCTACTAAATCTTGCCATGTTTTCTTACTCTTTGTCGGAACCCCATTAACTAAGATAACCAGAGGTTCCTCTTCCACTTTCTCTACTCCAATTGTATTAATGTTTTTCTTCAAATCTAGAGGCAAATAAACAACTCTTCCCTTTAATCCTCTCTGTAAATCTGATGGAGGCAATTTCCCTGTCTTTGGCTCCATTCTTACAATAGCCTGAAAGGGATGGATACTTTGAATCAAAATAGATTCATAAGTATTTAAATCCTTCAATTCAGAAGGAATCTCAACCAATTCCAGATTATTATGAACCGCTCTAGCAGGCATCCGGTTTTGATTTAATTTGTTACAACAATAAGTACACACACGTTGATCCAATCCCAAATCAAAACAATTTTCTACCATCAAGTATGTTGCAAAATCCTTCCATTCACTATTATTTTCCCTTTCACTTTTCGCATATAAATCCACTAACTTAGTCTGATTCTAATAATAAGTGCGTCGACAACACACACAAGTGAAATTAGGCCTCTCACTTGATTTCACCTGAAACGTGGCAATTTCCTTCTGAAAATTATCTGTACTGGAAACCTGTACGCTATCTTCCACATTACCCTCTTCTTCTGGGTCAATTTCAACATTCTCCTCTTTAAAAAATTGAAAACTTTCCTTTTGGCCAAATAGTTCCATCCCCCCTCCCCCTTTTTGGTCTCCACTGATTTATAGCGCGGGGATGCCTCCGGGTCACCAGGCGCTCTACAAATCGCCAAATAAATAAATACTTGCGAAGTAACAAAACTCAATTTCTTCACAAATATTCTTCACATCTACTTCAGAACCATGCAAAAGAGCAGTGCATAATTGTTTAAGCATAATTGCTGGACTCTTAGCATAATACAACATTCTAACTAATTTCCTCACTTTATTATGATGCACTGCTAGCATCCTGAAATGATGAAAAACACTCAGGCATACTCTCCTGGAAAGACAAGCCAGTAAATGACCATGCAAACCTGTCACTTCTCTCACTCTGCAAGGATCTAATTCTTGCAACATCTTCATTTTCTGTTTCAAACTTTTCTTATTAAATGTCCGTACAAAATCACAAAGCAAATTGATGGAATCCTGTCGCACACTGCAAATACTACTACACTTCCAGGTGTACACAAGTCCCTTAGGACGTCTTCCTAAAACCTCATTACCTAACACCTCTTCTGCCTCTGTTGTCACAAGTTTTTCTTTTTCAACCACACATCCATCTTTCACCTCATATGCTCGACCACTGGTGTCAACTGCATGCACCAAATCATTATCCTGAAAGTAACTCTCCTCATTAAAAAATGCCTCAGAACTTGAACTATGCATCCATTCTCCTGAAAAAACTTCACAAAAATTACTACGATTAACTGTTCTCTTCCATCTACTATTTGTTTTTAAATCATAAATTACCTTGTTTAGTTTCCTAATTCTATTGATTATCAAAATAAATAACTTTCGCTTAATTTCGAATGCCTGATCAATAATTTTCTCAACTTTTTTTTTTCTCTTATAAAAAAACACTTTCTGTTGACCTTTCTTAATATTTTTTAACAAATTACCAATTATCCTGTTGCGGAACATTCGTCTACGAATGTCCCTAAACTGATTTTTCCTTCTACTACCATGCACAGAGTTATCTCCTGCTCTACCAGTAACATTTTTGTTTGGCCTTTCCTTTCCGTTTAAATTGGCTCTCTTTTTCTGGACTAAAACTTGTTCTGTTTTGTTTCTACAAATGTTTCTAAGGAATGATTTCGTTCTCTTACCCGGAGCTTTCTTGGTGACTTGACGAGATTTTATTGTAGAGGACTGCTGCAAGCATTTACTAATCTGCTGTCTTTGACGTTTTGTAGCCTTTCGGATTCTATCCTTAGACGGCATGGTCTAATTTCGAAATGATCTGCAGTTGAATCTGTGGTAAAATAGAATAAAAAATGTTATTAACCACTATTACCAAACAGTAAATCAATAACAGTCGTCAAAAAATTAACATACTAGTTGTTAATTCTATATACAAGAATTTTTTAGTGCATTATGAAATGTAAAACTCACAAATAGTTGCAAAGAAATGGAATGCTTCTACATTTGACCTGTGCTCTTTTATATGTGAATCTGAACTAATTTTATTAGTATATTTTACTATTTCATTAAAGACACTTCACACAATTTGTTTTTGAAGTTGTATTTAATTTTTAATAAAACGGTTTACATGGTTACTTTTCATTTCGAGTAACTTACATTTATTTTTAAAAGTCTTTATAGGTTAATAGGCTCGAGCAGGTCAGATGCCCACCCTATGTCATACAATTCTGACAAATCAGCATCCTCATCAACTACTTCATCATCCACAGGATATAAATCATCCAAGGAATCTACTTCCACTGACGTTTCAATGACAAGTTCAATGATAAGATCGAGATCAACAGATTGCTCATTATCACTCATGGTTGATGTTCACGTTATCTTTAAAGAAAGAGAACAACAATGAGATGTTGCAGAGTAAGAGACAAATCTCAGACACTATAATACTAAAATTGTTTAACAAGAGTAACATTTTGCAGATATAATTTAACGATGTCCAGCGATGCTGAGGAGGTAAGGCCTATGTCCAAGTTTTCAGTGAACAGGACTCATCTCTTCTTAACCTTGGATAACCTCACCAACACTGTGTCCCCTGCTAATACTTAAATTTAAAGGAGCAGATTTATGTTAACTGGCGCATCCCCAGGGAGGCACCAGTTAACGTGCGCCACTGCTCTGCCACCCATGATGTGCCGCATTTACAATGCAGAGCACCATTGAGCAAAAACAGCACAGATGCATCACGCATCTGTTCCACAAAAACGGCGCATTGCAGGAATCACGTCATAAACGCGACATATCTACTGCAAAGCACAGGGGCAAGCCACACATTGCATGGTGCATCTCTCCTTATGCCTGTTTCAAACAGGCGTAAGGATTTGATTCAGCAATGCTATAAAGGTGACTCAGTGAAATCTTCTTAATTTTACTGTGTTAGTTTTACAGGGCTTTCATGCAAATGACTGCCCACCCTGCAACAAAATGCCCACATGAAACCTGACGCACGTTTCATGTGGGGCAGGACTTTACAGCATGACACATCTTCCTTGATGCTTCAAGTTGTAAATATGTCACAACATAGCGCATCTTTTGCTCCGCCGCTGCGTCACAAAAGTTTGAGGTGAGGCCTACTCAGGGTTGCTGATGAAATTTAGGCTTGTTGAAGAAAATAGAGGAGATAATACATGTGCAGGCCTACCAATGAAGTGAGGCCTATCTTGCAACATGGTACATCTTGTAAATCACTGCTGCATTATAAAAGTCACGAAACAGCAGCACAAAAGAGGCGGACGGCCATCATAAATCTGCCCCTAACACTTTAAATGATTGATTCAGGATGACGATAAGGTGTGGACTATCTAGAGGTTTGTTTGAGGTGAGGCCTACTCAGGGTTGCAGATGAAATTTAGGCTTGTTGAAGAATACAGAGAAGATAATACATGTGCAGGCCTACCAATGAAGTGAATCATGTCCACTGCACTCTTGAACAAAGGCCAGACCTCCTCTATCTCCCTGAACACGCCTAAACCTCATCTGCACAATGTGATTCGTAATGTTAAGAAACAAAGGTGATATAATTGAAAAACGTGCAAATATTTTTGCACATTTAACAATCACATCACCTGTATTTCCTCAGCTTAGTTATCTCATTGTGCAGATGTAGTCTAGCATGTCCAAGAGTACGCAGAAGATGAGGACTGTATACAACAGAGCAATGTACATTACTCACCTCCCTTGACACTTACAGAAGCCTCAGTTTAATACTTCTCAGTTCAATATTTATTTAAAGAAGCAGACACCAATATGACCTTCTCATAAATGTGAAAAGTGTTTGTTTGTTTTTTAAACGATTTTCTGGTCTAAATTTGAAAACACAACACAGGTCCTATGTAGAAGCACACCCTATCAGTACTTAAATTAGCCAAGCACACATGGGGGCGTATTTACAAGGACCTTGCACCACGGGGAAATGTCTTAAATTAAAATGGAAAAAATAACATCAAAGGGACTCAAAGGCCTTGTAAATATGCCCCAAGCAACCTATGAAACTCTAGCAGTACATATCAAGAAACCTAATTGATTTCAAAAACGTTTTTAAACCTATCATGTAAAACAATTATATACCTACATTCATGGGGAAGTGACTTAAAATGCCCTAACACACATGAAAGCTTTTTTTTAAGGCCCTTGCACCTTTTTTTCCATCACTTTTAACATGGCTATGTAACTCAAAGAATCAAAATCTAAATTAGCCAAGCACACATGGAGGCGTATTTACAAGGACCTTGCACCACGGGGAAATGTCTAAAATTAAAATGGGAAAAATAACATCAAAGGGACTCAAAGACCTTGTAAATATGCCCCAAGCAACCTATGAAACTCTAGCAGTACATATTAAGAAACCTAATTGATTTCAAAAAACGTTTTTAACCACATGAGCGCTAGCGAAATTCTGCCCCTGTGCTTGTTTTTAAAAAAAACCATTATTCATGACGAGCTGGGCTCGTCATGAGCGTGCGAGGAGGCTACCTCATGACGAGCCCAGCTCGTCATGAGCGTCGAAGGGGTTAAACCCATCATGTAAAACAATCATTCAACCATATTCATGGGAAGTGACTTAAAATGCCCTAAGACACATGAAAGCGTTTTTTTAAGGCCCTTGCACCATTTTTGCGTCACTTTTAACATGGCTATGTAACTCAAAGAATCAAAATCTATTTGTAAAACACTTGACACAAAGCAACATTTTAAATACACAACTTTCTTCTTAATTTTCTCCCTAAAGCATACTATTCTCTATTTAAATTAAATGAATCTTTTCTCACCTTAGCAAATACTTTTTGAGTTTGAAAACAGTCTCAGACACACACCAATTTGTCTTCAGAAGAGCAAAGGGTATGCACTCCAGAGGCTGCAACCAACAATGGCACAGAAATGCTGTAATTCATCACACATATCTCTAATGTCACCCAATCAAAACTCTTCCCTCACTTTTTTCAAATCAACACCCTTCCCCCTTCTGCCCTTTCTGCCTTTTTTCCATAGCAACCACCTCCTGAAAGACCTCTGATGTTTGAAAGTTCACACAACAATGTTTCAATTGATCTCTGAACTCTCAGTGCACCTGCGTATCCAGTGCAATCTTTCATGAAATGATTTTTTCTTGACCATTCTAATTACATCTTTCAAAAACTCATCCATGCACCCTAACTTTCTGTTTTCAGCAATCAAAATCCACCAATCACTGCTACTGATTCATTAGCACAGAAACTCCACCGTTTTTTTCATTACATACTCATACTATTTCAACTGCCATTTCATTCCCACACTTCATCTGACTGCAGCAGAACCTCCTCTCACCATGTTTTCTGTCTGGATTGTTGGACATAGTAACATCCACTGGGCTCAAAGGTATGCTGATAACAGAAATTTACCTAACCTCAATTTACAAAACGTGGAAATCAAGTGGATTGGCCACAGAGGTTTAAGATGTCACCAATTGATACCATTGGTGAAAACCTTTTTGCATTTGCCAAAACCTAACCTGTTAATTGTGCACTGTGGAGGAAATGACTTGGGCACTTTGACTGGGGTAGGTCTGGAAATGCTTTTAAAGGACACCTTTGAGCAATTGATGGCACTTTTTCCTCAAACTGCCTTGGTATATTCCAATATATGCCAAAGACAGAAATGGAAGTGGTCCAACGAATTTTGTCCACAAATTGAGAAATCGAGGAAGCATGTAAATAAGTCTGTTTCAGCTTACATGAGAGACCATGGAATGGGCTGCATCTACAACAATGCAAGATATCTACAGAGGAGAAATTTACAAAATAATTCTTGTTCTGTTGACTTCATTCGAGTGCACCTTCCCCTTTTGGTTATTCTATTGTTGTAATTCATACATCTCTGAGCAGCGGATGTTGGAAGTGGTTGCACCATCCAATACTGTAAATATATGGAACCATTGTGCTTGATCTTTGTCTGCTGCTTTGTGCCTTTTGCACTCACAAGAAAAGAATTGCCTGTTTACACCTGGTATGAGAGGGTCCAGTGCTTGTGGAAAATATTCTACACTAATCCTCTACTTTCTTCAGAGGTAACAGTGGAGACATTGGTTTCTGTAAAGCTATTCATACACCATGTTTTCTTAGAGGAGACACCTTTGTGCAGGGGTGGCTCTTTCATTAAACATTTTTAGATCCATGCTATGTGTTCTACAAACCTTTTAGTAGAGAGGGAATTATCTGGTGAGGTGAGCCAATGACTGTGAATAGAATTATATTAGAAATCTGTGGTTTGACATCAAAGTTTAATACACCTCATCTTTCCTCTGGTAAAATGTAGTAGCACAGGGATAGTGTTTGTCTGAGTCCATTTACCCATAACCTCTACTCTGTACTGAGAAATTGGTAGATGTGTAACACAGGTGGTAGTTGCATTTAAAGTTCTTCTACACAAAACAGTTAGTCTCTGTTGAGCTGTCAGTTTTAGAGAGTTATGTTACACAGTAGTATGAGATGGGGTCACTAGCCTAAGACTACATGACAGCCTCAGCCACATCAAAGTTTGGCTGCCTTAGAGCATTATACCGTGTGGCTCACCACGGAGCTGTAGTCCCTATACCATTGCACTCAAACTAAATTGCTTGGGGGCCTGGACTTCTTTTACATAGATCTACTCTGGCTTGAGGGGGCAATATCTGTCAGAGGTGAGTGGTCAGGCAAGCAAATATATAGGCACAGTGCACAGCATCACCTACCTTGCTAATGGGGTCTATTCCCTTGTTGATCTTCACTGTAGCTGGCTGGTGATGTTGGAGCACGCAGCCATGAAGGGGAGGGGGGGTCAGCGTGAGAGGCAGCCCAAATTTCTCCCTTCCACCATTGTCCAGTGACATCGAACGAGTTCTCCTCCATAGCCCCGGTGAGCTAGCTGTGTAATGAAGGGCTTGGAGGCATAGCAATGGCCCAGCGAGTAACCATAGGAAAGGCAGATAGTAGTCAAACACGCCTTAACTTTGAGACTGTGAGCTCCACTGAGCCATCACAGAACACCAGTCTGATCATGAGCAGGCCTCAGGCTCCCAGAGTGCTCCTACGTTGGAGACCACACTGCTGGCGATGCTAAACAACCCCCAATCTATCAATGGTGAAATCGATAGCCTGAACTTATGTATGTCCCAAATATCTGCCAAGTTGGATGAGCAATCAGCACAACTTATGGTGGTGGAGCAGAGAATCTCGACAACAGAAGATTATTTGGAATCCGTAAGCATGAAATGCCTGAATATGGGGGAAGGTCTTGGCAGTAATTCAAGCAAAAAATGAGGATCTGGAGGTGCACTCACACTGAAATAGCCTGTTAATAACTGGGGTCCCTGAGTAAACCAAAACTGGAAAGACGGAATGCTACGTGGAAATTAAGTTAACCACATTGTTCAGCACCGAAAACCTGTCACACTTACCGATAGTGGAAAGAGAACATAGATCACTCATTGCTTGACCTCCACCTAGCACATCTCCGCAACCAATCATATTGAAACTATTAAACAATTGGAACAGAGACACAGTGCTTACGCTGGTGCGTGAAAAGCACAACCTTAACTATCAGAGTAATCAGATTACATTCTATCCAGATTTCATGGTGGCGGTCTACGCGGCCCGTGGGGACTTCTTGCCTGTAAAGAAACTATTACAAAAGACTGAAATTCCATATGCCATGCTTCACCTGGTGAGCTTTCCCATAGACTACAGAGGGAAACAAAGCATTTTCACGAATCCCAAGGCAGCAAAAGATTTCATCAAATCCCTCTCTCCACATAGGCCCACGGAAGAAATTGATGAAGAGGAAGCATCATAGGATTAGATTATATGGATTGTTTGGCAAATGGACAGACTGTGCTCCTGCACTGTGAATAACGAATTGGAAAGGACACAGGCCTCTGCATCTAGGTGGCAGTCCATCTGCACTGTAAGACCTGCTTTGTGAGATGGTATGGCCCATATTTTCCCAGCCACCTCTTTTCATCTGGAGGGGAACTGGGAGCCTGGAAACCCCCCAAGAGGCAGCACTCCGAATGGTCTTGATAAATAGAATTGTACTAGTAATGCCTTTTTTGTTTGTTCTGTTTTTTCATTTGCTTGTTGTTGAACCTGGTAATGTCTTTAGCAAACTTGGAATGCTGAAGTGGGACGGGGGTTACTTGCATGATTTTATGTACATTACCTGAGTCTCACCCATACTGCCTGCACTCACATGCACCATATGTTGCCCCAAGGGCTACACCCTACAAATGTTGTTCATATGTCTCTACGGTGGCAAGATCTGAGGGTCGTGTAACTCTGGTTACTGGGAATATACGAGGGCTCAATAATCCCCACAAAACATGACTGGTCCTTAACTATCTGCACCATCATGATATTCAGATTGCACTCTTGCAGGAGATACAGCTGATGACCTGCACAAATAGGGCAATTTGTTCTCAATGGGCCGTTCACAGATTGGCATCATCCTACTCCTCCTACACTAGAGGGGTCTTGGTATTGGATAAACCCTTCATGGTTACTCACACTTTGGTGGATGATCAGGGTCATCAGGTGATTGCTTGGGGGACTTTATGCAGCACTCCATCACACTGGTCAACACATAAACCCCCATTGTAGACAACCCTGGGTTTTTCACATCCACATGGTGACACATGCACACCCTGTTGCCAGCCAATTTAACATGTGGAGGTGTTTTGAACACATACCTAAACCCTATAGTAGACAGGTCTGCGATGTCAGACTGGCATGGTAAACAATCTGCAGGTGTCATTCGATAGAGGCTAGAGGAGTAGAGCCTAGTTGATGTCTGGCGGATACAACATCCGCTAATGAGAGAGGGCATAATTGTGTCATCAGTGCAAGGGTCATGGTCTAGCTTAGACTACTAGTTGATATGCAAGGTGGAAGAGGTAAAGCACATGTCTAAAACAGTTTCCAACTATTCCCCAATGGTGTTGCAATTAGCACTACCAAACACCACTCCTGCCCCATTTACATGGAGGTTTCCAGAGACGGCGCTCCTAGATGCCCTGTTTAGCAATGGGTTTCATTCAACAATTATTGAATACTTTGCAACAATTGGCAGGACTGTAGCGGGGAAAGATACTATATGGAAGGCACTCAAGGTCACGATTTGGGGAATATGTATGAGAGGAGTGCTGGCCCGAGTGGAACTGGTATCCAGGTGAATCCTGGATTAACAAGACATCTCCGCAAAAGGCAGCACTCAAGACCCTGTATTGGAACTGGATTATGAACGAAAGAAACAATAATCACACACTGGGCAGACTGACGGAGGATTTTTTGAGATTCAAGGACCGGCCGATCCGGGAACTATACTTAGACATCATCGAGAAACCATTTGACAGGTCTTTGTACTTCAAATTTAGAACTGGAACCCTGCCTCTGCGCACTTTTACATCTCGGTGGAAAACGCTAGCTCAGACCACAGAGCTCTGCCCCTCTTGTCCGCTCAAACGGGAGACATTGGCCCATTTCATGTTTGAGTGCCAGGAGTATGCCCGCCCAAGACGAAAATGGCTTAAACAACTGTGCCTCATGCTGGGGACTAGACACTATGACGAGGCACTACGCATTCTGACATCAGATTCACGTCCATTGTATGCATGCACCCTTTCTAAATTTTTATCCTGTGCTTGGTGTATTAGATGCAAAAGGCTTAATGTAAATGTTTAATTCTTTTTTTAAACTACATATCTTTGATATGATTATCTTATTTGATTAACTGAAATCTTTTTTAAATTTGATATAACTAAATCATTGTATTTTTTAATACCTTTTAATGAATTTGTGTATTTCATATGAAGCTTTTATGGTAAACTTTTATCGAAATAAAGCCTTTTTGACTTTGGAACTGGTACCGGCGGCATGTTCCTCCTGTATTCAGTATACAGTAAGGCTCGGGAGAAAGCGGCTAGTGTTGAAATACACGTGTGCTGTCCGACAAACGTAATTTTTGAAGCCTGGGTATCGCGGATTTGGAACTGTTTAGCAACATTGTTGTTAGACATTTGTGTATACGAACTTTTGCACTACATTATTACAGCGTAATCATGGTCTAAAAGCGCCCCTCTTTTATTGTGGCATTCGCTGTTGAAAGAAGGACTATTTTTGGATTATCTTGCCGCTGCCGCTGAAATGCCGCTGACTGTCCTTGAAAGTTCTAGTTGCACGCCGGGGCTCCGGCATGGGTATCGAAGCGGAGGTACTCTTTCACCTGTAACTTGTTACGGGAGCAACGGGAGCTGAAGTCGGGAGCCGCAGCAGGGACAGGAGAGCAGTACGAGGAGACACCACCCAGCGCTTCAACATCGCGGTTGTGGACATCCTCAGTAGCGGCTACGGGTGCTGGGAGGCGCCGCGATTTTCTGGAGGGCTAATCACCGGAGTAGGGAAATCAGCGTGTAAGAACACTGCAGCAGCTAGTGGAATTAACGGCCGCCTGAATGGGACTCTGTGGCATTTTTGGCCCATAGTGACTGAATCGGGGATGCTGTAGCTGTGCAGCCGTGAATCTTAATTTTGCCACTTACGGACTGCCATACCTTGCTGAAGAGCGCTGAAGGGGCCCGCTGTCCTTTGTAGCCTGCCGACCCATGAGCCCACACTGCCAACATCGAGGAGCTGGGACTACATTTCCCAGTGGCCCGGGGCGCTGACTGAGTGTGTCATCACTGGGCACCAGGAGGGCTTTTAAATTGCAGCTGGAGCGCGGGAGCGCGCGGGACAAGTGCAGGGCCGTCCTCGGCGGTCTGAGGCCGGGCTGGGCCACATCACTGTCATCTACACTGCCGAACTGTAAGCTTTGTATTCTCTGGACTGTTCTCACTGGTGCTGGGGTGTGAAAGGGACTTGATGCCTTCCTCATAAGAGCGGAATCGGTGTTAATTCATGAGATTGAGGCTACCGAACATAGACTCTCACTTGATCCCAGGCTCTTGGGGGGGGGGGTTCACTGCCATGTGCCCAGTTGCCTGCTACCCAGTTATCACCAGATGCAGCCGTATCCAAAGCTCACCCCCTGACTAGGTCCCCAAGCTTGTTCCCCAATAGCCCAGACCCACCGATCTCTCAGTCCCAGAGCAATGCGAGTAGCCCGGCTATGGTTAGGACAAGAGGGATGAAGGCTTGGGGGTATAAACAAAGAATCACCAAACAAAAAAAGGAAGGGGCGTGGCACTAAGACACATAAGACACCACCACCCCCCAGTGGCTCGAGCGGGGCGTTTGTTTTCGGCAACTCAAGTTCTATTACCGATGATCCCCCCCCTGGTTCTTACTAGTCCCCCGCTGAATAAAAGTGATATTTGCTCTATATTCAAGGAGCAAATAGCAGTCCTTCTTGAACCGCTCCTAAAAAGATAAGATTCTGTTGATCTTAGGCTGTCCAAGATTGAAGTTGCATTGGCAGGCTCATCCCAAGCGATCCCGGCCCAGCCCAGCAAGCATGCTATAGCAGGTGCCACTTCAGCCAGTTTGGGGCATATTCACAGGACCCAGGGTGGTGTGACGACGAGTGCCCAGATATTGGTGGGAGGGGCCCAAACAGAAGGGAGCGCTAGGAGTACACCACCTACTGGTGTCAGTAATGACAAGATTATGTCTAACCAAAGACCCCTAGCGACAGAGTGATTAAGGAGGCAGGATGACAACTGTATTGATGCTCGGCCAAAGAAGCACCCCTATCTACACCTGCCACCCGAAGCAACACCTTATACTGTTATTTTAGCAAATGTCCCCCCTCTGCCCCAGGATTTACATGAGCACTGGTCGACCCTCAAAAACAAGGCCCTCCATTATTTGAACAAAATAACCGGCATTGGGGATGGCTTATACCAGGAATTTAAAATGGTAAGACGCATTGAATGGGTCGGTCACTCCACCAAAACCATTCCGGGAGACTGTGTGGTTTTGAGCTTCAGGTCTCCGGGGCTGGTTCGGTATATTCTTGAGACGGTGAGTCACGCTCCATTCGATAAGGCTGCCATTGGTATTCTCCCCCTGTTTTTTTTCTACAAACACCAAATGCCTCCCAGACCGAGGGATGTTCAAGGTGTACAGGATGACTGTCTTAGGCCTGATTTCTCCATACAGTTACATAATCGTTTTGAGCCCTTCTCCACTCTCGAAGAAATAGACTGACTGGGGGTGGATGTACAGGGAGGATTAGCATTGGGTGAAATCAAGGCGGGTGTAGGCGACCCTAGGACAACTAATTACCCTTCACAAGTTGTACCTAATGCACAAATCTTGAGTCCCATTGCCGCGCCGTTGGTGCCCATTAGCTGCCCATTGGTAACAGCAGACGCCCCTGGTCGTTATGACCCCGCACCGCCGTGGAAACCCCTGACTATATCTTCTTGGAATATAGCGGGCTTGGAAACAAAGGCTGCATCAGCTGATTGGTCATCATTTATTGATGGCGTAGACATTTGGGCCTTTCAAGAAACATGGTCAACTGCTGATATGTTCCACGCTGGCTACTTAAACTTCTCCAAACCAGCATTAAATGGCCTTAGGGGAAGACCAGTGGGAGGGTTGTTTGGCTGGGTTATACAATCTGAGGGGATAACCGTGGACGAGGTCCACTTAGATAATCCAGATATCCTGGTCATTAGAGTCAGATCCACAAAAGGTCTTGACCTACTCTTGTTTAACATTTATGCCAGGGGCCAACCGGGGGGTAGGAGCTCACAGGTCATCACATCTCTCGAGTCCTTTTTGACCGAGGGCATAATTAATGCAAATTTGATTATTGCAGGTGATTTTAATACTTGTTTCGAGCCTTTGGACACTGATGATGGTTGGCTCAGCAATGAGGTGGATGTGATATGGGGTGTGCCACAGTTGGACCCCAAGCCCATAAAAAAATGGACCGAGGCAGCCCTTCAGGTTAAAGGGTTGTGCTTGGAATGGGGTCTCAGGGCTGTAAATGGAAGGACCAAGTCCGATGCCCTGGGTGCGATGACCTTTGACAACGGGCGCTCCAAAAGCCGAATAGACTACATCTTAGTGAATGTGGAAATATGGCCCCTAGTCCTAGATATGGAAGTTCATCCTCAGCCCGAGAGTGACCACAACCCTCTGGTCCTTTCGCTGAATGATAGGAGTTTCTGTGGCACACAAACTCTGGTGGCTGTTATTAACCCCAACGAAGTCATTCTGGCAAACGACTTGAGAAGGGTACGATGGGCTAAGGTGGTTCTCGATGAAAGGAAGGTGGTAGAGATTAGGGAACTAGTATCAGGGTCACTAAGGAAACTTAACGAATGTGGCTCACAAGAGGTCTTTAATGCCGAATTACCTGGGATCCACAATGAGCTTTTTAGTGGGCTGAAAAGGTGCTTCATTAACACTAAGCCAGCAAGGAAGAACCTAAAGCTTAAATCCAATTCATGGTATAACGACTTATGTAGGTTGGCACATAAAGCTCTTGTGGTATCCATCAAATCAAGGGATCACCCCAGCATCCAACATGCTAGAGTTGCTTATAAGTCTACCCTAAGAAAAGCAAAGAGAGACTGGGATGAGGAGCGATGGCAGGACCTCCTACTAGCATGTAAAGGCAGGAATATGTCACAGTTTTGGGACCTAATAAAATGGGGGAATGGGCAGAGGTCGATCATTCCAAATAACAATGTGGACCCACAACACTGGGTCACATTCTTTGAAGCCCAATTTCAGCAGGGCACGGAAAGTGAATCCCCTGCCCCGCACAATATTACAGATACCCCCTTGCTATTCAGCACCAAAAAGGTCGGGGCAGTCTTAAAGATCATTCCACATGATAAGGCGCCCGGGCCTGATTGTATTCCAGCTGACCTATTCAAGCAGGACTTCGACCTTTGGACCCCATACATTACCAATCTAATCAACTCTTTAGCGGGGGAGCCCCAATCCCTGCATCTTGGGCCGGAGCGGAAATCATCCCGATCTATAAGAAGGGGGATCGCTCCGCTCCGGCCAACTATAGACCCATTAGCCTCATAGATGCACTACAAAAAATCATAGCTCGAGTGCTTCTGGGTAGGATACAGAGTTGTATGGGCAAAGAGAACATCTTATCCCCAGTACAGGCAGGGTTTCGAGCACACATGGGGACCCTGAATCAAGTCTTCAGATTCGTCATGCTTTATTGGTAGGAGGTTCTCTTGGGCAGGGGAATGATCTTCGCAGCTTTCGTGGATTTAAAATCCGCATTTGACCTAGTCCCGAGATCGAAATTGTGGGATGTTCTCCTAGGATTAGGGATGCCCAAGGAATTATTGGCATTTGTGGAAAGACTCCAACTCCAACTCCAACTATGCCCTGGTTCGATGGGGTAAACCGGGTGAGGTCACAGAGAAATTTAAAGTGGGGAAGGACGTCCGTCAAGGGTGTGTGCTGGCCCCCACCCTATTTTCACTATTCATAAATGGGGTGGTGCGGTACTTTGATAATTGCCCTACGGACGCACCCATGCTAGCTGGCCAAAGGGTACCACTGCTTATGTTCGCAGATGACACCCTGATTCTATCTAAAACGAGACAGGGGCTTCAGCTGGTACTGTTCCGCTTTGAGGAGTTCTGCTGCGACCATGAACTAGTGGTCAACGTGGAAAAGACTAAATTCATGGTACTCCATGGGGCCAGGTCTGTTAAAGCAAGAGTTTTTATGAGCAGGAAGCTCTTGGAGCAGACCAATGTCTTTACTTATCTAGTTCAAGTTCAGGTATTTATAAAGCGCACTACTCACCCAGAGGGTCTCAAGGCGCTAGAGGGAGGGGTTTATTGTTTATCGAATAGCCAGGTTTTCAGTTCTTTTCTGAAGGAGATGTGATTCTGAGTAAGGCGGAGGTGGGTGGGGAGTGAGTTCCAGGTCTTGGCAGCCAGGAAGGAGAAGGATCTGCCACCCATGGTGGTTTTTCGGATGCGCGGGACTGCGGCGAGGGCTTGAATGGATGATCTTAGATGGCGGGTGGGATAGTAGAAGGACAGTCGGGAGTTGAGGCATTCTGGTCCTAGATTATAAAGGGCCTTGTGTGCGTGGGTAAGAAGGCAGAAAGTAATTCTTTTGTGGACGGGAAGCCAGTGGAGGTTTTTTAAGTGACCGGTGATGTGCTCTCGGCGTGGGATGTCTAATATGAGTCTCGCTGATGCGTTTTGGATGCGCTGGAGCTTTTTCTGCAATTTTGTTGTGATTCCGGCGTAGGGAGTGTTGCCATAGTCCAGTCGACTCGTGACCAGAGCATGGGTGACAGTCTTTCTTGTTTCGAGGGGGATCCAGCGGAAGATCTTTTTGAGAATGCGAAGGACGTTGAAGCAGGACGACGATACGGCGTTGACTTGTCTGGACATTGAGAGTGAGGAGTCTAGAATGAAGCCAAGGTTACGTGCATGGTCAGTGGGTGTGGGCGCTGATCCCAGAGCGGAAGGCCACCAAGAGTCGTCCCAGGCTGAGGGGGAGGATCCAAGGATGAGCACCTCAGTTTTGTCTGAGTTGAGTTTTAAGCGGCTCTGTTTCATCCATTCGGCTACTTCTTTCATACCTTCGTGAAGGTTGTCCTTGGCGGTGCTGGGGTCTTTGGTGAGGGAAAGTATCAGTTGGGTGTCGTCGGCGTAGGAGATGATGTTGAGGTTGTGTCGACGTGCGATGGGGGCGAGGGGACTCATGTAGACGTTGAAGAGGGTGGGACTGAGTGAGGATCCTTGAGGTACGCCGCAGATGACATCGGTGGGCTCTGAGTAGAAAGGGGGGAGTCGGACTTTCTGTGTTCTCCCGGCTAGGAACGAGATGATCCAGTCCAAGGCTTTTCCTTGTATGCCGATGTTGTTGAGGCGTTGTATGAGGGTGTTGTGACAGACAGTGTCGAAGGCGGCGGAGAGGTCGAGAAGAATGAGGGCCACTGTTTCACCGTTGTCCAGGAGTGCTCGGATGTCGTCGGTCGCCGCAATGAGGGCGGTCTCGGTGCTGTGTTTGGCTCGAAATCCGTTCTGTGAGGGATCCAGGGAGTTGTTGGATTCAAGGAAGGCTGCGAGTTGGCTGTTGACGGCTTTCTCGATGACTTTGGCCGGGAAAGGGAGGAGGGAGATGGGTCGGTAGTTTTTCAGTTCTGATGGGTCTGCTGTTGGTTTTTTCAGAAGGGCGCTGAGTTCGGCGTGTTTCCATATTTCTGGAAAGGTGGCTGAGCTGAAGGAGCAGTTGATGACATCGCGGAGTTGGGGAGCGATGAAGGAGTCAGCTTTGTTGAAGATGTAGTGGGGGCAGGGGTCAGAAGGTGAGCCAGAGTGGATTGAGTTCATGAGGCGAATGGTTTCTTCAATGTTGATTGGGTTCCAGGAATTGAGGTAGTTAGTTGGAGGGGTGGGATCAGAAGGGGGTGGGGTGAGTTGGTCATTGGGAGTGTTCTTGAAGCTGTTGTGGATGTCGGCAATTTTGTTGTAGAAGAAGGAGGATAGCGCATTGCAGAGGTCTTGGGAGTTAGTGATGTCGTTGGATGCTGCGGGGGGGTTGGTGAATTCCTTGACGATATTGAAGAGTTCCTTGCTGTTATGAGAGTTGTTGTCGAGACGGTCCTTGAATGCTGATTTCTTGGCGGTTCGAATCAGTTGATGGTGTTTGCGGGTGGCTGTCTTGAGGGAGGTCATGTTGTCTGAGGTTGGTTCTTTTCTCCAGTTCTTCTCCAGGGTGCGGCATGTCTTCTTGGATTTTTTAAGGTCATCATTGAACCAGGGAGCCTTTTTGCTGCGTGATTTCAACTGGTGTTTTTTCAGGGGTGCTAGTACGTCTGCACTGTGTGTAATCCATTGCCTGAGGTTTGTGGCCGCTTGGTCTGGGTCCGTTGTTAGGGTGGGAATATTTTGGCAGAGGGATGCGAGGAGTTGGTCGGTGGTGATTTTGTTCCAATTTCTTCGGGGAATGGGCTGTGGACGGTTGTGGGTCAGGGTTGTTTTGTAGCTGAAGTGAACACAGCTGTGATCCGTCCAGTGGAGAGCTGTAGTGTGATCGAAGGAGATGTGCTTGCTGGAGGTGAAGATAGGGTCGAGCGTGTGTCCGGCTGTGTGAGTGGGGGTGTCGACAAGTTGTTTGAGTCCGAGATTGGACAGGTTGTCTAGGAGGGTGGTGGTGTTGTTGTCGAGAATGTTGTCAAGGTGGTAGTTGAGGTCTCCTAGAAGAATGTAGTTCTCGGAGGCGAGGGCGTGCGGGCTGACGAAGTCAGTGATGTCGTCGCAGAATTGGGATCGGGTGCCTGGGGGCCTGTAAATGAGCGTTCCTCTAAGTGTGGTCCTGGGGTCGGTGTGGATCTGAAAGTGGAGGTGTTCGGCGGTTGCAAGATTGTCGTCAGAGCTGGTTGTAATTTTGATGGTGTTTCTATGGACGATGGCGATGCCTCCTCCAGTTTTTTTAGTGGTGCGGTCTTTTCGAATGATCTTGTAAGTGTCCGGTATGGCTATGGCGATGTCGGGGGCAGAAGATGCGTTCATCCAAGTTTCAGTGAGGAAGGCGATGTCAGGTGACACAGTGTCGATTAGGTCCCAGAGTTCGGTTGCGTGTCTGTGGACCGAGCGGGTGTTCAGTAGGATGCATTTCAAGTCGTTGGGTTCGGAGCCGAGTGTGGAGGAAGTGTGTTTGGTGAGGGTCCTGAGGCAGTTGAACTTACAGGAGAGGCAGGAGAATGGGCCGTGGGTACGTCCTGGGGTAGCTATGCAGCATAGTGGGGTGCGTCCTGTGTTGAAGGCGAGGAGAGTAGCGGCATCATAAGTTACTCTGGGGGGTTGGGAGCGGCATTGGGCAGGGGGTCTGGCGCTAGTCGCGGTCCAGGCGCGGACGGGCGCAGACGGGCTTACCTTTGGCGCACCTTCGGCGCGACTGGGGCGCGGTCGCTGCGCGTGAACGCTGCGCGTAGGGATCTTGGTCATATATGGATAGTGGAGGGGGAGGGGGGATGGCGGAGCAGCTGGGAGGCGGGAGGCGGGGTGGATATCCGGGGAGGGAAGTCTAAATAACAACAACAACAGACTAAACAAGATGGCAGTCGGCCAAATCCAATGCAGAGATGGGGGCACAAAGTATTAATGACACGCTCAAACTAACAAACAAATTCGGGCACAGACAATCAAATCAAATTATTGAGAGGCAAGGCAATGCAGACAGAGCTCAGCGTTTCAGCACGGTAAGGAGGCTAGCGCTGTGTAATAATGCTAATTGGTGCAAGTGGGACAAGCGCTACGCTGTGAAACTAACTGCGCAACTACTGAGGTATTGGAGCGCTATGGGAATGATTATTTAAGATGAAATTGGGCGCTCACGACAAATTAAGGCAGGGAATAATAATTAAATAATATCGGCCGCTATGCAGGTCAATAGCTGAGATCGGGCGCTGTGGGAGTGAATAAAAGCGATCGGGTGCAGCTCAGAGCAGGTTACAATACCGCACTTAGGTCCGGGAGGCAGCTTGAGGTGGAGCGACCGCGTCTGACGAGTCAGGGCGGTCACAGAGGTCTCGTGGAGAGACCGAGCCTGGTGAACTGTGGGAGGGCGGAGCAGCTGGGAGGCGGGAGGCGGGGTGGATATCCGGGGAGGGAAGTCTAAATAACAACAACAACAGACTAAACAAGATGGCAGTCGGCCAAGGTTTGGTGAAAAACTGAGCTGGACCCCTCAGGTGAAGTTACTCGCTCTGAAACCTGCACAGCTTGCGGGAGCACTGATAAAGGAACATAGGCTGTCACAAACTAAGCCTATAGCCCCCGCAGTCAAAATATATTCCTCGAAAATCACTCCGGCACTTTTATACGGCGCTGAGATCTGGGGATTTAGTCATCAAACCCATTTTGCATCAGCCCAGAATAAATTCCTAAGATCACTTGTGGGCCTCCCCAAATCCACCCCCGTATCCCTCTACTGTTAGATCGTAGATGCCATGCAATTGAGGATATTGCACGGTATAGAATGCTGGTCTTCTGGAGAAAGCTTCGGACAACCAAAGAATTACATCTATTCTCAAGGGGACTGACTGAAGTAAGGGGATTGGACCGCTCGAATAAGATTCCATGGTTAAATAGCATCAAAGCTTAGCTCTTTGACATGGGGATGAAGGACCTGTGGGACAGTCCAGTGTCCGCTGAATTCCCACCAAGAGCAATCTATAGAGCAGCTTATTGGAATCATATTAAAGTTAGGAGATTTTCAACTTTGACTAGTCCATCCCTGTCTAGTGTTTTCTGGGAATTCAAAGATGAAACATGTTTGGAAGGCTATTGGGATGTTATAGCGAAACTTAGAGATCTCAAGCTTTATCACCAGTTCCGAGTTGAGACACTTCCGGTTAGGAAGCTTACATGTAAATGGAAACCTGTTACTGGTGACAAATGCCCTTTCGGCCCGGAGTGTACAGAAGACATTGACCACCTACTATATGTTTGCCCTGCCTACCATCAACCGCGAAGCACGTGGCTCAAACCCCTATGTAGATCCCTGGGAACTAGTTCAGCGTTAACTGCTAAAAGGCTATTGAAAACTAGTTGTAATGATACCGTAGTGATAGGGGTAGCTAAGTTTTGAGCTGGTCTTGGGACATTCAGGAGAAAAATGGAGGCTTTATTACTTAGTCCTGACACTCCTGGGCTTGGCATGCTTAAATTGGAATTGTATGGGTTTTTATCTATTGTCTCTTAGACATTTGTAAAAGTTCTTTGCGTATGATATATTTAATTCTGTTTTATTGAATTTTATCTTTTTATAGATATTTATATTTTTAACGGTAACTTGCAACGATACATGTTATGTGTATTTATGACTGCCCACAGCTGTATTTTGCATTTTATTATTTTTTTCTGTCTTTTATGATGAATAATCGCAATAAAGACTTTTTGATGATGATGGTATGAGCACTCACGCGAGAATATTGAACGTGATCTGTGCTGAACTACACAATACAGCTGTGCATACGGTGACTAGGAAAGACCATGTTGTAGTCAAGCTGAAAAGCTGAGGGCACAAGGAATGCAGAACACGTAGTAAGGATAGTAGACACGGAGTCCCATGAACAATATGATACACCTTTTATCCTTATTGTATTTAAGCTGAGGAGAGAGGAGTTGGCCTAACGGCTAGTTAATTGAGCTCCTAGCACCACAGCTACATGCCATGGACAAAGAGGCTTATTAGAGACAGGTGCCATCCCCCTCTTTACGCAAGGCCCTTATAGTGACTCTATTGAAACCTGATAAAAAAAACTGAACATTGTGAGTCCTACAGCCCTATGTCTTTAAACTTGGATGCTAATGACAAGGGTAACTCGTCATGGAGTGCCCATTCATTTCAATGGAAATAACATTGAAGTGCAGGAGGCAGCTTAGCATCCAAGTGGTTAATAAACACTAATATGACATCCCTAGCTAAAATACTGGCAATGCGGCTCCAACCTCTGATCAGTCTGGCTTTATGCCATTCCGGTCCACTGCACCTTATTCGCCCTATCATATCAGTTAGTCCCTTCTTTACAAGCAGTGGCTATCTTGTTGGATGCTGCAAGGCCTTGGTTTCTATTGCACAGGAGTAGATGTTCGCAATTATGGCTGTATGGGCATTCCAAAGATATTCCACCACTGGATTAACCTCTTGTACACAGAACCGGTGGCCTGGGTGCATGTAATGGACACGCATCTGATGGGGTTCCAAAATGTTATGGTAAGCGACAAGGTGCCCCTGTCGTCATTAATATTTGCTATAACACTGGACCCGCTGGCATGTGTCATCCCGCAAAGGCTTGCAGCGTCTGTACTGCAGTTCTGGCTGTGGCCTCTCTGTATTTCCCTCCGTGCAGATGATATGGTACTGTATGTTAGAGACCCTCCTTTGTATCAATCCCCAGTGATTTGGAAATGCATTAGATTCAAACACTACTCATGAATATGCATTAACTGGTCAAATTCAGATATATTCCAGCTTACACCTAACACTCAGCAGAGCTTAAATTCCCGCTTGTGTGGGACACGGACCCTGTCAAAAATTTAGGAGTGTGGATCATTAGAAATGCTGAACTGGTGGTTAGATCTAACTATAGCAGAGCCATTTCAAAATAGGAGGAGCGGTTATCTAGCTGGTAGAAGCTGGCGTTGTCCTTGGCAGATAGAATAGCAGTCATAAGAAGGTGGTACTGCCCACATTTTTATACCTAATCGTTAACATACCTATTGTCTTATATTTAATTTTTTTCTGAAACTCAGGACACTCTTGATCACAATGGTTTGGAAAGGAAAGCAAACAAGAATCAGTTGGGATCCACTCACATTGCCATACGCTAGTGGGGGGTTTAATGCACCTGATTTTCATCTGTACTACCTTTGCGCGGAGGCCCATTTTGCCTACTATTGGTATGAACACATGAATACACATCACACATCACAGTGGAGCATGATGATGCCTTCCCCATCCCACATCAGGCTCTCATACCACACAAAATGGGAGGGGATACCATGCACAGAAATGTACACACTGCACTCCACGTCAATGGCTTGTCGAATACTGGGAGGTCGGGCAGGGAAGCGCCCTCTATATGCCCCAGCATTACCAGTGCAGTGCCACCCTGAAATTTTGGTCTCTAAAAAAGATAATGCGTTCCAAATACTCACTCAGGTGGGCCTAAAAACAATAGGAGACACCTATACTAATGGTACCTTTGCAGCCCTTGAAGATCTCACATGCACTCAAAAGCACATTCCATTATTGAAGTTCACCTATTACTGACTCCAGGTGTCTTTGCGTGACTTATACCCTCAATTCCTAGAGGCCCCGCCTACTATCACTGCATTAGAGATACTGCTCACTAGCACAATATTCAGACACTGAGGGGCATATTTGCAACTGGCAGCGATAATTATCGCTGACCTTGTATAGCGCATTATTTTCTATCCCTGGAATATTTCGCCAGGCTAGCGTTGTATTAACAACGTTTAGCGCCATGGCGATGAATATTCCAGCGATATCGCCCTTTTCCATGGAACATCGCTGGTTTTTCAGCAATGTCCCATGTAAAACGGCGTATTGCTTGATAATACGACCCTGTGGTCATATCACATGAATCCATCCCCCATGTTAGGTATGCCTCAGTCAGGAATTTAACAGACGTTAAATTCCTGCGTTAAGGCATACTTAGCGCGATTAAAATAATCGCTTCCCCGCGTTGTAAATATCGCAAAGCTGCCTTCGCGATATTTACCCATGTTGTTTCCACAGACACGACCACTTTGCATCTCATTAGTGATGCAAAGTTAGACGTGCTGGAAACGGGAGCAAAATCAGCAAAACACACGATAGCGTGTCTTTGCTGATTAGGCGATAAAATTATCGCCGCTTTTCAGCCGAAAACGGCTGCAAAAGTGGTGAGAATTTTATTTTGCCGCCTTGTTAATATGCCCTTAATCACAAAACTGTATAATGAAGCACAGATGGATAGATCGCAGACCCCTGAGAAGGCGCTACAGGGCTGGAACACAATACTTTCACATCCACTAGTGGGGACAGATTCGAAATTCTGTTGTGCACAACTACATACAGTTACTTCAAATTGCAACTTACAAGTAATGCCTTTCAAGTTGGTCGACCAAATGTATTGTACACCTGTTAAACTATGCAAATTTGGATTATGGTCGGGTGCAAACTGTGTACGATGTGGAGTACTGGCAGCACATTTCTCACATCTGGTCTGGCAATGTGCCTCCACAGTACAATATTGGACTCAAGTAACTAGGACTCTAACAGATATGGTATCAGAACAAATAGACTGTGACCCTGCAATGTGGCTACTGGGATTGGTCAAATATCTCCAAATGTCCAACCATAAATTTGTGTCTGTGGCTCTCTTGTTAGCAAAGAGAAGGGTGGCCCTTCACTGGGGAAGCAGGCTTAAACCCACCAGGAAGAACTGGCTATCAGAGAAGGCCTGCTGTAATTGGAACCTTAGGCAGGAAAAAAATTACAGACTCCCAAGGACATATGGGGCCCTCTCACAACTTACCTGTTTTTGAATATGAAAGAGCCTTAGGGGGTGGTGCAGATGAGAAGCAAAACAAGTTACACATATAACAAGTATGATATATTGTTACTGTGTGTGCACCAATGAAAATGTTTTGGCTACTTTCTCTTTCTGGGCAATACAGGTACTGGGGATGCTTGTGATCGTAGGTTTGATGTCTTTTTCTAGTCTGATGCATGTTGTATGCTAACAAATGAATTACAAAAAAGAATGCATTGCATGCTGACATATAGTGCACATGGCCCGCTTCTTGTCTGAATGGTTCTAGAGAAATAATCCATTTTGCTCAGAGTAATATATAGAGAGGATGGTCTTTCTGCATTGCGCTAAAACCCTGTTCACTCAGACAAAATATCTTTGGAAAGCACTGACTTTCTTAGTAAAGCCTTTCACATCTAGTCCTCAACATGAAGACATGTGTCAATGGAAAGGCTGAGTTGTCATAAAATGTCATTTTCCTGCATACACTTATATGAACACAAGCCTCTCTCTATTGACATTGAACTATACAGAATCTGTGTATTTTTAAAGTATGATAGTAAAAGACCTACTATTTGCATACATCCTTCAACATACATCCCATTTCCTCCTCAGAAATGTCACTCTTTCTGTTTTGAAGCATACACACTGTTCACTCTGAGAAAACATCAGTTGAGAGGCATGATTCTATTAGCAAATTCATTCACAGCCTAGATGTAACCGATATAGGGCTGCAAGAAGAGATGGTGCACTGTTTTGAACCATTTCATGTCTACCGGCTAGTATATGAGGGAGTTACTCTTTCACTTGTACCAGAAGCAAAACTAAACAGTAGCACAACTAAAGTGTACACTCTTTAAATGTGATAGGAACAAACCTAGTGATTGTGTAAAATCTTTTACAAAAAATAAAATATTTTCCCTTTTCCTGGTTGTGGATGATAAAGCGGACTGCAGTGTACAGCCCTTCTATCAATGAGTTTAATCAACAGCTGGGGAGTATAATCAAGTTTGAGGAGCCCACACAGTAACAAATTTACAGGGGAACTAATCAATATGGGTCATATTCTTTTCTTACTTAAACTTGCATAGTTGTAACAAAATTCAGGGATACATGAGTGGTAAGACAAGAGGTAATGATCAGATAATAGAGGTTTGGTTGATTTAAGCCAGTATATTTATTTATCACAAAAATTGATATTATACATTTTATTAACATTTCATAAAAACAATATATCATCCATTTTATACAAAGGCATAATCATAAAACATTTTCTATTAAAAATAATAATTAAAAGAAAAAGCACAAAAACTGTTGACGCGGCGTTTCGGTGAACAAGTTGAACACCTTCTACAGGACAATGCTTTCTATGGTTAAAAACAATCTATACAAAAGATGTAAACAAAAAAAACTTTGTTACTAAGCATTCTTTTCAACACACCTCTTTATTCCATTTATTAAAAAACTGTAATTACTCCGATTAGTATTACCTCAGTCTTCTAAATATCTCTGTTTATACATTACATGTCATTTCATTCAACAATAAGAATTCCAACGACAAGGGGGGATCATCTATACATATCTATTAACAAAAGATCTATTTTAACTTCTACCATTTGTTGCCCCGTGGTGTCTCATTTCTTGATCTACTTTGGTATCCAAGTTTAGCGTGCTAAACTTTACCGTAAGATTTCCATTTTAGCTTTATTATATTTGGCTCTATGGTGTATGTCCTCCAAATACTACTGGTATAGTTATATTATACCGTTAAGATGGTCCTCTTGGGGTAATCATCATAAAAAACGATTATCACTATTTACTGTAAATCGTAGAATTGACTTACTTTGTATTTTATAAAGCAGGGTTTTGCATATCTTCTCTGATGTTGAAGTTATTTCTCAAGCTGCTGGTTATTCATTACCAAGTGTTAGCTATGGAAACAGAGATACCTTCACTGATTATCGATCGCTTGCTCGGGACATCTAAAGCGACAATTAAAAAAAAAAAAATGTGCTTACCTTTGATTGGATAAACTTAGTCTTGGTTGGTATTTTCCTTTTTATGTTGAACGGAAAATTCCCCTTCTGTGTTGTTTATTAACATTTTTATCACAGGTAGTTCTGTTTTGGACTGCAACAAATACAAGTAGTCACAAAGGATAACATTTTTATAACTGTCCACTCCTATTAATGGTTACAGAAAGTTTCAAATGATAACTCTTACCTCTAGTTCGTTATGCATGGGGTCTTTTACAGGTTAGGTGTGGTTTAAGCATCAGGTAACTATAGAAAACATAACCATGCGTTATTGATTGTCCACTTCTAAGAGAAATACATTTCATTATTCTCACTCTTCATTATCCGTATTGCCTTTTGATGGTTAACTGTGAACAACCTTCTCTTTTCAGGGATTCTATTAATAAAAAGATAGAAAAAATCTAATTTTATTCTAATGGTCTCTTCTAGTAGATTAAAACAGAAGTATTAAGAATAAGGCACTGATTCCTTATTTTTGTAGTTGGTTAACCAAAGGTTAAAGCTACTATTTGAGTGGGACAGCACTTACTTGTAAATCTCGAGGTTACTTCCACACCGTCCTGTGTCTGAGCTGCAACTGAGATCGTGGTTCAGTTTTACTCTTTTACTTATACTCTGGTTAATTGAATAACAAGCACCTAATTGATTCTGATTAGGAGAATTTCGAACGTTTCCCCGGCCTTATTTCTGTGAACACTTCGGCCATCTTTGAACATGTTCTGCCTGCTTGTTTAAATCTTTGTTGCCCAAGTTTGATTTCTGTCTTAATATATTGACCTGTTGTTTTGGATCCCACTTTTCTTCGCTATTGATGTAAAAGATCCAAATAAGTTGTTAATCACATCGCGGTAATTCTGGCTTCACGTCTTTTAAGTACTCAATTGGCTAGAATTTTTTGTTTATTAATTTATTAATGAATTCTACTCAAGAGAATTGCCGTTTTTGCTCATCCCGCTGTTTCTCTATGTTTTGATGGCTGTTTAAATATCTAGTGTGGGTAATGTGCTTACTACCCGAACGTGATCTTTTTAATGCCTGGTTGCGCCATCTTGGCGCAGAGACCCAACACCGGACAACATGACTGCCCTCAAGCTCGCCACCCGAAAACACCACCAGCTGATCCACGCAACCAAGAAAACCACATTCAAGGAACGACTGGACAACAACGCACACAACAGCAAGGAACTCTTCAACATCGTGAAAGAGCTCTCCAACCCCAACGCCGGAAACAACGACATCACCCCTTCGCAAGACCTCTGCAACTCCCTCGCCTCCTACTTCCACAACAAGATCGCGGACATACACAACAGCTTCAGCACTCAACCGACGCACGCCACGACCGAACCACCGCCCCCCACCACCACCCTCCGCGCCTGGACCCCGATCAGCACCGAAGACACCATCCGCACGATGAACTCCATCCACTCCGGATCTCCGACAGACCCCTGCCCTCACCACGTCTTCAACAAGGCCGACGCTGTCATCGCACCCCACCTGCGGGACATCATCAACACCTCCTTCGACATCGCCACCTTCCCGGAGTGCTGGAAGCACGCCGAACTCAGCGCTCTACTCAAGAAACCATCAGCAGACCCAACCGACCTCAAGAACTACCGCCCCATCTTGCTGCTCCCGTTTCCGGCAAAAGTCATCGAGAAGACCGTCAACAAGCAACTGGCCGCCTTCCTCGAGACGAACGGCTCCCTCGACCTCTCGCAGTCTGGCTTCCGGGCCAACCACAGCACCGAGACCGCCCTGATCGCAGCTACCGATGACATCCGAGCCCTGCTTGACAACGGAGAAACAGCGGCCCTCATCCTCCTGGACCTCTCCGCGGCCTTCGACACTGTCTGCCACCATACCCTAGTACAGCGCCTCAGCAACGTCGGAATCCAGGAGAAGGCACTGGAGTGGATCACCTCCTTCCTCGCCGGAAGGACACAGAGAGTCCGCCTCCCCCCGTTCAGATCGGAGGCCACCAAAGTCATCTGCGGCGTTCCTCAAGGCTCCTCGCTCAGCCCAACACTCTTCAATGTATACATGAGCCCCCTCGCAGCCATCACACTCGAGCACAACCTGAACATCATCTCCTACCCGACGACACCCAGCTGATCCTCTCCCTCACTAACGACCCCGCCACCGCCAGAGCCAACCTGCACGAAGGGATGACAGACGTAGCCACATGGATGTCGAACAGCCGTCTTAAACTGAACTCGGACAAGACGGAAGTCCTCATCCTGGGATCCTCACCCTCCGCCTGGGACGACTCCTGGTGGCCGCCCGCCCTGGGCAGCGCACCCAAACCAACAGACCACGCACGCAACCTGGGCTTCATCCTGGACTCCTCCCTCTCCATGACCAGACAAGTCAACGCCGTCTCCTCGTCGTGCTTCAACATCCTGCGCATGCTACGTAAGATATTCCGATGGATCCCCACCAAGACCAGGAAGACGGTCACCCAGGCCCTCGTCACCAGCCGTCTGGACTATGGCAACTACCTCTACGCCGGAACCACCGCCAAACTCCAGAAGAGACTCCAGCGGATCCAGAACACCTCAGCACGACTCATCCTGGACATCCCCCGCCGCAGCCACATCTCCGGACACCTGAGAGACCTGCACTGGCTCCCGGTCAACAAGAGAATCACCTTCCGGCTCCTCACCCACGCACACAAAGCCATACACAACCAAGGACCAGGATACCTCAACAGCCGCCTCAACTTCTACGCTCCCAAACGCCAGCTTCGATCGACCAGCCACGCCCTCGCCGCCGTCCCCCGCATCCGAAGAGCCACCACAGGAGGAAGGTCCTTCTCCTACCTGGCCGCCAAGACTTGGAACTCCCTTCCTACCCACCTCCGCCTGACCCAGGACCACCTCGCCTTCAGGAAGCAGCTCAAGACCTGGCTGTTCGAGCAGTAGCGGACCCCCTCCCCCCAGCGCCTTGAGACCCTCCGGGTGAATAGTGCGCTATATAAATGCATTGATTGATTGATTGATTGATCTTGAAATGGGTTAAATTGTCTAGTCTAAAATCTCTAACTGAACCGTTAAGCCAATTTGTAGATAAGTTTATCCAACCTTTGGTGATGGCCCAAAAAGCCTATATAAAAGACACAATGCACATCATAGAGAAGATTGAGAACACACCTTATAACACGGAAAAAGAGTGGCTCGTGACCTTAGATATAGAGGCACTATACACAAACATTCCGCAAGATGCTACCATAGCTATGATTAAAAATCCCTTAAAAGATCACCAAGATGAATTAACTGAGCATTCGAGATTCATAGCAATTGCGTAGAAATAATTCTGAAAAACAATATTTTTTTATTCAAAGAGGACTACTTCAAACAAACGAAGGGCACGAGCATGGGTGCTACTCACGCCCCAAGTTTGGCATGCCTGTACCTGGCAGCATTCGAGGAGGTACACATCTTTAATGTAGCGGCCCCTTTCTTCGAAAAATGTGGATAGGTGGCCCCGCTTCATTGACGATGTTTTCTTCATCTGGAAAGGAAATGAGGAGGACTTAAAAGCTTTTATTGAATGGATAAACCTGGGGGATGACAATCTTAAATTTACATTCTCATACAGTAATAAAAGCTGCAATTTTCTTGATATAAAAATAAAAGATGTACATGGTAAACTACAAGTGGACCTCTATCGAAAACCCACAGATCGCAACACTATGTTGCATTACAAGAGTAATCATCCTGCTAGCCAACGTAACAACATACCCTTTGGTCAATTCCTCAGAGTCAAGCGAAATTGCACGGATAAAAGGGAATTTGAGAAACATGCAGAGGTCCTAAAAAACAACTTTATCGAAAGAGGTTATCCGAAAAAGATGATCAAGAAAGCTTACAAAAGAGCAAAATATTACAATAGGGAGAGTTTTTTTGAGCCCAAACAAAAGACAGAAGATGAAGATAGAAAAATAGTGTGTGTAACCAATTTCACAAACATAACCAAAAAGGTGAAAAATTTGATAAATAGGAACTGGAAGCTATTGGACAATGGAAAAACCAGCCCAATTCCAAAACCTATCTATGCGTTTAGACGCAACAGAACAATTAGAAACTGTTTAGTACACACCTACCCAGACAGGGAAACTAAAAAGATAGGAACCTTAGATGGGAAAAATATTGTGGGGAACTTTCCCTGTGGGACCTGTAAAAATTGTAACACGATAATAAAAGGACCCATGATTACATACAAGGGAATTAATCATAAACAACAAAAATTAGTCAACTGTAGAACAAAAAACGTGATATACATGATCCAATGCCCATGTGAAAAAGCATACGTTGGGGAGACCTCCAGAGTAATCCGGATAAGGCTCAACGAACATAGATCAGCAATCAGAACGAAGCGGGCAAATGCACTATTAGTGGAGCATTGGATGGGTGAAAACCACAAAGAAGATGAAATTAGGTGGTGTGCACTAGAGACAGTAAATTTAAATAAAAGAGGGGGTGATCTGAATACAAAACGCAAAAAAAGGGAGCAGTGTTATATGTCTACATTTGAGACCTTTAAAAACGGTTTAAATAACAGGGAGGAATGGGAGAGAGTTCTCTGAATACACACTCCATCTTGTCCTGTGTACCTCCCCATATCTGTAAAAACCTGCTAAAAACCTGGTAAAAAAAAAAATTGGTGTTAGTTAATAAGAGAGATACAAATATACTGTATGTCTTTTACCTTGATCAGTGTAATCAAAATTTAAAGAGAATGATGATTAATTCACTGTCAATGACAGCAGGTGAGGAACTATAATATCAACTTAAGCTAGCTTTTATTGGAACCCTGCGAAAAATGAAATTAACTTGATTAACAACACTCAGCAAGAACTCGATTAATTGTAGACCATGGTATTGACAGACATAAACCGGGCACCAATATCTTACCCGGAAAAACTAACTTAGAATTAACCGCAATACATAGAATATACAGACACTCCAAGATGGTGGGGTCTGATCCGCTGGAGTACATATTTGACTTTGATAATCAAGATTATTTTATTGCGGTCAATGAGAATTTACCCATAGGCCCTAAAACACTGCCGCAGGCTCTTTTATACACAAAACGGAGTAACGGTGTTTGGTGGATATGACAAGCAGTTATCTGGTATGCCGCAAAACAGGCAACCCAATCCACTTCAAGATGACGGAACCAGGCACCAAATAGAACACGGCCGGTAAGCAAGTATATAATGTATAATAACCCCATTATAAGTTCAAATATCCATATCTATCTGAAAAGAACGACAATTGTCCTGTGTGGAATAAATCAATAAATGAATAAACAAAAAAACATAGAGGAACAGCTGGAAGGGCAAAAACGTCAATTCTCTTGAGTAGAATTAATGAATAAATTAATGAACAAAATATTCTAGCCAATTGAGTACTTAAAAGACGTGAAGCTAGAATAACCGCGATGTGATTAACAATGTATTTGGATCTTTTACATCAATAGCGAAGAAAAGTGGGATCCAAAACAACAGGTCAATATATTAAGACAGAAATCAAACTTGGGCAACAAAGATTTAAAAGAGCAGGCAGAACATGTTCAAAGATGGCCGAAGTGTTCACAGAAATAAGGCAGGGGAAACGTTCGAAATTCTCCTAATCAGAATCAATTAGGTGCTTGTTATTCAATTAACCAAAGTAAAAGAGTAAAACTGAACCACGATCTCAGTTGCAGCTCAGACACAGGACGGTGTGGAAGTAGCCTCGAGAAAATTTACAAGTAAGTGCTGTCCCTCTCAAATAGTAGGTTTAACCTTTGGTTAACCAACTACAAAAATAAGGAATTAGTGCCTTATTCTTAATACTTCTGTTTTAATCTACTAGAAGGGACCATTAGAATAAAATTTGATTTTTTCTATCTTTTTATAAATAGAATCCCTGAAAATATAAAAGCAGGGATATCAAGAAGCTGATAAACCAGAAAAAGAGAAGGTTGTTCACAGTTAACAATCAAAAGGTAATACGGATAATGAAGAGTGAGAATAATTAAATTTATTTCTCTTAGAAGTGGACAATCAATAACGCATGGTTATGTTTTCTATAGTTACCTGATGCTTAAACCACACCTAACCTGTAAAAGACCCCTAGGATAACGAACTAGAGGTAAGAGTTATCATTTGAAACTTTCTGTAACCACTAATAGGAGTGGACAGTTATAAAAATGTTATCTTTTGTGACTACTTTTATTTGTTGCAGTCCAAAACAGAACTACCTGTGAATTTTTTTTAATAAACAACACAGAAGGGGAATTTTCTGTTCAACATAAAAAGGAAAATACCAACTAGGACTAAGTTTATTCAATCAAAGGTCAGCAAAAAAATGTGTTTTGTAATTGTCGCTTTAGATGTACCAAGCAAGCGATCGATAATCAGTGAAGGTATCTATGTTCCCATAGCTAACACTTGGTAATGAATAACCAGCAGCTTGAGAAATAACTTCAACAGCAGAGAAGATATACAAAACCCTGCCTTATAAAATACAAAGTAAGTGAATTCTATGATTTACAGTAAATAGTGATAATCGTTTTTTATGATGATTACCCAAGAGGACCATCTTAACGGTATAATATAACTATACCAGTAGTATTTGGAGGACATACACCATAGAACCAAATATAATAAAGCTAAAATGAGACTCTTACGGTAAAGTTTAGCATTCTAAACTTGGATACCAAAGTAGATCAAGAAATGAGACACCACGGGGCAACAAATGGTAGAAGTTAAAATAGATCTTTTGTTAATAGATATGTATAGATGATCCCCCCTTGTCGTTGGAATTCTTATTGTTGAATGAAATGACATGTAATGTATAAACAGAGATATTTAGAAGACAGAGGTAATACTAATCGGAGTAATTACAGTTTTTTAATAAATGGAATAAAGAGGTCTGTTGAATAGAATGCTTAGTAACAAAGTTTTTTTGTTTACATCTTTTGTATAGATTGTTTTTAACCATAGAAAGCATAGTCCTGAAGAAGGTGTTCAACTTGTTCACCGAAACGCCGCGTCAACAGTTTTTGTGCTTTTTCTTTTAATTATTATTTTTAATAGAAAATGTTTTATGATTATGCCTTTTTTATAAAATCGATGATATATTGTTTTTATGAAATGTTAATAAAATGTATAATATCAATTTTTGTGATAAATACATATACGGGCTTAAATCAACCAAACCTCTATTATCTGATTATTACTTCTCGTCTTACCACTCATGTATCCCTGAATTTTGTTACAACTATGCATGTTTAAGTAAGAAGGGAATATTACCCATATTGATTAGTTCCCCTGTAAGTTTGTTACTGTGTGGTGCGCCTCAAACTTGATTATACTCCCCAGCTGCCGATTAAAGGCATTGATAGAAGGGCTGTACACTGCAGTCCGCTTTATCATCCACAACCAGGAAAAGGGAAATCTTTTATTTTTTTGTTGACTATAAACCCATTCCCTTTTCGCCATAAAGGGTGACTCCCTAATTATTTTGTATTGTAAAATCTTTTACACCCACCAGTCAATCTGTTCAGAGATGTTAATAGATCCCTTGTTGTTCATTAAGCCATGTAGTACAGTAGTTTCTAGCTCTCAAAGGCCTTCTGCAGTAAGCAGTTGATGTCCATTGAATTGTGACTAAGAGAGGATGATGCTACAGGGTAGTGTGAGATTGGATCAGTGTTTGATAAAACTGTACCATGGAGAATGTGTAGCATGCTTAAATGTAGTCCCACACTGCTGCTTTTAATTAATTAGTACTCACATTTTAAATAGCAGGAATAAATAATATGTGGTGTAAATTGTTTCTAAAGGTTTTGCAGGCAGTTCAAGATGCCAACAAAGCAACAGAAGAGAAAGAATACAAAACAATATTACTACAAATAACTATCCAAACATGAAGCAGACACAGAAACAAAATGATGGTAAGTAAATACCAAGTCTCAAGTACTAAGTCTAGTAAGAGTACCAAATGTTTCTTAAAATAATAAATAATATAATGTAAACTTTCTTTTATAGGTGTCACTTGAATGTAAAATGTGTTAACATCTAACAAAATATCATATTAATTTTCCAAAAAGAGCCCAACCAGACCGATTTAAGAAAAAGAAATGTAAAGAACTGCGTCAGTATTTCATAATTTTTGCAATTAAGAGGGATGGTCTTAGATATGAAATCAATGAAAGTACACTGATTGAAAAAGAAACATTAGTGCCTAGAAATGTAGAACAAAAAGGAACAAATGAAGTATTGGGTCAACTTCCTCAAAATCCAGGTTTTGAGTGATAATGTAGACGTGTATGCGACATAAAACAACAGTCTTTTGATAAACTTAGACTCTTCTTAAACAAAGACAGCAAAGGAACTTTGAAACGAAAAAATGAAACTACTTCAAAACCTTGATCCTTTTCATGTACAGAAACTTACAAACCTTCAAGGATATTCATCTGCTTGCTTATCACAACAGATGTGTGACAGTATCTTCCGTCTCAGATGGATGCTGCCTGTGCACCATACTAATATACGCAATACAATAAGAAGATTGTATTTTGTAAAAAGTCCACCTCTGCACCTTCAGAAACTAAATGATATGTTATCAAAAGGTACTCATCAATAGATGACATTCAGATGCAAAACTTTGGGCCTGAAAGGCCAAGTGAAGAGATTGAGATGGTTGTTGAAAACAACACTGAAAATTCTAACATTAGCACAAAAAAAAGAGAAATTGATGTATTTGCTAGAAAAACTGCAGAAATTCCAGACAAGGAGTGTTTTTGTTGCAGGCGAAAAATGGTTATTTGTGAAAAAAAAGAAGACATTGATCTCGCACGGTGGTTTAATCTTGCTTTTATTTGATCACTGAAGATAGATTTGACTTGTGCATACAGCAGTTTGCCAGTCAATATTGTGTTGACAAGCTAAATAATAATAAAATAGCTGCTAAGGGGATTTATAACGAATTGAAAGTTTTCCAATTCCTCCTCAACAAATCTGAATGTGTGTAATACTATTCTCATACAGACCAAGCATTGTTAGAAGCATTGTTCCAAGCATTGTTAGAATGGAAACTAGAAATAAGAAATTACCTTCTTCTGAACTACTTAAAGGTGTGAGTTAATGTTGTGTACTTGCCTTTGAATATGAAAGGGAATATTGTCACTATAGGGGTAGATCGAGTTGAAGAGGAATCACTAGTTTTTCTAGTTAATTGACTTCCTACCAAAGAGAAAGAAAATTGGTAGGAACTTGTCAGCAATGATAGGGTCAAGAAGGTTTTACAATGCCTTAAAATAGAAAATGTATTTTACAAAGATATGGATGTAGAGAAACATATCGCCTTTCTTAGAACTGGAAGTTGCACATCAGATGTTTCTGCTCAGTTTGAAAAGGTTGATTTAAGTTAAAAAATACATTAAAAAGATGAGGTACTAGAAAGTATTTTGATGAATGTTGTGGCTTGCCATTGTGGTACTAATGAATATTGGTTCCATCATCAGGGTGAACTGGAATATATGTTACGCAATATAGGTCCACCTACCAGGTTGTTACTTTGAGTTGTGCAGAGTGTGCTTGGGATGCTCCTTATGACTTCCGCAGGCAAGCTAATGCAAACATTCCAGGTATTGTTTCATGACTGTTGGTGAATTGTGTTCCATTGATCCTGAAACTGTTTGTAGGTACTTCAAGCACAGATGTAATGCCATGCTTCATTTGAGCTGCAATAAAAATTATCCACCACTAGCTGAGGTTATAGACTTTTTCTGGAGAAATGAATATCAAGCTAAAGGAGCACCACATATGCATATGTTATTGTAGGTGAAAGATGCACCACCATTTGGTCAAGATACTGATGCTGTCATTCATTGAACAATATGTGACTGTGAAATTTCAGAAGATTATCAGGACAGAACTCTTAGGCAACAAGTCTCGCAATACATAAGAAATAGTTTTTTCCTTGGTTATCTAAACACACAGATGCACACAATATCACATCCTATTCCAAAGAGATTTATACTTACAAAACCACACATTAAAAAGACAAATAAAGAATGAAAGCCCAAACAATAAACTCAAAAGGACTTTGACTACACAAACCTCTTTTCCTCGTAGACATAATCAACAGTGCTACAACAACTGTGATTACCATTTATATGATGAAGTACCCTTTATAAACCGAGGGTCCTACAACTAAATGCGGGAGGTATGTGAGCTAAACACCCCCCTTGTTATAAGTATAAATTCTATTGATACAGTGTGATACAAGGCTAATGTGTTTGCTTGATTCCCAGGTGGAGGTATAAAGCTCCTTCTGTGAGGAATACCACATAGTTACAGTATAAGCCTTGGACTAAAATCAGTATTTCCATTATCTTATAAGGTAATGGATTTGTTTTTTTGGAATACAAGTATGAGTATGTTAACCTTAGAATATATAGCTTCACATAGTAAGTCATTTGCACTCAACTAGTTGAGTCATATAATTACAGTGATGACATTTAGATCTGCTTATCACTTTCATAGAATCAGGCAGCCATTTGGAAAAACTCTTAGAAAGATCGCTTGTGTGTAATGTGCATGTGTGAGGAAGAACAGACCCTTCTATGTGTGTTCTCTTCTCTTCTATCTACCTACTCCTCTTTTCCATTTAGCCCATCCAATATGCCAAATGTAATGTTCGGGATCCGAGGTATGAACTTTGATTAATTGACTGTATGTTAAAGAGTTAATCCAATGTTTAGGTATTTAAAAGAATACATTATGTTTTAAATATAAGAGAGAATTGTTTCTTGTATTTCATACACAGGTCTTGATTTATGTGATATTGTGAGGATTTTCCATAGAGATAACTATAAGATAGTCTTGATAAAGATGGTGTGAATATATGAGTGCCATCGAAACATGTAGATGCAGCCTTTTGACACAATTCGGTAGTTGACTGTTTCAACAGATACGTCCAGACGAGCGTGTATCGGGTTCCAGTCAACAGTTTGATTTCTCTTACGGATGTGTCAAAATCTATGACAAATTGTATTGTCTGTTGTTCTTCTCTCGGGGGTTACAGTTAGGATTGAAATTGGCTTGTTGTCCCTGATCATCCAGCAAGCGTACAATATTGTATGAACTTGCCTTTTTTACTGTATGTTTTATACAATATTGATTTTATATACTTTGTCTTTAATTTCGATTTTATGATATTTTTTTACTTGAATTGTATATTATTTTAATAAAACATTTGTATTGACTTCTACTTTTGACATTCCTTTTGAGTTTATTGTTTGGGCTTTCATTCTTTATTTGTCTTTCCAATTTGTGGTTTTGTAAGTATAAATCTCTTTTGAACAGGATGTGATATTGTGTGCATCTGTGTGTATAGATAAGCAATGAAAAACCTAGTTTTTATGTACAAGAGTACCCTATTTCCTTTGGATAGACAAAGGGGTCCCTCTCCTTTTTTTGCAGAACAAGTCTCGCAATTCCAGTCATATAAATATGGCATTGGAGATAGAGAGCAAAAGGAAAATACTACACTATGGCCCCAATTCCGATCTCGGACGGAAGGGCTCAGAATCTGATTTGGTTTACCTAAACTGATCCGGACTCATTGTTTCTGACCAACTAGTTCCCCATTCTGATCAACCAAGTACAATGCCTGGAAACCTTTGGAGCTGACCAAATAGTTTCCGGAAGGCATACAGAGAGATAGGACCCTCTGCAGCTGAATCGTACAGCTCTATGGAGTACGTTTTTCAAGCGAGCAAGTACGATGAACGATTCGGACAGCCTATACGAGTCGTTGTGCCCAGATCGAAAAGGCAGCCGGAATTGGTGTTTGGGGGCCCATATTAGGCCCCCCTTTGCCCAGGGCACTCCGTATCATGCCTGTAGGGGTACCCATGCCCTCCCCCCTTTTCAGACTATGCATTGTGTGGCAGGCACCAAGGTGTGCCCGCCACAGTGTGCACGATATTCCACAGTCAGCCCTTTCTTTAATATAAGCCTGTGTACGCGCTCGGTACATAGGCTTCCATTGAAGTCAATGGGAGACCTACTGAATCGTATCCAGATACATTCTAATCCATCATATGTGTTCGGTAATACTCCCCTGACACGAGTCGTATGGAAAGCATTACAGACATTCGTTGTTTGGTTTGCTTTCCTAACGAGATCAGAATCAGACCCTAAGTGTTGGTTTGGATTCCCTAGGCCTGTAATCTCTACAAGAGGAGTTAACAATTTTATGCTTGCAGTCAGTCACACTGTTACTGTCAAATCATCTAAAAATACATATAATCTGAAAAGAAGCGATGCTTCAAAATTTACCAATGATTGCAATCCAGTAATCCTGTCCATATTGAATGCCAACATGAATATTCAGTTTGTAGCACACAATTTTATTGCTGTAGCCCGTTACGTCCCTTCATATATAACAAAGTCAGAAAAGACAGAGCTGAAGGATTTATGGGAAGAGATAGCAGCAGAGAAGTCTTTAAGTAAAAAGCTTTACAGCTTCAGTTTTAAAATTGTCTCACACAGAGAAATTGGATCCTATGAAAGTTGTGACAGACTGAGTTCCTCCAGCTTATATGAGAAGTTCAAAGCAATAATTTGGCCTAGTTTAGGTCTGGCATCAACACGAAAACCTGTGTTGAGACCTTTTTTCCTGAAATTGAGTACCTTGCTCAGTTTGACCTAGAAAGTACTGAGTTTTTAAAAACAAATATGATGGACATCACATATGAACCTAACCGAAGTGTCGATACAGAAAATGTTTTTGTATGAAGTACTGCAGCACTATACATACAGAAATAACATAGATAAGAACATTGAGCAAGGAATGTTTGGGCTAACTGGCTGTAATGGATGTTTAGTGGGACTTGTAAAACTAAGTCGCACTTTCCATAAATTGAGCTGTCAAAACAGGTGAGAAAAGAGAATTCTTTTACTTGGCTCTCTTGAAACTTTTAAACCTTCTGTTCAGAGCTTCCAATGTGAATTGTTTCCCACAGATCAGAAAATTTCAAACGAGGAAAGCCAACAATTGCTATGGAAGTTGCAAAAGACAGGTCACAAGACAGCCAGAGCTCAGGGCCTAATTTAAGATCCCCTAAGCCAGCCTATCATTGAAAAAGATGCGCCCATGGCTTTAAATGAAGCATAAAATGCTATGGGTTACATGAGGAGTCATAACATTGATTTAGAAAGTTTAACCTCACAATAAAATGAAGAACCAGTGAGGATTTTTCAGCAAATAATCTGTAGAGCATGGACTGCTAAATTATAAGTCTAAATGTACTTGCAAATCTTCGAGCCTACACTTCTCTATGTTAGTGTTCAGGCAGGTACAGGGACAAGTTTTCTGATTCACAAATCTTAAGCAATAAGTTTGGATGCAGCTATGACGTATATAGGTCACACACTCTTTATAGAAGGAAAGTTTTATGTTGCTTTATAACAATGAGGACATTGCCAGGCTTGTACCTACTTGATTTTGATGAGAACAAAGTAAATGCTGACTCATCATGTGTTATACAGTATAATCACTTGCAAGGAATCTATGCTCTTCATCTGAACATATATCCCATTGTTGAGAAGCATCCAACTTACAGAAAGAGAAAAAGTGATGAGATTGTAGATTTTTTAAAAGTTTCAACACAAAGTGAACAATCTACAAATACTTCAAAATAATGAATTAAGTCTCAGCTTTGCTAATCACCATCCCAAAAGGCAGGAACATGGTGGCCACAGCTTGAACAACCGTGGGCTCACTCCTCTGGGCTCCGAATGGCGGCGAGAGACCGAGGCTCAGATAAGCTTCTACAATTATCTACAACTGGTTTGAAACCTGTTTGGAATTCAGTATTCTTTTTGTATGGGTATTTTCTCCTGAATGCGGCAACGTTATGCAGTTTCTGCTTTCCGCGTCTGGATATGTGAGGGGGTGTGCTTTTATTGCCGCAGGACAGCCGGACAACGGTTGGCGCTCTAGCTTTTCTCGGCGTCTCAGGCAGCGATGGTGTGAGTGGCGCAGCCCTACGGAAGCCGTGCTGGAGGTGGGGATCACCAAAAGTGAGTGGAGACGCAGTGAGATGTTTCCCCTGCTGTTTCGCTACACGGGAGGAAGAGTGTACAGTCTGGAGGTTCTTGGTTCAGTCCTGGGGCAGGTAGGGGGGGGACCAGTCTCAGTGAGCCTAAACTCAAAAGGGTAAGGCGAAATCTCATGACAAAAAAGTAACTCTCACTAAACCAAAAATCACCCTGTCTCTGAAAACCTTTTACCAGGTTATGTCTCTTTCCTCAACGAAACCAATGTCCCCACCATCATCTTTACTTGGCACCAAAGGTACGCCTAAGTCCATCTCCGAGACCACTCCTGCTCCTACACTGGTCGCAGCATCATCCCTTGCCCCCCCTCTCACAGCCCCAAAAGCGAAAGAACTGGGGCTTAAACTTCGCAAGCATAATGGATCTCAAGATAAAACCACTCTGCTGAACCCCGGCGAACTATCTAAGCCTCTAGAACTTATCAAATTAACTAGTTCGGAACTGAAGATGCATCCGGAGATTAGTCTCACTAATAGATATTCATTCTTGGGACAACAGAAGGGGCAAGATTTGGATTTAGATCAGGCTCAGGATCAGGAACAAGTCCAGGTCCGAGGGGAGGGAATGGGTTGGGCTGAGCAAGAACCAGCATAGAAGGTTGGGTCGGAGCAGGAAAAGGAGCAAGCTAAAGTTCAAATGGAGAACCCAAGCAACTCTGTCGGTCAGAGCAATGAATATCTAACTCCCCCCTTCTCAAAACCCATAGCGCTTGAGCACCAAACACACACTCCCTGGCTGACCTTCTAATGGCCCTTAAAGACGAGATCACAAGTAGATTCACAGTTTCTGAGGCGAATCAAGCAGAATTGGCGAACAGGTTCCTAGTCTCGGAGGCAAACCAGGGGGCTATTCGGACATCATGTGAGGCTCTTGCTCAGAAGTTGGAAGAGGTCACTGCGAGAACAGAAGCAATCGAAGAGGAAATTCCCAAGATGAAAAACGTGATTGAGACTACCACTCTTCAGTTCGCGAAATTATCCACTCAAAACAAAGAGTTGAAAGACAATCTCGAAAGATTGGAGAATCATTCAAGGAAAAATACCTTGACATTTTTAAAAATTCCTGAAGCTTTGGAGGGAGAGGACATAAAGGGGTTTTTGACTACCTTACTGAAGGGTACAGTTCTTAAGAATCACCCTAACATTGACCTTAGCTATGAAATCCAGAGGGTTCACAGAGACCCCTTTAAAAGAAATCTGGGAAGGCGGAAACCCCGGAAAATACTGGAAAATTTCATATTCAGTTAAAGAACAAATTTTGTCCACTGCCTTAAAGGAAGGGGTTATCTCTTCTCCATTTTCAGATCTATCTCCCTTCTCTTTCTCCATCAGATCTGACATTTCCCATACAACGGCAGAAAGACAGTGGGAGTTGGGGAAAAGACTAGCAGAGTTAAACAGTCTAGGGGCAAAAGCCCAACTGAGGTTTCCCACCACATGCACATGATCCACTCTACAGAAGAGGTAGATGCTCTTATCGTAAAGATACAGCATGAAAAACAGGGAGGGGAGTAAAGGAAGAATGTAGAGGTTTCTGAGAGCTTGGTTCCCTGCCTTCAGTATTTAGTAGATGTAACGTACCTACTTATAGCCCGGGGGGTAGTGCCCGAATAGGCATTAGCCTATGGGAAGGAAGGCTTCCTCAGCGGGCAGGGGGACACAGGGGCCACGAGGGTCTTGAAAGGGAGAGGGGTGGGGGAGCACATGGTGGGGTGCACGGCGGGAGAAAAATGGTTAAACATTTTTCCTCATCTCACTTGCTCATTAGGGAAATACATCAAACCCTAGCTAAAGGCGCCCAAGCCGTGTAAAGGTAAAATGAAAGGGGGTCAGAATATCAAATTTATTTCCTGGAACTTAAATGGCCTGAGATGTCCGAGGATATAAAGGCTGACCTTTAAATATCTAGAGCTGTCACCAGCTAAGGTCTGCTTGTTGCACGATACCCATTTAAATCAAATAGAGTCACAAACTATCTTTTCCAAAATCTCCTGAATATGATGTTTCTTTGATTCTCAGGAATCAATAAATAGCCATGGGGTTGCAATTTTGGTAAAGAAAGGGGTCCCTTGTAGGATTAAATATGTCCAGACTGACCAAACAGGTAGATGGATCATCGCTCAGTTGGATTTCGAGGGGGAGGGAGTGACCTGTTCATCTTTTTACAGCCCTAATATCGATGATCCAACTTTTCTGGCTAAACTACAAGACAACCTGATAACGGCAAATCCTCCTCTGGCAATAGGAGGGGATTTTAACATTCAGCTGGATCCTGTAAAGGATAGATCCAATCTGAGCCATGTTAAAGGGACCCCACGTTCTCGCAGGGTCATGAAAAATGTATTACTTAATATACATTTGGAAGATCTTTGGAGAGCTAAGATGGGGAGTGCCCAAGGCATTACTTTTTATTGTAAAAAATATCATCATGCCTCCAGAAGAGATTATGTTTTGATCAATAACGAGATCTTAGATGACGTTCTTAACATATCCGTACTGCCGAGCCATCTATCTGAACATGCCCCCCTTCTGTTTTTATATTATATGAACAATAACTGTCAAGATGGACACTGAATAGAATAATGTTAGCAGATCCAGAAATCATTCAGTCTATGAGAAAGTTTTTTCTTGAATTTGTTACCATTAACTTAGGCTCCACCTCAATAGAACATGTTTGGGATGCCTATAAGGCCAGCTTGAGAGGCTCGTTACACAGCCTAATAAGCTCCAAGAACAGAATTAAGGTCTTGGAGGTACAGACTTTGGAGAGCAGAATATCTGCACTTGAAGCGGAAAGGAGCCATATTAATCAGGAGGATATAGGAAAACTGAATCAGATAGAGAAGAGATTGGATGAGGTCAGGCAGGATCTCAGGACCCACCTGGATTTGAAATGTAAGGCCTAATGGCAAGCTCGAAATATGGAATACGGGGAGAGAGCAGGGTCCTTACTGGCTTGGAAGGCGAGGATAGATTGGGCAAAAAATAATAAATAAAAAATAAAAAAAAATAATATTAACAAACTCATTATCGATAAAATTGGGAACAAATCTAGTAAGCCTGTAGAGATGCAGTAATGTCTCCTGTCTCTTTTTTTGAACTTGTATAGGGAGAGCATAGATCCTTCTCAGGACTCAATATTGTCATGGTTAAGGGATAAGTCTTTGTCTGTTCTCACTGAACCCTCCAGAGATGTCTTAGATGCGCCCCTGTCCATTGAGGAGATCAGGGACCAAATAAAGAGGTCAAAAAATAAAAAGGCAGCAGTTCCCGATGCTCTCCCCAATGAAGTATACAAACTGTTACTAAATGAACTTTTACCTGCACTCCATACTTTATTCAATTCAGTTTATTTATAGCCCCACTGGGGTGATTCCCAGATCCTGGAAGGAGGCCACGATTGTTTTAATATTGAAGCCAGGACAGGATCCTCTGATGGCTGACTCCTACTGCCTGATCTCCCTGCTGAATGACGATTATAAGATCTTTATGAGCATTCTGGCAGGGAGAATGGCAAAATTGGCACCAAGCCTGATCAACACTGATCAGAAAGACTTTATGGTAGGGAGAATCATCCAGGAACAAACCCAATTACTGATATGAAATATCGATCTGTCTGAGACAAAGGTGGATCCTTTGACAGTTGTGGCCTTAGACGCCGCCAAGGCCTTCGATCGGGTGTGTTGGAGATACCTTTGGGGGGTTCTGGAGGCCATGGGTATGGGCCCAATCTTTGTTCAGACTTTAAAGAATTGTTAAATTCGGGGCTTCGACGAAGATCCTATAGAACGGTTCCCTGACTCCAAGTTTTGACATTCAGAGAGGGACAAGACAGGGGTGCCTCCTATCCCCCCTTTTATTTAATATTTATTTTGAGCCCCTAGCGCAGACAATCATATTGGATAACACCATCAGCCCATTTAAATTGCAAAATTATCAATGCAAAATAGCATTGTACGCTGATGATGTAATAATTTATACCAGCAACCCAGATCTTTCCATTCCACGGCTTGAAAACACATTGAAGGAGTTTGATTTAATTTCAGGATATCTTGCTAATTCGGCTAAAAGCGAAGTAATGTGTTGGAACACAGTGTATAGAGGTGGCCCTATCAGTAAAGAATTCAGGTACCTACGGGTCAAAATTGTTAAATACCTGAATAAAATCCCCCTGATAAATTTGGGTAAAATTGAAAAGGAAATTGACTACCTCTTCGCCAGATGGAAAAACCTCCTTTTGACGATCTATGGGAGGGTTAACCTGGTCAAGATGTCTGTCTTACCTAAGTTGACTTACCTTTTCAATGCGGTGCCTCTAACCTTTCCCCAGAAAAATATCAGTAAGATCCAGGGGAAAATTGGAAGCTTCATATGGGGGCAAAAAAGCTCAAGGATGTCATTGAAAAAATTAAGAAGAAAACTCTTAAAAGGTGGGTTAGCACTTACGGACATTAATTGGTACCTAATGGCTTTTCAATTTAAGGGCATTAGGATGTTGCTGACTACACCAGAGGAAACCACATGGGGTAGGCTTCTGGGCGAAATGGCATTAACAGAGGGAGGTAGTGGTCAAGGTGGGTTCTTATACAAATTTGGGGCACCTAGATTTTTCAAGCGCGTACGTCTTAAGGTTCTGCCATGATGACCTGGTACAAACTGAGACGTATTTGGGGCATAGGTCCTTTTTCCGATTCTGGCCCTATATGGGATTCCCCGGGGACCCCCTCCTGCCTGGTTGACCACTTGGCGGCCCGATTAAAAGAGCTGGTCTGGGGAAGTGGTCGGACCTGGTGTATTCAGACGGAGTTCTACCTTCAATCAATCAATCAGTGGATTTGTAAAGTGCCCTACTCACCCGTGAGGGTCTCAAGGCGCTGTGGGGAGGGGGTACTGCTACTGTTCGAAAAGCCAGGTCTTGAGGAGTCTCCTGAAGGTGAGCAGGTCCTGGGTCAGCCGCAGATAGGTGGGGAGGGTGTTCCAGGTCTTGGCGGCGAGGAAGGAGAAGGATCTGCCGCAGGATGTTGTTCGTTGGATGTGCGGGACGGTGGCGAGGGAGAGGCTGGCAGAGCGGAGCTGGCAGGCTGGGGTGTAGAAGTTGAGTCTGTTGTTCAGGTAGGCTCGTCCGGTGTTGTGGAGTGCTTTGTGTGCATGGGTGAGGAGCTTGAAGGTGATCCTCTTGTTGACAGGGAGCCAGTGCATGTCTCTTGGGTGGGAGGTGATGTGGCTGCGTCGAGGGATATTGAGGATCAGGCGTGCGGAGGCGTTCTGGATGTGTTGCAACCGCTGTAGGTTTTTGGTCGGGATTCATGCGTAGAGTGCATTGCTGTAATCCAGCCTGCTGCAAATGAGGGTTCGGGTCATCATTCTTCTGGTTGCGGTCGGGATCCACTTGTTGATCCTGCGGAGCATGCGGAGGGTGTTGTAGCAGGTGGAGGAGATGGCATTGACCTGCTTCGACATGGAGAGGGAGGAGTCGAGCATGAATGCTAGGTTGCGTGCGTGGTCCGTGGGTGTCGGTGCTGTTTCCAGTGAGGTTGGCCACCAGGAGTCGTCCCAGGCGGATGGGGTGGGGCCGAGGATGAGGACTTCCATCTTGTCCGAGTTCAGTTTCAGGCGGCGTCTCCTCATCCACTCGACGACAGCCTTCATTCCCTCGTGGAGGTTGGCTTTGGCAGTGTGCAGGTCGTTGGTGAGGGAGAGGATGAGTTGGGTATCGTCAGCGTAGGAGATGATGTTAACGTCGTGCTGGCGGGCCACTTGTGCGAGGGGGGCCATGTAGACATTAAATAGGGTCGGGCTGAGGGATGAGCCCTATGGTACGCCGCAGATGATGTCAGTGGTTTTGGATTGGAAGGGTGTGAGGCGGACTCTCTGGAGATTCTACAAGCTAAGATCGGTCCCACATTTTCCAGGTTTAAGTTCCTTCAGTTAAGATCATGGCATGAGGTGGAAGCAGTAGAAATTACAGGGAACTGGGAACTTGAACAGATACTACAAGATCCGCAGACAAAAAACAAAGAAATATCTTTGTGGTATTGAATGCTTCTCGAAGCAGAGGACTGTGAGGTTCCCCCTCAAACATCGCTATGGAACTTAACTCCACTTGCCCACGGTATAGAAGACCTCTTTGAAGCTTCCCTCAAGCTACTTTATAGATACATCAAGCCCGCTAGTTTAAAGAAAAAACTGTTTTTCTGTCCTCAATAGGCTCTATTATACTCTGGCCAAAATTGACAAGTTCGCGCTGGTGCCTGCTCCAACTTGTTCCAGGTGCAAACTTGTTAATGCTGATGACATCCATATGTTTTTTGAATGTTCAGAGCTACGCTTTTTTTGGGAAAAACGTGGGGGATTCTTTGACAGCCATCTTTGAAATTGACATAGAGATTAATCTCCATCTAGTGATCTTTGGTAAAAATGATATAATAAATGGGGCCCTTTCGCAGTCCCACTGTGGCTTGCTGTTATATCTTATTATCCTGGCCAGGAGGGAGATTTGTATTAGGTGGAAAGTCCCGATCCCTCCAGACAGAAAAAGTTGGTTAAAAGCCGTGTTGCGCATGGCACGTCTAGAGCAAGAAGATGGGGTGGAATTGTATGACAACATCTGGCTCCCATTGCTAACCTGGTGTCGGCGCCTGCGACTGATAACCTGTTAAATCTCGGTGTCTTATGTGGGTCCTATGATTACATCAGACCTCAAACACATGAGGTAGGCTAAGTTGGCCTAGACAAACGCAGTGAGCTGAAGGGTGCCCAGGTTCAAATAAGCCGGCATGTTGAATCTGCCAACGTCTTTGGTGAGATGAGGACAAAAAAATAAAAAAATAATAATGAATGAAGTCAGCAATGTAATAGATTTTCCATTTTCTAACACTTCTGGAGTCTCATGTTACTGTAATGTGGTAGTTACTGTTCCATTCCACCTACAGATGGAGGTTGAAAACATTGTTTAATACAAAGAGAAACCATTATGTCAAGCTTTGACAACTCTTTTAAATTTAGTACATATTCAAAAACACATTTGTAATTTTAGTGCATTTACATGTGATATGGTTGACCACTGTAAAGGCGGTACACAATTCACTATGAATGAGCAACAAGATGCATAGGAGTTTTTAATGGTAGTGCTGAATGTATGCTGAATGAAACTATAAACACTTACAAGTAATGACAGAAAATCCAAACCCTAAGCACCTGGTAGGCCTCTACTATAATGCCCACTCCCTTTCTAAACACACACTTGAAATCTGGTCGCTCCTGGGCTCTGAAAAACCTGACTTGTTCGTTGTCACTGAGACCTGGCTGCACAATTTCTCCCAACCCGACATTTCAGTAGCTCTACCTCACAACTACCAGCTGATCAGACATGACAGAAAAGATAAGAAAGGCAGAGGAATTGCTATTTCTTTTTAGAACTGGCATTAAATTACGTACGGTTCAGACCTTACAGGCAGATTGGGGTGAAATCTGTGTCTTCACAATAGAGAGCTCAAACCCAAGACAGGAAACCAAGAAAGGGGCCCTGCTTTACAGACCCCCTGGAAGTAAAGCCCAATTCTCTAGCAAATTAATAGAGACAATTGTGCCATACGGCCTGGCCGCAGATAACCTTTTTCTCATAGGAGACTTTAACTACCATGCAGAGCACGAAACAGATCCTCACACACTTGACCTGATCACTATCCTTGACACCCTTGGTCTTAAACAGCTAGTCACAAGCTCCACTCATATCGCTGGCCACACTTTAGCCCCTTCGGTCTTCTCATCATGAGGTACACCTCTCGTGTGCTCATGACGAGCTGAGCTCGTCATGACCACACCCATTTCTATTATGGCCCAGCACAGCAGAGGAACATCTCAAGCAGCAAAGGTCCTAAATTTAGTATTTACTAACTCCCCTCATGTTGATATAGATCAACCTTTTCCCGTCCTGTGGTCTGACCATTATATAATAAGGTTCCATATGCGTGGGATACCGACTCAAATACATCCCATGAAAGAGCGTAAACTAAGCAGGTCATGGACCAAGATAAATCTAGAATCTTTCTCTGCAGTTTTTGTTCCTCTTTCCTTCTCCAAAATGACTAATATAAACCAGGCAGCAAAAAGCTTCGAGACAGCAATCAGTATGTCTCTTGCCCAAAGAAACTGTCCCCCTGGTATACTGGTGATTTAGAAAGCAAGAAACTGGTCGTCAGGAAGGATGAACATAAATGGCGACCCACAAAAGATACCACTGACAGCCATGACTACAAAACAGTACATCACCGTTACATGGATAATATAGCCAAAGCTAAATGAGTCTACCTTAGCAAATAGAATCAACCGAGCCTCCAATTCTCACAAAGAATTATACCAGATCGTAAAGGGCTTTACCAACCCCCCTTCCTGTTTACCATCTCACACTGTTTCCCAGGAATGCGCTGACTCCATCCCAGTATTTTTTGTGAATAAGATGAATGACATTTACAAACTATTTCCCCAAGCGATAAACACTTCAGCTGCACAAAATTCCATTGCAACGCTTCCCCAGCGTCTTAACTCTCTTAGAGAATTTAGTACAATAACAGAGGAAGATACCTCCACTGCACTTAAGAAGATGAAATCGGGTTCACCAACTGACGGAGCATCTGCTGAGATCTTATCCAAGGTTTCACCAGACTTTATTTCCAACCTAACCAAAAATTTTAATCTCTCATTATCGCAATCCACAGTACCCCTTCACTTGAAAGAAGCCATTGCTAGGCCCATTTAAAAAAAAAACTTCAGCTGATCTCAAAGTACTATCTAACTATAGACCTATCACTCTCTTACCCCTGTTTGGCAAATTAATTGAATCCTTGATCAACAACCAACTGTCCAAAACATTTAGAAAGTAACACTTTTCTAGATTAATCTCAGTCGGGTTTCCGGGCGCATCATAGCACCGAAACGACCCTGGTAGAAATAGTCAACAACATCATGCTCTCTTTAGATGCCAGACAATCCGCTATTCTAATCCTACTTGATCTGTCAGCTGCCTTCGACACCACTCTCATGACATCCTTTTGGACCGTCTATGAGAATGTGGTGTGGAGGGCCCCGCCTTATGATGGATAAAGAGCTACCTAACTGACAGGTCCTCGAGGGTACAAATAGGTGGTTTCTTGTCCAAGAATCAGATTATCGACAGAGGAGTTCCTCAGGGATCAATTTTAATCCCTAATCTTTTTAACTTATACTTGTAGCCTCTGGCTAAAATAATCAGAGCCCACGGGTTCAGTACTGTGTCTTACAATGATGACACACAAGTATTATTCACTCTCAACCCTGATCACACCGACACCCAACACAGATTTAAACAATGTATGCTAACTGTCAATGACTCGATGTCGAAAAATCATCTGCTGCTCAATGCGAGCAAGACCGAGATCATGTTTTTTGGCGATGCTCAACACAGCTGGTCCTGCGACTGTTGGCCGTCTTCACTGGTGCCCTGCCCTAGCCCAAGACAACAGTCCGAAATCTAGGAGTAATAATGGACCATAAACTCTCCATGGCCGACCACGTAAACTCAATGGTACGCACATGTTATGGCCTAATGCGATCCCTTAGGAAAATCTTTAAATGAATTCCCGTTTGCACCCGTATGCCACTTGTCCAGGGATTAATTATTAATCACCTGGACTATGGTAATGCGTTGCTTGCATCCATAAATGAAAAGATCTTGTCCAAACTCCAGGTTTTGCAGAACACCGCGGCAAGACTGGTCTTAAATCTCCCCCCGTTCCTCATCGTCTCCCAGTTTAGAATCTCTCCATTGGCTCCCTATCATGAAAAGGATTAGCTTTAAACTATGTTGCTTGGTTCATAAAACACTCAACAACACTGGACCAATCTTTCTAGCAAAGAAACTCACCAAATATCAGCTAGTTAGAACCCTCCCCTCCAACACCAAACATTTATTACCCATACCCAAGGTCGGCACTGTTAGTTACGGTGGCAGGTCCTTCTCTAGAACTGCGCCAGAGTTATAGAATGCTCTGCCAGTTCAGCTCCGCCTAGAAACTGACCACAAAAAATTCCGCAAAACACTTAAGACATGGCTTTTCTAATACACTGCCTGCCCTTCTTGAGTCTTTTGTTTTCAGCTAGCGCTATGAGACCCACGGGTGATATATGTGCTCAATAAATACCAAAAATAAATAAATAAATAAAACTAGAAAATTAGGGAAAGGCAACTCTTTGCATCAAACTATTCATGGAAACATTAATGAGTAAATTGTCGCTATGCAGGCAAAACAGATATTCAATCAGAGCGATAAGTATACCTTACAGTACCAGATTGCAAGTCAGTGTTATTTGAAAAACTATTAGTAACAGCTGTACGGAACAAATCGTGTCCAAACTGCACATCAGAACTGTTATCTATATTGGTGGTAGGACACAATTCAAAATATCTACAAAGATGCAGAGTTGATGGTAGCAAAATCAATACTGATATCCCAAGCTTTAAAGCTTTTGGATATCAATTTATAAAAAAGCATATACTACTGTGGCCATTGTTTTCCATCATAGATTCTCAATCAACTCTGGTCACTACACAGTCTACTAGTCTATCAGTGATGTCATCGATGATGTAATTTGAAATGTCATCAGTGATGTAATAAATTATGTCATGTAATATGTCATGAGTGATGTCATGTTTGAGGTCATACGCCGGGCATGGTGCAAGTTATAGTTAGTCCTGCTAACTATGGTGAATTTCTGCTTTTTTTTAACTTTAAAACATTAATGTTGTCACTGAGAAATTCACCTAACTATAATGTTACTTTAAACTTCAATTTTTCAAATTAATATATATACATATATGGTCAGATATAATCCTTTTAATGACGAGGTACAGTCCATAAGGGTGGCAGTGGACATTACGTCTGCTACCCTAATGGGCTACTATTTGCCAAATTAAGACATCAGTGCTGCCCCAGCTGTGATTTCTGTTCCTTGAGAGGATCCATGGTTCCTCTCAAGGTACAAATAGGTTGATGAACTCCTGCTGTTGGTTTTGATGGTCTTTCACTAAACATTAACACAGTTTCCTCATTTTAAAAACACAACTCCCAAAGTGGGAGTTTATTATTGAAAGACAAATAACTAATGACCCCTAACATACATAATAATGTGTTTTCCTCTGTCCATCACTGCTTGGTGCAATGCCAGTCATTCGACAGTCCCAACTCCGTTGGGCCATAGGAGGAAGCTTTCTGTTGACGGTGACAATGTGAGCTCTGCTGAAAGCTGGGGGTACACCTGACTATAAATGAGGAGGGTGAACCTACGGTTTGGTGAACAGGATACTCCATCGCAAAGTACCATGTCCACCAAACTCTAAATCAGTCACATAGTTACTGAATTTTTGTCATGCTTCAATTTCAGTGACATCATTTTAATTCTAGAATACAGAAAGTTGGTGACTTAAACATACTTTTAAGGTAGATCCTTTTTGCAGTTAAGATTAAAAGCAACACCTCAATAACAGACTATTAACATCTCTCATTGTGCCTTTCGATACACACTTTGACATTAGATGCTCATGCTCAGAAGAGTGAGAAGTCAGAGTGGTGATATTCAATGCCTCTATTTTCTCCCTTATCTCTTTCCCTTTTCCTATTTTCTATTATTGGCCATCCAATTCCTTTTGTGTGTGGGTAAAGGTGGCTGGTGTAAGGGCCCAAGAGTGCATCACTCTCAGATATAGAAGACAAGCTTAGTGCTTTCTGACAATCTCTGACTCCAGGGTGAAAAAGGGAAGGCAAGAGCATTTGTGAATGCCAATAATGCAGAGTCCAGTATGACTGGCAGTGCCCAGAACCGAATCCACTATGACTGATTGCCTCCATCAGAGGAAAGCGTTACAGTGTCCGCAACAGAGTCCAGTGTGATTGACAGTATCTGGAGCTGAATCCAGTATTATTGGGACAGAGTCTAGTATTCGTGACAGTGACTGGAAGAGAGTCTAGTATGAGTACGCTTATAGCAGTGTCCATTATGGCTGACAGTGCCTAGATTAGAGTCCATTCTGGCTGACAGTGCCTAGATTAGAGTCCATTCTGGCTGACAGTGCCTAGATTAGAGTCCATTATGGCTGACAGTGCCTAGATTAGAGTCCATTATGGCTGACACTGCTAACAACCGAGTCCATTATGGCTGACAGTGCCTAGAATGTAGCCCATTATGGCTGACAGTGCCTAGATTAGAGTCCATTATGGCTGCCATTGCCTAGATTAGAGTCCATTATGGCTGACACTGGTTACAACAGAGTCCAGTATGGCTGACAGTGCCTACATTAGACTTCAGTGTGGCTGACAGGGGTTTGTTGTGTTTCTGCAGGGGAGTGACAGGCATGAAAGGATATAAAAGGTGTGACAGAGGGTCCAAGCTAGTCTTATTGAAGGCCCAGTGAGTATCTCAGGGATCCGCTACACTAGTGGTTGCTCTGGGCCTTGGCCCTTCCCAGCCTGGTATGAGGTTGGGACGTAAAGAGGCTTCTCCTTTGAGACAGACTAAAATATATGTATAGTCAATGAAATTCAGAGTGATAGCAATAAAAGTTGATCAAATACCTAAATTGTATTCTGGCTTCTGGAGAGGTGCCACGTACATGTTATGTTATTATAGTGCATTAATGGTTAATGGTAGGATAACTGTCACCCTGGAGAGCACTTTTTGAGCTGGTCAGATACTCATCATTACCCTGACATTCTTTTCCACACTCAGGCCTTTGTCTCTTCACTTGGAACAGTTTTCACATCTCATTCAAGGCTGTTCAACTGCTGGCTGATAGTTGGAGGCTCAAGCAAATGAGCAACCAGAGATTTTAGGCAAGAAAAAGGTAAGTTTATAAAAGTACCTTTTACTTCGTATTGATCACAGATCTAATGTTGTCATTAAATTGGACTTCTGTTTTATATTAAAAGGGATCCTTGAATTATGATCCTAGCTGTTTCCTAACTGGAAATAGCATTATTTAACATTGCATCTCAATTTTTCCCTAAATAGCAGACAGCCTTGATACATTGAAAATAGGCTCTGGGGCCCAGTCACTGTAAGGACATGCTAACTTTAAATTTCAACATGTCCTACCTTTAAATACCATGCACCATGCCTTATGGGCAATACAAACTACACAGTGATAACATATTAATATTTAAAAGGATTTTAGGCAACACACATGGAGGGCCTGAAGTAACTTTAATGTTTTATTTTGTTTAGAGAGTTTTATAAAGGGCGAACATGACCCATGAGTATCAGAGCGCTCTTCAACATATCCCCTAAAACATCAAAAACGTCCTGCAAAATAACATAGTAACATTTTCTGTTAACCGTCAAACACATATGATAAGCTTCAAGTTCAATACCATAACACCTCTTCTCTATGAATGATAGCACTTGTTCATTGATGTAGCTGAGTCTGTCAGAGCAGGAACCCTGCTGGTGAGGAGAGTTTATTGCCTAGAACTTAATCTTTGAATCTGTTTTGTAAAATCCTTTCAACCTTTTTTATAAATGTGGCTGTAGAATGGTAGGACCTGTTCTGCAAAGATAGAGTTACAGAATCTTGGTGCCGATCCAAAGACGTTAAGGGTGTAGGTCTACTTTTTACTGAATCTTGGAAGTGTTTGCTTGAGGGAGTTTGCTATACATAAGGAATTGCTGCCCCCTAATATAGTGAGAATATTTTTGAGAGACCTAGATGTCTCATGATGAAGTTCTTTGACTGTCAGGCAAGGTATTTTCAGTTGAATCAGGGCTGCTACTGGGACCAATGTAAACACTTTAGAGAGGGAGTGCTATAGTTGAATTGCTTTTTTCCTGTTATTAATTTCACAGCAACATTGCGTATAGCCTTTATTGGTGCTGTGTATGCGTTTGGTGTGCCCGCTAAGGTTCGGATCTGTAATCTACAAGGATTGTATTGCCATTTTAAAGTCTTCTAGCATCACGCAAGGTTTCACCTTCTTAAGGAGGTCGTCTTGGTTAAATGTACTTCAAGTGGATGAGCTGATATGGTGTCTTCGCTATAGGGAATCTTTAGGTATAGTTGCTTGTCATATGTGTAAGATTGGTTTGCCTGTTCGAAGAGCTTCTTTAGCAGTTCTATGTAAAGATTGGAGTTTTGGGAATGTGGTGTATCCTTGAGGTACTCCCAGCTTGATTGGGTATAGATTTGATAATGAGGTTATGTTTTATTGAGAGCAACCGTGGAGAATGTTTGTGAATGGATAATTTGGGGTTGGGAGACTTCTGATCAAGTGTAGCTACTATTCACTCTAATGTGCTTTATCTAGTGAAAGAGATTCTGGCATGTGTGAAAAGAAAAGAGAATTAATTCATTTTCACTGGGGAGCTTTACAAACACTTTTTTAAACATAAAGCCTGACTATAAATTCTAGGAGTTTATAGACGATCTTCAAACTCCACTCTGCAGGAAATTGTATGTACAACTAGGATTGGGCACTCTCCCACTGGCATCTTGTGGGAGTAGTTGGTCAGATCCTAGTTTATATTCTGGTTTATGCCCCGCATTTAGCATTAGTTATGAAAATGACGAGTACGTCCAATTATTTTGTCTTGCGTATAAACAACTCCTGTTAGAGTGGATTCAACCACTATGCATAACTGTGAGGATTAGGCATTGTTAAGGATCTGTAAAACAAATATATCCACATGGTTGTGTTTGCTGTGTCTACATTTCTCCCAGTGGCATGGTTTGTAAGATCTAAACTGTCCAATACTAAGATTGATTTGCACTTTCCATATTAACAACCTTACAAGCCACTTTGTTTGCCTGTTTGTCTGGCAAGGCTGCTAGTTTGTATTAAATACTCAGAGGAATTACCATTGAGATTTGAATGTAAGAGCTTTTAATCTCTTGTTTTTATTTTTTTTAACTATTTTATTATTGTTATACTTTACATATATTGTATGTATTGTCGATGAACTTAATGAATATTTAAACTGACAAATGAACAAGGATAGGCTTGAAGACCAACGTGTTCATCACATTCTATTGACTTTTTTTAAGCATTACTCTCCCTGCCACAGTTAACGCGAATCTCTGGCTGTAGATTCAACATACCTGAGAGTTCCCATCACTCCACAGGATAGCACCTGCATGGACAGTGATGGCTCGGCCTTCTGGTGCAGTTGGGTCTATCTTTCCCACTTTTACCACCCGGAATTCCTCCTCCTGGGATATCTGCACATTCATGATGTTGTAGGTGGCGGGGGCATCTCCGTTTACATCAAAGAATATTTCTTCCCCAGCGGGAGTCTTAAAGCGAAGGTTTTGCAGGCAGCGAAGGATCTGAAAGATGAGATCATATTATTTGTCCAATCAATTATTTGTTTATTTCTGCAGGTTTTATGTGTTTTACTATTGTCTGCTCTCAAACTTGCTTGCCCCTGTTTACTTCCCAGTCTGCTGCCAAATGGACCTGGAGCGGTGTAGTCCCTATCAGACTTTGATGCTCCCCGCTGGATCCGTCTCTCTGTTAGTCAAGTCTCAAAGCGTGAAACATTTAATGGAAAGCATTTCTGCTCAAAGATTGACGGACATAGGCTTAATTTGAAAGAGTTACTTAAAGTAATTTGGGGCCATATGTACGAAGAATTTTTCAGGTCGGAAATGGACTGATTTGCAGAATCGCTGCATTTACAATTGGAAAAATGCTTTTTTGGATGTACAAGTCCAAATTGCGATTCAGTAATTTGCTGCTGCATCGCAGTTTGGGTTTTGCTATTTTGTATTCGGAAGGGTGTGTTAGGGCGTCTCTTCCAAATATTGATTTGCGTTGGTATGTACGAATGTTTTGCGAGCAAAATGTTGTCGCCAAACTTTCGCACTTTACCACCAACTCAATGGGGATGGTTATGCATTCACAAATTGTGAATGTTGAGAAATCATTTTTTAGGAGCAGGCAGTGGTCCCCTGTCATGGCTGCTATTCCTAATGGGTCGCAAACGGAGACCTACCTTATTATAATTCATGAAGCAGGACGATTTGCAGCCCACTAGAAATCGAAAGTATGAAACAAAAAGTTTATTGCGTTAGGAATAGCAATTTTCAATTATTGATTCAGATAAAATTGCTATTCCTAGTCTTTCTACATCTGGCCCTTAGTTACAGAGAGGTATAGGCTGGGCCAACAATTAGTAATATCAAAACATACAAGTTCAACAAACAGCATAAAATCAAAGAACTCAGTATATGTCAAGCAATGGCAAATCCAGCATATGGGTGTACCTTCATAGAATGGAGAAAGGGTCTCCTCTTCAGATGGAGAAATCACACGTCTTTGTAGGACTCTAAACAAAGGGTTTCATACATTCATTACACTAGTACATTGCTCAGAGGCTTTTAACCCCATTACCATGGCGGAAATTCCGCCGCTGTGCGGTGGTTTTAAAGAGTGGGCAGGGCTGCTTTAGCCAACGAACGTATGCAGCACTAGCCAGGTTTTGCTCGCAACGGCCGTTGGCCGACAGAAGCAGCGAACGGGTTAACCTAAGAAAAGCAAGCAAAGAGAAACATGGAATACAGAATAGATTCAGTGATTCTCACATCACTCTAATACATGAGTTTGGGTGTTTCACACGCCTTCACAGGGAGCATGACATCTTACATAGTATGTTATTTGGTCTGGACAATGAGCTTTGTCTTTGGAAAGGTATAGTTCATCTGACTCAGCTCTCTTAATATAGCAAAGCCTGAAAGTTATTTATTGCAGCAGGGATCAAAGGGCAGAAACAGTCAGGTGATGTACTGGGGTGTCGTGTCCAAGATGGATGACAGAGTCTAAGGTTCCCTAAGTTAATTAAAGCACAATTTCTTGCATTATACTTTAAGGGACATTGCTTCCTCACATATGTTTGAATAGTACCTTAAAGCATGTTGTGTTTTATAAATTTAATAAACAAACAATCATGTGTCTTTTCTATCAAATTACAAATGTACACACTGAAGAAAAAGAGCGGAGATCATGTTGTCCCTTGTGTGCATCCCATGCCCCATGTTCCTCTCTCCTGCTACTGCAGCTCCAGGGAATCATTTGTTTTTTAATAACAAGAAAATGAAAAAAGCACAAGTTTTATCTTGTAAGTGGACATATGCCACTTACACTGCAACTTGTCTTATTTAGCGAGAGTAAGGAAAGTACTTGTAGCAGCCGTTGCTAACCTTATATCTTTAGTGACCCCAAAAAAATCACCATTGCAAACCCAGGACCCCGGCACAAGCAATTTCTATGATTTGAACCTCTGAACAATACGCAATAAGACAGACATAACTCAGGAACAAAAACACAACATATGAAATATTTTAAATCATTCACAAACAAAAGAAATTTAAAAATTCTAAATTTTAATTTTAATGGGAAAGTTGTAGCTTTTCAAATGTGCCTCCTACTTCTAAAAAAAGAAGCAATATGCTACACTCTACTACATCACTCTTTTTGCTCCTAATTCATACTATCTTTTTACAAAAGCATTTAAATTTTTTCAATTTTGTCTTTTTTAAGTATATATATTTCATTAATTTTCAATTTGCTTGAATGAAAAGGCATTGCCTGGATTGCCAGGCCCTACCAGATCACCTTGCCTGGTCACCTTGGTCCTCCAGCCAGGCCCAGCCCCTCTGGACCTCGGAACTGCTGCCGATCTGCTGCTCCTGATGCCCAGCCCCTCACTGCCCCCTCTCTCACTCTCTCTCTCTCTCGCCTCACTTTTCACCATTTTTCGTCTACTTTTCTTCACCGCTTTTTTCAACCTTTTTGCCCAGTGTTAGACCTGTCAGCCTTCGGGTGGACTTCCCCCAAACATTTTGACCACTTGCCTCCATTTTGTCTGGATATCTGCTTCTGTTGGCCTTAGGACTCTGTGCACTTAATCACTTCTTTTTCTAAAATTGTATTTATTTATTTCCACAGTAACTCAATGGACCAATACATAAGTTACAAAAACACTTCAAGCGAACACATAATCAGAAAACATCCCCCAAATTCCTAAAACAATATTTCGTTTCTTGACCCCCTTAACAGAATACAAAATAAATTGGAACAACAATAAATTATACATCTTAGCCCTCCATCGATCAAAGGAGGGAGGTTCAACCTGTAACCACTCAGCCGCAATACAAAGTCGGGCAACAGTCATTGCAACGAAAATAAAGTATCGATGTTTATATAAGGGAGTACCCTTGCCAACATCTGGTCCAATACCCAAAAAAATCATTATAGGTGTTATAACGATTTGAACTCCTATTACTCTAGAGACAAATCGTTCAATGTGTTGGATATAATTTGTCAAACAGGCACACGAAAATTCTTTTTGCAGCATATCTGCATTATCCCCCCGGCATCGAAAGCATTTTCCATCTTGGCCGTTCCCCACTTTCGCATGCGTGCCGGCGTATAATATCAATTAAAAAAAGTTTTAAAACATTGCGCTTTCAGGTTGGCAGACAACAGAGTCTCCCTGGATCTAATATTAGCATCCTTTAGGCTCAAATTCTCAATGCCCAAGATCGCAGCCCATTTAACACTATGTTTATCTAGGTCATCCTTCCTGCAGGGTAACAATAATTGGTACAGCAATTTTGACCTGACGTTGGACAGCAGTGACTACTGAACTGGAATCCGATCGAACTTTTTTCTGGAAAATAAAATCTATTAACTGTAAAAACGTAAAAAACAGTTTTTGGGGAAAATTATACTGTCGTGATAATTCTTCATATAGCATCAGGGAGCCATCATTACAAAAGAAATCCCCAAGTTGACAACGCCCTTTACCCTCCAGCCCACAGCAGTAGTATCCCAGAAAATAGAAGGAAGAATATTTACAGCATTTGTTGGGGTATATCGGGACAATTTCTCAACTAGACAAAGCTTTTGTATTCTTTTCCACACATTGAAAGCTGATATAAGCACCTTAAACCTTGTGCGCGTATAGTAACTGCCGTCAATTTGTTTAAAGAAACATTGACGTGCTACAGGACCTAGCAAAATCTTGAAAATAGACAGGGCCTCCGCGATATTACCAACTTCCATTCCGGTTAATACAATACACATTGTTGACAAAAAACAAGCATAAATATAATAGGCAAAGTCCGGAATAGTAAGCCCCCCCAACCCCCCGGTCAATGGGTAAAGTCAAGAATCTCATTGCTCGTCTAGGTTTACCCAGGGTCCAGAGAAAGTTAGAGCAAATAGACTGCAGGTGCTGCAATTGTGCCACAGAGAATTCCAACGGAACTGCTCGAAATACATACAACACCTTAGGTAAAACATTCATCTTGATAATATTGCTTCTACCGATCAGAGTAAATTGCATTCTGGACCATTTATCCAATGAATCTTGATTACTATGTAATATCGAGATCCAATTGACATTAACCAATTCATCCATGGATGCCCTAATTTTGATACCCAGATATACCACTTCTTTTACCACACGAGCGTCGTGCGTGATCAACTGATCAGTAATTAAAACCTGTGTCTTAGTAACATTTAGTTTGTAGCCTGATACTTCCCCAAATGAAAATGCAAGCCGCTCAATCTCTTGAAGCGCTAAAACAGGGTCAGAAGTAGCTACGGCAATATTGTCTGCATATGCATACATTGAGTAGACACATTGTGACCTTGAAAGGCTTGATCAACAAATTATTCCTTAATTGTTCTAAAAACAGATTTATAAATAGCGCAAAGAGAAGCGGGGAACAGGGACACCCCTGCCTTGTGCCTCGAGTGATTTATACCGTTTCAGAAAGCAGGCTCAATGAAGCAATCTTGGCGACCGGTGAAGTGTACAAGACTTGTAGGGCATTTATGAACCGTGTACCGAATCCCATCATTAACATCAATTCCCACAAGTAAGCCCACTCCACACGGTCGAACGCCTTTTCTGCATCTGATGGAGCGAGATAGAGAATTACTTTTTATTCCAACTCACAAAGTCATACTTCCATAATATAAAATAATCCTTTTAATGATTTGTGATGTGTTTGTATTAATTCAACTTAGATTAAACTTATTACACGCGGGATTCTAACATGTGTGCTCATAAATGTGCATTATTGTTGCATCTTTTTGTTCGTGCAAAAATAATAAATTAATTTTGTCTTTCTGTCATTTCATGACTAATTGCGGCTGAATGTAAAAAGTGGCATGTGCTTATTTTGCTTTCCTTGTCTATGTGGTGTCATTCTATTCTCTATAGGTGCATAAAGAATTTCGTGGATTTTAGAAGACTGGTAGATATAAAATGCTGCTTTATTTGTTCGCTTTAGCTAGATAACATTAGACTAATGGGTTAAATAAATTAGCAATGGAGGGTGGAAACAGAATAAATAATATTTCTTACATTAATCATTTTCTTGTGTTTGTTTATACACTAGTGACACTAAATTGACTGCTTTGGGCCTAGTTTACTCGAGTTTACTAAAGTGATGAATTTTAATTTCTGCACGGAGCAAGAGATGTCCATTCCGAAAGTTTTCCGTCAAAGTATCAACATTTGCTAAATACTATGAGGCTCTGACAATTTTCTAGTCGGACAAGGCCAAGGCCAGGAACCGGCAGGAGGAACATTTGATAACTTTGCATCCGAGGAAGTGAAACGAGACCAGTGACAATTTATTACAAAAAAGTTTGCAAACAGAGGAAGTCTCGGAGCTTGAATGTAGAGACAATGGAGTCTAAGAATATGACGGAACTGATGTTTTGAAATATGTGGTGACATGTCGCTTGTCACTCGCGGACCAATGGGACTCCGACTTTAGCAGAAAAGATTTACTTTTATTTAGATTAGCTTAGCTCAGAAAGGTATAAAAATCCATGCCCCGTAGAAGGGTCACGCTGCTGCTTTCTGACTTTTGGATGAGGGTGTCGTGCTGACGGACTTTACTTGGAGCACGTAAGATACCTCAAGACTTACTTTATCTCCATTTATTTAGCTTAGTTAGAGACGTAGGTTTTGAAAAATGCAAAATTAATAATTTCATTTGCAATAATAAAATTTACATTTTATAATGTTTTCTCTGCAATGATTCTAATAAAGATGCATTTAATAAAAATTACAATTATAAAACAAAATAATAATTAATAAAATCTTACTTTTGAAAACAAGCTGGTCTTGTCATTTCAGAGGTTTAGGTTACAATTAGCTAGATTCAATCGCCAAGGTGGCTTAATAAATAGTTAGGTTTATTAATATGATGTCAATTATTTACTGCGGTTGTATATAAATGTATATAATTTGTGAATAGGTTAATTAGGCCACATGATTCAGTTGGTCAAAATATGTCATGTTTGATTAATGGGCCTTTGTGTTTGATTAGTGAATTATAGAGTAATTTGTGGAGTTGGGTAGCGTAGATTATGACATATTTCCTATAGGCCGCTGGATCAATTCTTCTGGTAGCAGATATTGATGGTTGCTATGGTAACCAATGTGATATGGTATTGATATAAGATCGATGTTTAACATATGTTGAGCTCGTTCTCGTGCTATATGTGAATTGTACCGGTACAGATAGTGTGATGAGAAGGTAATCACACAGTACATTTGATCTGTTTCAGAGTAGTGATATCGCCGTGTATCACAAGTGTTGTGGCCGTGCAACACATGTTAGGGTTAGGTGTGAATGTTGTATAGTGAGGATTAACTAAGAAATTTGACCAGCATGAGTATAGGGACAATGAGCCTGTTATAAAACTCACTGTGATAAAAGTAATAGTATATATTCGAGCTTGAATGAAGGATAGGATAACGTCGGTACATGATTATCTATAAACAGGTGAGAGTCCTGTAGGGATAACATGTTTTATATCTATAAACAGGTGAGAGTCCTGTACGGATAACGTCGCTTATTTTATTAACGGTGCATGATATCTATAAACAGGTGAGAGTCCTGTACGCATTTCATGTGTGTTTGATTTTAGGGTCTTTTCCGTTTGAAAGTGCGTAATTGTTTTGTAATTGTGTTCAAGTTGAACTTTGAATTGTCACTTGGATGTGCATTCTGAGGGAAACAAGTTCATTATTACTTGCTTGAAGGGTAGAGTAAAGGGATTACTTTATCGGCAAATGCATATTCTGTGAGAATAGCGTTGTCTATTCCACGCAAAGAATTCTTGTGTGATTGAAATTCTGTCACTTATTAGAGAAACAGACAGATGAGTCTTTCTTGTCGTTGTTAAAATTAATTTTCACTGAAAAAGCGTTCTTAAAATGGCGCTGTGAAAAGATTTTGTGAAGGAGGGGTGAGCGCTGAGAGTGAGACGCGAGAAACTGCAGCAGTTGCATACGTCACAGGGTCGTGCTGTGATTGGGTGACATACGTCACAAGCTGTGTTTTGATTGGTTCTTGAATCTCTGACGAACTGTAAGATGATTGGCTCTTCAAGAAAACTCCATTACTATTAGTTGAGCAAGGTGGTGACGCAGCTCAATCCTGATTGGCTTGTTGGTGTGTTTCGCGCACGGATTGGCTGGCCTTGTGGAACATCCCGGAAATATTTTACGAACAAATTTATTAATTGAATTTTGACTTTTAAAAATGAGTTATAATTTTAAACATGTTGAGAAAAAGCCTACGATGCATCAGAAACTTAAAATTTTTATTTCACCTGACAAGAAAATAGAAACGCGAGGTGGTAAATTACTTCATAAATACAAAACACCTGCAGCGTATATGGAAGGTGAATATGGTTATCATACTGTTTTGTGGTTTGATATTTGGAAACACTACACAAAAGATGATGGTGTTTTGGCGTGGCCAGACGATGGTTCATTTAATGTAAAAGTTTTAAGAAATTTGAGAGAAAAGATGAACGCTCTTGTACCAAAGCCGAGACCTACTCAATTTGAAGCTTTAGTTGAATGGGAGGATGAGATGTTTCAAATACAAAGAGAAGCAAGTGGTATTAAGAGACCTCCGAAAATACCAAGTTATAGAAGGGAAACGCATGAAGACAGGATGCGAATGTGAAGACAGGGAAGCATGAGTGATGGACTCTATATAATTAGAGAAATGGTTTTAGGGTCTCCAGGTGTAAAAAGATCTGAAAAGAAAAATAATATTGTTGTAGAAAGTGAATCTGAAGATGCAGTTTTAGAAGAAATGTTTACTTCTAATAAAAGAAATGAGCCTTTGAGACCTCCTCGATCATGGTCTACTCCGATGGTTTCTACTGAGACCACACCGAGTGCACCCCCGATTAATGAATCCCCTAAATTATATCCAAATAATTCTGAATCTTTTGAAACTCCAGAAAAATCAGAAATTGGGACAAATGCTGATGTTTACATTGGAGGTAGACATTTTTCATTAATTCCAAAAGAGAGGGAAGGTCCCTAAAAATTTAATGAGAGAAATTAGAGACGAGGAAATTGGAAATTCTTCTGAATATTTACGATCAAAAGAAGAATTAATTCGACAAATGACAAAAGGCATGGAAGCTGTGACAGTTCCAGTAACAATCGGTCCTGTTCAGCCTGTTTTTGAACAAAGGGAAATTAACAAGTCAGGTTTAACAATTCCTTTAAATGCAGAAATTCAAAAAGTTGCTGAAAAATTTTATTCAGAAATATCAGAATTTAATTCTGCGAAAACGAGAATGCCTGATTTGACTTTTAATGAAGGTTCTTTTTCTAAATCACCAATGGGTGCAGAATCTGATGCTGAAACTTCTGATACTAGAAGGTCAAATTCCAAACTTGATGTTGCAAAATTAAAAGCAAATTTGGAAGAGTTAATAATTGGTACGATTGGTCCTGACAGTTTAAAATGTTACCGTGATGATGAACTCCTGTTCATTTGCAAAAGTATTCAATGGAAAACAAAAAATAAATATGATCAGTTAGAAGAACTGGCAGCAGAACTTGAAATTGATTTGACCAGGCAAAAGAATTTTGCAAAACATTACAGATTAGATATTACAGTAAAAGATATCGAGAACTTTAACTCAATGGGAAGAATAATGCACATAAAAGATTTGATTGTTTACATCAAATAATTAGGGGAATTGAGCAAATGGAGAGTGAAATGGACAAGAAAGAAGGAAGATGAGAAATTGGAAAAATTGTCAAAACAGTTTCCAATGAGAGAAATTGCAGGTGGAGGGTATGTTCATGTCCCTTGGTCAAGACAGGACATTTTGTTGTTTACCAATGATTTTCCAAGATTGAGAGAAAAGCCTGTTGAATGGTATCGACAGGTGGACAGATTTATCAAAGTCTTAAAAGTTCTGTGGATTGATCTGGATGGATTTTTTGACATTGTTGTCCCATCAGATCTCTGGACAGAATGTAAAATAGCAATAAGTTGGCCAAAAGAGGAACCGGAGCGAATTAAAGAAACAGGTGCTCCAGGTCTGATAGTAATGGACTTTTACGAAAAAGTGATTTACTGGTTAAAAGAAAAAATTCCCGCAAAAGAGGTTGATTGGGTTAAAATAGACAGAACAAATCAGGAACCAAAAGAATCAGTTCATTCATTTTATGAAAGGTTATTATTGGTTTTTAAACAATACAGTGGTTATGAGAAATTGGATGACAAGGATATGAGCCATTTCATCTACAGATTTGTTTATGGTCTCAGACCAGAGATTGGAGAAATGATCAGGAATAGTATTGTCGGATGGCAATCACTTTCTGTTGATGACATTTTGAGAAAAGCAAAATACTGCAGTGATGAGTTAGAAGTGAAGCAGAAGAAGCTGAAGGAAAAAGCAATGTGGGCTCAGGTAAAGGTGGCTGAGCAACAGATTGCTATTTATCATTTATTTATTTGTGTATTTTATAAAGCGCGCAGCGGCCCCAACGGGGCATCCCGGCGCTAACAAGAAAACTCTGACAACTGGAGGAATCAGGAAGGGAACCAAACTAGGAAGAAAAAAGAAAGGTTTTCAGAGATTTACGAAATGCGGGTTCTGTTTGGGAGGAGCGAAGAGCTAGGGGGAGCTGGTTCCAGTGCTGAGAGGCGCAAACTGCAAAGGTTTTGCCACCTGCATGGGAACGTTTGAAACGGGGAGTTTCCAGCAGTAGAAGGGCATTGGAGCGTAGTAGCCTGGGTTTGACATAAGGGCGCAGGGTGGTCTTCAGATGGGCTGACCCAGTGCCTTTAGATGCACGAAAGGCCAGCGTCATTGCCTTGAAGACACACCTTTTCGCAATGGGGAGCCGGTGAAGTTTACGGAGATGTGGAGAGATGTGGTGTCTAGCGGGGATTCTCTCCACCAGCCTAGCAGCGGCATTTTGGACCGTCTGTAGTCTGTGACACAGGCCGGCTGTGATACCAAGATAAAGGGCATTGGCATAATCAAGATGGGAAATGATTAGTGCCTGGATCACAGTCTTACGGCAGTCCTCCGGCAGATAGTTAATGAACCGTTTGATTGTTCTGATTTTAACGAAGCAAGAGGCTGCTACGGCCTGTACCTGGGTGTTAAAGCTGAGATTGGTATCCCAGCGTACTCCTAGATTTCTCACAGTCTTGGAAATAAAAATACAAATTTCGTTCAAAATCAAAATTCAAGCCAGGGTCAAGGAAAATTTAAATTTCATATTAACAGAAAATATAATCCCAAAGTTGAAGAATTAAAACAGAAATTACCTTGTTTCAATTACGGAGAGATTGGACATTGGAGGGATGAGTGTAAGAAACCACCTAGAAATTTAAAAAGTCCATTGTTAAATTCACAGATGCAGAATGATGTTGATCTGCAGCGACAGCTACAGTTGCAACAGAATTTAAATGATTTGAGTCTTCAGCGACAGCTACAGCATCAATTGAATCACCATCAGAACCAAATACCACAGCCTCCTTTTCCAAATTGTGGGGGAAGTCAAAAATATAATCCAAGTGTGGGATTTCAAGGAGACGATCAGGTAATAAGAACCCAAAGACAAATTGTGCAAAATGCTTCAGGACAGTTTTTGTTGACAGAACAACAAGGAAGTGACTCTGATGACTGCTTCTGACGGTGCCCGAGAGAGGGGGAAGAGTGTGTTATTGGAGCCACTCTTGAGGGTGACCAGTCTGGTCCATTTGTAAATGGGAAAGTTAATGATGTAGACATCACTTTTCTAGTGGACACTGGTGCTACCCGTTCTACTGTTAGATCAGTGGAAATTGAAAACCTACCTCTCTCTGGGGAAACCATCCAAGTAGTCGGAGTAAGTAATCAACAGATCAAAACGGATCTAACTGATCCAGTGCCAGTTGAGATTGGAAATTTTAAAGACAAGCACAGATTTGTAGTTTGTAACAGCAGTCCAGTAAATTTGTTGGAGAGAGATATATTGTGCAAAATGAATTGCAGAATATATTGTTCTCCTGAAGGAGTTGAACTACAAACAATGGAAGAAGATGGTTTGTACAGGATGACAATGATGTTGGTGGAAACAGAGGAAACAAAATTGTTTCCTGCATTTGAAAAAGAAAATTTACCAGAAGAGCTCAAAGAAACAGTAAAGGCTGAAATTTGGGATTTGACTGGAAATGAGATGGGTCTGATGAAACATGTTGATCCAGTCAAAATTACAGTAAAGCAGGGAATAGAATTTCCAAACATTCCTCAGTATAAAATGAAAGCAGAGACAATCGAGGGAGTTATTCCTGTGATTGAAAAATTCATTAAACAGGGTGTTTTAAAAGAAATTGAGAGCAGTCCTTGTAATTCACCAATTATGGGAATCAAAAAATCAAATGGAACATATAGGATTGTTCAGGATTTGAGAAAAATTTATCAGATTGTTGTCCCATGTTGTCCTGTGGTTCCAAACCCAGCAGTTATTCTGTACCAGATTCCACATGATGCAGAATGGTACACTGTCATTGATCTTTGCAATGCGTTCTTTACTGTGCCATTACATCCAGAGAGCCAGGAAATTTTCGCTTTCAGATTCCAGAGTAGGGCCCTCGCATGGTGTAGAATTCCTCAAGGGTATACAGAGAGTCCTTCTATTTTTAAAGAGCTGAGATCTTTGGAAGATCTAGATTTACCTGGCAGGTCAACGCTAGTGCAGTATATTGACGACCTATTGGTCGCAGCAAAAACAAGAGAAAATTGTGTAACAGACACGATTATACTTCTGAATCATTTAGCAGATGAGGGACATAAAGTGTCTCCAGCAAAATTGCAGTTTTGTAAACAAGAAGTGAAATATCTTGGTCACAGAATTGCAAAAGGAAAGAGACAGGTGACAGTTGAGAGAATTAAAATGATTCAAGCAATGCAACCTCCAAGAACACAAAGACAAGTCAGAATGTTCCTAGGAATGGTTGGTTACTGTCGACAATGGATAAGTGGATTTTCAGTAATTGCGAAACCACTACAAAGATTGACAAAGTCAGATGTAAAAGACCCAATTGTTCTAAATGAATCTGAGTTAGAATCTTTTGAAAATCTAAAAAGAAGCTTATGTGAAGCTCCAGCTCTGGGCATGCCAAATTACGAGAAAGATTTTGAACTGTATTGCAGTGAAAGAGAAGGATGTGCATTGTCTGTGTTAATTCAAAGACATGGGAATTTAAAGAAACCCATTGCATATTTCTCTGCAGTTCTTTTTTTTTTTTTTTTGGTTAAAAACTTTTATTGAGCAATCAGATAAAAAGTACAAAGATGGGCCTACAACCACACGGGCTGGCCGCTAATTCGCAAAGCACGACACATGAGGTAAACAATCATTTCCGTGGCCAGGACGAAATCATAGGGTAAATATTGCTCCAGACACAGGACAGAACATGACAATTTTCTATATTTTAAACATTAAAATAACGAACACCAAACAAGGCGAATGCAGCAATCAAGTCAGCCCGGATGTCAGAGGGGAGGGCCACTAATCAGGAAAACAAAGGTGAATCAATGAGACTCGGCAAGGCCGGGGGAGGGGGGAAGCAGGGAGGACAGGAAAATCCTAAAACAGAACGAAAAATTTCGGGAACGTCAGCCTAGGGAGACAGGGTAATATCGGAGGTGTCAACCAAGGGAGGGGTACAAATTTCTCCACGATATGCATTCCATTGACCCCAAATTTTCGTCCACGCCCTGGGTCTGCCCCTAGTTACATAGACGGTCTTCTCTCGGAACATGGACCAGTCCATGTTATCCTCCCACACCGAAGCGTCTGGAGGACGGGATGCGCCCCAAAGTTGCGCAATGTCACGCTTCGCGACCATGTAACCCAAGGTCGCCCATCTAGTCTGGGCCACAGAGTAATCGGAGGGTTCCCACACGTTCAGCAGGCATCGTCGGGCCTCAGGCCGCAGGGCAACACCAGTCACAACAGTCATTATCGCAAGTACATCCACCCAGTAGGCTGCCACCACAGGGCACTCCCAAAGTATATGCATAAAGGTAGCGCTCATCCCACACCCACGCTTACATAAGCCATCCGGGGAAAAACCCATTACAACCAGACGCGGACCAGTCACATACACCCGGTGGAGGATCTTAAGTTGCACCAAACGAAGACGGGCGGGAATGGCGACTTCTTTCGGAGAGGAGAGTGCCGACTGCCAATCCTCGTCATCTAATTCCAATCCGTCACCGACCCACATCTCTCTGAGCCGGACCAACAAATCAGCGCGAGTATGAATCAATTTTTTGTAAATAAGGGAGATAGTGCTGTCGGGCAGGTGTCCATCTAGTATACGATCTTCAAGGGGGGAGGACTCGGGCAGGGCCACATCAGGAGTCAGAACTGAGGACAGAGCATGCCGGACCTGCAGATACCGGAAAAACTCTCTATCACTCAAGTCGTATTCTGCCTTAAGGGCCTGGAACGACTTCACTCTACCATTCACACAAACATCACCCACCTTACAAATCCCAATCATATCCCAGCGTTCAAAGCCCTTAGTAGACCAGAGACACCCCAAACGTTCAGAAGCATAAAGCGGAGTCGCCAGCGTCAGTCGATTCTCCCATCCCAAACTCACATTCGCGGCGCGCCACACGTTGACTGCGGTCCTGGACGGGCCCGTAAGATGGCGCCCGGCCAATCTAGAATAAAGCGCTCTATTAAAGTCCCCTCCCGGCAGCTGGAACCTATCCATCTCAAAGGCCGGATCGCGACCCGGCGAATACATCGCGTGGTTAATGGCAGATAGCTGGGCAGCCCAGTAATATCTCTTGATATCGGGGAGCGCCATGCCCCCGTCGTACCAAGGGATGGTAAGTTTCGCAAGGGCTATACGTGGACGCCCGTCCCAAATCAGTTGTCTTTGCAGACTCTCGATCTCTCGGAAATAGGTAGCGGGAATGTCGTCATAGGAATTTTGAAGTGCGTAGAGGAACCGCGGCAAGGACATCATTTTAAAAAGAGCTGCCCTACCCAAAGGAGATAGGGGCAGCTTACGCCAACGGGCCACATCCAGCCGCAGTCTAAGAAGCGGGGGGAGGAGATTACGCTCAAACCGGAGTGAGGGGTCCAGGGTAATAAAAATCCCCAAATACTTGAAGCCAGACTGGACCACCTGGATAGGAAATCTGTCCGGCAAAGGGGGCAAAATACCCGAAAGAACATACACACAGGACTTAGCCCAATTAATAACAAGGCCCGAGTTAGCACCGAACGAAGTAAGAACATCAAATAAGACATTTAAAGATTTACGCGGGGAGGTAAGATATAGAAGAATGTCGTCCGCGTAAAGAGAGACACGGTCCTCAAAGTCCGGTGACCAACGGATCCCCTTGAGCGAAGGCTCCCATCGAAGCCACGCAGCTAACGGTTCCAAGGCAAGCGCGAAAAGCAATGGAGACAAGGGGCAACCCTGACGGGTCCCCCTACCAAGGCAGAAGGGGACAGAAACTTTACCGTTCACCACTACTTGCGCTAAGGATTCAACGTACAACAACTTCACCCAACCGATAAATTCAGGGCCAAAACCAAATTTTTCGAGAGCTGCCCAAAGATAGGGCCACTCTACAGTGTCAAAGGCCATTGAGGCGTCTAACGAGGCCAAAATGGCCGGCTCCGTCAGAAGCCCCGCCCTCGCAACAGCACCGTGGAGACGACGTAGGTTAAGAGCCGTGTTACGATGTGGGATAAATCCGGATTGATCCGGATGAACCAAGCCACTAATGACCGTCAGTAGGCGGGTCACCAGGAGCTTAGCCAGGACCTTAGGCTCAACATTTAACAGGGAAATGGGCCTATAAGACGAACAAAGGTCCCGCGGTTTCCCGTCTTTGGGAATTACGACTATCGTAGCCAGACGCTGGTCATACGGGAGAATACCCCGTTCCCGGGACTCCAAAAACATAGCCCGAAGATAGGGAGCTACCCTGTCAGGGCGTAGCTTGTACAGCTCAATCGGTAACCCATTCGGGCCTAAGGCCTTGCCCGAACGGAGCGAGCGAATGGCAGTCGCTATCTCATCCGTAGTAAAAGGGGACTCCAACGAGACACGGTCAAGATCGGAAACACTGGGCAAAGCTATATCGCGCAACAAAAGGCGAGAGTCAGCCACAACCCGTCCAGACACAGGGGTATAAACCACACGAAAATACTCCGCAAAACATTCAACGATTCCAACCGGGTCCGTCACTGCAACACCATTCGACGACTGAATCACAGGCACCACACGATTCGCCCTCTCTTTCTTATCCAACCACGCCAACAATTTACCCGCTTTATCCCCCACATCATACAGACGACCCTGCTGTTCGCGGAACATCAGTTTAGCCGCATCCGTGACCAAGGACTTATAAGCAAATTGTTTCAGACCCAGGGCGTGGAGTTTATCCGAGGTGACATCCGACTCTAAGTCGGCCTCCCTCTCCGCAATCTCTCTCTCAAGGTCCACCACCTCCCGATTCCTAGCCTTCTTGGATTCAGCAATAAGGGAAAGGGCCTGCCCACGAATCACTGTCTTAAAGGCCTCCCACAGGGATACCGCAGAGGAAACGGACCCCTCGTTGTCTAAAAAATAGGCATCCAAAGACTTAGTCAAAAGGTTGCGGGTCTCAGGGGAGGTAAGGTACCAAGGGTTAATAGGAGCCACTCGGCCCGCCGCCTCCACCCCAATCTCAAAACAAAGCCAGAGCGGAGAATGATCGGAGATGCCCCGGGGGAGGTGTCTAATTTCACGCACCGCTGGCGTTTGCGCCGCGGGTATCAGGAAATAATCCAGTCTAGACAGACTCCCATGGGCCCCCGAATGGAAAGTGTGTTGAAGCTGGGTAGGATGCAGAAGCCTCCAGCAATCCACCAAGCCAAACGTGTCCAAAAACCCACCCAGCCACTGATGGGCCGAAGGAGTATCCCTAGGGGGGTAACGATGGTGTTGACCGGAGATCACAGAATTAAAGTCACCTGCAATAAAGAGAGTACTATCAGGGAGGTTCAACAACACACGGCCCAAATCGGAAAAGGTAGAAGTCTGTAGTCCGGGGGGCACATAAACAGTAAACAAGGAGAGGGTACGACTCTCATAACGATCCACAAGGACAGCGTAACGCCCCGATCATCAAGGATCACGTCATCAATAGCCAGGGGGAGGGAAGCCCGAACAAGGATACCCACCCCCCTGGAACCCGTGGTAAACCCCGAATGTGCGGCAAGGCGATATCCCCACCTATTCATCGCACGACAAGTATTACCCACCAAATGAGTCTCCTGTAAAAAAACAACATCTGGAGATAAACGGCGTAGACATTTTAACACCACACTCCGCTTAATGCGATCTCCCAGACCATTAACATTCCACGAAACAAACCTCAACCCGCTACCCCCATCCCACACAGCAACGCCGAAACCCCTCTGCAATGAGCATGACATAAAAAACATCAGAAACAAAATAGAGTCGCCTTGAGAACATAACACACAAACATCGAACGTCCCAACCACCCACCCCCCAACAATCAAGATAACACCCCCCACCCTGCACCCCTGCAAAATGCTAAAAAGCCACCCCAACATGCAGTGTGCCTGTCGCCCAAGAACCCCCATTCTACAAAAAGACCCCGGAGGAGGAAAGGCTCCGGCCCACCCGCCACCCCGAGCAAGACAGATAATAAAGAGAACACATAAACAGTAGAGGTACTGAGGCATAGGATCCCTGAAAAGTTTACTCTATACGAAGGCCCAGGCGTAGACAAATTGTACAGCTCTCCACACCACCCTCAGCACCACCCGGGTGGGCGTCGGACTCAGTCGCAGGAGGCCGGTCAGGCAGAGAGTCCAGCCAGTCATTCACAGAATCAGGCCGATCAAAGAAGAAGGTTCGGTCATTGTACTCGACGCGCAGCCTGGTCGGAAAAAGCATAGCGTGGCGTAACCCCATGTCTCGGAGACGTTTCTTGACACCACGGAAGCCCATACGCTGTTTCTGGACCTGTTGAGAAAAGTCCGGATAAAAGTTCACCGTGGCGTTCTCAAAGGCCACCGGGCCCTTCACACGTGATGCTTGCAGGATAGCGTCCCGATCCCTATAATGGAAGAGTTTCGCAACAATAGGCCTCGGCGGGGCACCTGGCTTACCCTGGCCCCCTGGAACACGATGGGCATTCTCCACTGCGAAAAATTTACTCAGACCAGACGGAGAGAGGTAGTTCTGGATCAAGTCCTCAACAAGGAGATCAACAGAGTGAGGTTCTGGATTCTCCGGAACTCCGACCACGTGCACATTACAGCGACGTGCCCTGTTCTCAAAGTCCTCCAAGCGCCGGGTCATGAAATCGTTCACCCTACGGAGGTTGCCAATCTCCGTCTGTATCTCCGAGACGTCTGCCGTGAGGCTGGATGACTGGAGATCCAATGACTTCACCTTCTCATTGGTTTTCGACAGGTCGGCTCGAATCAAGTTCACATCAATGGCCACGGTGTCGATTTTGTGAGCCAAAGCTTCATATTGTTGGCCTATCGTCTCCTTCATGGCAGAAATGGCGCCCATGATGTCCTGCAAGGACGGCTCAGTTGACGCGTCCACAATGTGGTCAGAAGTACTTGATCCGGGCAGGGCGGCTCCGGGGGACCCCTTCGAATGGGTGTAGCGGTCCATAACGTTAGACTGGACCGGGCCCCCACGCAGGGGCGTCTTGGTCTTCCGAGTCTCTCGGTCCCCTCTGCCTGCCATGCTAGAACTGCGTCACCAGGAGATTTACCAGGCTCGATGGAATGGCCACAGGAAGGTAGGGCTTCGGGATCAAAGAGACGCTACTAGGGTACCACTAGAATAGGGCCAGCAGATAGGAGAGTCTACCAGCCAAAGGCCAGACCGCCGTCTCGTGCCCCGGATCCAGCCCAGGCCAGGCTCCCCTGCCAGATGTCGCAGTCTGAGGCAGAAACGAAACCGAAACTTAAGAGGGGGACCCACAAGTCGAATCCCCCTGCCGCTGTTGTTCAACTCCAAGACGGCCACAGAGCCTCACCCAGTCCCGGGCGCACCTCGAGGGCGGAGCCCGAAAGTTCGAATCACCGTAACTCCGGCACCCCGGGTCCAAATCAAATTACAAAAGTTCCAGGGCAATCAGCTCAGCGTCCTCTACACAAATCCTTGTAAGGAGTCAGGATATGTTCAGGATATCATGCCGGGAGTGGCGGGGTCCGGGGAGCGCTGTGCTCACGCGGCCATCTCGGATGCCCGCCAAGCTCCTCCTCTCTTCTCTGCAGTTCTTAATCCTGTTGCAAAGGCCTTACCAGGTTGCCTGAAGGCAGTTGCAGCAACAAGTGTCAGTTTGGAGCAGAGTGAAGGAATTATAATGGGATTTCCTGTAAAAGTTTTTGTGCCTCATTCAGTTGAAATACTACTGACAAGAGGTAAAACTCAACATCTAACTAGTAACAGGTTGACCAAGTATGAGAAAATAATTCTGGGAGCAGACAATGTCTCGATTGCGAGATGTGTGAACCTGAATCCTTCTACATTGTTACCTGATTCTGAAATTGTTGATGAAAATGATGTGGAACATGAATGCTTGGATGTTATGGAGTACTGCACCAAGCCCAGGCAGGACATTAAAGATGTACCTTTGCCTGAATCAGATTTTGTCTACTTTGTAGATGGCTCCTGTCTGAGATCAGAGGGAGGTGTTTTAAAAGCAGCATATTCAGTTTGTACAGTTGCAGATGTTGAAGAAGCATCGTGTCTTGAAGGAATTCGTTCAGCACAGGTGGCTGAATTAATTGCTTTAATTCGTGCCTGTGAAATATCAAAGGATTTGAGAGTTACCATATTAACTGACAGCCAGTATGGGTATGGAGTTGTGCATGATTATGGACAGCTCTGGTCTCAGAGAGGCTATTTAACTTCAGCAGGGTCACCAATTAAAAATGCAGTGTTCATAAAGAGACTAATTGATGCTATACAATTACCAAAAGAAATTGCTGTGGTTAAATGTGCAGCACACACAAAAGGTGAGGATTATATCACCAAAGGCAATGCTTATGCAGACGAGACAGCAAAGTATTGTGCAAGGAATTGTCGTGCATACAATCGAGAAAAAAGTAAGGAATGTGATTCAAATTCATTGATGCTAACAACAGTGGTGGAAACATGGCAAGAAATCAGGGATTTGATAAATGAAGCTGATGATGAGGAAAAAGACACGTGGTTAAGAGCAGAATGTAGACCACGTGAAGAGGATGGAGTGTGGACTTACAAGGATGGCAGAGTAGTTTTACCAAATTGTTTAATTGCTGACATGACCAGATTATATCATGGTCCTGGCCATATTGGAAGAGATTCCATGATCAGACTTTTTAAAGAGACTTGGTTTAATACCAAATTCAGAACGATTGCAGAATCTCTTTGTCAGAGGTGTTTAACTTGCCAACAAATGAACCCAAACAGGAAATCAATTGTAGGTACAGGAATAATAGGTCGAGAGGGTGGTCCTTTCACCAGATTACAAATGGATTTCATTGAAATGCCCTTACACAATTGCCTGAAATATGTTCTTGTGATTGTTTGTTTATTTTCAAGATGTGTAGAAGCATTTCCTACACGTCATTGTGATTCAGTTACAGTAGCAAAACTACTGCTTAGAGAAATCATCCCAAGGTACGGTTTTCCAGTCACTATTGAAAGTGATGGAGGAAGCCATTTTGAGAACAAACTTTTGAAATTAATTTGTGAGGCATTAAACATTGAGCAGAAAATACACTGTGCATACAGGCCAGAGGCATCTGGAGTGGTTGAGCAAATTAATGGAACAATTAAGAACAGGATTGGAAAAATGTGTCTAGATATAGGTGTAAAGTGGACAGATGCTCTTCCACTTGTTTTAATGTCTCTGAGAAGTACACCTGATAAAAAGACAGGTCTGAGTCCACATGAGATTCTTATGGGCAGAGTCATGAGACAAGCTTTTGTACCAGTAGGCAAATTGTTAAGCATTAATGACAGTGCTATTTTGGAATATTGCAAGAGACTGTCTGACGTAGTGACTTCTGTGTCTAATCAGGTGGGAACTGAAGCACAATCAGATGAAAAAGTACAGACACATGATCTGAGACCTGGAGATTGGGTCAGGACAAAAGTACATCGAAGAAGAAATTGTCTAGTTCCAAGGTGGCAGAAACCTAGACAGGTAATTCTAGTCACGACAAATGCAGTGAAATGTAAAGGATTGAAAAGGTGGATTCATCCTAGTCATACTATTCCAATACCTACTCCTGAAAATTCTGAAGATGAGAGTGATTCAACAGAAGATTCAGATTCTGAAGTAGAAAGTGAAGAAGTTCCAGATTTTGAAGATCGACAAGGAGGTCGACATCTGGAAACTGTACCTGTGAATGGGGAGTTGACGAGAAAAGATTTGGAAATCATTGAAATAGACTCTGAGAATGAAGAAGATTTGCTAAAAAAGAAATCAGCAGAAGAATCAGTCAAGAAAATAAATGGAGTAAACTCTACAGAAAATTTTGAAGACGGAGAAACTGAAACGATCAAAATTTCTGACCAGGAGAGTATCGAAAAGCAGAAAACAAGCTCTGAAAGAAGGAACAGAAAACCAGAAACTGGGAAGTTGAAGGTAATTGAAGAGGAGGAAGAAAACGAATTGCCAAGTACCAGTGATGGAAGACAAAGTATAGTTCCTAACGGAGTGAGACTGCCGATTAGAAAAATTCCTGTGTCAAATATTGAAATTTCTGACAGTGATTCTGGAAAAAAGTGACGTGGATGGTGAAGTCGGAAGTGTAAAGAAAAGATCATGGAAGTTAGAAACGAATGTTTCAGAACCAAAAAGAAAGATCTTGAGAAAAAGTGATTTGTGGCCAAATGAAAGTGGAAGATTGAGAGTCAGAATAATTAAAAATTCAAAAGAGCAAGTGAATGAAATCACTAGTCAAAAATAGCCTGAAAGGAAAGCTGAAAAAGGGAGAAAAATAGAAGTAGTGACTAGAAAAACTAAGAGAGTTGTAAGGCCAAATCAAAAATATAAATCTCCTGAGTGGACGTACCTGATAATTCCCCCTGTTATTGAAATAAATAGCAATAGTCAGGAAGAAGAAATTGAAGAAATTAGTGACAATGATTGAAGTATTGATTTATTAGATTGAATTTTTGATTTTCATTTTAGGCAAAAGGCCAAAGAAATTGTGTTAGGTGACACAAGGTTGAAGAAAACTTGTTTAGTTGAGAAAATACTTGTGACATAAGGTCGAAGAAACACTGTTAGAGGATCTAAAAAAAAAAATTCTTTTAAAAAGGGGGGTGTATATATTTTTAGGTTAAACTAATATTTTAAAATAATTTTTGTTTTTTTTAATTACTTCTTTGAGACAAAGTTAATAAAAGATGCCTTACGTTATGGAACGGACTACTTCGAAATGTTCCATTTTCAAGAGATGCTGTAAGATGACTGGTGTGTGTGCTCATGTTAATTCTGCTCTGGTTAATTTTAGCTGTTGTTATTCCTTTTGAAATCAACAAAGACTTACACAAAGTCAATATGACAAGCAAAGCTTCACTTAGTCAAAACAGACATAGTGCAACAGGCAAAGTTATTGATCACAGACCTGAAATTCATCAGGATAAATCTATTCGTGATTTTTCAAGATATACATTTACAAGGCTTTTAGGAGAATATGTTAAAGTAATGGATGCCAAAGATTGCTACGTATGCGTAAAGTTACCTGCTTTTGTTTCTGAGGGAGTGACATACAATATGATTCCTCTTACATATTGTATAACATGCAGTGTGTTAGCTAGCTTATTCTATCAGACTGGACGTTTAGAATACTATTATTCTAATTTTGACGAAATGTTTGCGAATTTGAAAATTGAGAGTGTTTTGAATAAACATAAAAAAGCTAAACAGATGAGGGAATTTTTCTTGGTCACTAACGAACTCACGTATGAGTATGCTTACAAAAATAATTTAACCTGCAAACTAAGCACTGAAGGAAAGAATTTTCTGAATCTAGTTGAGGAGAGAAGAGCGATTTACAAAAGAAATGAAATAGTCAAACAGACTAAATCTAAGTTCTGGCAAAAAGAGGATGAGAAGCTTAATGGCAAAACTTTTGATAATGTTGCAATTCACATAGACAAACCAATTAGTGGTAAGCTTTGCATTAGAAGAGACAATACACTTTTTGATAATTATTTTGTGGGTGCAAGTAATTGTGAAGATACATGGGAGGTTGGGGATTCAAAGGTGGCAAGGATCCAATTTTTCCTGGGATTTATTTTGTTTGTGGTGACAAGGCCTACTATAACCTCCCAGACCACTGGTATGGGACTTGTTTTGTTGGAATTGTTTTCCCAAAGATTTTTCATGTTGATAGAAATGCAGAAGGACTGTTTAAAATCAATAATCATGTAAATAGGTATAAAAGAGAAAGTTTCACAGAAATTTTGGGAGATATTTTTGAAGCAGTGATACCTTTAGTAGGTATGACCCTGAATGCAGGAAGAATCAGAAAATTATCCACAATTGTTGACAGATTATCAACTGACACAGCAGATGGTTTCCAATTAGTGAGCGTTGAGGTCATTGCAATTAGATCTATGGTGATGCAAGATCGCCTTGCTTTAGACATACTCCTAGCAAAAGAGGGAGAAGTCTGTGGCATTTGGCATGTGCAACATTGTTGCACCTACATACCTGACGAAAGTAAGAATATTAAGATGTATATTAAGAACATTACAGAAATGCATTCAGAAATAGTTCCATTAGAAGAGGAACATTTCTCAGAACCCAAAGACAAATTGTGCAAAATGCTTCAGGACAGTTTTTGTTGACAGAACAACAAGGAAGTGACTCTGATGACTGCTTCTGACGGTGCCCGAGAGAGGGGGAAGAGTGTGTTATTGGAGCCACTCTTGAGGGTGACCAGTCTGGTCCATTTGTAAATGGGAAAGCTAATGATGTAGACATCACTTTTCTAGTGGACACTGGTGCTACCCGTTCTACTGTTAGATCAGTGGAAATTGAAAACCTACCTCTCTCTGGGGAAACCATCCAAGTAGTCGGAGTAAGTAATCAACAGATCAAACCGGATCTAACTGATCCAGTGCCAGTTGAGATTGGAAATTTTAAAGACAAGCACAGATTTGTAGTTTGTAACAGCAGTCCAGTAAATTTGTTGGAGAGAGATATATTGTGCAAAATGAATTGCAGAATATATTGTTCTCCTGAAGGAGTTGAACTACAAACAATGGAAGAAGATGGTTTGTACAGGATGACAATGATGTTGGTGGAAACAGAGGAAACAAAATTGTTTCCTGCATTTGAAAAAGAAAATTTACCAGAAGAGCTCAAAGAAACAGTAAAGGCTGAAATTTGGGATTTGACTGGAAATGAGATGGGTCTGATGAAACATGTTGATCCAGTCAAAATTACAGTAAAGCAGGGAATAGAATTTCCAAACATTCCTCAGTATAAAATGAAAGCAGAGACAATCGAGGGAGTTATTCCTGTGATTGAAAAATTCATTAAACAGGGTGTTTTAAAAGAAATTGATAGCAGTCCTTGTAATTCACCAATTATGGGAATCAAAAAATCAAATGGAACATATAGGATTGTTCAGGATTTGAGAAAAATTAATCAGATTGTTGTCCCATGTTGTCCTGTGGTTCCAAACCCAGCAGTTATTCTGTACCAGATTCCACATGATGCAAAATGGTACACTGTCATTGATCTTTGCAATGCGTTCTTTACTGTGCCATTACATCCAGAGAGCCAGGAAATTTTCGCTTTCAGATTCCAGAGTAGGACCCTCGCATGGTGTAGAATTCCTCAAGGGTATACAGAGAGTCCTTCTATTTTTAATGAGCTGTTGAAAAGATCTTTGGAAGATCTAGATTTACCTGGCAGGTCAACGCTAGTGCAGTATATTGACGACCTATTGGTCGCAGCAAAAACAAGAGAAAATTGTTTAACAGACACGATTATACTTCTGAATCATTTAGCAGATGAGGGACATAAAGTGTCTCCAGCAAAATTGCAGTTTTGTAAACAAGAAGTGAAATATCTTGGTCACAGAATTGCAAAAGGAAAGAGACAGGTGACAGTTGAGAGAATTAAAATGATTCAAGCAATGCAAACTCGAAGAACACAAAGACAAGTCAGAATGTTTCTAGGAATGGTTGGTTACTGTCGACAATGGATAAGTGGATTTTCAGTAATTGCGAAACCACTACAAAGATTGACAAAGTCAGATGTAAAAGACCCAATTGTTCTAAATGAATCTGAGTTAGAATCTTTTGAAAATCTAAAAAGAAGCTTAAGTGAAGCTCCAGCTCTGGGCATGCCAAATTACGAGAAAGATTTTGAACTGTATTGCAGTGAAAGAGAAGGATGTGCATTGTCTGTGTTAATTCAAAGACATGGCAATTTAAAGAAACCCATTGCATATTTCTCTGCAGTTCTTGATCCTGTTGCAAAGGCCTTACCAGGTTGCCTGAAGGCAGTTGCAGCAACAAGTGTCAGTTTGGAGCAGAGTGAAGGAATTATAATGGGATTTCCTGTAAAAGTTTTTGTGCCTCATTCAGTTGAAATACTACTGACAAGAGGTAAAACTCAACATCTAACTAGTAACAGGTTGACCAAGTATGAGAAAATAATTCTGGGAGCAGACAATGTCTCGATTGCGAGATGTGTGAACCTGAATCCTTCTACATTGTTACCTGATTCTGAAATTGTTGATGAAAATGATGTGGAACATGAATGCTTGGATGTTATGGAGTACTGCACCAAGCCCAGGCAGGACATTAAAGATGTACCTTTGCCTGAATCAGATTTTGTCTACTTTGTAGATGGCTCCTGTCTGAGATCAGAGGGAAGTGTTTTAAAAGCAGCATATTCAGTTTGTACAGTTGCAGATGTTGAAGAAGCATCGTGTCTTGAAGGAATTCGTTCAGCACAGGTGGCTGAATTAATTGCTTTAATTTGTGCCTGTGAAATATCAAAGGATTTGAGAGTTACCATATTAACTGACAGCCAGTATGGGTATGGAGTTGTGCATGATTATGGACAGCTCTGGTCTCAGAGAGGCTATTTAACTTCAGCAGGGTCACCAATTAAAAATGCAGTGTTCATAAAGAGACTAATTGATGCTATACAATTACCAAAAGAAATTGCTGTGGTTAAATGCGCAGCACACACAAAAGGTGAGGATTATATCACCAAAGGCAATGCTTATGCAGACGAGACAGCAAAGTATTGTGCAAGGAATTGTCGTGCATACAATCGAGAAAAAAGTAAGGAATGTGATTCAAATTCATTGATGCTAACAACAGTGGTGGAAACATGGCAAGAAATCAGGGATTTGCTAAATGAAGCTGATGATGAGGAAAAAGACACGTGGTTAAGAGCAGAATGTAGACCACGTGAAGAGGATGGAGTGTGGACTTACAAGGATGGCAGAGTAGTTTTACCAAATTGTTTAATTGCTGACATGACCAGATTATATCATGGTCCTGGCCATATTGGAAGAGATTCCATGATCAGACTTTTTAAAGAGACTTGGTTTAATACCAAATTCAGAACGATTGCAGAATCTCTTTGTCAGAGGTGTTTAACTTGCCAACAAATGAACCCAAACAGGAAATCAATTGTAGGTACAGGAATAATAGGTCGAGAGGGTGGTCCTTTCACCAGATTACAAATGGATTTCATTGAAATGCCCTTACACAATTGCCTGAAATATGTTCTTGTGATTGTTTGTTTATTTTCAAGATGGGTAGAAGCATTTCCTACACGTCATTGTGATTCAGTTACAGTAGCAAAACTGCTGCTTAGAGAAATCATCCCAAGGTACGGTTTTCCAGTCACTATTGAAAGTGATGGAGGAAGCCATTTTGAGAACAAACTTTTGAAATTAATTTGTGAGGCATTAAACATTGAGCAGAAAATACACTGTGCATACAGGCCAGAGGCATCTGGAGTGGTTGAGCAAATTAATGGAACAATTAAGAACAGGATTGGAAAAATGTGTCTAGATACAGGTGTAAAGTGGACAGATGCTCTTCCACTTGTTTTAATGTCGCTGAGCAGTACACCTGATAAAAAGACAGGTCTGAGTCCACATGAGATTCTTATGGGCAGAGTCATGAGACAAGCTTTTGTACCAGTAGGCAAATTGTTAAGCATTAATGACAGTGCTATTTTGGAATATTGCAAGAGACTGTCTGACGTAGTGACTTCTGTGTCTAATCAGGTGGGAACTGAAGCACAATCAGATGAAAAAGTACAGACACATGATCTGAGACCTGGAGATTGGGTCAGGACAAAAGTACATCGAAGAAGAAATTGTCTAGTTCCAAGGTGGCAGAAACCTAGACAGGTAATTCTAGTCACGACAAATGCAGTGAAATGTAAAGGATTGAAAAGGTGGATTCATCCTAGTCATACTATTCCAATACCTACTCCTGAAAATTCTGAAGATGAGAGTGATTCAACAGAAGATTCAGATTCTGAAGTAGAAAGTGAAGAAGTTCCAGATTTTGAAGATCGACAAGGAGGTCGACATCTGGAAACTGTACCTGTGAATGGGGAGTTGACGAGAAAAGATTTGGAAATCATTGAAATAGACTCTGAGAATGAAGAAGATTTGCTAAAAAAGAAATCAGCAGAAGAATCAGTCAAGAAAATAAATGGAGTAAACTCTACAGAAAATTTTGAAGACGGAGAAACTGAAACGATCAAAATTTCTGACCAGGAGAGTATCAAAAAGCAGAAAACAAGCTCTGAAAGAAGGAACAGAAAACCAGAAACTGGGAAGTTGAAGGTAATTGAAGAGGAGGAAGAAAACGAATTGCCAAGTACCAATGATGGAAGACAAAGTATAGTTCCTAACGGAGTGAGACTGCCGATTAGAAAAATTCCTGTGTCAAATATTGAAATTTCTGACAGTGATTCTGGAGAAAGTGACGTGGATGGTGAAGTCGGAAGTGTAAAGAAAAGATCTTGGAAGTTAGAAACGAATGTTTCAGAACCAAAAAGAAAGATCTTGAGAAAAAGTGATTTGTGGCCAAATGAAAGTGGAAGATTGAGAGTCAGAATAATTAAAAATTCAAAAGAGCAAGTGAATGAAATCACTAGTCAAAAAGAGCCTGAAAGGAAAGCTGAAAAAGGGAGAAAAATAGAAGTAGTGACTAGAAAAACTAAGAGAGTTGTAAGGCCAAATCAAAAATATAAATCTCCTGAGTGGACGTACCTGATAATTCCCCCTGTTATTGAAATAAATAGCAATAGTCAGGAAGAAGAAATTGAAGAAATTAGTGACAATGATTGAAGTATTGATTTATTAGATTGAATTTTTGATTTTCATTTTAGGCAAAAGGACAAAGAAATTGTGTTAGGTGACACAAGGTTGAAGAAAACTTGTTTAGTTGAGAAAATACTTGTGACATAAGGTCGAAGAAACACTGTTAGAGGATCTAAAAAAAAAAAATTCTTTTAAAAAGGGGGGTGTATATATTTTTAGGTTAAACTAATATTTTAAAATAATTTTTGTTTTTTTTAATTACTTCTTTGAGACAAAGTTAATAAAAGATGCCTTACGTTATGGAACGGACTACTTCGAAATGTTCCATTTTCAAGAGATGCTGTAAGATGACTGGTGTGTGTGCTCATGTTAATTCTGCTCTGGTTAATTTTAGCTGTTGTTATTCCTTTTGAAATCAACAAAGACTTACACAAAGTCAATATGATAAGCAAAGCTTCACTTAGTCAAAACAGACATAGTGCAACAGGCAAAGTTATTGATCACAGACCTGAAATTCATCAGGATAAATCTATTCGTGATTTTCAAGATATACATTTACAAGGCTTTTAGGAGAATATGTTAAAGTAATGGATGCCAAAGATTGCTACGTATGCGTAAAGTTACCTGCTTCTGTTTCTGAGGGAGTGACATACAATATGCTTCCTCTTACATATGGTATAACATGCAGTGTGTTAGCTAGCTTATTCTATCAGACTGGACGTTTAGAATACTATTATTCTAAGTTTGACGAAATGTTTGCGAATTTGAAAATTGAGAGTGTTTTGAATAAACATAAAAAAGCTAAACAGATGAGGGAATTTTTCTTGGTCACTAACGAACTCACGTATGAGTATGCTTACAAAAATAATTTAACCTGCAAACTAAGCACTGAAGGAAAGAATTTTCTGAATCTAGTTGAGGAGAGAAGAGCGATTTACAAAAGAAATGAAATAGTCAAACAGACTAAATCTAAGTTCTGGCAAAAAGAGGATGAGAAGCTTAATGGCAAAACTTTTGATAATGTTGCAATTCACATAGACAAACCAATTAGTGGTAAGCTTTGCATTAGAAGAGACAATACACTTTTTGATAATTATTTTGTGGGTGCAAGTAATTGTGAAGATACTTATCAGATCATGGGAGGTTGGGGATTCAAAGGTGGCAAGGATCCAATTTTTCCTGGGATTTATTTTGTTTGTGGTGACAAGGCCTACTATAACCTCCCAGACCACTGGTATGGGACTTGTTTTGTTGGAATTGTTTTCCCAAAGATTTTACATGTTGATAGAAATGCAGAAGGACTGTTTAAAATCAATAATCATGTAAATAGGTATAAAAGAGAAAGTTTCACAGAAATTTTGGGAGATATTTTTGAAGCAGTGATACCTTTAGTAGGTATGACCCTGAATGCAGGAAGAATCAGAAAATTATCCACAATTGTTGACAGATTATCAACTGACACAGCAGATGGTTTCCAATTAGTGAGCGTTGAGGTCATTGCAATTAGATCTATGGTGATGCAAGATCGCCTTGCTTTAGACATACTCCTAGCAAAAGAGGGAGAAGTCTGTGGCATTTTGCATGTGCAACATTGTTGCACCTACATACCTGACGAAAGTAAGAATATTAAGATGTATATTAAGAACATTATAGAAATGCATTCAGAAATAGTTCCATTAGAAGAGGAACATTTCTCAGAACGACTTTCAAAAAGATTTCAAGCTATTAAAACCTGGTTTCAAGAAATAGGTGGTTCAGTTCTTGGCAAGATTTTGGCACCTTTGATTGTGATAATATTTGTAATAGTTCTGACAAAAATTGGCTGCTTATTACACAAAAGAAAGAAACACATGAAGGAAAAGAAAAGAATTTATAAAATCAAAAAGGAACAAGAAAGGGAGATTGAGTTACAAGAATTACACAGAGCCCAATATGACAGTTGCAAAGAATTTGCAGAAACAAACTTTTAGAATTACTAACTCAAATGAATTTGAATCATTTTCCAAGAAGTTTAAATTATCCAAATTTTGGGTGTGGTGTGGTGATTTGTTAATCACCAGATGAGGGAGTTGATGGAGCGAGATAGAGAATTACTTTTTATTCCAACTCGCAAAGTCATACTTCCATAATATAAAATAATCCTTTTAATGATTTGTGATGTGTTTGTATTAATTCAACTTAGAATAAACTTATTACACGCGGGATTCTAACATGTGTGCTCATAAATGTGCATTATTGATGCATCTTTTTGTTTGTGCAAAAATAATAAATTAATTTTGTCTTTCTGTCATGACTAATTGCGGCTGAATTTAAAAAGTGGCATGTGCTTATTTTGCTTTCCTTGTCTGTGGTGTCTATTCTCTATAGGTGCATAAAGAATTTCGTGGATTTTAGAAGACTGGTAGATATAAAATGCTGCTTTATTTGTTCGCTTTAGCTAGATAACATTAGACTAATGGGTTAAATAAATTAGCAATGGAGGGTGGAAACAGAATAAATAATATTTCTTACATTAATCATTTTCTTGTGTTTGTTTATACACTAGTGACACTAAATTGACTGCTTTGGGCCTAGTTTACTCGAGTTTACTAAAGTGATGAATTTTAATTTCTGCACGGAGCAAGAGATGTCCATTCCGAAAGTTTTCCGTCAAAGTATCAACATTTGCTAAATACTATGAGGCTCTGGCAATTTTCTAGTCGGACAAGGCCAAGGCCAGGAACCGGCAGGAGGAACATTTGATAACTTTGCATCCGAGGAAGTGAAACGAGACCAGTGACAATTTATTACAAAAAAATTTGCAAACAGAGGAAGCCTCGGAGCTTGAATGTAGAGACAATGGAGTCAAAGAATATGACGGAACTGATGTTTTGAAATATGTGGTGACATGTCGCTTGTCACTCGCGGACCAATGGGACTCCGACTTTTGCAGAAAATATTTACTTTTACTTAGATTAGCTTAGCGCAGAAAGGTATACAAATCCATGCCCCGTAGAAGGGTCACGCTGCTGCTTTCTGACTTTTGGATGAGGGTGTCATGCTGACGGACTTTACTTGGAGCATGTAATATACCTCAAGACTTACTTTATCTCCATTTATTTAGCTTAGTTAGGGACATAGGTTTTGAAAAATGCAAAATTAATAATTTCATTTGCAATAATAAAATTTACATTTTATAATGTTTTCTCTGCAATGATTCTAATAAAGATGCATTTAATAAAATAAATGCATTTAATAAAAATTACAATTATAAACCAAAATAATAATTAATAAAATCTTACTTTTGAAAACAAGCTGGTCTTGTCATTTCAGAGGTTTAGGTTACTATTAGCTAGATTCAATCGCCAAGGTGGCTTAATAAATAGTTAGGTTTATTAATATGATGTCAATTATTTACCGCGGTTGTATATAAATGTATATAATTTGTGAATAGGTTAATTAGGCCACATGATTCAGTTGGTCAAAATATGTCATGTTTGATTAATGGGCCTTTGTGTTTGATTAGTGATTTCTAGAGTAATTTGTGGAGTTGGGTAGCGTAGATTATGACATATTTCCTATAGGCCGCTGGATCACATCCAATAATATAAGGCCTAATTCCCGCTTCTCCGTCTGCACAATATCAAACAACGTCACCACCTTTTTGACATGTGATTCTGTACTGCGCTCAGGGATCAAACCATGCTGATTTTGCGTCACTAAAGGAGTAATGATTTGAGACAATCGGTTAGCTAAAATTTTAGAATATATCTTGCTATCGTAATTCATTAATGAAATTGGCCTATAGGAGCCCACCAGTTCAGGATCTTTACCTTTTTTTCCAAAAACCACAATAGTGGCTTCTGCCCATGATTTAGGAGCGGATCCATTCTGGGCAGCCATAAATGTATATAACATATCATCTTTTAAAACACTGAAAAATAACTTATACATTTCTGCCGGAAGTCTGTCGGGTCCAGCAGCTTTCCCCAAAGCTAATCCATTAACCGCTGCTTCCAACTCTTCCATGGTAATTGGCTCGTCTAACCTCAAGCTTTCAGTATTATCAAGTTGTAATATAGGCCAATCCCTACTATATAAACTGGCTATACTGGAAAATAGCTTTTGTGAATACAATTCTGAACAAAACTGTTGAAAAATAGCTAGGATCCCTTTTGGGTCCTGACAATGTACCCTGGCATTATCCTTTATGCCTGCAATACGCCGCCAGGATTCTTTCATACGTAGGCGAAGCGCCAAACACCGGCCAACAGATTTGCCAAATTCTTGAATTTGTTTTTTATAGACCAGGTATTTCCTGGCATTATCAACATTCCAGACTCCTTTAATTTTGGACCTAGCCACCTCCACAGCCGCCTCTATTGCTTGTAAATTACCTGTGGATGCAGTAGTTCCCGGAATCAGTTTCTTTTCTGTGTCCCTCATATTAGCATGTAGCTCCAGCATCTCCTGCTTTCTCTTCCTATTCTGGTAACTCACAAAGCTTAGTACCCCCCCTCTAAAACAAGCCTTGAATGAATCCCATACTATAGCGCATTGTGTAGAGTAATGATTAATAGAAAAAAATTCCCTGACCCACTCCGACATATATCTCTGATAATCTTCATTTAGGCATAATTTTCGGTCAAAAGCACAATTGGAGAGTGGTTAGATGTGATTCTTGGCTGAGTTTGCATTGAAACCGCATCAATTAATGAGACTGACAAAAAAAAGTAGTACAGACGCACAAACTTTTTATGAGGAAGCGAATAATAAGTATATCCCGGATCTACCACATTCAAGTGCCCCCAGGCATCTACTATTCCATGATCTATTACCAGATTATACAAAGCTTTAAACACTTTTGGCTTGCGTCCCTTGTAAAACTGGGGCCCCTTCTTTAATTCACCAATGGATAAAGATATATTAATACCCCCACAGACACATTGCTAACTCATTATTAAGTTCTATTAAAGCAGAAGCGTTGTCCAAATTGGAGCCGTATATTGTACAGAAAATACAATTAATCTTACCTAACAGACACTCCACAATAACCCATCTCCCCGCTTTGTCAGTTAAGCTTCGACCTACCGCAACTAAATTGGGTTTGGCCAAAATTGCTACACCCCTAATCAATGAGGATTGTTGAGAAGCCACTAGAAACGAGTACCTCAGTGTTTCTAAGGTTGCACGCTGTGACCAAGGGATGTGTGTCTCTTGGAGACACACCAAGTCTGGATAAATACTACGCAGCTCTGCAGAAATTCATTTTCTATTATGCCAATTATTAAGGACACTGACGTTTAATGAGCAAATCTTTACTAGGGGTGGGCTTAGTTCGCGAAGTAGTGCTACGTGCAGCTACGCAAAGTGCACTTTGCACTACTCGAACTACGCGTAGCACTACGCGAACTGCGTAGTAGCATGTTCGCACTGTGCAAGATGTCATTTTCAATGATTGCACAGTGCGGACAAGCATCCGGCACTGTGCAATCATTGAAAACGGCATCTTGCACAGTGCGAGCCGTACTTTTCTGCCCGCTCCAGTAGATTTTTACTCGAGCTGCAGCTTTCTCAACGCAGACTGGTAGTTTCTCATCGCGAGCAGTCGCTAGCATGTGCGACCACTCGCAATGAGAAGCCTGACCTCCCCGCATTGAGAATCTCGCCGGGAGGTTTATTTTCCATGCTCGCTGTTCGTGAACAAGGAAAAAGTCTCGCAAGGATGTCATTTTGCTTGTTCGCGGTCGCCAACATGACGTTGAGGACCGCGAGCAAGCAAAAACTGACCGCTGCACTATGCTATGTGTGTTCGCATTGTGCTACGTGCAGTTCGCGTAGTGCAAAGTTGTGCAAACTTCGCAAACTACGCAAGCGTAGCGTAGTGCTTCACCCAAGGGTTAATCTTTACTCCTTTAGACATCATAATAATAATTTGACACTGTCATATTAACCAAGCCTTCATTGCATTTTACTTGAAGAACCAACCGAATAAATCTTACCCCTTTTCCGCCACCTCAATGCCCCACCCCCCACCGACCCATCTCCCTCCCAGCTTAGCCACCCTCCCCACCCACCACCCCCTGAACAAGGCTTTAGGACACAAGGTCCTGTAGATGCAGGTGATCACACTCACCCTTGCCCCTACTAATGACTGTATCTAAGCACAGTAATACAGAAAATTAGAAATTACAACATCGCTCAATCAGCCAACCATAATTAAACTAACGATACATTGTTATCCCTTTAGCTAAGGTAACCCAGCCACTTAAATCGATTTCAAAACTCATTAGCGGAGCTCTCACTGGAAAAAAATCACTAGGGCAAGATTGCGCCCATTCTGAATGCATAGGAGGATGGTTTATTTTCCCCCCTCTCATGGCTACTGTGCAATAGTTCGCTACATTGTGGCTACATTGTTTCCTGTCTATTTACAGCGGCTTTCTGATTCTTGGACCGGCGGTGCGATGATGTGGTGATGGCGGGCGCTGTTTGATCGGGAGAAGCCCTTGGAGTCCGGTGCTCGGTGCTTTGGCGTTTCGGGTCCCAGGCTCAGAGAGTCGAGTTTGGCATCTCGCTCCCGGCGCCTATCAATGGACAGATAGATTTTTCCACTCGACAGTGGATTCACCTTGCCTGTGGACTGTAGAGCAAACATCAGACTGCTTCTCTGAGAGCGGTATGAGAAGGTACACCATTTTGGAGAATCGGTGGACGGCGTTTTAAGATACAGCGTTTTGAGGTGGCCGTTGGGACTTTGTGATTATTCCGTAGTGGTGAGATTAGTCGCTGTGATTCAATCGTCAATACCATCGCAGGAGAATATTAAAACAATAAAGATGTCACCTAAGGGAACATGTGGGAGACCTCGGGCACCGCATACAGACATGGCGAATGCTAATGGCAGTAGTGCTGATTTGGCGACACGAGATATTACAGGCGAAAGTTCTGAAAGCTCTTGGAAAGCTGGGAAGAATCTTGGTCCTGTTCTGGAGTCTGACTCAGCTAAAAATAAAGATTAAGATAAACATTAAGAGGAAGCAGAGAAGAAAATACCAGCGATTTTCTCTGCTACTAAAGAGAAGCTCAAAGGTAAACGCCCCAGCCCCCCTGTGAATGACTCTGCACAATCGAACTTAATTGCGGATTCTATGTCTGAGACGTGTACAGTCAGAGCAATAGAGATACCAGATTGTCTCTCACAGACTTCACCGGATGATCAAAATGTGATGCCCGATACAGAGTCTGGCGACTTCTTTTCACTGTCCGATCAATCTAATGCATCAGGGGATGAGGCGGAGCTACAATACGCAATGCAGATGAATATTAATGATGGTAGTGAGCACAGTAGCTCATTCCTCGAGGATGTTGTAGGCCTTAATGATGAGCAATCTCAGACTGTCCGGAAAAAATGGCCGCTAAAATGAGGATAAAGGTCCAGAGTACTCTATTGAGAACTTATAGCCGCTAGAGGAAGAGGAGATATCTTTGTCTCTTATCTATCAATCCATCATGTCTCATCGGGCTGAAACACGTGAAGAGTGCCAGCGAGTTCAGAATATATGCAGGAAGTTACAGAACTCTGTACGGCAGATGTCTAAGTCACAAGCTAATTTTGTCTCTAGGGTGACCAAAGCTGAAACTGGCATCTCCAATTGAGAGGATGAACTGGCTCAGCAGAAATTTAAAACCACTCCAATTCAATTTGAATTTGTCAAGGACGACTTACAATGGAAGATGGCCGACATTGAAAACCATGCTCGTCGTAATAATTTGAGAGTGATTCAGATTCCTGAGGTGAAGGAAGGACAGGATCTATGGCGTTATATTGTTGAACTTTTTCCGAAATCCTTCCCAGAACTGTCCAAGTGGGACTGGGACCTTGAAATTGAGAGAGCGCATCGTTTTCCATTTAATAGGCTGCCGGTGGCTAGCCCTAGTAATGCCCAGCAGGAAGAGCACCCTAGAGCTCTCTTAATTGCATTTAATAGCTTTTTGGCACGAGAGGAAGTGTATCGCTCTGCACGGCCTAACAAAAAAAGATCAGGGGGTGACTTTGAGTTTTTAGTACAGCCAGATTTTTGTAAGCAAACAGTTGAGCTTAGATGGCAGCTTCGCGAGATGATCCCCAGATTTCAGGCTAAAAATGCGCAAGCGTATCTGCTGAACCCAGCAAAATGTAAAGTGATTTTTAGGGAGCGTACATATTTTTTTTCCAGTGAGAGCTCCGCTAATGAGTTTTTGAAAGCACTGTACCACTTCTTGTGAGTGCTACAGTGCTTGTGCTCATACCCCCTATCATGGTTGGGATGGCTTATACCTGTTTGGCATATTTAATTTATTTGACAAAGTAACACCCTAAAAACCAAGTAGCCCAACGCCGCAACCAACCTGAAACAGGCAGTCGAAAATTTAAATACCTAGCTCACCAATGCTGCAACAAAGTCACTCCATCAAACCAACCAAAACCCACAGAGCCACCAAACAAGCCAGCTGATACACTCTAGTGAAATGAAACACAGCTTCAAACAACTAGAAAGAAGATTGCACACCAGCAGAGACAAAATAGACCAATCCACCTTCAAGTCAGCCCTAAACAAATAACACCATCAACAAAAAGAGGCAAAAAAGGAGGCCCTTGCAGGCAGCATTGAGGCTAGCACCAACCACTCCAAGGAACTTTTTACCATCATCAGTTCTCCAGCCCAGAAGCCACTGAAAACTCGAACCCTCCCTTACAGGACCTCTGTGGCGCTCTAGCAAATCATTTCCACAAGAAGATTTCCACCATCTACAAGAACTTTGACCCCCAACCCACTGACCTCCTTAGCCTCCCCACTCATACTGAAACTGCCCCCGACCACCATCTCACCGCATGTCAACAGCTCAATACACCAGACACCTCAGCCATATTGAACTCTTATCATTCAGGAGCACCCACCGACCCCTGCCCCCACCACATTTTCAAACTCAGAAGCAACAAGATCAGCCACTAACTCACCACCTTCCTCAACGCATCCATTACCACAACCACCTTTCCTGATGCTTGAATACATGCTGAGGTCAGACCTCTCCTCAAGAAACACTCTGCAGACCCCAGCAATCTCCAGAACTACCACCCCATCTTGCTGCTCCAGTTTCCCGCTAAAGACCCGAAGAAGGCCATCAACCTTCAGATCAACAAACACCTCTAGAGAAACAACCTGCTAGACCCGTCCCAATTTTGTTTCAGAGCCAACCACAGCACCAAGACCACCCTGATCGCCACCACAGATGACGTTCGCAACCTACTCGATGGAGTAGAATCAGTCACCTTGATCCTTCTCGACCTCTCTGCAGCCTTTGACACTGTATCCCACCACACAGAGACTGCATCAGATCGGAATCAACCAAGACGCACTCAGATGAATGGCATCATTCCTTACGGGATGTGTTCAGAGAATCCATCTCCCCCTACACCTTGCAACCCAAGAGAACCATCTACGGCATACCTCAAGGTTCATTCCTCTGCCCTAACCACTTCAACATCTATGTGACGCTGCTAGCCGATGTCGTCAGAACCACGATTTCAACATCATATCCTACGCCAGCTCATCCTCTCGCTCTCAGCAGACCACACCACGATGTAGACCAACTTCCACAAATGCATGAACATGAACAATGTCACAGCCTGGATGAAGGACAACTGCCTGAAACTCATCATGGACAAGACCGAAGTGCTGATCTTGGCAACCATACCTCCCTCTGGAATCACCCCTACACCAAAAGACCACACCCGGAACTTCAGCATCATATTGGAAAGCAATCTCACCATGAAACAACAGATGAACACTGTCTCCTTGGCCTGCTTCCACACTCTCCAGATGGTCCAAAAAATCTTCAAATGACTCCCAACAAGCACCAGAAAAAGAGTAATGCAAGTCCTATTCACCAGCCGTCTAAACTATGGCAACACACTGTATGCAGGCACCACCAGTGAACTCGTGAGAAGGCTCCACATGACACAGAACTCAGTAGCCAGACTTATCCTCGACCTGTCTAAAGGGACACACATCAACCAGCATCTAATAAACCTCCACTGGCTCTCCATACAGAAAAGATGCTAATTCAAACTCCTGACACACGCCTTCAAAGCCCTCCAAGACAAAGGACCTGCATACATGAACCACCGCCAGAACTTCCCCCAACCATCCAGAAACCTTTGCCCTGGCACAGACACTTGGCATCTGCCGTAGCCATAATGGAGTACACTGCTTTTCCCACCTTGCCGCCAAGTCCTGGAATGCCATCCTCCACCACCTCCAAACATCACCCTTGCTGACAGACTTCAGGAAGAAACTCAAGACCTGGTTCTTCGACTAAGCCCAGCATCTCAGCACCTGAATATGCTCACAGGTGATAAGCTACACACTACAAGTACTGATTGATTGATTGATTGCAAGTCTCCTGTAGAGTGGTATGCCATATACCCAGGGCCTGTAAACTAAATGTTACCAGTGGGCCTGCAGCACCTATTGTGCCGCCCATCTAAGTAGCCCTCTAAACCTTGTCCCTGGCATGCAATTGCAGCCTGAATGCAGTGTATCACTGCCATGGTGATTAGGCATTTAAAACCCTTTGCCCAGTCTTACACTCACGTTTTTATTATGTATACGTCAACCATAATGTAGGTCCTAGGTAGCCCATAGGGCACGTTGCTGTGTAATTAAAATGTAGGACATGTACTTTTAAGATTTGCATATCCTGGAAGTGAAAAACTCCCAAATTAGTTTTTCACTACTTTGAGTCCTACCCGTTCCATAGGCTAACATTGGGGATTCCTTATTACATTTAATAAGGTGTCATTTCTAAATGAGAGGATTTTGATATGTCAAGTTTGGTACCAATAGAATTGTAATGATAAACCCTCTCTTTTGGTGAAGTCAGATAAATCAGTATCATTTTGAAAATGCCACTTTTAGAAAGCTGTTACAAAAACCACAAGGGAAACTCATGGATATCTAAGGACCATGAGGACATCCATGGATATATAGGGACATGGAGGACTCTGGGGCAGATCTACAAGGAAGTGCCAGAGTATGGGAATGCAAGCCCTTTGGCTGTGCCACGCTGTGGCACTTCCGAAACACAGGAATGCAACATATTTACAATAATATGTTGCATTCCTGTGCGCTCCCCTGCGCTGGAGCACAAACAGCTGCCATGCGCCGGCGCAGGCACCCTTGCACCATGATGATGGAATGCCTGCCTCATGGAGAGATTGTTATTGTGCAGGAAGGGGCACAGGGGGCTCATAAATCTGCCCCATTGTCGTTAAAGGAAAAGAGGCCCCTGAACAAAACCTTTGTAAGTGTTTTACTGGGAAAACCATGTATGTTCAGACACCATATCCATTAGACAAATTAAAAAATATTTATTAAGCATATCAATTAAAATCAGTGGATGGAAACCCACACCACACACAATCAAATATACAAAGATGCTCAGGCAATAATGTTTGACATGAATCAAAAAGTTGGTTAGTCACAATTAAATCTGAAGCAGTACTTCTGCTCCTATTTTCTTACTTTATACATGTTAATAGAGTCAGTGTGTGAGAGTCAATGATGCTTCGATCCTTACACAATAACAAGACCCTCATCAGGACTTTTACAAATCATGCCCAATAATTTATACTCAATGGTAAGGCAAAAGAACTGAAAGAAAAGAAAAGGAGGAAAAAGGAAGGAAAACTAATTGCGATCAGGACAATATCTGTATGAATACTACATTCGTCCGTGCTTCTCGGGGTCACATGCATTAGGTCCCTACGGCCAACCATAAATGAAGTGAAGCAAGGGAGCGTTCACTATGCAAGGGGCCCAAAAGTGCAACCAGACTATGTTAATCACCTAGAGTATAGACATATCCATTGCAGGTGCAAAAATACTGACACCGGTAGGAAAGAGGCCAGCCGGGTAGAGGTAACCTCTCAGGGTAAAAACATTCTAGAATAGGGTATGACATGGGAAAATGAATCTAAAAACCTGGGGCAAGAATGCCCTTATAAACTGTAAAGTACAAGGTATCAAAAATTACCTGACTCTTAACTTAGGTGGTTGTAAAACACCTGAGGATATGAATATGGTGGAAACCAAAGTTTCAATACGTACCAAGCGTGCATCAAAATAATGCAAATATGCAGAGAATCGACGTGAGAAAAGTCTCTTTCAGAGGCTGTCAGTCAAAAATAATCAAAAATTACCAAAATGAACTAAGGACTTTGCCAAATTAGATATAAAAGGATATGGTAGAAAAAAACCTAGAATAAGGACAATCTCACAGCTGGCCGTTGAGCAAAAGATACCTATACACCAGATGCCGTTGTGAGGGTGCTCTCCTCTGGGGTGCTATAAATGAAGAATGCATGGGAAAATGATTAAATCAATTAAACAATTAAAGGATCCCAATAGAACCGTAAAAACCATGCAGGATACATTACATACCTTTAAGGCATCAAAGTGCGCCCAATTCCAGGAGACTCCACATAAAGAGCTAGTGATGCCGAGAGCATCATGGTGAAGGCAAGCATTGGAAATGCAGTCGGTCTTGCATTTGTTTGTGTTGAAGCTATTGGCATTGTAAATGGCAATGTGTTTTACTTATGTGTTTTGGAGTGTATGTATGTGGTGTGTAGTGGAACTATGTGGGTTGGATTATATTAGTTAGTTGTGTAATTGTGGGGAGTGTAGTTGTGTGGTGTGGAGTGAATTTGTGTAGTGGCATTATGTGGCATGGTGTGCTGTGGAAATATATGGTTAGCAATTTGCGGCATTCAGTGTAGTGTCATTATGTGTAGTAGTGGAGTGTTAACTTGTACAGTTTAATTATGTGGTGTGCAGTTGAATTTTGCAGCACAATGTGGAATTGTGTGGTGTGAATTGGATGTATGTGGTGTTGTGTCAGTGTGTTGTTGAGTTGTATTATGCGGTTTGGTGTTAAATTATATGTTGTGATTTGTAAATGTGTGGAGCTGAATTGTGTGACATGGAACTTTGTGTATAGCTTTGCGTTTTTGGTGACAGAAAAGAACAAATAGGTAGGAGCTAAGCATCAGATCTAGGAGTTTAAAAAAAAGGAAAGAGTTGGAGCTATTGGGATTGTAAATGTAAGTGTCTCTTACCTATGTATTATGGATTGAAGTGGATGTATGTGGTGTGTACCATTTATGTGGGTGGATTAGACATGTTAGTTGTTAGATTGTGTGGTATGAAACCGTGGTGTGGATTTGTGTAGTGAAATTATGTGGCATTGTGTGCAGTTATATTATGTGGATCGTAATTATGTATTTTTAAGTGTATTGGAATTATGTGGTGTGAGACTGTATGTAATGGAGTGTAGGTGTGTGGAATGGTATTTTGTGTTGTGGGGTGTTATGTAGTGACGTTTAAATAAGACATTGTGTACAGTTGAATGACTCTTTTAAAAAAAGAATTATCAAAACATTTCTTTGATTTTTTGTGTCCTTGCAATGCTGGCAGTATCTTTCTGCCTGTTGTAATGCATGTTTCTAATAGCTTTTTTTAATGCAGGGATATAAACATTAGGAGGGTGGAGATTGAGAAATAGTACCTGAATTACAACACGAGCAGCGGGCAGACACTAGGAGAGAATCAGCAGATGCCAGATTCTGAGGGCACACTGAAATGGTGCTAAGTAATGCTGAAGTGGTGCTGAGGTGGTGGTGTGCTGGTACAGATGTGATACTCAGGTGATGCTGAATGAAACTCAGGTAGTGCCAAGTGCTGCCGAGGTAGTCCGGTGCTGGTGTAGAGGTGATACTGAATGTAGGAGAGTAGGGTCTGCTATCCTATGGTCACCCCAAATTTTTGCTTTTTGCTTCACTGGTTTATGACTTAATGTGGCTGTGGGCCTGCTAATCAGACCCACAGCCTGCTGTTCTCTCTCTAAATTATTACCCATGTACTTTAGGTGCATAACGAAATTGCAACTGGTTCACCTTATTGGCCCCTGTAACAGTGTACCCAGGTACCCAGGGCATAGGTGCTACCAAGGCCTACCAGGGGCTGCAGCATGTATTGTGCCACCCCTGGCCTGGCCTCCATATTTGACACAACTGGCTGATCACTCAGCTGGGGTAAGTCGGTGTAACCACCCCTTACTTAGGTGTAGTATGCCTATACCTAACCTAAAATGGACACATATGTTCCTATCAGTCACTCCTATGGAAGGCCTCATCAATCCTGGAGGCAGAGTGCTTGGAAATATGTGAGATGGTGCTCTGGCATGAGCTGAGCCTGTCTGCAGCTTTCGGAACCATGTCCTTTAGCTGTTCCATGATACTGCCATACCATATACTCTTAAGTGCATTATGAACCTCGCGGTTAAATGCTATCTTGGGTTTGGCTTTATCAAAACATGTCGAGTAAGGTGTCATACGAATTGGAATACTACCCCCTCACCAGTTCTGGCGACGGGGGTAGCATTCCACCCTTCTAGAGGGACACGACATGTACCTAACCTGAACCCCGGTTAAAGTTAAACAGAGCCTCAGCATCACAAAATGGATGCTGCCACCACAGACACAAGTCTGACCTCCTGCTGCTGGGAGTCCTTCCAGCGAGGGCAGCTTGGACAAAGGGTTTCCTGCCTTGGGAGGTGCTAGCACCACCCCAGACAGGATTTTGTGTATTGGGTAGGACAGGGCTGAATAGAATCAGACATGCCTGGGGCACACAAGGTGTCCCTGTGCATAGGCCAGTTCAAACCGGTGCTGGGGCTTTCCAGCCCCAGTCCTGGCACGAAACTGGACAAAGGAAAGGGGGTGTAACCACCCCCCTTCCTGGTTCCACCCAGAGGAGGGACCTAGTAGGTGATCCGGCCCCCAGATTCGAAAAAGATTGGGAGCTGTGTCCTGAGACTTCAGATCATCCTGAATCAACTTGAAATACAGAAGAAGACTGGTCTTCGACATTCTGCTGCTCAGAAGACGGAAGAGAATCTCCCTTGTGGCCAAGGAGTGACCACCCTGTTCACACAGGCACCATCCAGCAACTTGACATCTGCTTTGCCGCAGCCTCCCGCCAGAGCCCGAGCCCAGAGCCTGACAAGACCCAGACTCCCAGACTTCTCACAGCCCGATCCACAGTCCCTGCAAAGAAGGGACCCGTGGAGGCACCGAGAGACGTGGGACCGGACCTCTTGGAAGACCCTCGAAACGCTGACTGCGCAGTATCAGAGGCACCCTCGATGCTGTGCTTTGGGGTTTGAGAAGCCCCAACCTCGAGCAGCCTTTGCACCGAAGATCAGCCCCCCAGCATCTCCACGATCTGCGTGGAGCCCTTTTGCACTGTGCCACTCGACGCGCCATCCTGGCCACTTGCCACGTGGCTAGCGGCCATCTTGGCGACGAAACCTTCAACTTACACTGCGGGTCTGGTTGCTCCAGACTTGCTCTTGCTCCTGTAACAGGGAGCACCCACTCTGACCTTGCTGGTCCGAGTGACAAGCCTTTTTTGATTCCTGCGTGGCTTGCATTAGCCAAGGCCTGTTTGCTCCAATCAAGTTGCCGACACCGCCAACAGCGAGAAGCCTGCGTGGGACAGCTCGTGACCGACTCCTGGACGTCTTCGACCCCTCGTGTCCACGTGGCTGCAGAGAGAAGGTACACCTCGACGCCTATTTGCACCCGACATCGCCTGGTTCCAATCTGATTCCACGGTAGTCACTGGCTAGTGACTTTGAACATTGTCCCCTCTGCTTTCAGGTCTTCACCTCTTCAGATCCACCCTTGGATCCACCGGAACTCTTCACATCGAGCCGCCTGCAGCATCTTCAGCTCCAAGCACCATCGACCTGCGTGACGAAACCTGACACTACTTCGACCCTGTGCACCCGCTTCCTATGGGTGAGGTAACTCAGCAACGCCTGTTTTCCCACACTGGTATACACCTCTAGTGTCTGTGTCTAAAGTTTCATCCCTCTAGGTCACTCGGAAGGTTCCTTAATAACTAACTTCGTAACTTTTACGCACCATTGACATTGCATTGGTAAAGCGTGCACTTTCCGCACTGCACCCGAGTCCCGCGGGCCTTTCCCGACTTCTTCACTGCTAGTCCCGAACAGCTCCAGCGATTCCCCAGGCCCTAGGCCTCTTCACTTTCCCCATAGTGGTTCTTATACCACTATTTTAGTATATGGTTTAGGTGGCCCCTAGGGCTCATCCATAATTGTGCAACTTTTGTGTATTTTAACTGTGTTTTGTTTTAACGCATTTGCTTCTGTACTCATAAAGAGTATCAGGGTTATTTGTAGAAATAAATCTATATATATTTTCAATATATATCTGTGTGGTGTCCTTTCATTTGGTATTCAAGTGATTGTGTATGGTAAAACAGCTTGCTTCACATGCCTTTACAGAGTTTAGCCTAAGACTGCTTAGTCCATGCTACCCCTAGGATAGCTTGTCTATAAGGTTGACTTTACAACCTGCACCATAAGGGTTGCTTGGCATGGTACAAGGTGATCACTAGAACTAGTGGTGATGCACCGTTACATCGCAACTTTTACAACGGGAGGCTTTTACAACGGAATTTTTACAACGCAGGATCTATTACATCGGATGCCATTACAACGCATGGCATTACATAGCAGATGCTATTACAACGCATGGCATTACATCGTAAGTATAGGTAAGTATTTAATTTTTTTTAATTTTATTAATATTAATTATAATTAAATATATTTATTTATGTTTTTTAATATTATTAATTTATTATTTATTATATTAATTAAAATAATTTTTAAAATAAGTACAGGTGTACAGGGGTGTTTTTAGGTTTCAGGATAGGGTTTGGGTTTTGGGATACAGGGGTGTTTTTAGGTTTCAGGGTAGGGTTTGGGTTTTGGGGTACAGGGGTGTTTTTAGGTTTCAGGGTAGGGTTTGGGTTTTGGGGTACAGGGGTGTTTTTAGGTTTCAGGGTAGGGTTTGGGTTTTGGGATACAGGGGTGTTTTTAGGTTTCAGGGTAGGGTTTGGGTTTTGGGGTACAGGGGTGTTTTTAGGTTTCAGGGTAGGGTTTGGGTTTTGGGGTACAGGGGTGTTTTTAGGTTTCAGGGTAGGGTTTGGGTTTTGGGGTACAGGGGTGTTTTTAGGTTTCAGGGTAGGGTTTGGGTTTTGGGGTACAGGGGTGTTTTTAGGTTTCAGGGTAGGGTTTGGGTTTTGGGGTACAGGGGTGTTTTTAGGTTAAATTAAATTAATTATATTATATTAATTACATTTCTTAATTAAAATAATTAAATTAAATACATTATTTTAAATAATTTAATTTAATTACAATTAAAAAAATATTTAAATTAAATTAATTTCATTATATTAATTAAATAAAATTAATTACAATTTTTATTAAAATTAATTTAAATAAATAGATTTAAAATTATTAAATAAAATTAATTACTATTTTAAAATGTATTTTAATTAAATTAATTAAATTAAATTAATTAAATTAACTTAATTACATTTTTTTTAAAAAGGTATACTTACCTATACTTACGATGTAATGCCATGCGTTGTAATAGCATCTGCTATGTAATGCCATGCGTTGTAATGGCATCCGATGTAATGGATCCTGCGTTGTAAAAATTCCGATGTAACGGAATGCGTTGTTATAAACCGCGTTGTAGTGACACCAATCCGCCACAGTGAGCATCATATACCAGGCCAACTTCTCACATTGGTGAGCAGCGGATTGGGATTTGAGCTTGCTGTTGTTTCACCATTACAATCTTTGAAAATATCATTTGAAAGATCATACAGGTACCTGATAGGTACACTAAAACAAGACTAGATATACTTAAGTTCTACTGAACTTAGTTGTTGTAGAGGATAGGGAGTAGCACACCCTGACTACAACTACTAGATAGGTTTTGTAGGAAAACACAAGTGTAGGTAGATTGCAACACATCCACCACACTAGAGCAATGTCTGGAGCAGAGGGATCCACTGGACCCACCTCTGTTGAGAGTGACCCTCCAAGGGCACCATCCAAATTTGCTATCTTTCCATTTAAGGAACTGAGGCAACTGTGTTCCATGAGAGGAATCAAAACAGGTCCTACTCCTACAGCAGGACACCTCAGAGAGCTGTTAGACCAGTCTGAAGCTCTAAAGAACTCCAAACCAGGCCCCTCAGGGACTGGAGATGGAGGATCTCCCACTGAAGATGATAACCCTGATGCCCCTGCCCCTGTCATCCAGATAGATGAGGAAGACCAGACCCCTGGGAATTCTCAGCCTGAGGAAGAAGAAGGGGAGGAGGTGGAAGAAAGTGATTCTGATGATGGTGGGGATAGCCAGGTGTTAGTCAGCAGGTTTAACCAGGTTAACCTAGGCTTATTTGGGACTGAAGGTGGGTCCAACCCATTCAGACCCCCAAATAGACTTAACCAGGAGCATAGGAGGAGGAGGAATCACTCAGGTGAGTCCAATACTTCCCATGTTTCTAGAGGTTCTCATGGCAACTCCAGAAGGGAGTTGACTAGCCCTCAGAGAAGGGAACATGAGGCCAAAATGAGAGAGGCTGAACTTAGGATCCAGAGACAAGAATTAGAAGTTGCCCTGGCCAAAGAGAAACTTGCTAGAGCAAGGCAGCCTAGAGAGAGTGGATTAGATTCTACTGGTGGCAGCACTATCCCTAAGGATAAAGACAGGTCCTATGACAATAGAAACCTGAGTAAGATTGTGCCCCCCTACAAAGTTGGGGATGATATCCACAAGTGGATGACTGTACTTGAGAGAGCTTGCAAAGTACAGCAGGTCCCTCAGGAGCAGTGGGCAGCAATCTTGCGGCTCTCCTTTGAAGGTAGAGGCCGAGACAGACTCCTCACAGTTAGTGATGGGAATTCTAGAAACTACCTGGTCCTGAAGAGTGCTCTGATTGATGGGTTAGGCTTAACCACTGAACAGTACAGGTTAATGTTCAGAGACACCCAGAATACACAGACTCAGGACTGGTCTGAATTTGTTGAATGTGCCACTAAGGCTCTGGAGGGCTGGTTGCTGGGAAGTAAGGTTACAGACTATGAAGGATTGCACAATTTGCTTATGAAATAACAGATTTTAAATAACTGTCAGAACCAGCAGTTGCATCAACATTTGGTTGACTCAGATCTAACCTCTCCCCAAGAATTGGGAAAGAGGGCAGACAAATGGGTTAGAACCAGAGTTAAGCAAAAGAACCAGAACCAGAACCAGGGTGGTGACCAAAAGAAAACAGACCAGAAGGGTGGGGAGCAGAAAGCTAAAGACCAGAAGTCTTCAACAGGGCCCCAAACTAATACTGAGGGTGGGTCCCAAACTTTCAAGAAGAAGAAGAAAGAAGGTCAAAGAAAACCCTGGTGTAGCTTTTGCAAAAACACCACTCACTGGACAAGTGATTGTAAAAAGGGTGGAGCCCCCAACACTGCAGCCCCTAAGGCACCTGCACCCACTAGTACAGTTAGCAGTGTTGGTCCACAGACTAAGGGGGTAGTGGGTATCACCTTGGGAACTGATGGAGATTCTGACCTAGTCAGAGTCCCCACACAGGCTGTTCTGATTTGTGATAGGGAGATTGATTTTTCCCCTACTGTCAGTCCCAATAATTTGGGCACGTACAGACAGACACCTTTGATTAATGAAAAAGTGGCTCAAGCATACAGGGACACATGTGCCAGTGTCACTATGGTGACGCCTAGCTTTGTGGACCCTGGACAATACATACCAGGTGATAATTACCTGGTGACCAATGCCAGCAATGTCACTACTACACATAGTGTGGCAATTGTTAACTTTTCCTGGGGAGGGGTAACTGGCCTAAAAATAGTTGTGGTTATGCTGATCTCCCAGTAGAATGTTTGTTGGGCAATGACCTGGAGAGCTCTCTATGGTCAGAAGTTGAGTACAGGACTCATGCAGAGATGTTAGGGATATCATCACATGTCCTTGCTGTGACCAGGTCACAGGCCAAAAAGTGTCTCTCTGAACCTCAGGTCTTGGATCCTGGAACAATGGACCAAGTACCTTCCAAGACAAGGAACAGGAGGGTAAAGGCTATGCCTTCCCAAATGCCTACAAGTGAGGATCAGCCTTCACAGGAAGATGATTCTGAGACCCCTGAAGGAACTGTCCCTATAGAGCTTGAACCTGATCAGGTTGAGTTTCTGGGGACAGGGGGACCCACTAGGGCAGACTTGGGGCAGGCTCAGTTATCCTGTCCTTCTCTTGAACCCCTCAGACAGCAGGCTGCTGCTGAGGCTGCTGGGAATGCTCAAGGTACCCATAAGGTTTATTGGGATGATGGGCTCCATTATTCAGAGGGTAGAGACCCCAAGCCTGGTACAACCAGGAGGTTGGTCATACCTCTGCAATTTAGGGGCTTCCTTCTCACCTTGGCACACGATATTCCCTTTGCAGGACACCTAGGCCAGAACAAAACATGGGACAGACTTGTCTGTCACTTTCACTGGCCTCACATGTCAGAAGATACAAAGGAGTTTTGTCGCTCCTGTGTAACCTGCCAAGCAAGTGGCAAAGCAGGTGGTACCACAAAGGCCCCCCTAATACCATTACCTGTGGTGGGGGTGCCCTTTGAAAGGGTGGGGATTGACATTGTTGGACCAATGGATCCCCCTACAGCATCTGGGCACAGATTCATACTGGTAGTGGTGGACCATGCCACCAGGTACCCAGAGGCAATTCCACTTAGGACCACAACAGCTCCTGTTGTGGCCAGGGCCTTACTTGGAGTTTTCTCCAGAGTGGGGTTTCCTAAGGAGGTAGTATCTGATAGAGGTGCAAACTTCATGTCAGGATACTTGACAGCTATGTGGAAGGAATGTGGTGTTAACTATAAGTTCACCACTCCCTATCATCCACAATGCAATGGGCTTGTTGAGAGATTCAACAAGACCCTAAAGGGCATGATCAAAGGATTACCTGAGAAGCTCAGGCAAAGATGGCATATCCTTCTGCCCTGCATTCTGTTTGCTTACAGAGAGGTCCCACAAAAAGGTGTTGGCTTCAGCCCCTTTCAATTGTTGTTTGGACATCCTGTAAGAGGACCCCTATGTCTGGTGAGGGAAGGATGGGAGTTACCTCTCAAAAAGCCCAAACAAGACATAGTGGACTATGTACTTGGTCTCCGCTCCAGGATGGCTGAGTATATGGAGAAGGCATCCAAAAACCTTGAGGCTAGCCAGGCATTACAGAAAGCCTGGCATGACCAAAAGGCTGTCCTGACTGAGTACCAGCCTGGACAGAAGGTATGGGTGTTGGAGCCAGTGGCCCCAGCAGCACTCCAAGACAGATGGTCTGGACCCCATACAATCATGGAGAAAAAGGGAGAGGTTACCTACTTGGTGGACCTTGGAACTCCCAGGAGCCCCCACAGGGTGCTCCATGTTAACAGGCTGAAAGCATATGTTGACAGGGCAGACATGGGCTTGCTCATGGCTACAGATGAGGGGCAGGAGGAAGAGAGCGACCCTCTCCCAGACCTGCTGACTCAGAACCCTGAAGATGGCTCAGTTGATGGTGTGGCCTTAGATGGCAGCCTCACTGAACATCAGCAACATGACTGTAGACAGGTTTTACAGTCATATCGACATTTGTTCTCCCTGACACCCAGTCAGACTAACTGGTGTACCCATGTGGTGGACACTGGTGATAGTCTTCCTGTAAAGAACAAAATTTACAGGCAGCCTGACCATGTCAGAGACTGTATCAAGGCTGAGGTGCAAAAGATGCTGGAGTTAGGTGTCATTGAAATGAAATGAAATGAAATGAAATGAAATAAAGTATTTATAGAGCGCACGGTGGCCAAACAGCTTCCTGGCGCTAAGAGCTCTACTGGACAGAACAGACAGGGCCGAGGAAGTTAGCAGGGGTAGGCCTGGGCAAACAAGAATGTTTTCAGCGCTTTGCGGAAGTGTGAAAAAATGGGAATAGAACGCATGGAAAGAGGGAGGGAATTCCAAAACCGGGGGGCAAGGACAGAGAATCTGGTTCCACCAGTGCGGGATTTACGAAAGCGGGGAACAGTGAGGAGGGCAGAGGTAGATGAGCGGAGGGTGCGGGCAGGGGTGTGAGTGGAGATCAAAGAATTAATGAACGCCGGAGCAGAGCGATCAACAGCCCGGAAGACTAGGCACCCTAGTTTAAACAGGGATCTCTGTAAAACAGGGAGCCAGTGGAGAGATTTGAGGACAGGAGTAATATGATGAGTTTTGGGAAAATGAAAAATAAGTCGGGCAGCCTGATTTTGGATTGCTTGAAGACGACGGGTTTCGTAGGCAGGGATACCCACGAACAAGCTGTTTCCATAATCAAGGCGGGAAGTAATGAGGGCCGAAATGATAATTTTGAGGGAATCAAGAGAAAAGAAACAGGAGATTTTACGAATCAGACGGAGGGAAAGAAAGCAAGAAGACACTACAGAACTGACCTGGCCGTGCATTGACAGGTCATGACTGACCTTAATGCCCAGCGTTTTGACGGAAGGAACAGGGGTAGGAGGGGGACCAAAAATAGGGGGCCAGAAAGCAGAGGACCAGGGGCTGGATGAGCCACCAGTCAAGACAAGCTCAGTCTTGTCTGGATTGAGCTTGAGGTGATTGGTGCTCATCCACCCGGAAATAAAAACCAGAGAGGAGCGAAAAAAAGATAAGGAGTGAGAGGAAGAAAGATCAAAGACGAGCTGGAGGTCATCTGCGTAGTTGTACACAGAGACCCCCAGTTCGAAAAGAGAAACAATAAGGGGGCGAATATAAAGATTGAAAAGAAGAGGGGAGAGAGAGGAACCTTGAGGAACCCCACATGACACCGCGAGGGGGGAAGCAGAGAAACCGGAGAGGTGAACAGCTTGTGAGCGTCCTGAAAGAAAGGACGTGATCCAGGAGAGAGCAGGGCCCCGAATTCCCGCTGCGCTGACACGGTCAAGAAGGATGGTATGATCGACCGTGTCAAACGCAGCGGATAAGTCCAGGAGAACCAAAGCTTGAGGGGAGTTGGTGTCGGCCTTGGCTTTCAACTCATCAAGAACCGCAAGCACCACTGACTCGGTCGAGTGGCCCGAGCGTAAGCCTGCTTGGTGGGAAGCGAGGAGATGGTTCTGCTCAATGTAAGAAGAAAGACAGGAGGTGGCATAACTTTCGAGAATTTTGGCACGGTAGGGAAGAAGAGAAATAGGTCTGAAATTAGAAGGGAGGGAAGAATCAAGACCAGGTTTTTTGAGGATGGGAAAAACAATCGCAGATTTAAATGAAGAAGGGACCAAGCCAGTTGAAAGGGAAGCATTAAGAAAGGAAAGAGGAATAGTAGGGCAAGAGGTAAAGAGAGTTCTCAGCACGCGGGCAGGGGCGCAATCGGCAGGGGAGCCTGACTTGATTTTGATAAGTAAAGCTAGAAAGGAGTCCAAGGAAATAGGTGGGAAGGAAGCAAAGGAAGAATTAGACACAAGAAGAGCAGAATGTGGGGGAGGGAAGGGAGTGGTAGGAATGTTGGATTTAATTTTAGCGATCTTCTCGATAAAGAAGTCGTTTAAGGAAGAACAGAGGGCCTGAGAAGGGATAAGCTAGGGGCAGACACGATCAGAGGTGGCCAGATTAGTGACCAAGGAAAAGATCTCTTTAGATTTATTAGCGGATAATGCTACCTGCTCAGAGAAATACTTGGTTTGGACACAAGGATAGCTTTCTTATAATCATTAAGGCGACGTTTATATTTGGCCTTGAGATCGGGGCAATAGCTGCGACGCCAAAGACGCTCAGAGCATCTAAGTTCCAGTTTAAGGACCTTGAGTTCAGAGATGAACCATCTATGGGCCTCATGTGGGCGAATAGACTTAACTATTTTAAGAGGGGCAACTAGATCACAACCAGAAGATAACCAATTGCTGACTGCGACGGCCTGAAGATCGAGAGGAAGGCCGTTGAGGTCAGGAGGAGAAGATGCCAGGAAGAGGGAAAGGGAAGGGAGGTCCACACGGTTCCAGCTGCGTGCAAAGATGTTCTTGGGGCGAAAGGATTTGTGGGGGGAACCAAGGTTAATAGTGAAGAAAATAAGAGAGTGGTCAGACCAGGTGCAAGGAAGGATGCTAGGGGGAGAGACAATGTCCTGAGATGACCAGACTTGGTCCAAAGTATGACCAAGATTGTGGGTGGAGCAGAAACATGAGACAGGAGGTTAAGACACGAGAGGGTGGCCGTGAAGTCCTTGGACGCCAGATCCTCCCTGGGATCACCAGGCCAGTAATTGAAGTCTCCCAGCAGGAGAACCAAGGAGTTGTTAACTGCTAGGGTGGCAAGGAGTTCCTGCAGGGAGGCCACAAACAAAGGCATGCTCAGGGGGGGCGGTACACCAGGACAACTGTCAGAGGGGCGGGAAGGTTAGTGGAGCGGGCAAACAAAAAATCCACTCCAGCTATGGAAGGTTGAGGGAGAAGCTGAAATTGGAGACTAGCCCGAACAATCATGGCTACACCCCCTCCGATCCTGCCATCAGGGCGATCAGCCCGGAGGGCGTAGTAGGAATCGGGGAGGATGGCCAGGATATCAGGGAGTGAAGCCTCTGAGAACCAAGTTTCTGTTAAAAACAGAATGTCAGGGGAATCGGAGGTAAGAAGGTTAAATAATTGCAGTTGATGCTTGCCTGCCGAACGAGTGTTAAGGAGGCAGGCAGAGGCAATGTGAGAAGGAGAAGGTGTGGAGGTAGAAAGCATAGGGTCCTGGGAGGGCAAAGAAGGAATAGCCCACGGGGAAGTGGCACAGTCAGGATGGGGGACATAGATACCTAGGGAAGTGAGATGCTGCGTGAGGGAATGGGGAAGGGGCACATCAGCAGAGCAGGAGAGAAGTTGCGCAGAGGAGTATACGAGTAAAGAGGCAGGGGCTGTGGCCCCTGGTCCCGGCCCGTCGCGGACGGGCGCAGACGGGCTTAACTTAGGCGCGACTTTGGCGCGCCTTCGTCGCGCCCGCTGCGCTCGTCCGCTGCGCGGCCGGGATAGGAGAGCCATTAAATAAGCCGCCGGAAGGAATAGGGGCGTGGCAGGGGGTGGAGGGACAGAGGAACTGCCCCACCAACCACAGAGCAGCCCTAGATGGTGGCCACGCCCGTCCCCGCCCCAGTGACCTGCCCGTCAGAGGGGGGAGAACGATCAGCGTGGGGCGCTCTGGCAGCGGGAGCCAAGGGGATGAAGTGGCGGCAAGGGGTGCGCGATGTCCAGAGCGCAGCCCCAGAGCCTTCAGAGAGCCCCTGGGCTAGCCCAGTGGTTTTGGTCCCCAAACCTCACACCAAAGATGGAAAGAGAGAGATGAGGTTCTGTGTGGATTACAGAGGACTCAATGCTGTCACCAGGACAGATGCACACCCCATTCCAAGGGCAGATGAGCTCATAGACAAATTGGCTTCTGCCAAGTATTTGAGCACATTTGACTTGACAGCTGGCTACTGGCAAATCAGGTTAGCTGAGGAGTCTAAAGCCAAGACAGCATTTTCTACCCCCAGTGGGCATTACCAGTTTGTGGTGATGCCCTTTGGTTTGAAAAATGCACCTGCCACCTTCCAAAGGTTGGTGAATCAAGTCCTTACTGGGTTGGATGACTTTTGTGCAGCATATCTGGACGATATTGCTGTCTTTAGCTCCACCTGGGAGGATCACCTGGTCCACCTGAAGGAAGTGCTAGAGGCTTTGCAAAAGGCAGGCCTCACTATCAAGGCAACCAAGTGCCAGATAGGGCAGAGTAAGGTTGTGTACTTGGGCCACCTTGTGGGTGGAGGCCAAGTTCAACCACTGGAGAGTAAGATTCAGACCATAAAGGACTGGACTCCTCCAACTACCCAGACTCAGGTCAGAGCTTTCTTGGGCCTGACTGGGTACTACAGGAAGTTTGTTAAGAACTATGGGTCCATTGTGACTCCTCTTAATGATCTGACATCCAAGAAGATGCCCAAAAAGGTTCAGTGGACAGAATACTGTCAAAAGGCATTTGATGACCTGAAGAAGGCCATGTGCTCTGCACCTATCCTGAAGAGTCCTGACTACTCAAGAGAGTTTATTGTCCAAACAGATGCTTCTGAGTTGGGAGTGGGAGCTGTGCTTTCACAACTTAATGTAGATGGTCAAGACCAGCCCATTGCTTTCATTAGCAGAAGGCTGACCCCCAGAGAGAAACGTTGGTCAGCCATTGAGAGGGAGGCCTTTGCTGTGGTGTGGGCCCTGAAGAAGTTGAGACCATACTTGTTTGGCACTCACTTCAAGATTCAGACCGACCATAAGCCCCTCTTATGGCTTAATCAGATGAAGGGTGAAAACCCCAAACTGCTCAGGTGGTCCATTTCCCTACAGGGGATGGACTTTACAGTGGAGCACCGCCCAGGGACTGACCATGGTAATGCAGATGGTCTCTCCAGGTACTTCCACTTAGAACATGAAGTCACAACTGGTCAAGGTTAGTCTAATGTTCCTGCGTTTGGGGGGGGTTGTGTAGGAGAGTAGGGTCTGCTATCCTATGGTCACCCCAAATTGTTGCTTTTTGCTTCACTGGTTTATGACTTAATGTGGCTGTGGGCCTGCTAATCAGACCCACAGCCTGCTGTTCTCTCTCTAAATTATTACCCATGTACTTTAGGTGCATAACGAAATTGGAACTGGTTCACCTTATTGGCCCCTGTAACAGTGTACCCAGGTACCCAGGGCATAGGTGCTACCAAGGCCTACCAGGGGCTGCAGCATGTATTGTGCCACCCCTGGCCTGGCCTCCATATTTGACACAACTGGCTGATCACTCAGCTGGGGTAAGTCGGTGTAACCACCCCTTACTTAGGTGTAGTATGCCTATACCTAACCTAAAATGGACACATATGTTCCTATCAGTCACTCCTATGGAAGGCTTCATCAATCCTGGAGGCAGAGTGCTTGAAAATATGTGAGATGGTGCTCTGGCATGAGCTGAGCCTGTCTGCAGCTTTCGGACCCATGTCCTTTAGCTGTTCCATGATACTGCCATACCATATACTCTTAAGTGCATTATGAACCTCGCGGTTAAATGCTATCTTGGGTTTGGCTTTATCAAAACATGTTGAGTAAGGTGTCATACGAATTGGAATACTACCCCTCTCCAGTTCTGGCGACGGGGGTAGCATTCCACCCTTCTAACGGGACACGACATGTACCTAACCTGAACCCCGGTTAAAGTTAAACAGAGCCTCAGCATCACAAAATGGATTCTGCCACCACAGACACAAGTCTGACCTCCTGCTGCTGGGAGTCCTTCCAGCGAGGGCAGCTTGGACAAAGGGTTTCCTGCCTTGGGAGGTGCTAGCACCACCCCAGACAGGATTTTGTGTATTGGGTAGGACAGGGCCGAATAGAATCAGACATGCCTGGGGCACACAAGGTGTCCCTGTGCATAGGCCAGTTCAAACCGGTGCTGGGGCTTTCCAGCCCCAGTCCTGGCGCGAAACTGGACAAAGGAAAGGGGGTGTAACCACCCCCCTTCCTGGTTCCACCCAGAGGAGGGACCTAGTAGGTGATCCGGCCCCCCAGATTCGAATAAGAGTGGGAGCTGTGTCCTGAGACTTCAGATCATCCTGAATCAACTTGAAATACAGAAGAAGACTGGACTTTGACATTCTGCTGCTCAGAAGACGGAAGAGAATCTCCCTTGTGGCCAAGGAGTGACCACCCTGTTCACACAGGCACCATCCAGCAACTCGATGCCTGCTTTGCCGCTGCCTCCTGCCGGAGCCCGAGCCCAGAGCCTGACAAGACCCAGACTCCCAGACTTCTCACAGCCCGATCCACAGTCCCTGCAAAGAAGGGACCCGTGGAGGCACCGAGAGACATGGGACCGGACCTCTTGGAAGACCCCCGAAACGCTGACTGCGCCGTATCAGAGGCACCCTCAATGCTGTGCTTTGGGGTTTGAGAAGCCCCAACTTCGAGCAGCCCTTGCACCGAAGATCAGCCCCCCAGCATCTCCACGATCTGCGTGGAGCCCTTTTGCACTGTGCCACTTGATGCGCCATCCCGGCCACTTGCCACGTGGCTAGCGGCCATCTTGGCGACAAAACCTTCAACTTACACTGCGGGTCTGGTTGCGCCAGACTTGCCCTTGCTCCTGTAAAAGGGAGCACCCACTCTGACCTTGCTGGTCCGAGTGACAAGCCTTTTTTGATTCCTGCGTGGCTTGCATTAGCCAAGGCCTGTTTGCTCCAATCAAGTTGCCGACACCGCCAACAGCGAGAAGCCTGCGTGGGACAGCTCGTGACCGACTCCTGGACGTCTTCGACCCCTTGTGTCCACGTGGCTGCAGAGAGAAGCTACACCTCGACGCCTGTTTGCACCCGACATCGCCTGGTTCCAATCTGGTTCCACGGTAGTCACTGGCTAGTGACTTTGAACATTGTCCCCTCTGCTTTCAGGTCTTCACCTCTTCAGATCCACCCTTGGATCCACCGGAACTCTTCACATCGAGCCGCCTGCAGCATCTTCAGCTCCAAGCACCATCGACCTGCGTGACGAAACCCGACACTACTTTGACCCTGTGCACCCGCTTCCTGTGGGTGAGGTAACTCAGCAACGCCGGTGTTCCCACACTGGTATACACCTCTAGTGTCTGTGTCTAAACTTTCATCCCTCTAGGTCACTCGGAAGGTTCCTTAATAACTAACTTTGTAACTTTTACGCACCATTGACATTGCATTGGTAAAGCGTGCACTTTCCGCACTGCACCCGAGTCCCGCGGGCCTTTCCCGACTTCTTCACTGCTAGTCCCGAACAGCTCCAGCGATTCCCCAGGCCCTAGGCCTCTTCACTTTCCCCATAGTGGTTCTTATACCACTATTTTAGTATATGGTTTAGGTGGCCTCTAGGGCTCATCCATAATTGTGCAACTTTTGTGTATTTTAACTGTGTTTTGTTTTAACGCATTTGCTTCTGTGCTCATAAAGAGTATCAGGGTTATTTGTAGAAATAAATCTATATATATTTTCAATATATACCTGTGTGGTGTCCTTTCATTTGGTATTCAAGGGATTGTGTATGGTAAAACAGCTTGCTTCACATGTCTTTACAGAGTTTAGCCTAAGACTGCTTAGTCCATGCTACCCCTAGGATAGCTTGTCTATAAGGTTGACTTTACAACCTGCACCATAAGGGTTGCTTGGCATGGTACAAGGTGATCACTAGAACTAGTGAGCATCATATACCAGGCCAACTTCTCACACTGAAAGTTACTGAGGTGGTGCTGAGTGATGCTGAGGTGGTGCTTGGTGATGCTGTTGAACTGAATCATGCTGAGGTGGTGGTGCAGCGCTGGTGCTGAGGTGGTGCTGTGTTGAGGTGATGCTCTGCTGAGGTGGTGCTGTATGGGTGCTGAGTTGCTGATGAGGTGGTGGTGGTGCACTGATGCAGAAATGGTGCTGTGCTGATATTTATGTTGTGCTGTGCTGAGGTGGTGCTGTGTTGATGCTGAGTTGTTGATGAACTGATGAGGAGGTGATGATGAGGTGGTGATGAATGATACTGAGGTGGTGCTGACTAGGGCTTAGTTGGTGCTGCACTCGGTCTGAGGTGGTGTTGTGCTGGTTCTCAGGTGGTTATGGATGATGAATTGGTGCTGTGCTGAGTTAATACTGCGCAGATGTTGAAGTGGTGCTGTATTAGCCCTCAGTTGCTGCTAAGGTGAGGCTACTTTGGTGCTGAACTGGTGGTGATGCACTGATGCAGAGATAGTGCTGTGCTAATGCTGAGGTGGTGCTGCGCTGGTACTGAGGTGGTGCTGAGTCATGCTGAGGTGGTGCTGCTGCACTGGTGCTCGGGTGGTGCTGAGCTGGTGCTAAGTGATGCTGATGTGGTGTTTTGCTGAAGTAGTGGTGCACTGATGTGGATATGGTGCTATGCAAATGCAGAGGTGGTACTGTGCTAATGCTGAGTTGGTAGTATACTAATGAGGTGGTGCTGAGTGATATTGAGGTGGCGCTGAGTGATATTGAGGTGGTTCTGAGTGATATTGGGGTGGTGCTTGATGCTGAGTAAAGATGAGTTTTGCTGTGCTGATGCTGAAGTGGTGCTGCATGGGTCCTAAGTTGCTGCTGGGGTGGTGCTACACTGGCAGTGGTGCACTGATGCAGAGATTGTGCTGTGCTAATTCTGAGATGGTGTTGTGCTGATGTTGATCTGGTGCTGTGCTGATGCTGAGTTGGTGGTGTACTAGTGCTGATACCAAAATGGTGCTGCGCTGATGAGGAGGTAGTGCTGAGCTGATGCTGAGATGGGGCAGTGCTGATGCTGAGGGGTGGTGTTCAGGTGGTGCTGTGTTAATGAGGAGATGGTGCTGCGCTGGTGCTGCACTGAAGCTGAGTTTGTGCTGCACTGGTGGTGGCTCACTGATAAGGAGGTGATGCTGTGTTAATGCTGAAGCACTGTGCTGATGTGGTGCTGAGTCATGCTGAGGAGGTGGTGATGCACTCTTTCTGAGGTGGTTCTAAGCTGGTGATCAGGTGGTGCTGAGTGATGTTGAGTTGGTGCTGTGCTGAGGTGGTGATGCGCTGATGCTGAGGTGATGCTGCGTTGGTGGTGGTGCACTAATGCTGAGATAGTGCTGTGCATTGCTGATGTTAAGGTGGTGCTGCGCTGATGCTGAGTTGGTGCTGCACTGGTGGTGCACTGATAAGGAGGAGGTGGTAAAGCATATCCACACATGAGTTAAGTGCTAGTATCCGCCAATATCGATGACGTAAGTAAAGAGATGGTCACAATCAGCCACATGTCTTCAGTCTGGCATTGTAGCTGTCTGGGAGAGAAGTAGGCTTCCCTCGCACTTAATTTATGCACTTAACTCATTTGTGGATACACTTTAGGATTTTAGGAGTATTAAAGAATCTGTTTGACGAAATTTTCAGAATTACGATGCTTATGATTATTTGCTGTCTTGTCTTGTCCTGATGAAGTCCATGGCTTGCAGCCGTATGGATGAAACACGTGTTGGCATGGTCTGTGGCTTGAATTTGATCCGTTAAGAAGATGGATATCATGGACAGATACCTTAAAAACTTCGAAAAAAACAAGAAGAACACACCAAGGATTCACATTTGGACTTTATTTGTTACTTCTATTTGTGTGCTATCTGCTCGGTCTGCCAATTGTCAATTTTGTATTTCATGTGGGCTTCTCTCTACAGTTTACAACGGGGGTGGTCGTTGTATGGTGATCTTCGAGCATTAACACTTATTGGGAGATCCATTGGAGTTACCTTAATCACTTCCCTGTGCAGATTTTCCTACTACCTGTTCTGTTTCTGTTTAGTACTCTCCAAGGTCTACCTGCTGCTGTGACCTGCTGTGCACTCTGCCAGACTTCTGCTGTACCTAGAAGACCTGCTTTGCTGCCTGGAGCCTGCCTTGAACCCTCAGAGGCCAGCTCTGCTGTGGAGCCCTGCATCTACACCTACTCCCTGGACCTCTACTAGAAGTGACTCCAAGGGCTAGTGTGCTAACTTGTCGTTCAGAACCACAGGGACATAACAAGGTCCCATCATCTTGAACGTCACTTGAACTCAACCTGAGGGACTCCTGAACCCCCATGCACTCATGGACACTTGGTTATAGTGGAAAAGGTGCTCAAATGACCCTTTTCCAAAACTGAGGATTTAGCCAAAGTTTGGCTAAAAGGTGCTCTGACAACTAGGAGGAGATTGGAACCAACCTGCTCTCCTTCTGCCTCACCGATCGGATTGACTTTGCGGCATCTCCCGCTATGTTCTTCTCTGGAGGAGTAAATCTATTTCAGCAGTCCTTTGCAAAAGGGATATCCAACAAGGTCTTTGGCTACAACCTTCTGCTACATCCCGTAGGATATTTTCGACTTCCATTTCAAGGACTAAGTTTAAAGAAAAAAATCTTCACTGTGACTTTTCTCCACAGTCATCCCACAACGACGTTCCTTCCTCAGACATTTTCCCTTCAGATATTTTTACATCTGAAAGTAAGGGCTGACTGGCCCATTCCTCTTCTTGTATCCGATCAGCGCTCCATCACGGTCGACCTTATCTTGCTACTTTGATTCGCTCTCACACAACCAGATGTCTGTGGTTGGCGCTTATATTTATTAAGCACTATTTTGAACCTTAAACTTTAAAAATTCATAACTCTAGTTCTACTGATTAGATATTTGGCATTTTTGCATTAAATAATTGATTTAAATGTACTCTATTGCTTTAACTACTTTGGGATTTTTCTTCTGTTCGGTTTTCACCTTGTTACTGGACCGCCATTGGGGAACTCCATTGGCTCCCCATAGCAGCCAGAGTACAATTTAAAGCTATGTGTACTCTACATAAAGCCTTCCACCACCTTGGTCCTGCAATTCTGCAACCCCTGATCACCCCCTATGTCCCCTCACGTTCCCTTCGTTCCAGTACCCTCCAGCTGGCCTCCTCTATCAGAGTGAGGAAAGCCCGTTGGGGAGGTCGCTCCTTTTCATACACCGCTGCCAAGTTCTGGAACACCCTCCCCCTTTCCCTTCGAGGAACCACCGATCATCTTTCCTTCAGAAAAGCCTTGAAAACTCACTTGTTTGCCAAATCCCGCTAATCTGCCCGAGCCTGTGCTAAGTTAGCTTTAGTCATAAGCGCTACGAGGCCTCCGGGTAGATGGCGCTATACAAGTGCAATTTCAATTCAATTCAATTCAATACTGTTTGTGTGCTAAATAAATACTTTACACATTGCCTCTAAGTTAAGCTTGACTACTTTATGTGCCAAACTACCGAAGGTTAAACACAGGTTAATTTAGTGACATTTTGTGGTTCACCCTGCAAGGGATTGTGGATGTTGCTTGACCAGGGCTCACCCACAGTTAACCAACAACCCAATTTCTCACACCCCACTTCAATGACTCTGCCCGCTCTTTCACTATCCTTCTCTTTTATGTTTTTGCTGTGTTTTAATGCTCATTTTTGTCCAGCTCCTCTCATTCTTCCAATCGTCCACTCACTCACTCACACTTTGGTCTCACACTTTGGTCTCTTCATTTCCTTTCTCTGAGCACTTTTGCCCCTGTTGCACTCACTTTCTATCCGACTTGTTCTACTCTTTTCTTTTCTTTTCCGTTGACCTCTTTCTGCTTTCCCACTGCTTTTTCTCACCTTGACTTCCCGCTGAGCGGCTTTCACCTGCTCCTTCCTGCTACCACTGTCCACATCCCACCCACTGCTTTCAGGATCTCCTCCCACTCCTTCCTGGCCACAGTGCGGACATGTGCAGCACTAAAGGCATGCCAGAGGCAAGCTAGTCCATGCCCCCCTTGCCCGACCTGAGCCCAGGACCAGGACCCCTGGCCATCTACCATCCCAACTCAGCCCAAGATGTTACCTGGCCACAATCATCCATGCCCTACACCCAGGATCTCCCAATGGGGCTGCTGGACATCTCCAACCTACAATACAAAAATACGGTTCACCAAGACAATCTCGCCTGCTTTATCAACAGCTTCAATCTCCTGAATCACCTCCTCCACATATGCTCTGGCACCTCTTAAAACCAAGAGCAACATAAGGACCAGACTGCAAGCCAGCTGATACAATGACAACATTGATGCACCATGTGCCTGCAGCAGCTCAAATGGCATTGGAGAGTCAACCACAATGACTTTGACAAACAATCCTACAAATATAAGCTTCAACAATACAACAAACAATTGAATGCCACCAAGTACAAAGCACCAACAGCTCAAAGGAAATCTTCGCCATTGTGAAAGAATTCACCACACCAGTCATAAGCTCCACTACCCTAGCCCCTCTCAGTAGCTCTGCTCCAAGCTCACGCTTTTCTTCTGCTGCAAGATAAGCACTATAGATGACAAGTTTGCACCCCAATGGAAACTGTCCACTCTGACAGCCCTATTTCAAGATGACAGCAGCATTCCAGGAACCACCATAATCTATTGATCACCATCAAAACCAGAAACCATCACTGCAATGTAATCCATCCACTCACAAGCCCCCTTGGTCCTGTTCCTGTACTTCACCTTCACAAGAGGACTCAAGCCTATCTGTACCGCCTTCACCTGATACTCAATAACTCCCTAACCATGGCCACCTTCCCATACCCCTGAAAGCATGCACCATCCTGCCACTGCTGAAGAAACCACGAGCAGATTCAGCTTCACCAGTCAACTGCAGGCCCATCTCTCTGGTACCATACCCACTGAAAATACGATGAAACCCACCATGATTCTCAACGCTGGTGGTCATGACAGGTTGCTATCACTTGCATTGAGTAAACTGCCGCTCGTGTTGAGAAAGCTGCCTCTCAAGTAGAAAATCTACTCGATTGATGGGGAAAAAGCAGTGCCTACTGGCATGCCATGTGGTGCCAGTTGCACTGATTTTATAGCGAGACAAGCTCCCTGTGATAGAAATCAACACAAGCAGCACAACTTAGCAAAATTCCGCTGCTTGCGGAACTCTGTGAATCTCGCTGAGTTTTTAGAATACCCAGCGGAGTGAAACTCAATGTGTTCCGCCCACGCCTTGTCTGGACCTGAACTATGTACCTTAAGACATCTATTGCTTCAAAATAATAATCCGCATTTATAAAAGCACGAACAATCACCCGTAAGGGTCTCTAGGCGGAGGAGGCCGTCAGGAAGATTAAGCAAGCTATTGCCCAGAGTCACATGGTGCTGGGCTAGCCTGCCACCAGAGCGGGGATCGAATTGTGATCCCCAGATTCCAGCGTCAGTCGCCCTGGCCACGACGCCACACCTCTCCCCTCCCCTCATGACAGCACCAAAAATGAATTCTGAGAATCCACAAAATTCAAGAGTGTCTCAACAACCTCAGATACTTCACACAAACAAAAGCTCTTACCAGCAATGAGCATGAACACTGACAGCTTAGACAATCCCTTAAATCATGTGTGAGATTTGACGATTTAAGACCTTTTTTATTTATAAATAATGGCATCTGTAGGAGGCTGGCTTAGTATCTGGGGCTCACTTAAGCATGTGTAGCACCCTACACTAATCCAGACAACCCTTATGGTGATTGTAGTGGTCTTAGACAACCTGAGAAAGCTATCTAAGTAGTAGCTATGGAGAGTAGCCTTCAGGTTTAGTCCAGGAGTGTAAAGCAGCTTGTTTTACCAGAACTTAATCTTATGGTATTGGCTAAGTGAATTAGAACCACATGGTGTAGTTATAAAAATATGTACTTATTACTAACACTCACTAACACAATGCAATATCTACTACCCGGTTATATAAACACAATACACACAACACCTTGTCATTAGAATACGTAACTAGCAAAAATACACAGTGCTCACCAGGGGAAGACCAAATCATATACTAAAATAGTGAAATGTGAACCTTAACTTAGGTATAGAATGGACCTAGAAGATGTAGAAGAGTTAGGAACCCAAGGAACTCCTCAAGGTGAGTATCTAGGAAACCCATGAAGTCCATGTGCAGAGTGGAAGCATGACCATATGCTCAATGGATACGTCTTGGTTGCAATTTTAAAGAAGAAGGACCCTTCCTAGTTGACCCTAAAGAAACCCAGTGGAAGATGCAAGGTTAGAGAGTCACCCCACCCGTGGATACCCCTGGAACCAGGATACCTACTCCAAGGAAGCCTGGGGCGTAGGTGCGATATGATGTAGGAAACCTACGTAGCCTACAATGGATGACTTCAGATAAGATTCCGCTGGCAAAGAAGGTGAAATGGTCTGGTAGAACCCAAAGGTGGTTTCAGGATGAGAAGTACCTGGAAGCAGAGGGGACATAGTCTATGCCACTCAGGAGTGACCAGGAGGCACAGAAGACAAATTCCCACCAATGAATTGGATGCAGGCGAGCTGATGGTGCCCTTGAAGTTGCAGCTGTAAGGACCTGGCGAAGCCGAGCAATATCAGAAGCCATTCATGATCTGTCCCATGTCAGATATCAAAAGCAAAGGGGGTTGGTGTCCGACAGGGGCACCAACAAGCCTTGGCAGCAGCCAGCAACTTAGTTGTAGAAAAAGGTGCCCTGCCAAGACCTGCAAGGTTCAAGTGACTCACCACAATAAGGGAAGTCAGAGCAGTCCCTAGGCATGCAAGGGAGCCCACCGGAACCAAAGAAGACCCCTAAGTGGACCCACTGCCTGTAGGCACAGGAGTTGCAAGAGGACCTTGAACAGCTCACCAAAGGATGAAGGCCCGCGGTACAAAGGATGTTGAGTATGCGAAGATCTGGGCTGCAGGAGATGTTTGAGGCTGGAGCTTCCTGGAGCCTGAAGATCTCTGGAGGAGAGAGTCAACAATATTTGGCAACTGCAAGTCGACACGGTGCACATGGGTATTGCTACAGCTGTTCCGACGACAGATACCGGCTTCCAACTTGCTAAGAAGACAGTGCAGGCCTCGGGGGAGTTGCATAACTACCACCTGTGTTGCTGAACCTTTTGAAGTCTGTAGAAGCTCAGGAACAGCAGACCGGTCAGCTTCTTTGCGGTGCCTGCCGATGCAGGGGAGTGACTCCTTCACTCCAATGGAGATTCCTTCGGGTGTCTTGGATGTCCACAGGCTTTGTGAAGAACCTGTATGGAGCACAGGCATGGATGTTGCAGCAGACATGCAGGGCGACCAGACCAGGAGCAGCAGGAGTCTTCCCAGTTGCGGTCTAGGTTCACAAAGTGAAGTCCAGAATGCCCAGTTGGATGAAGTAGAAGTGGTTTCTGATCTAAATCTTGTTCCATGATGATTCTAGGGACCTACCCTCAGGTGAGCCCACAAGTACATAAAGAAGATATTCGGAACGTTTCAGGGGTCCTCCCAGAGGAGGGGCTGGACAGTGGTGTGATATTCCGATGTCCTTTGCCCAGTTTCGCACCAGCGGTACAAAAGGGGGTGGTGATGGACGGAGCATCTGAACCAATCAAACACTCACACCCAGTCAACAGATCTGGGTTTAATCCATCACCGTTCTGTAGACCACTCTGCCACCCCAGTTCAGACATGGCCATATGCAAATCAGTCTGACCCTTTGCCTCATGGGAACAGTCCAGTCCGAACTGAAAAGCCATGCCTTCCCTGGACCGGAAACAAGCTTCCTAGGACCGGTTTCTGGCATTTCAGCCGTCTTCAGCCAGGCTTGCCTGAATCCAGTGGCAAAGTGAGCAAGGGACTCACGTCTGAGCATACCCTGCCAACTTATGGCGAACAAAGCGGTACAAAAGGGGGTGGTGATTGGACGGAGCATCTGAACAAATCAAACACTCACACCCAGTCAACAGATCTGGGTTTAATCCATTACCGTTCTTTAGCACACTCTGCCACCCCAGTTCAGACATGGCCATAGGCAAATCAGTCTGACCCTGTGCCTCATGGGAACAGTCCAGCCCGAACTGCCAAGCCATACCTTCCCTGGACCGGAAACAAGCCTCCTAGGACCGTTTTCTGGCATCTCAGCGGTCTTCAGCCAGGCTTGCCTGAATCCAGTGGCAAAGTGAGCAAGGGACTCAAGTCTGAGCATTCCCTGCCAACTTATGGCGAACAAAGCGGTACAAAAGGGGGTGGTGAGCAGGAGACAAATGCTCGCTTAACTGGTTTCAACTGAATTATGCAAAGAGGGCACTTCAAAGCAGTCTAGTGGTGCTGACTATGGCTCTCACCCAATACCAATACACTAAGTCCTGACTAGGAGGTGGTCACACATCCCTGTGACAGAAAATCTATTGTCCTGCATTCGGATGCTTGAGCTCGACTCAGCAGCAAGACAGCAGATTCATGTCCCTTATTGGCAGTAGCCATAGTTTGCTGTCCGGGTCTAGAAGTCTGTTATGGGACCACTGATGGCCTCCCGGAGGAGCCTCACCGTGCATGTGATCATACCTCCCATGCCGTTTATGGTATGGGGGTATGATGCCAACATGTTTGATACCAAACAAGACAGGGTTCGAAATAGCCAATTTAGAGATAGCCATCGCGCAATGAAGCATGGCCACTCTTTGTATTGTAATGGTTGAGGCACTTACAACCCGGGAGAATGGACTCTGAAGGTTGTAGGGGTGCCCTTCTCATGCAGGTACACACTCTCACTTAGAATCAAGCACCCTGCCTTCATGATTGAAAGGCCTTCCTTAGGGGTTTTAAGTGTGGTGATATAAGGAAACGTATATCTGTCATAAGTGGTGCTAGCAACATCTTTCACAGGCGGCAGTGGCAGGGCTGTAGTCACAATTTGAGTGGTCTCTCATGGGTGACATAATACAAGCTTCAGCCCATGGGAGACCCCTGGTGTACCTAGACCCTCTGTATCTTAGTACCATATACTAGGGACTTACAAGGGTACACCAATTGTCAATCTGGAGTGTACCTAAGTACTCACCAAGGTCCAATGTAGGGAATAAACACAAAGACTGGGGTCCTAATTAGCAGGATCCCAGTCAGATTAGTCAGTAAAACATAATGACACCAGCAAAAAGTGGGGGTGACCATGAGAGCAGATCCTATTTTCCTACATCATCCCATCTTCAGTGCACACACAGACTCTAGGTTGCTCGGTTATTCATTGACATAGGGCATGAGCTGCAGATAACACAGCTTGGAAACTCAGGGGCATCAAGAATGCCATATTGCTCAGTTTTGCTGTCTATAGCCCATGCAATAATCAAGTTAGTGAAAGCAGACAAAAGTCCAGGTGCAAAGCTCCTTTCCGAGCTTGTGAACAGTGTTCATAAGGCAGACCCTGTTTCTCATCTAATGTTTTATAGTTCAACCCTTCTAAACTCTTCTTTCTTTGCCTCCAGTCTCCCCACACTCATCCTCATCACCTTCTTGACCTTTTTCCTCCTTTACATCTCTTGCTTTCCCAGTCAACTTTACATATTCTTGTTATTTTTTATTCTAGTCTGTCCTTCCACTGTTCCTGGTCTTTGCAAGAATCAACTATTCTGAGAAATTCAGGCCATTAAACCTCTTTCTAACTCTTACTCTATCCCATCCTCACTATCCTTGCATTCTGCTGATTGCTGTGTCTGTTTATTCACCAACTTCTATTAAATGGGTCTTTAAATCTGGCATCAATCTTCTTAAATTGTTCTCAAAGACTTGATTTGGTCCTCACTCCCTCTCTCTTGCAGTCTTTATTTTTAGGTCTACCTTAGACACAGCTTTAGCATCTTGCCAGGTTCATGTTTTCATAAGATAAATACATGCATCGAGGATTTGATCAGTTCTCTTTTTCCATTGGTCTGTCAATGTGACAATCACATATGGCTTCCACCCACCACAACAAATAGGCCAGCCCAGTTTATCCATTTACTGGATTGTACCATACAAGACTGCATTGTTCCTGCTCACGTGTGCACAGCCTTCTGAATATAAATGCACCCTAAAGCCAAGGCTGATGTGAGTGGGCTGATGGGAGTCCAACTTTATTTTTTATATGTTTGCTAGATGTGGTTGAAAATTGAGTACTATTTGCAAAAGCAAACAAATATGAAACATTTCATGATTGGCAAGGTCAGACCTATTACCTTTCGTAATGCTTGTTCCAATTCTAACGCATTATATTTGCGAGTGTTCATGGTCTAGCTTCCCTATGTCTTACTTCTCTTGTTCAGCCTATTTTACTTCTCACTCTTTATGCCTTGCCTCCAGTTTGAGTTAGATTCCCACTTTCCTCCATATGTCCAACTTCAGATTCAAATCTTTTGTGGTGCTTCTCCAAGTTGTGAAGCGCTTTTACTGTACACTGCTTGAACTCTTTGCATCTTCTTTTGGGTCTCTAAGAAATAGTACAAGTAAAGGTGTGCCACATGCGATAGGGTAGGAGCATGGCATGGTGCACCCACAGATTTTTTGCCCTATATGTAATTTGCTGGCTGTACAAGTGTGTGCAATTTACCACTGTTAACCAGTAATACAATGCCTGTGCTGCTCCTTTCAACATAGTAAAATTGGTATACACCTGATTTGCATTTTTAACTTACCTATAAGTCCATAGTATATGGTACAAAGTGTAGTTAAGGCCTGTAAGATTAATGACAGTAGTGAACTATAGCACCTATTGTGACATCCACTACAGTGGCAAAAGGCATACCATTGTGCCTGACTGTGCAATTTGACCTGTCAAACTAACCCATTTGTACAGGTCAAAAGCTTACTTGTAAACATGAATCCCACCATTACGTAGGCGTCATAGCCCATATTGCATGGTATTTAAAAATAGGACATTTAGAAATGTAACGTTACACTGACTAGCCCCCAGAAGCAATTTTCACTGTAGCGAGGCTGTCTGTTCCAGAGAAAACCATTGGGGTACACTATAGGATTTAATAATACTGTCTCTGGTTAGGAAAGAGTTAGCAATATTATTTAAAGACTCTCTTTGATAATTATTAAACTCCAGTGTAATGATAAAGTTGCATTTTCAATTAAAAAAAGATACTTTTAGACAGTTACCTTTCCACTGCCGAAAGCCCCTGGAGGCTACATTGTTCTGGTCTCCAGCTGTAGTCCTCTGAGTGCAAAACCATGATGAGGTGTGAAAACTTCTCCCAGAGCACAGTTCAAAGGGATGTGAGTTGGTATTGTTTTCCCCTTGACAGGATGGCCGGCGGGGTTGGGCCCTGATTAATTTGAAAGAGGTCTCCCATGTCACTGAAAAACTATGTGGGCGCCTGGACAAAGTCCTTTTCATTGTTCTCTCAGACAAGCAGGCTCCTTTCACTGGGGTAGCTGCCCCCAGAACTGGTTTAGAGTGAATACAGTTGAGGGGCAGCTCCTTCCCTGGCCACAATACTGAGTGGGAGGACTGGCTCTGCACAGGAGAAGAAGGGTTTCACCTGTGTGGATTTGGGCAGAGAGGGGCAATGCAGGATTAATTACAATAGGTCACATTAGAAATGCTGCAAATGTGGGTAGGGCTACCACTGGGAATGTTTACCCTATTGGTTAAGAATGTGGCAGTGGTCTTCCCCACCCACTAGCTTGTGGCAGGTAAACATGTGGCATCCCCAGTACTCTCCCGGATGTGCACTTTTTGGACCTGTGGAAGAACTAAAGAAGACTGGGTCTGCTGATTGAGTCTAGAGGAGTCACCTGCTCTCTCTATTACCAAGCACAGAAAAGTGACTCCAAAAGTCATAAGGTTGACCTCCTGTTTAAGCTACTAGAACATAACAATCTTCAAGAGGTATTTTCTGCAGATGTCCAGGTGACCAGATTTATTGGACCTGCCTTGGACTCCACTGGTCGATCCAGCTGGAGTGAGTCGTGATCCCCAAGTGCTATCCTGAGGTCCTGGAGAATTTGAGTGTATCTGGATGGACTTTTCCTACGACCCTGGAAATCTTGGAACGTAGAACCATTTTGGCTCAAGGACTTATAGAGGATCAGAACAAACTTGCCAAACTGATCGAACAGTTGTGCATTTATCCTGGGCTAGATATTCAGGTTTCTCCCACTCATACTTTTTCTGAAGCAGCAAATCTGATTGGTCAGGACCTCATGGGGATGTATGTCATTTCAACGCATGCTATTACAACGCATGCCTTTACGACGCAAGTTTTACAACGCAAGTCGTTACGACTTGCGTTGGGGGGTGCTGGATAGTGAATAGTTTAATTTACTATTCCAACTCCAGTCCCCGTGGATGGTAGGGAAGGTGTTGGATAGTAAACTAAAACTATTCCCTATCCTAGAGCGCCCCCCAGCGCAAGTCATTGTAATGACTTGCGTTGTAATGGTTGCGTCGTAATGGTAGTGCGTTGTAACAGTTGTATTGTAAAGGATGTTTCCCCCTCATGAAGATGATATCTGCCTCCTGGGGCTCTCTTTGACTAGAGTTTGCAGCCTTGCCTTGCTGGAGAAATATGACTAAGTGCAAACTTTGAAATCTTGACAGGAAGAACATGCCAAAGGTATCCGGCTGATGAGGGAACTTTGCTGGCATGAAATTACATTTTTTAGGTTAAAATATCTGACTGGTTGGCACCTGGTTTCTGTATCCGACCTGCGCTCCATTGGAGTTGGTCTCATATCGAGCTTAAGTGATGGTTTACTGTGACCAGTTCACATGGTTGGCGCTTAACATTTTTTGGGATTATTTTTTAAAGGCGTAAACCAGTTAGGTGCGGCCTATCTGGCCGACAAACTGATTAAATACACTCCTTCGCGCACCCTCCGCTCAGAAGGGAAAGCCCTTCTTGTCATCCCCCGCATCAGACAAACCAGATTGGGAGGCAAATCATTCTCTTATCTTGCTCCCAAACTCTGGAATCAATTACCGCTGGATATCCGCCTTTCCAACAATTACTTAGGTTTCAGGAAAAAACTAAAAACTCTGCTGTTCTAAAAATACTGTCTGTGATACATCTTTTCGCCCGCAGCGTGGAGATACCCCATCTGGGGTGATTCAGGCGCTTTACAAATGACATAAATAAATAAAATAAATTATTTTTCATTTAAAATGTAAAAGAAAATCATATTTCTGGTTTCCCTATTAGATTTTTGTCATTTTGGTGTCATATTTATTAGAATAATCTCTATTTTTCTAATTTGTTTGGGATTTTTCTTGTGTTTTTTTATTACTTCCTTACTGTTTTGGTGAGTCATAAATTCTTTACACATTGCCTCTAAGTTCAGCCGGTCTGATCAGTGCCGTAGCTACAAGGAGGTTGAACACAGGTTAATTTAGCAACTTTAGAAGTTCTCCCTGACAAGGACTTCAGATATTATTTGAGGTGGGTCATCAGCTCCCTCAAATAATACTCTAGCTTCACACACCCCTGGAGAGCATGGCCGAAAGCCAAGCTCTGTGGACTTTAGCTACCCACAGAGTGTAGGGCACAGGGCCTCGCCAAAGGCTGTGCACAGCAGGAGTTGACTGCCCACAGAGAGTTGGGTACAGGAACATGTATTATGAAGGTCAAAAGCAGTGCATGGTAGGGTGCAAGTGAAAGTTAACTCTGTTAACTATAACTGGTGAATTTCTGTGTTTTTTTGTAGCTAAACACTGTAATGTCACCAACATAAGAGAAAAGGGAAGTGCAGACACCTGGGCCAAAGACAATAAAAAGGTGGTGAGGGCTTTGCGGCCCCTCCTCTCCATGCCCTAATAGGTCCTAACCCCCTGTGCCAAATATAATAAAAAGGGCGGCATTTTCCCACCCTCGTTGACCCTCTTTTGGCCTCAGGAAACGCAACCCCTGGGCTTTCTGTTTCTTTAAATGGAGGGGACCTCATGGACCCTCTCCCTGAGCCTTAATAAGTTCTGGGGACCCCATACCCCAGGGCTGACATTTTAAATAAAAGAAGAGGAGTGCCATCAGGTCACTCTCCCCCAGGCTTATTAAGCCAGGGGACCCCATCCCCCAGGGCAGTATTTATTTTAAAGGGGAAGCGGGCTGTGCAGGATTTGATCCCGGGGCCAATCAAGGCTCAGGGTGGGGACCCCCTTATGATAAAATAATATAAATCGAGATCACATCAGTGATGTCATTAATGATGTCATGTAACATGTCAAGAGTGATGTATTGTGTGAAGTATAATCAATTTATGGTAGAGGCTCAATAAACTATAACAGGTGAATTCCATTGTGCTTTTGTTTTTTGAACAATAGTTTTTGTGTTTTTACTAGGCCTAACTATAAAGTCACTTAAAACTTTGTGTTTTTCAATGGAAAGAAAATGATATATTCCAGACATGATCTTAAGAAATAAACAAGAACATTCTTGTTACCTGCCAAGGTAGGTATTTGTTGATGTCAGCACAAGCCTCTTTTGTGATCAATCCTCGCTCAGGTGTGCAGTTTAGCAGAGTGTCCAGTGCATGAGCGAAGGCGTACACGGCGGTGTAGCTTTGATAAGTATAGCTCAGGTCATTCATTTCAAATAAATTCATGGTCTTTTTATCCAGTACTTCTTTCCCTGAGCAAAGATTGCTCTCACGTTCCTCTCCTTGCATGACCACATTTCTTGTCCCATTGGTCTCTGCAAAATGACAATGAAACGCCTTCATCCAGAAGATTTTTATGAATATATCGTCCGGGTATCTCATGGGTTCTAAGCTTTGCAAAAACTCCTTGAATCCCAGCATGTGATCTGTGTAAGGTGCAATTCCCAGAGATCCATTGAGTATTCTCCAGGCCTGGTTGTCCAGTACTCCAGGTGTAATTGTAAAGTGGGCAGTGAATACCCAGACCTTGCCACTTAATTCTAGTGAGTAAAGGGTTTGTAGCAACATCTTGAGGTGCACCTCTGGGCTGTGAAAAATGACCACTTTTGCTGTATGTCCCTGTATCAATTCTGCAATGCGAAGGACCTTCTCCTTAGAATAGCGAAGGTTGACTGGCTCCACGAAGGCTACACAGCTGCCACTCTCTTCAATGTCTCTCCTTATTGCTTGTCCTCCTTGAAGGCCCAACTCATCATCAGACACAACCATGCCCACCCATTCCCACTGGAAGTACCCCACCAGCCATGCCAGGGCCCTGTTCTGGAACGTTGAAGGTGGCACCGTACGCAGAAAGGAGGGGTACTGGTGCTTATCGCTGAGGGAAGAGAGCAGGGATCCATGACTGACCTGCCCAAAAAATTAAACACCAGAAAAAACATTTCAGGGAGAAAATTATATCATAATAATTGTCAGCTTTTTTACAAATACCAGAAAGACAGAGTAATATAAGTTAGGAAATGTGCTGCATTCTGTAATTTACTGCTGTTCTTTCATACACCAGGCAGATTAGCAGCTTTCGTAGAACACATTCAGTAAAGTGAAATGCCTCTAGATACTTATAAACTGTGCCATAGAAGAACTGAGATACAACGAGAAAGCATCATTTGGCCAAGATAACACAGACTTTTTGGAATCCAGGCTTTACCCCTCAATGGTCTGTAAAAGAGGCTCCATTAAAGAGCAGAGTGCTCCTTCTTTCAGAACACAATATAAATATGATTGTATAAATGTGATGGTTTATTTATTTAATATATTTAATGTGGTGTATTAATTTTTATTTAAATTAAAAATGTTAAATTTGTGATTATAGTTTATGTTGTTAAAGTGGGTTGCTGGGTTTATAGGAAATAGAGCGGGAATTTATATAAACTGTGATTCTTTTAATTTAGTTTTTAATGTTGAATTACATATTTATTTAATTATTAATTATGTAAATTGTTGAATTTTTTAATTGATGTTTAATTAAAATCGATTTGTTTAGCAATTGATGTTTTTTTCTTCTATTTTTTAAAATAATTTATTATCTTGTGCCCTAAGGTAACTATAACTCATGCCCCCGTCGTGCACAGTTCTCTCACCAATAATTTTATTGCAAATATTGCAGTGATTTGATCAATGATGTCAAAGAAGATGTCAAAAGTGATGTACTAAGTGGGGTAATTGGTAGTCCATGCCGAGGGCACGAGTTATAGTTACCTTAGGGCACGATTTATAGTTTCTTCAGAGAACTCCAACTTCTCCTGCTGAATTTCTATGGTTTTGTGTGTGTAAAATGTGAACCTAACTATAATGTCCCTGTAATCTTTGTTTTTTGTGTGAATTTCTATGTTTTTTTAAGGTAAAGCAATATTAATTACTACCCACACAGCTTTCTTTCTTATATGAAGCAGTGGACGGAGGCCCCCAGCTTCCTGCAAGCAGCCCCATTATGTAAGGCTGCACTTGATATGGGCAATTATTTTTGTTTTGTGTTTTCTGTAAGATTGGGTGCCCTGGCCCCAAACTGGGTGCCCAACAACCTTTTTCACATTGGCATCAGTGGGAACCATCCTGGCTGTTGAGACAGACGACTTTGCTAATGCCCGGATGAGATTTTCTCACTGCTCCTGCTAGGGGTGAGCAATCTTTGAGTGTGAGCAGAGAGACACTTTTCAGCTGCCACCTAATTAACCTTTTTGCTTGCTACCACCATGTGGGAGCTCAGAAGTCTTCCTTGTTCACGCCCTCACTTCCTCACTTGCTGTAAACAGTGTCTGGGGGATAGTATCTCATTCGGCTTGGGGGATGTGGACCCAGGGCCATACCATGGCTCGAGGAGGAGAGTCTGAAAATATGTGGTTCACAGCATAAATACTTGAGTAGGGGCTTTATTGGAAAAGCAGGTACCCAGGTCTAACGGGCCCAGAGGATCAGCACCAACTGCAAGACAAGGTGTTCTAATTCTCTGTCCCCATAGATTCCAAATCAGAATTACACTTGGTAGAAGGACATACCGAATTCAGCATTCTATACCATAAAGAACAGGAAGAGGGAAAACAGTAACATGCAGAACACCAAAAATCTCCCCCTTTAAAAAAATAAAAATCAACCAGGAAACCCCCTCCCAAAAAGAAAGGACAGGTTTGAGCATGGGAGTGCTGGTTCTAAGATGCTTGTCACTATAGTAGCACTGGACACAATTCCTGACTAAGTTATCAATATTTCGGTCCATACTTGGCCACCAAAAATTGTTTCTGATCCTGCACTTTGTGGCATTCATGTCCAAAAGGCCAGAGTGCGTGGTTTTCATTGTTCTAACTCTGAAGATGTCTGGAGGAATGAGCTTGCTATCTCTAACTAACTAATCATTCTCAATAGAAAGTTCAACAGAAATTTTGCAGTAATGTTGTAAATCAATGGAGAGAGATATCTCCTTGGGCTAACCTTTGAAGACAAAATCCATTATTCGCCTCAAGATGGCGTCATTGGTAAGGGCATCCGGCCAAAATGACATGTCACGACAAATCACAATGTCATCAACATTGGCAATAATACACTCTTCGGTGTCATCCGGAATATCAGAGTTAGTTTGAGAATTGTCCATTGGAAGCCTAGATAGGAAGTCTGCCTTAACATTCTTTCCACCGGATATGTAGAGGGCGGCAAAACTGAACTCCAATAGTTTGGTGGACAACACAGCCAGTCTGGATGTAGATTTGTTTATCTTGGTACCATAAAGAATGTCTACTAAGGGTTTATGGTCAGTTCTTAAACAAAACTTCCTCCACCAAACATAGGACTAACATTTTTCAATGCCCCACACAAAAGCCAGCATTTCTTTTTCCATCACAGAGTACCTCAACTCTCCATCTCTCATTCTCCTGGACGCAAACCCTACAGTGATCTCCTTTCCACCATCCATCTGGGATAACACAGCACCCTTTCCATAGGAACTCGAATCAACGGTGATAAAACTGTCTCAGCCTTCCACAAACGCTTGGAGGGCTGGAGCAGACAAAATACATTTTTGATTAGATTGAAGTGTTCCTGACATGTGGCTGTCCAAAATGAAGTCAGAGCCTTTTTCAACAGGTTCCTAAAGCCCTCAGTGAGACTTGAAAACTTCTTAATGAACTTGGAATAGAATTCGTACAAACCAAGAAAAGAGCGTAACTGGTCTTTGTCCATGGGATGTGGTGCATTGACTGTACCCTCAACAATACTGGGCTTGGGTTTGACACCATCCTTGGTGAGAACATGACCAAGGTATTCAATTTCATTCACTGAAAAGATACATTTATCTTCTCTCAAAGTGATGCCATTGCTTTGGAGAATCTGTAGAACAAGATTCAATATTTGGCTGTGTTCAAGCTCAGTGTTAGTATGCACCAGAATATCGTCCTGGAAAATTACAACTTTGGGAACATTCAGAAACATCTTAGTAATGAATTTACGGAACACAGAAGCTGCCTTGACCAGTCCAAATGGCATGCAACAAAACTGAAATGTACCATCAGGTGTTATGAAAGCTGTGAAGTGGCGAGATTGTTCATCAAGAACTACCTGATGGTATGCAGAGCTAAATCCAGCTTTGAGAACCATTTGGACCGACCTACGGCGGTAATGCGATCATCTATATAAGGCAACGGAAAGTTTTCCCCCCAGATTGCTTTGTTGAGGGATCTTAAATCAATGCTTAAGCAAGTTTTCCAGTCCTTTTTTTAGCTAAAACAATGAGAGATAGCCAGAGAGTGGCATCAACACGTTCAATTTGCCATCATTGAGCATCTTGTTAAGCAAAAGGGAGAGGTTGCTTCTTACACTGTGGGGAATGCTCCTTAACTTGTGCCTAACCGGAGCTACACTTTCTTTGATTTTAATGAAATGAGTAAAGTCTTCAATTTTTCCAATCTTATTATCAAAGATCTGTACAAACTTTTCTTTCCATTGAAAATAATTGGAAACATAGTTTACCAAGAAAATAGGTTTCTTCTGACCAGGTCTAATGATCATACCAAATTCAGCCTGGTGCCACCATCCTGGTACGTTAATACCTTTCAGAGCAACATAAACTGTGCCATGGATTGGTTTTGTTTTGGAAAGAGATATCAGCCCAAAAATAGCCATCAAGATCAATCCGCTATCCTCAAATGCAGTATTGATGACATCAGGGGGTAGCAAGACCGTGTGTGACCAAATTTGTTTATATTTATCAATAGAAATTATGGTAATTCTCACAACAGAGGCGATGACTAGCGGAATATCATGAGACTGGATGGACACTTGGACAAAGGGATCGCCAAATCTTGTTTCTGTGTGTACATTATTTATCTCCAAATATTCAACCAAGACAACAGACAAGGATAACTCTTTGACTCTTTTATCAAAGTCATCTGGGGCCTCATTGGAAACAAGCTCATGAACACTTCTTATGGGAAAGTGTTTGCCACCTCTACAAACGTTCCCAAAATGACCAGTATTTTTACATTTCCAGCACTCTTGAGCAATAGCTGGGCAGTTTTTGAAATTGAAGAGGTGGGAGTGTGAACCACATCTGAAACACTGGAAGCTGGAAAGATTATGTGCAGGAAACACATACTTATTGTTCTTATCCGGTAGATCTTTACCCTTTTTCAACTTGACATCGCTGAGAGGCTGTCGAAGGCTAGAGGAAGAAGTTTTGGCAGAAAGTATTGGATTCTGAACAGTTAGAGTCCAATACTTTCTCCACGGTTGCTGCCAAAATTGGATTCTGATCGTTCAATGCTCTTAACAATGTCAATTGTTTCATCCAACAAAGGTTTTTTGCATGAGAGTATTTTCTGTTGGATCTTTTTGGAATAGCACCTGTTCACGATTTGATCTCTTATTAAGTGAGAAGTAAAGTCATCAAATTCACAATTGCTAGCTAAAACCTTTTAAAGCAGTGATATAAATGCCAAAGGATTCACTTCGAGCTTGGACACGAGTAAAAAAGTTGTGCCTATGCACACCCAAAGGTATACACCCGTTACAACGGATCTTTTACTCCGCAGACCCATTACAACGCGACCATTACTCCGCATACCATTACAACGCATTGCGCTGGGGGCGCTCTAGGATAGGGAATAAGTATAATTTACTATCCAACACCTTCCCTAGGGTCCACGGGGACTGGAGTTAGAATAGTAAATTATACTTACCACTATCCAGCGCCCCAAGGCGCTATGCGTTGTAACGGTATGCGGAGTAAAAGTCGCGTTGTAATGGTCTGCGGAGTAAAAGTATGCGTTATAACGTCATACATCCACACCCAAATTGACTTTACCTTCAAAGTAGGTACTAAGTTGTTTGAGGGCTAGTTGGTATTTGTCTATGTCACCACTATATTGGCCTTTGTAAGGAAGTAAATGATCAAAAACATTTTGCCCCTCTACACCCAAATAATAATATAGGAGGCTGCGTTTTCTATCAGGTTTGAACTTCGTGCCATCAATTGCACCCAAATAGGCATTGAAGGATCTAAACCATAGCCGCCACAGTATTGGTGGTTCACCAGGATCCTGGAGGAAATAACTTGGAGGTGTAACAGATTGCATGGTGCACTAATAGAAAGCACAAGGATAAGGACAGACACTAGAAACAAGAAAAAAATAAGGGTGTGAGAAGGAATGGAACCCAGAAATCAAGAAGGAATAAAAAAGGTGGAAAAGGAAGATGCCAGAAAGGAATGGAAAAAGACACTAGAATCGTTAAAATTCCTAGAAATGATTAACCTCTTCCATGCTCATGACGAGCTGAGCTCGTCATGAGGCACGGTGCTCCAGTGCTCATGACGAGCTCAGCTCGTCATGAGCCGTGAAACGCTCACACTCGGGGATAATTCCCCTGCTGTGCTGAGCGGTCCACAGGAACGGGTGTGGTCATGATGAGCGCAGCTTGTCATGAGCACACGAGCGCCATGCCTCATGACAAGCTCAGCTCATCATGAGCACCTGGGCGCTGCGCACGCTCCCCACCCCCCAGCACAGCGGCGGAATTACCCCCGCACGGAAGGGGCTAGGGTGAATGAATCGCTGAATCAACAAGCAAAGTGAGGAAAAGCAAATAAATAACTGTAAAATACTACAGAATCTGGGAAAACAAAAAAATGAGGAAAGAACAAGAGTAGTTTGATGTATCAGCATGGAGAAATGTACATGAAAGAGTGTGTGGATCACTGAATCCACAAATGCTTGGACGAGGTTGGGGTACTAGTGTTCAGTGAGGAGCACACAGGAAGTGACGTCACGACGTGCCAGTAGCACGACCGGAGCACGCTCCTACGATCAAGATGACCAGGAAGATGATGTGAAGAAATGCTGGAAGTAAGACGGGAGCGAACTCCCACAGTTGCAATGCCCAAGCGAGACAGGGACTTCATGAGCAGGCAAGCAGGAGCAGTATCGCTTGGCTGAAGAACGAAGGAGCAGAATGGCAGCATCAGAAAGCACAAAGTTGAGAAAACAAAAAAAAATCCAAGAGCAGGAACATAAGGCTCTATAGAAGAAGATGAGCACAAGGGAAGCTGGAAGTTGAGGGAATACAACCTCTGGGCCTGATAGGAGAAGGTGAAAAACAGAACAGTACCTTGAGAAAGCAGCGGCAGAAAAATGAAGTACTTGCAGAAAATCAGCTCACTCCAAATCCGATCTGAAGATTGTCGCCAAATGAAAAGATGTGGTCCACAGCATAAATACTTGAGTAGGAGCTTTATTGGAAAAACAAGTACACAGGTCTAAAGGGCCCAGAGTATTTGTATTTGTATTTGCATAGTGCTAATCACCAGCAGGTCTCTAAGCGCTTTTGAGGCGAGGACAGGGGTTGTGGGCTGATCGGAGAGATCCCACAGTGATGACGCAGTTTAGGTGGTGGTCAGCACCAAATGCAAGAATAGGTGTTCTAATCCTCTGTTTCCATAGATTCCTATACAGAATTACACTTGTTAGAAGGACATTACAAATTCAGCATTCTATACAATAAAGAACAGGAAGAGGGAAAACAGTAATATGCAGAACACCACAGAGTCTCATTGCCCTCAAAATACAACAGGACCAGAGGATGGGATCCCAGGGGCCATATCATAGCTCACATGACCCCTCTCCATTAAGATGAATTTGGCCTCAGGGCATGGAGTCCCCTGGGCCTTAAAATGATTTGGGGACAGGGGTCGCACATTCCTCTTCCAATATGTATAAATATGGGGATCGGGTCCATGGTGTATTGTAATGGTGCAGGGAGGGGGGCACACATCACTTCCCCTTATAAAGTAAAAAAGCAGCACCCCCTCTGTCCTTGGCTCACCCGTTGCAAGCAATAATATTGAAAAGGGCAGAAGCTTGCCAAAATAAAAATGATGTTTTTGGTCCCGGGGATCCCTGGGGGTGGCACTGTATCCCTACCCTGCCACCTATGTGTTTTCATATTCTTTTTCCCTATCAGGGGACTGAGCCTGAAAATAACTGCTGCATCAGCATTGTTGATATAGGCCAATCAGATGTTATCTTTTCATCTCTTGGATCCTTGGATCCACAGATCCTCTGCACCCCTCTATATACATATGTTTGTAAACCTCACAAACTCAAAGTCTTCTGAACAGATTTACGCCAAATCACACTATTTGGAAAATTCGCCATTTTGGCTGTGGCTGTCTAATTTTCCTACGAGAAAATGCATGAGGAAAACACATTTTGTGACCCCACTTTTATTCAGACCCCACTTGATAGATCATCCCAAAAACTTTCAGAAAGAGCTGAGATGAATGAGATATTTTAAAACGTTTTGTGACGTTTGTCAAATAGCACACACGTTATAAGCCAACGCTGTAGTCCCTATGCCAAAGTAATGGCCTCATGAAACACTTTATCCTGTACAAAAAGTGGGAGTGGTGGACACGCAGGAAAGATAAAGCTACTTAGGGGCCGATTCCGAACCTGGAAAAAAACGTCCGTACGATTTGTATCCGGAGCCCTCTCCTACGAATCGTACCCGTCTGTCCGAGTCGCGTAGTACGATCCGTATTTTGTGAACCGTCGCGATCCGTATGTATTGCAAGGCTGAAACCGTGAACCATACGACTCGTACACATGCCGTACGACCTGACGCGATTCGTACGGTCCACGTCAGATAAGGGCGATTCGTACGGAAAAGCACACAATCACATACACACCGCACGGTGCGTACACCCTATGATCGCAGGGGTACGGTGCGTACGCCTGCGATCATGGGGTATACGCACCGTACTCCGCGATCATGGGGTGTACGCATCTTACACCCAGTGAACATGGGGTACGGTGCGCGCACCCTGCGATCGCGGGGTACGGTGCGTACACCCCATGATCCCAGGGGTACGCACCATACCCCTGCGATCATGGGGTGTACGCACTGTACCCGGGGGGGGGGGGCGTTCCGTGTCTGTTTCAAGGCGAACTCTGCTTCTCCTGATGTTTTTGGCTCCCATAGAAAAAGCGTTGTACAGTGCGTACCCTACACGAATCGTACTTGCCGGGTCGGAAAAAGCAGCCGCAAACCGTACGGATGTCGCGTACAGCAGGTTCCGAGGGAGATTCGAACGGGGATTTGATTCGGACGGTCTCTGTACGATTCGTACGGAGTCCAGCTTCTGGTACAAATCGTACTTCGTCATATGTACGGGGGATGTTGCAGGGTACGATTCGTATGGGGAAAACGCTCCGTACGGCTATTCGGAGCGGTTTTTCCCAAATCGGAATCAACCCCTTAGTGTTACACAGAGTTTATCAAGAAGTAGAAGAGAAATGTGTGTTACACAGGGAAGTGTTGCAACCAGGTACAGCAGTGGGCTAGTGTGATGTCTGTATGGCATAAAAGGGATAAAAGATGGGACCAAGTGAGTAGCAGGCCTGGGAGAGCACAAATGGCAATTGTAAAAGTGTGACCTGCAATTATATTAGTTTAAGCAATGTAAATGTTTGTCCACATAATTGGGGGCTAGTGGGAATGCGGCTGCGGGTCCTGAGAATCCCAGGAAACTATCTGAAGTGGCCCGTTCTACTTGGGAAATTATTGAAATAAAGGTGGCTCAAAAAATGGTCTTTTAAAGTAATCGGGGGTTTGGGGATTGAAGCTTGCTCTGTTGTGCCACAGACTATTACATTGTTTGAGTATCAAGTAGAAGAGAAGAACATATTGAAGGCACAGTGGTCTTGTCTTAGTCTCTAGGGTAAAATATTTGACCAGGCTATATAAAGGAGTTAAAAAAGGTAGTCAACCTCTAAATGTCTGACAAATGTCTTACCAGTCTAATGCCATTCAGAGTGTATGTCTTTTTGGGAAGATGCTATTGGAGTACGACAAACAATGTACCAACCTTGTAGGCAGGTCAACAAGCAGGAGGATGGGCGGGGCAGTTACTGCATCATGATGAGAATGCTTCAAAGAGGTGCAGTATCAGTTGGATGCTGTTCCAAATTCTGGGTCCATAGCTGGAGAAGACGTCTGGACCCTTCATGTTTAATATTTATCAACAAAGTCATTAACTTGTTCTGCAGTCCAAGAAACAAGCACTAAAGTGCAGCAACTTTGCTATGATGTATCCAGCCTTTTGGATTAATGTTCTCTCAGTGGGCTGGAACTGTTTTTTCAAGCAGATATTGAAAAACCCACCCAGAAAACAAGGGTGCAGCACATTTAAATTTAATGGAGGATGTTTATGGAGCAGAGAGTGTTGATTTCCAGTTCCATTTGCAACCTGGGACTTGGTAACCAGTATCGGGTGAGAAAAGAATTCAGTGCCGAGACCAGTTAAAGGGCCAAAGGTTATCATGGATCATCATTAGACCCAGATGTTTTAAAGGGGCAGCACATGTTACAACATTCCCTGAGGATACAACCTTTATAGGCTGTATTTCAATACTGGCCAATAGTTAATGATTTTCAGGGGCTTCCTTAATGATTTTCCGGTAAAACTCAAAGGTCTGAGACATCCAGTGAACCACAAGGTTTCACAGTAATTTTAACTGATAGCTGGTGTTTATGGCAGTGCTCAAGAGTGTTTTCAAAGAGAGATAGCTCCAGAAGCCTAGAGGCTAGTATCATTAAGTAATCTTGGGTCTATCTAGTGTCTATCTAGTGGCTCAAAATCCCATAAGATTAAGCCACGATTGTGTCCTAAACCTTTTGTTCTCTTACGTCTCTCACCATAGCGACTCAAGTCCAGCATGAATATGACAGACATGTTGTTAAACTTTGAGGGTTATGTTCCTTGACTCATTCGGCATTGTTCAGGAGTTCCTGACATATAGCATATTGGAAGTCATCTTAACCTAATAAGGAGAAATATTCCCAGATTAGTCAGTTTGCTTGATAAATTTAATTTGGAAGTAAATAATGTGAAGTTTTGCTGACCAAGAACTTCCCAATGTCGTTTATATCAACACGTTTAGGCTGGGAGTTTGATTTATCGTGTTTTTTTGAGGGACTGTAATATTTCGACTGTAAATAGTTTTGTTTTTTATTAGTATTGCATAAAAGACTGCATTTCCTTCAACAATAATTGAAAAAGTTCAATGAACTTTGACACAAACTCTCAACACCAGAATTTCTTTAAAATCTTCTAGTAAGCATTTGTATGATTCCTGCTAAACTTTACCTGGGGATAATGAAGAACTCCCATAATTCTGGCCATTGGTACACTCAAGGTTGACATAGTTTCCCCCACAATGCCAGCTAGTGGGGGACGTGGTGGGCACCAGTATCCAGGAGTTGTCGCTCCTTTACCCGAGAGAAGATTCAGCACTCTTTCAGTTGCTCGGCTCTCAGACATGCATGAATCAAATATCCGGAAGCCAAGGGTGATATTTGGCAACAGATCTGGCATTTCATTGATTTCTTTTATTGCAAAAACCATGGCCAACAAATCCCGGTAATATCGGACATTGAATCTATGTGATGAAATAGGTAACAATCAGTAATATATCAATCACAGAATGTCATTAATCATGTTAAAGTAGACTTCATAAACTACCCCAATGTCTCCAACATATGTTACTTTCTAAAATGACACTTGTTATTAAGGCCGATATAGAGTTCGGCATCTGCCGTGCTTCAAGTTCCATTGGATATAACACACTTGTTATATAGTGGACAGTGTTATACGGTTCCTACAAGTTTAATAGGACTGTGTATTATCTCACCAAGAACATCACAGTATAGAGACTCAGTCTACATATATCATCAGTAAATTTTAGGTTTGCTTTGGCTAGCTCACAGTACCACATCTAAACCCCCTAACCTGACCTGGCTAATAGATGTTATTGGTAACCTCGAACATGACCCCTCTGATTTCCAAGAAATTTGTGGAAACAGGTCAAAAGCCATTTTTAGTTACTTTTGCATGCCCAAGGTATACACAAAAAAGATACGAAAATACATTTTCAAAACAATGATTGCATTTTTGCAAAGAATATGTGAGCTGCAATGATTAAGCAGATGAGACACATCACTGTAATTAGCATTAATAGCATGGCGAAAAATACAAGCAGTTCAACCTTGTTAATTGTTGCTATTGTTACTCTAATCCTATCTGTCTCTAGCACCTATACTACAGAAAGCATAGCAGCAGTACCCTCTGCCAGACCTGCTGTTATAGCCGTACCACCATACCTTGGTATAGTGAGTCAGGAAGGTGATCCAAGGGCCATATTTCTGTATGGTTTGCATTGTGCTTGCACCACGCATTGTGGTGCAAGAGCAGTGCAAACCTTAAGTCCGATTTTTTAAGCTACGCAAAGCCACTTTGCATGGCTCTCAGTGACTCCAAAAACTGGAATAATGCAGCACGCTGAAAATCACTGTGTTTCATTACTCTGCCCTGGGTAGGCGTTCCATGGGCATTGTGTGGGTGTTCCCACGCAACTTCCATGGATTTTGTTGCATTCCCAGATTTATAAGACTTTGTAAACCTGGGAATAGGCCAAAAAGATATTCCTCCCAGGAGAGGTGTAGTGAGGAGAACTATCTTTATGCAAGGGTGTCTGCATTGGCGCTAGGCTGCCAAAACGGGGCCAGCGCAAAGGAAAGGGCAGAAATGTGCCATATTGGATAAATACGCCTCATTCCTGCCCTTTCCCTGTGACGCAGGGCAGCACAGCATGGTGACTTGCTGTGCTGCCCTGCCCTGCAAAAGATGTAAATATGCCCAAAAGAGTAAAGGCTATCTTCTTTCACAGGATGAATGTTGCAGTCAGCAGGGCTGCACCTCAGTCACATTGGTTCCATGATAACCTCAGCATGAAGGGCTCCTATCACTGAGCCTAGCATGGATGCTGTTTTTATAATTAAATCCTGTCATTATCGCACTGTGGCAGAGGTGCAGAACAGCTGCTTTAGTTTGTGTAGAATAAACGAGTTGTATCATCGCTTTCTGATTGTACAACCCTGGGACTAAATGTGCAGACTACAGGGCGACAAAGCCAGCCAAGAATAAATGCATATGCAGCATATTCTCATGGTAGAGGAAAATATGTAAAAAGTCACCATTAGAAAAAGATATCACGTAAAAAGGAAATCTAAAATGGAGACTAAGAGCAGGCCCTATAAAAATGGGACATCTGTCATGTTTGTGATGGAGTAACCCATCCTCATACTTAAAAGTTGGCTTTAAAGTAACTTTCAAACCCTTTCCATGAGTATTGAGATCAATCTGTATACGATCCAGAATTTTAATTTTGCAGTTTTATTAACACATAGAAGACTCAAAGTTGTGTAGTTACAAAGGCTCTGGGCACAAACACTTCCATTTTACATATTCACATTTAAAGTTGACCTATTTTAAACAGTGATCTCCATAACACATTTTGTATGCACAAAAGTGTACTCAGAAAATAACTGTTTACATATACATTTCCACAGAGGCACATTATCGTCTCTTAGAACACTCTACACAAGGTCCCCAGTACTCTGCGCAAACTATGCTATGAATTGTTGTCTCTTAGGCGAGAGCTTTGGGTAGGTAGAATAAACAAGATGGGTGCGGACCAGAGCTCGACACTCAATGCATGGGTTTAGTTTAATGTATGAAACACATGAGCTCTTGCTTAAACAGAGGAAGCATTTCGACAGGATTGTCGAGGTCACTTGGTGCCTGAATTCTGGCCCAGCTGGATCCCATCCCGATCCTGAGAAGGACGGTGGCCTGCTCTAACCAGACCTGGCTGTCGGATAATGCACGCACACAGGTAAATGGCGAGCTGGACCACTCTGGGGGATCTAGCAGATTAGCACAACTATACTCATTAGTATCGGCAAAGCTTTGTGTCTTCATATAATCTAAGGCAACTGTACAATGGTTGAATTGTTCATCCTGTTTACCATTCTTGTCACGCTGGTGATGGTGGTCTGCTTTATTCTATTAACTATTGCAGCAAATACATTTTACACAAGATTCCTGTTGCCTCAATACATTTTGGAAACGTTTCCTGTGTATTTCTTGTGTACCTCTTTGGGCATGCATGAGTTATAAACAAAAGGGCAAGATTTGTTTCCACGATTTCCTTGGGAGAATTTGATTTGTCGTATTCTGAGGTTGCTGCCTCCTTCAGTTCAGGGGCCCAAATAGGGCACTGTGAGCTAGTCATGAGATCTGTCAATTTATTCTGATGGTATTTGGGGACTCATCCCCACATAGTTTGACGCTTATGTTGCCCAAACACACAGTCTTATTGAGAAATTAGGACCCGTACAACTCCAGGAGTGTCAAAGTGCTTTAAGAGAAGATCAAGTTGAGCATTACACATAAGGGCGAAAATTGGGAGAAAAATGTCCAAATAATCAGCTCATTTACCATAATAGCAGATAAATAATTCTATTTACAAAGGATGCAAATAATAGAGCACTAGAGGTATTGAGGGTCATTTTAGAAGCATTGACTCTGCACTATGGAGAGGGTGGCTGCCTCCAGATGGGGTGATAGTTTGTACCAAGTGTTTCGGGTTGCCACAGTGCACGTCTTTGTGTGTGATGCAGACCACTTTAACATTTTTATTCTATTAAGATCCAGCTGAGGGAAATAAACACAGGAGTAATGTGATTGAGGCATTTCACACCCAAGATCTGTCATAATGCAGAATGCAGGACTGCACCTGTGAGTATCATTCTACTGTGGTTGTCTCCACATAACTCGAGGTTGAATTACCTTTTTAAAGTCTAGAATGGAAAATGATTTTTATGAGAAGTCAGAGTTGATTATAAGGACTTCGTGATGTTTATGTGTGCTTGTAGGGTCAGATAATTGTCAAAAGAGATGCTGAGACATTGTGTACATTAAACAATTGTAGGTGTGCAGTGTAGTGTATTTATCAAGTCCAGGCATCATTGGACAGAGGTCAAACTTTGAGAAGGTGAGATTTGAAGGAGGTCAGTCTTCACAAGATTTAATTTTAGGTGGTGGATTTGCATATATTAATGGATGTCTTTTAGAGTTTATCCTAAAAGGGAAAAGAGATGATTCAAGATGGTTGAGTTTTAGACAGTGTCGGATTGGCAGGGCGGGCAATCGGCCCTTGTCCAAGAGGCCTGAAGCAAAGACCAGCAGGTGGGCGGGTTTTTTACATGTAGATAAAATTACATTTGCTTCCTGCTGGCTGCTGCAGCTTTAGAGGGAAGATTGAAGCCCATTACAACTAAGTACAGATAATGCCTGGCTCATTGTCTTATGCAATAGGACAATGGGCAAAACTGAGCGGGCACAGCATGTAGTGGGTCACCTCCCATTCCAGGTCTGTCAGTGTAACAGTGAGGCCACTGGGAGTGGATTTGCTCCTTATGAGCATCACAGCCAGTAGTAATGTTACCTGGGGGTGGGGTGAATGGGGCTGCTCAGAAAACGAGTGTTGGCCATCCGAAAGGCTCTACTTTTGTCTTCAGCAGCAGACAGACGAGCCCTAGGCTCCCGTGTCCACCTAGTCATCTGGGCTCAGCAGACCACCATGTCTGGGACTGCTTTTAAATAAAACTGTTTTTTTTTTTTTAATGCAGCCCATTTTCCTTAAAGGAAAAAAGGAAGCATTTAAAAAATATATATATACGTTTTCATTTCATTTTTTAAGGGCAGGAAGAGGTCCCCTAGAGACCCCTTCCCTTTTGCCGACACAAAACATTCTTACATAGGGTTGCGCTCACTATTAGGAAGGGAATGCCCCTTCCTAATAGCGAGTCGCAAAACCCTTTTTTGCGAGTCGCAAAAAATTGTGACTCACAAAATAGGGTTTGTACATTCCCCATGCTGTTTTTGCATGCGCAAATGGATTTGCAAACCCGTTTGCGCATGCAAAAATGGTTGTACATCTGGCCCCTGTTCTATAAGAATAAAGGAAGGAACTTTACTACCTCACATGTACAGTCCCAATTCGCTCCCTCTGTCCACGGCTTAATTTAGAGGTTGTTGGCTTTCCAGGAGGGAGTGCTAAAAGTAGATTAAAATCCACCAGTGAAATTTCCTTCATCAAAGGAATCCAATGGTAAATTAAATTTCACCTGTGGATTCTCCTTTGGTCTGAACACTCCCTCCAGGCACAGGAGGACTTTCTGTTACTGCCTGCAGCAAAGCAATAAAGGGGACACATAAGAATATAACAACAAGTATAGTACAAAGAAATTCAAGGGCCTGAGGGATGTGAAAGAGACCGTCAGGAGAATAAGGGACGATTTGCAATACAGAGACATGAAATAAAACTTAAAGGGAGATATACAATGACTGGGGAATAAGGGCATGAGAAAAATACAAATAACTCAAGAAAGAGCTCACAGGGGAATCAGGAGTGGGAAAGAGAGAGGGGGATTTGTAGATAGGACAAAATATAGGAAAAGAGAGAGTGGAAATGTGAGAGACTGAAGCACATAGGTAGAATGAGAGACACCACGGAGAGGGAAAGAAGTAGAGTATGAGACAAAAAGGAAGAACTAGAGAGAGAGGGGCAAAAAGTGATAGGGAGCACGAGAGAGCACAGCACAGCAAGTGCGAAAGGGGTATAGAGACAGAGAGAATGAAAGGCATTTGGAGTGAATTCCTGCAGCTTTTCCGGATTCAAATCAATTCTCTACCCACAATAGAAAAGATATCAAGTATGAAGTTGGATGCAATCCCCAAAGACATCGCGTGAAGAGAGGTTCCTGAGTGACAACCGAAAGAGGAAGGCCCCTGGTTACTTGAGGGTGCACAGAATCCTTCAGACATAAAGGATGTGCATTGCTCTTTGACTCATTGCCTGATACAATACAGGACATTCAGGGACCTTTGGGGCGGGGGAGCGCAAACTAAGGGATCAATATGTGACAAACACATTCAGGCACCCAAAGTAGAGCAATGTATAGGCCTGAAGATCAGGTGAGGAGACCTGTGGGTAAGTTGCAGTGGATTAATGGTGTGTCTAGAGGAGCGTCTAGTCTTTACCAATGCTACTGCCCCCGCAAGTTTAGAAAGCTTAATTTATCAGGGATTACTCCAGGTACTAAGCAACGTTTCATAAAAAGTTATTAACTACAAATGGGGGCCACTTTTTCATTCGGTGTCCGGGTCTAAATTCGTTCCCAATCTGACCCTGGTTTTGAAAATGTGGTCAGAGGTTCCAGGGACAGGAGGAAGAGGACTGTAGATAAAGCAGAACTGTTAGGAACACCAACTTGTGGTGGTCTGATAAGGTCTTATTCAACTTTATTCATTGAGATCCATTTTCCAGGTATGAGGAAAACTAGCTCAGCATTGTGCCGTTTATCCAAATTCTGTCCTTGAGCTTGTTAGGTGGGATGTTCTGATTGACAGTGTTGAACGCTGCTGATAGGACAAATGTGGATAGCATAATGAGTATGAGTAGATAAGAGTCTCTACATCAGTAGACTTAGTGGGTCATCCATGGTTTATAGAACAGCTGTTCTTGTGCTACAGGCAAATTGATGTTTGTCATTAATTCATTGTTTGCGTCACTTTGAAATACAGTTTTCCAGGATCGCTGCAAAGAAAACCATGGCTTGCCCTAGTTATTTTAAGAGAGGGGTGACCTGACTTGTATTAAACACCTCGGTGCTAAGCCTAGGAAGTCATTGATTAGAATCATCCAATAAGGGTTTCTATTGATCGTATGCGGTGTAGCGGGGAGTGGATAGTTCATTGAAGTTGTTGGTAGAGAGAATTTAGTATTCTTACTCTTCTGTCCAAATCCTTGGGTTGTTTGACAATGTTGAACCGTTTTCTATCTTCTTCCATTTGTGATCTGAAGAAGGTAGATTTGGCCTAAAGACAATATATTGAGGATGATTCGCAAAGGTAACTCATACCACTTTGAGTAATTTACAATTTTGAGTGAGTATAAGCGTTTTGCTTATTTGCTGAATCCGAGTGTAAGTTACTACTAAAAAAACAAAAACAGTAGTAAGTCCAGCACCACATATGGTCAACCCATGTACTGCTACACCCTCCCATAGAAAATCCTGGAGGTAAGGATTTGAAATAAAACTCCATGGGAAATTATGTCAATACCATATTGATGCCATCTGTTGTCCCTGTATTTTGATTTATATAGGCCAGACCAGTCTAAAGGTTATGGTCAGACTATGTAAACAACAGAGCTGTATCCGATGTAGGAATATCACAGCAGCATTTGTAAGTTATTTTGTGGAACTTGGTCACAAAATAAATGATATTCGATAGCAAGTGGTGGAGACAGTGAAAAACATAAGGCCAGGTGGTAATGTGCAAACTCTTCTGAATAGATCAGAACGCAGGTGGATCTACAAATATAACAGCACTATTAAACACTTTAATGTCATGAAAGAATACATCACACTTGCGTGAGCATGATCAGCTCCCTCAACAGCTACTGCTCACAGATGTCATTTAGGGGTCACCAGCGGTAGCAGCTGCAACCCCTAGACTGCACTTGTGACCCCTAGAAGGCTGCCTGTGACCGCTAGAGATTGAAGGACCTTGTTTGGATGTCTCACACAGGATGGTATAGGTGTCAAACTGTGAGAATGTAACTGTGTGTTTTTTTTTATGTGTGTTTTTCTGCGTGTTCAATGAATGTGTTGGTTGTGCCCATGTTAGAATGTATGTGTTTTAGGAATGTGTGCCAAGTTGTATGCAATAAGATTATGTGGATGGCTGTGACTATGGGGTCTGTTAGGATGGCGGGCAGATGGCTGCTGCCGGCGGTAGCAACCGCCGGACTGGCGGCGGACATCCGCTCGCAATCGCAACCTGGAAATCCACCGGTCCCATTAGCATGGCAGTGATGACTGTAGTGGTGAGATTTTTTGCTGGTGTAGGGCTAGGCTCCACCGGCATGATTATGATGCCGGCAGTAGCAAGCCGTTCTGCGGCGGTGGGACCGCCATGGAAAGGCATGCGGAGAATGTCTCTGGGGGCCCATTGCGGGCATCTAATGTGTTGGGGGATGTGTGGGTGCACTGTGGGGTACCCATGGTACCCCCTACGTGTCCCTGTACCAGGTGGCAGGCACTGTGCAGTGCCTGCCACACATTGCAGGAACATGCAGGACAGGCTTTTTTGAACATCGCGGCAGAGCTGCTGGGAGCAGCAATCACCGCAATGTTAACTGCCACGATTCGACCGCTGCAATCGGATTCGACTGCGGAACATACCAATTGAACCAGCGGTTTTCCCGTGGTCCTAGTGGGCGGAGTTTTCCTGCTACCATGGCGGTCGGAGTGATTTTCCGACTACCATTCAAATAGACCCCTATGTTAGGAACTCATATCTAACATGGTCACAGTCATAGAATCATTCTTGGCACACACAGTCTGCCACACATTCCTAAAACATACACACACAAATATATTCTAACATAGGTAGAACTAACACACGCATTCCTTAAATACGCACCAAAGCACACATGAAAAAAACACTGTGTTACACACTCACTGTTAGACAGATATACAACTCGGAGTGAGACACAAAATCAAGGTCACTCTCTCAAAAGGCGACGCAAGCAGCCTGCAATCAGCCGCAAGCTGCAGTCTAGGAGCTATACAGAATAGATGTAAAATGTGAGTGGGGGGCGAGTGTCCTAAGTTGAGGAAGGATAGCAGGGCACAGATTAGAGGATGCTTTATACCTACCTATTAATGATCACTAGGTGCATAATTGGGACTAGGAGCCTGCATGTGAGCGGGGCTAGGTGCAACTAGTCGGGGACCAGGTATGCAAACAGATGAAGGGGCATATGCTGGAGCGGTAGATGAAAATTGGTCAGAGACAGATTGGTCCATGCATGTTATAAGGCTATGCGCACACAGGTAAGAATGGTTAAAAGCCCACACATACGAGGGTTATGTTCACAGAGATGAAATGGAACAACAGGTATACATAAGCTGTCGATAATAAGTCTGAGTAGCTGGATATTTCTATCGAAAGGTATGGTGCACAAGGCTGAAAGTGATACAGGCATACAAAAATGAGAGGCTCCTGACTGCACACAGCGGATGGATATTTTGTGGATGCAGGTAATATGAATATTTGCATAAAGGTAAACAGGCAAGGTGTACAAAGGGGACATGTGTCTAGGTGCACACAGGCAAGATGTGCGTAGGTGCACTCAGGTGAGCGGTACCCACAGATGAGATGCAGCAAAAACATACAAGCAGGTGGGATGTGACTTATTGAAGAAAGCTGCTAAAGACATGTCTACATGCACACATGGTGGTGCCAGAGGTTTTAAGTAAAAAAAACATGGGTTCTGTTGGGTACCACCTGTTCAAAAAGGTCCAAGAGACAATTCTATTTGAGAAATCAACTGCATTTCAGACTAAAATGATTCTTGTATGTAATGGGTGTCCATAGCAGGTCCAGGAAGGCCCACTCTGTGCCTGGTTTTTTGTTTTGCTGCACAGCGCTTGTTCTGTGCCTGCAAAATCTATAGATTATTAATCTTTTTTTAATCTTAAAAGGTCTTTTTGGGAGGAGCCGCGGCAGCGACCAAGATGGGCGCTCCGGCCGACCTCGTTCTCCCGACTCACCATCCTGCCTGCAATCCTGTGCCCCGACCCATCCTCGGGTGGGGGAACCGACGCGACGCCTGCAGGCGAAGATCCGTGCCTTATTGGGGCTTTGGCGGCTCAGCTGCGCTGCCCGAGGGTTTGCGGCCTGCGGGGCTCGGAAGCTGGGGTCTCGAGTGATTGCGGCCCCCGGCCCGAGTGCAACAACATTGGCCGCCGGGGCCGGGTGGAGTCGGCCCGGCCGGAGGTCGGGGGAGACGCGGCTTGGTGCAGTGACAGGCGCTCCGCTGGTGTTTATCGGCCCCACATGGACAGCATATTGATGGGGGGCGGCGCCTGGCTGTGGATGCCCTGTCGCTTCCTGGGACCTGCCTGCCGGTCGGTGGGGAGACCCGGCGGCCCTATAAGCTGAGCGGTGATTGCCTCGGGGTGTGAGGTGGGCCCTGAAGTATACCACCGCCGGCCGATACTGACATTGGGGGCAGAGGCGAGGTGGCCCTCAGAGTGCTGCTAAATACTGGGGAAATACTGGGGTCGCCCCTTGGCACACTCATGTTGTGGAATTGCAGGATAGCACCTCAAAAGCAGTGGTGAGGTGCGGCCATATCACAGCCTACCACGGCTGCCCACCTGGTGGTTTATCGTGTCCCCAGGGGTGTGGAGGAGAGCCGCGACTGCCCTTTGGCACAGGGAGGGCCTGGTGGCATAACACCAAGCCCTGGTAGAAACGATGAGGCTCTGAGGCTGCGTGGTCCTCTGGGTCTGTGCGGCTGGGGCTCCCAGCGGATACTGGACATCCTGGACGCCGTCTAGCTGGTCCACGACTGCGGTCTGATACTTGCAGCCCTACAATAACTGCCGGTTGGAGGGACTGAGACAAGGGTGCCTGATTCAGGATTGGTCCTGTGCCTCTCCCGGGCGGACGCTGTTTGGGTGAGACCTGGGTTGGATCCCTGGTCGGGTCGGCCCGGAGCGAGTGTGGCGGGAGAGGTGGCGGTCCTCAGCTGGATTTTGTGGGCCTGTGGGGGCACCGCGACCTCGGCGATAAGTGTGGGAAGGAGCGCTGTTCCTCGGGAGGCGAGATGGCGGCAAAGGCGGACGCGGATAAATCCCTGCCCAAGTCTACTAGAGGAGCCAGGCAAGTCCAGTCCAACAAATTGGATCGGTATACCCTGCCTAAAGGGTCCCCGATCGATTCGAAGAGGGGCCCAGGCAGGAGTTCCAAGGACCCCCCGCCCCGCAGGGGAAGAGCCGGCGCTGAAGAATCTTATGGTGGCCATTACTGGAGTTCGGGCCTCCCAGGGCCAGAAAATGGAGGCCTTGGATGGCAAGCTGGACACCGTCACAATTGAAATGGGGCTGATTAGAGCGGATCTCACAAAAGCAAGTGAGAAAGTTAAGTCACTGGAAGTCAAGACAACTAGCCTCATAGACGATGTTAATTAGTTGCAGCAGGAGGTGCGTGATCTTAAGGCCTCCAGGGAATCTACCGACCGGCGGCTCGATGACTACGAAGGGAGGGCTAGACGCAACAACATTCGCACTCTGGGAGTGCCGGAGAAATCGGAGGGTCCAGCACCGGACCTGTTTGTAGAAATCCTTTTCCTTAACCATCTTAAACCTAAGGGTCTCAGCAACTTTTTCACGGTTGAGCGTGCTCACAGGGTCCCGGGCGGTAGGCCTCAGCCGGGGGCGAAACCCTGCCCAATGATCGCTAGAATCCTTAATTTCCGGGACAGGGACATATTCCTCCAGGCGGCTTGAGCTGCGGATCCATTGGAGTTCGAGAATGCGACCCTCTTGTACTTCCCGGATTTTACCCAGGCACTGCAGAAGCAACGGCAGAGATTTATATGAGCGGACAATATGCAGTCAAAGGTGCAGACCAGAAGGACTCTAGGCAGACCCGGTAATGTCCGAAATGAGGCGTGATCAAAGGACATAGAGGGGAGAAACGGTCAGTTAAGTAAGCTGGCAACATTAAAGAGTGTCCCCGGTTGCGTAAGCTCTGAATCCGCTTCCGATGCCATGAAGAGTGTCGCAAGAAAACAAGGAATGAAGAACAAACCCCTCCTCCCAGTGGTGGTGTCAGCAATCATACTAGCAGACATACCGAGAACATCACTCATACCTGGAATAAATGGAGAGCTCGGACTGTGGCCGGACAGACAGCGGACGGTAGTCCCCTGGAGAGGAAGTGCACTAAGGGTCCCCAGCGAAACATAAAGTTTTTGAAGTTGCCAAGGAAGATGTCCGCTACCCGCTCCATGCTCAGTAGTTTCCACAATCTCGCGTGCCACAGGGAGATCGACGGAGCCTTCACCTTCTTCCAGGCTGCCGCCAAAGTGAGTTTAGCAGCTCCGAGACATAACCATAGAATCTGTTTGTCCGCTCGTGTCTGGTGTTCGAGCGCCGGGTCTCGAAGACCCAGCAGGACATGAGCCATTGAGTCGGCGATCGGGTACCCTAGAATCTCTCTAATATGAGACAGAATCTCCTCCCAGTACGGGCGGATGACCGGGCAGTCCCACCAGATGTGGCGGGAATCCCCAAGCAGTCCGCAGCCCCTCCAGCACCTGTCAGAGGAGGATTGGAAGATGCAATGTAAGCGGGTGGGGTGCAAATACCAGTCCATGAGGGTTTTAAGGTGGGCTTCCCTGAGCTCCACCGAGTGATTGTGCGTGGTGATGTCTCGCCACAGATTCGACCATTCCCCGTCTGAGATGTCCCACCCGAGGAGATCCTCCCAGGTACTCATGTAACGGGGGCGAGGCGCCACCGCAGAAGTAAGCAGAAGGTTGTAGAGGAAGGAGATAATGCCTTTCATGGAGGAAGTGCGTAAGAGGAAGGCCTCAAAGGTGGAGGGGGGTCTCGTGGCCACAGCATTGACCGCAGGGGACGTAGCCCAATGGAGCAGCTGGACGCGGTGGAAGCGCTCGGACCGCGGCAAACCGTAGTCCCGCATACAGTTGTCAAAGGTGAGAGGAGCATTGCCATGGAACAGATGCGTGAGAGCACGACATCCTCCCTCTCGCCAAACGTCAAAGGGCCCGTCACGTAACGCCGGCGGGAAGGCCGGGTTAAAGTGTATGGGCGTAAAGGGAGAGGGGAACGTAGTCCAACGCTCATCACCAGCCACCGTGTCCCAGACCTTTAGAGTAGTGCTAGTGGGAGTACTAATGTATGCATTCTTGGGCCTGTCGTGTTTAGGCTTCCATGCCAGATCCCAGATTGATCGACCCGCAGGGCCAGAAAATGGAGGCCTTGGATGGCAAGCTGGACACCGTCACAATTGAAATGGGGCTGATTAGAGCGGATCTCACAAAAGCAAGTGAGAAAGTTAAGTCACTGGAAGTCAAGACAACTAGCCTCATAGACGATGTTAATTAGTTGCAGCAGGAGGTGCGTGATCTTAAGGCCTCCAGGGAATCTACCGACCGGAGGCTCGATGACTACGAAGGGAGGGCTAGACGCAACAACATTCGCACTCTGGGAGTGCCGGAGAAATCGGAGGGTCCAGCACCGGACCTGTTTGTAGAAATCCTTATCCTTAACCATCTTAAACCTAAGGGTCTCAGCAACTTTTTCACGGTTGAGCGAGCTCACAGGGTCCCGGGCGGTAGGCCTCAGCCGGGGGCGAAACCCTGCCCAATGATCGCTAGAATCCTTAATTTCCGGGACAGGGACATATTCCTCCAGGCGGCTCGAGCTGCGGATCCATTGGAGTTCGAGAATGCGACCCTCTTGTTCTTCCCGGATTTTACCCAGGCACTGCAGAAGCAACGGCAGAGATTTTTGGAGGTCATAAAGAAACTGAGGGACAAGGGTATAAGGTATGCTATGATGTTTCCGGCCCGTCTCTGAGTGGAGCTTAACGGGCAAGCCTGGTTTTTTTACAAACCTGAAGTGGCGGTGGACTGGTTGGATGGTGTCCAGCGGCCGGGCTCTGAGACCCGGGACCAAGGGGAAGCGGATGAACAATGACTTTGCTAAGTGCGGGGTCGATGTGGGGCTGTGAATTGTAGTGAGTGGTAGTCGGTCCAAAGGGGGGCACATGATGGGATTCCCTGCCTAGTTGCGTTTATAATGTTCATTTTGGTGCTTTGGAATATGCAGGGGTATCCTCACTGAGTCGGGGGAAGGGGTGGTGGGCCCGCTGGACGGTCCTCCTCTGTTTTCTATTTTTAGTTATCCATAGATTAGTTGAGGGCGACAGGCACACTGCTAGTTGGGGATGAGCGCAAGCTACATGCAGGGGTGCAGGGAGGGGGGTTGGTGGTTTCAATATTGTTTTTTTTTTATAAAACCTTTATTTTTGGTTTAAGGAAGGAAGACTTAGAAGGAAGGCAAGAAAACAGAATTAAAGAGCGACAATTCCGTACAACTCCCCACACAGGGGGCAAACAAAGCGGCTAGACATTAGGGCATCGAGGACAAAAGAGCGGACAATATGCAATCAAAGGTGCAGACCAGAAGGTCTCTATGCAGATCCGGTAATGTCCGAAATGAGGCGTGATCAAAGGACATAGAGGGGAGAAACAGTCAGTTAAGTAAGCTGGCAACATTAAAGAGTGTCCCCGGTTGCGTAAGCTCTGAATCCGCTTCCGATGCCATGAAGAGTGTCGCAAGAAAACAAGGAATGAAGAACAAACCCCTCCCTCCCCCCTCCCCCCAGTGGTGGTGTCAGCAATCATACTAGCAGACATACTGAGAACATCACTCATACCTGGAATAAATGGAGAGCTCGGACTGTGGCCGGACAGACAGCGGACGGTAGTCCCTTGGAGAGGAAGTGCACTAAGGGTCCCCAGCGAAACATAACGTTTTTGAAGTTGCCCAGGAAGATGTCCGCTACCCGCTCCATGCTCAGTAGTTTCCACAATCTCGCGTGCCACAGGGAGATCGACGGAGCCTTCACCTTCTTCCAGGCTGCCGCCAAAGTGAGTTTAGCAGCTCCGAGACATAACCATAGAATCTGTTTGTCCGCTCGTGTCTGGTGTTCGAGCGCCGGGTCTCGAAGACCCAGCAGGACATGAGCCATTGAGTCGGCGATCGGGTACCCTAGAATCTCTCTACTATGAGACAGAATCTCCTCCCAGTACGGGCGGATGACCGGGCAGTCCCACCAGATGTGGCGGGAATCCCCAAGCAGTCCGCAGCCCCTCCAGCACCTGTCAGAGGAGGATTGGAAGATGCAATGTAAGCGGGTGGGGTGCAAATACCAGTACATGAGGGTTTTAAGGTGGGCTTCCCTGAGCTCCACCGAGTGATTGTGCGTGGTGATGTCTCGCCACAGATTCGACCATTCCCCGTCTGAGATGTCCCGCCCGAGGAGATCCTCCCAGGCACTCATGTAACGGGGGCGAGGCGCCACCGCAGAAGTAAGCAGAAGGTTGTAGAGGAAGGAGATAACGCCTTTCATTGAGGAAGTGCGTAAGAGGAAGGTCTCAAAGGTGGAGGGGGGTCTCGTGGCCACGGCATTGACCGCAGGGGATGTAGCCCAATGGAGCAGCTGGACGCGGTGGAAGCGCTCGGACCGCGGCAAACCGTAGTCCCGCATACAGTTGTCAAAGGTGAGAGGAGCATTGCCATGGAACAGATGCGTGAGAGCACGACATCCTCCCTCTCGCCAAACGTCAAAGGGCCCGTCACGTAACGCCGGCGGGAAGGCCGGGTTAAAGTGTATGGGCGTAAAGGGAGAGGGGAACGTAGTCCAACGCTCATCACCAGCCACCGTGTCCCAGACCTTTAGAGTAGTGCTAGTGGGAGTACTAATGTATGCATTCTTGGGCCTGTCGTGTTTAGGCTTCCATGCCAGATCCTAGATTGATCGACCCGCTACACTCCTGTCCATGTGCAGCCAATGCTTCTCCGAGAATTGTTGGGACCACTCCACTAAAACCCGCAACTGCGCGGCTTTGTAATATAGGTGCATATCAGGGAGGCCCACCCCTCCCTCCTTCCGCGGCCGGCGGAGAGTGGCAAAAGAGAAGCGTGCCTGACCCCCCTGCCAGACAAACCGTAGCATCTGGGTCTTAAGACGTCGGAAAAAGTACGTCTCAAGCGGTATAGGGAGCGCCTGGAAAAGATATAAGAATTTGGGGAGAAGGACCATTTGGATTCTACCCAGCCACGAGATGTATTTTGGTCTCCAGCGCTCCAGGTCCGCCCGAGTTTGTGCCAACAGCGGGGGGAAGTTCGCGGCATACAGCTGCCCAATGGAGGGAGTCAACCGAATCCCCAGGTATAGAATGGAGCGGGGGTCCCACGACAGGGCCGTGATTGGCCGCAGTCGATCCACTTCTGCCGAGGAAATCGTGAGATTGAGTACAAATGACTTACCGTAGTTGACTTGAAAGCCGGCCACTTCCTCAAAGTGCGACAAAACTTGCTGGACGTGCGGGAGAGAGTGAGCTGGGTCCTCAAGAGAGAGGAGGACATCATCAGCAAATAAGGTAATTTTATGCTGCTCTCCGGAAAATGGAAGGCCACGTATCCCCCGTGCTCACGTACCGCAATTGCCAGCGGCTCAATACTCTGGGCGAAGAGCAGGGGGGAGAGGGGACAGCCCTGCCTAGTGCCGGGCGAGTGCGAGAAAGGGGCAGAAAGGTGACCATTCACTACCACCCTCGAGCGGGGGCTGCTGTAATTCGCTTGCACCATAGCAAGGAATTTAGCCGAAAAACCGAAGGCTGTCAGGGTGTGGAATAAAAAGCCCCAGTCCACCCGGTCAAAGGCCTTTTTGGCATCAAGGCCCACCAGAATGGCTGGAATCCTGAACCTGTGGGCCTTCTCAATCAAATGGATGACCCTCCTCGTATTAACAAAGTACATAAGAACCCACGGTACCTGATTCGGAGGCGTCCCTCCGACACGAACTGTTCAGCCGTCATGGATGCGACTGATGCTCCCCATTCACGCCGGCTGGCAGTGGGGTCCGGCCTCCCCACCGCGGCCGCGGCGCCTACTTGGTGCCAGGAGGGAGAGCGCCTTCTCCGCCTTGAAGGGGAGCCCCCTCCTCTCGGGGAGGGGGCCGTGTCATCCAAACCCAGGAGGTCTCTGGCAGCCTGCAGGGATCGAAGCTGAACCAACCTGTTTTGCCATCGGAAGATGAGACGGAAGGGATGTCCCCAGGAGTAGGCTACATTTTGATCGCACAGGAAGGAGGTAACTGGTCGAAATTCACGTCGCTTCTGAAGCGTTGAGGCCACTAAGTCCTGAAAAAGCTGAGGGTGATGGTCCCGAAATTGCAATGCAGGAAGCCCCCGCGCTTTCCTAAGTATGCGTTCTTTCAGCTGGTAGTCGTGGACGCAAACGAGGATGCCAGGAGGGGGAGCTCCACCGCTTCTAGGTAGGCCCACTCTATGGACTCTGTCCATTCGGATTTCGTGAAGATCCTCCTCTCCCAAGATCTGCAGGAAGGGCCTCCACCTAGCCCCGCAGGTCTCCAGTTTCTCCATCCCAGGGCACTGCTCGAATGCGGATGTTATTTCGGTGGGACCTGTTTTCCAGGTCCTCCGCGTGGGCCTGGATGTCTAAGTTCTGTTCCGTGAGGCGGATCACGTCCTGCTGGAGCTGGTGCACCTCGTCAGCCATCCCCAAATCATGGTCCTCCAGCGTGGCCACTCGCTCTCCAATGTCATCCACATCTCTCCTCATCTCGTGGAGATCCGAGGTGAGTTGGGAGCGGAGCTCCGAGATGTCCTCCTTAATGGCGGAGAACAGTTCCAGCATGAAAGCTTTAGTGGCGGGTGCTTCATTGTCCCTGGGTTTGGGCGAAGCGCTGGGACCGGGCGATGCCGGCGGCTGGAAGCTCCTTGACGGGGTGTCTTTGCCCGGCTTTTCTTTACGCGGCGGCCTGTTGGACATGGCCCCAATTCGTCGGAGCCACCACTCCAGCGGGGGTGTCAGGCCAATTACCGTGGCGTCCAATGAGCCCTGCAGCGGCTACTCCTAGGCCCCGTAAGCTGCGCAGTGCTGTGCAGGCCCCAGAGATGAAACGGCAGACCTTGTGTAAATCTGCAACCCGCGGGTCCGAGGGAGGGGGTTCCCAACCCAGCTCTGTTGTATTACCTCCGCCGATATCGCAGAGGGCCAACAATCCTGCCCGGTGGGGCGTCAGCAGGGGGAGATCACCAGGGATGGCGCCGCAGCAGGCCAAACTATTGGTGCCCCGAGGCTAGTGTGCCAAGGGGGGAGAGAAGTCCATCCACAGCACCCACGGTAATGTCAGAGGCCCCGGAGAGGGAATACAGAACCAGAGCTGGCACCAGCCAGAGGAAGGGGTAGTAGGCCACAGATCCCCGGGCTCTAGTAGCGTAGTAAGCTGGACCTCCGGATGCGGTCACTCCGGACCCCGGCGAGCCCACGCGGGACCCCCGGTATAGCGCTCAGGCACACCTCCCAGTAGGCGGTCTCTCCGGGTCGCAGGCGGTCTCGGTGATCTGTGCGGGCAAGCAGCCCCCTCTCCGTGCCCCGGCTCCTCGGGGCCGCCCCGGACGGAGCGCGAGCTCTGCTCCCACGTCCCGGGCCACCCGAAAGTCCTCAGGCGGTGTCAGGGGGAGGCTCCGGCTTCAGCAGCAAGACTCCCGTGTGAAGTTCAGCAGCCGGGCACAAGGGCGGCGCGGGGCAGCAAGGTCAGGCCCGGTCCGCTCGCCAATCCCCGGCCTCAGGTGGAAGCAGGCTCCGGCCAGACGAGAACACTGGGCCGTCGGCACAGCCCAGGGGCAGCAACGGAGCCGTCCAGGCAAATTCAGGGAGCAGGGATGCCAGTCGCGTCTCCCGGAGGGGGCCCTGGAGCCCCAGGCAGCGGCCGCCGCTGTTGTGGCAGTGAGGGGGGCCTGCAGTCTCCACTGCCAATCACGCAAGGCCCCGGCTTCCGCAGTCCGACCACGCTGCAGGCCCGAAGCGCGCCAGGGCCGATCTCTCCTCCGGTGAAGCCGTGAGGCCCCGCAAGCAGCGCCAGAGAAAGCTCCCAACGGGCCCCGGAGCCAACGCCACTGGACGGATCCGTCTTGGTAGGGCTCGGACAGGTGCTAGCCAAAGTTAAGGCAAGTGCTGTGTCAGAGGGACGAAAAGCGCGTCCTACCATCTTGGACACGTCCCAATATTGGTATTTTTTTAGTTTTTTTTTTTAGTTTTGATTGTTTGTTTTTTTCTTTTGCATTGGGTGTCCGCGTTTGAATCAGAAATGTTGTATTATCATAATGTCTTCTAGTAGGCGGGGATTAGGGATTTCCGCACTCAGTTGGAATGTGAACCGGCTAGGAGATAAGATTAAAAGAGTTTTGTTGGTCAGTTGATCCGGAGGCACTCACCGGATGTGGTATTATTGCAGGAGACACATCTCATGGGTAAGCGTTGTATGGCACTCCACAAAGGGGGGTACAGGCTGGTGGCGCATGCTGGCTTCACCGCTGGGTCAAGAGGGGCGGGGATCCTGGTCAAGAACTCCTTTCCGCTAGCCATCCAAGCCACATGGGCCGATAATAGAGGTAGATACGTTGGGATCTCTGGGCTGTGGGAGGGGAGAACCGTTACTTTTTTGTCTGCGTATGTTCCACCGGCCCTCCAGATAGACACCTTTAGTGATCTGTGCAAGATTTTTTTGACGCTGCCTGTTGGGGTGTTGGTTGTGGGGGGGTGATTTTAATGCGGTGATGAATGGTGAGGTGGACAGGCACCCGGCCTGGGCTCTGTTGCCATCCCGCAGGTGGTTGTCACATTTTGTGGAAACTACTGGCCTGATTGACGAGTGGAGAATGAAAAACCCTGGTGAACTTCGATACACACACGCCTCAGCGGCGCATAACTCCCTCTCGAGAATAGATTATGTATTGATGCCGGCGTCACAGGCGGTATGGGTCCAGGAAGTGCGACACTTAGCTAGAAGAGTATCTGATCACTCGCCGGTCTGGCTCAGTATGGAGCTGGGTCGGGGGGATGTGGCTAGGATTGCCCCGATGAGCGCTTGGCGATTGAGGGACCCAGACACTAAGAAAGAGATCATACAGATTGCTGACAGGTATTTCCAGGATAACGTGGGCACGGTCGACTCAAAATGCTCCCTGTGGGAAGCTTACAAAACCGTTGTTAGAGGGGAATTGCTGTCGATTATTTCGGGGAAATAGAGGAAGAGTCGGGCTGAGGATGAGAAGGTGGAGGCTGACTTGCTGGCCTTGGAGAGGGAGGTGTCGATAAACGCCACTTCGGAGGGATTGCACCGCCTTCAGCTCCTCAGAGATGAATACAAAAGTCTGGCCAGGGATAGGGCTAAGATGCAGCATGCAGATACCCAGAGTAAGGTTTATGTGCACGGCAATTATCTCTTTGCTGTCTTGGGCAAGATGAGCATTGCTTCGGAGTTTACAGATTGGGTCCGTCTTTTGTATTATGGTCATCTGGCCAGAGTGGTGGTGAATAATCATAGGTCTGCGGATTTCCCCTTGAGGATGGGCACTAGACAGGGATGTCCTCTCTCCCCACTGTTTGCTCTGGCGATTGACCCGCTCGCGACATGAGTTAGTTGGGACAGGTCGATCAGGGGGTTGAGGTGGACATCTGAGTGGGAAGATAACATTTCGCTTTACGCTGATGACATCCTTTTGTACTTATCCACCCCCAGGAACTCACTGATTGCATTTCTGGATGTCCTGGCAATATTTGGGAGGTACTCTGGCTTTGCCACTAACTGGACGAAGTCAGTCCTTTTTGTTCTAAGCGGTGATCCCTCTGCAGTCCCCGCGAACTGCCCAATCAAGTTGGAGTTGGTAGGGTTCCGGTATTTGGGCATATTTGTATCACTAGATCCTAAGATAAGGCATGATAACAACTTGGTGCCCCCACTGACTAGGTTCCGGACGCTTTCCCTGTTGGGGCGTGCCGTCCTGTTAGAATGATGGCCCTTCCCCGCTTCTTATATGCACTCCAAAACTCCTTGGACCCGGTACCCTTATCATATTTTAAGGAAATTGAGTCTCTCCAACGGCAGCTTCTTTGGGATGGTAGGCCGCGGATTGCATTTTCCAAACTCACGCTGCCATGGTATGACGGAGGGATCGGCCTGCCAAATATCCGGAAGTACTATTGGGCTTCCCAGCTGGCGACGATCAATCAAACAATCTATGGATCACCGCTTGATCCCGGATACGCAATGGACCATGGTCAGTTGCTGGGCGGTAAATATACTACGGCTTTGTATGCCAGAAAGGGGCGATTTCCCCTGGTTGGGCCTGCAGCGGTTGCGGTGCAGATGTAGCATGAGGCTAATCGTTCTCTTAAATGGGATGGGAAAATAATTTTGGCCACGCTGCTATGGAACTCAGAATGTCTGGGAGGCTTATGGAAGACGAGAGGTTTTGACAGGTGGGATCACATTGGGATCTCACAGGTCAGGGATATGTGGGGGAAGGACGGGATCCTTACATTAGAGGAAAAGCATCAACTGCAGGAGAGCGAGCGGTTTCGGTATATGCAGATTAGGCATGCGTTGCTGGCTAGTATTCCCCATGGCGTTACGCCACCGGAGGCCTCTCCGTTGGAGGATCGTGTGTTGGACGGACATCTTCCGACTAAAACAATCTCTCTGATTTATAAAAAGCTCATTAACCATACGGAGGACCCACTTGTAACTCTTAAGGAACAATGGGGTGCAGATGGCCTGGTTTTGGATGACGAAGATTGGAGGGAGGCCGTGTCTTCCCCAAGAGTGATTGCAATACAGATGAGACTCAGGTTAGTGCAGTTGAAGATCCTTCATCGATCTTATGTTACGGGACCGCGACTGGTGCGAATGGGTTTGGCTGCGAGTGGAGAGTGTCGAAAGGGATGTGGTGAGGCCGGAACTTTCATGCATATGTTATGGGATTGTACTGAAATATGTAGTTATTGGGTCAAAGTTCATGATAAGATACGTGAAGTGTGGGTAGTGGACCTGGGGTTGGAGGCACACCGTTGTCTCCTGAATGTTTGGGAGCCAACCGATCTCACTGCATATGGGAAGACATGGGTTACACTGGCGTGTGCTGTAGCCAAACGCAATATTGCCCAGCTGTGGGGGGCCAGTCAGACCCCCCTGATTGGGAAACGGATGGAAGTCTTAGACTGGTGCATGTTTAGAGAAAGATCAGTATATGTTGCCAGGGGGAGGCCCGGGAAATGGGGGAAAATTTGGGGTGCTTGGAATGGCTACAGAGGAGATATTTGTGTTCCCCCAGCTGCAAGGGAGGACGCTGTTGTGCTGGAGTTGCTCTGATCCCTATTACTACTTTCTGTTCAGTATTCTGTAACTTGAAAGATGTATCAACGGACACTGTATGTTTGGATGTCACCCAATGCTTTTTTTTTCTTTTGTTGTATGTATTAATAAAGAGAATTTGAAAAAAAAATGGTCTTTTTGTGGATGCAGGTGATATGAATGTTTGCATGAAGGTAAAAAGGCAAGGTGTACAATGGAGACATGTGTCTAGGTGCACACAGGAAATATTTGGGTAGGTGCACACAGGTGAGCGGTGGCCACAGATGAGATGCAGCCAAAACATACACGCAGGTGGGATGTGACTTAATGAAGAAAGCTGCTAAAGACATGTCTACATGCACACATGGTTGTGCCAGAGGTTTTAAATTAAAAAAGGATGAGTTCTGTTGGGTACCACCTATACAAAAAGTTCCAAGAGACAATTCTATTTGAGAAATCAACTGCATCTAAGACTAAAATGATTCATGTATGTAATGGGTGTCCATAGCAGGTCCTGGAAGGCCCACTCTGTGCCTGGTTTTTTGTTTTGCTGCACAGCACTTGTTCTGTGCCTGCAAAATCTTTACATTATTATTATTTTTTTAATCTTAAAAGGTCTTAAAGACCTCCTATTACTTACCTCTACTTACCTTGGCTGGTTCCCATGTGGGTCTCATTTGCATCCTTGATATTGGTCAGCACCTCTTTAATTACCTTTGACTGGCTCTCACGTAGGTCTTATTCCCTTGCTTCCTATTGATCGCAGCATCGCCTCTCCTCTGGCTTCTTCCAACTCTTCGGATTCTTCATCCATGTGGTGAAGTTTGGGCTAAGTCCTGCTACGAGTGGCTGGTGTCCTATCACTGACCAGCAGGCATTTACTTTTACTGAGAGTGCATATGTCTGCAGTCTCTTACTTGCACCAGCTTCCAAGCACGCTCATAAGTACTAAAGGAAACATTGATAAACCTGGGGACCATATGGCACCCGTGGGAAAATAGCATGCCTATAACATTATTTCAGTATAATTTTATGTTTCACATTGGTAAGTGTAGAAAACGGTAAAGAGTCAGAATATCGAGTTGGAAATGTCGACTTGCACTAACATTGAGTGCAAAATATTGAGATACATAAATATTGACTACAAGAATATCGTAGTCAAGAATATCGAGTTTAAGGTAATAAATATCATGTTCTAAAATATCGAAGTCATTAATATCGTTTGCAAAAATTTTGTTGTAAAAAATATCGTTTATTTAGTTCGTATTATGTATTTTAGTATGTATTTTAAATGGATGTGCTCTAATTTTTTGTCTAAGTATTGCCTTTGTTTTTTAAAATATGTGTTACATTTTTAGAAGTTATTCATTTTCTTTTCATAAAATGTTGCGTTTTTTTCCGCAGCAGGTTGTGGGTTTATAGGGGAATAGGGTGGGAAGTGATTTAAAAATAATAAATTGAATATTAATTGTTATTGATTTGTATTTATTTATTTTTGATTTTATAGGGTTAATTGTGGGAATACATTTATAATTAGTTAATGAATTAATATTTGCCTGTTGATTTTTATCGATTAATTAATTGGTAAATATGTTAATTGTGGCATTCTTTTAGGAGCAGTTTGTGGGCTTATAGGGGAATAGGGTGGGAAGTTATTTAATTATGATTAATGTGTTAATATTTGTATTAATTAATATTGATTTATTATATATTTTATATTGTTAACTGTGAGAAATATTTTATTATTAATTATGTATTAATTGGTTGTCACTTATTATTAATTAATTGGCAATTACGTTAATTGTGTAATTTTTTTAGGAGCGGGTTGGCGGTTGATAGGGGAGGAGGGTGGGAAGTAATTTAATTATAATTAAGATTTATTTATTTTATATATTATATTGTTAGTTGTTGGAAGTCATTTATTATTAAATATTTATTAATTGGTTGTTATTATTAATTACTTGATAATTATGTTAATTTTGTAATTATTTTAGGAGTGCGTTGTGGGTTGACAGGGGAGTAGGGTGGGAAGTAATTTAATTATAATTAATATATAGTTATTTTACATTTTAAATTGTAAATAGTGGGAAGTCATTTATTATTAATTATTTATTAATTGGTTGATAATTATTTTTAATTAATTGGTAATTATTTTAATTGTATTATTTTTTTAGGAGCGGGTTGTGGGTTGATAGGGGAGTAGGGTGAGAAGTAATGTAATTATAATACATGTATTAATATTTTTAATATAATACTTAATTCATTTTATTTTAATTGTGTGAATTAATTTATTGATAATTATTTATGTTTTGCTTGTTAATTGTTATTAATTCATTACTTAATTGTTTATTTAATTATGTTAATTGTGTCATGTTTTACGAAACTGGTGGTGGCATTTATAGGGGAATTTGGTGGGATGTAATTTATTTATAATTAATTAAATGTTTGTTAATTAATGCAAATTAATTAATAAAAAAATAAAAATGCCAATTGTGTGATAATTTTGATGTGTGGGTTGTGGGGTTTATAGTGTGAGATGGTGGGAAGTATTTTTTTTAAAATTAATTATTGATTTGTTGTTAATTGATAGTAATTTATTAATGTAAAATTAGTTATGGAAATTGTGTAAATATTTTTAAGTGTGTGTTTTGGTGTTTATTGGGGTAGATGGTGGAAAGTAATTTAGTTTAAATTATTTAATCATTACTTGATCATTAATATTTATTTATTAATTGATCAATATTTTTGGTAATTTATTAGTTTTTATTTTCGTTGGGGATTTAGGTTCAATAGCTGTAAGGTTTGGTTTGTACATTCATTTTTAATTTTTAAAATGTGTTTTATAATTAATAATATTTGTTTAATTGATAATTAATTGTGTTAATTATGGAGGTACACTTTATCTGTTTGTAACTTTTTTGGTAAATTAAAAAAATGTATATTTGTATGACAATTCTAGATTTTTGCAACATTAAAATATTTTTATATGTTTTGATAATTTTTATATTTTTATAAATGTTTTTTTTAATCATATTTTGTATTGTATTTGATATTTTGTTTGTTTTTTAATTAGAATTTTGTTCTGTGGGAATAGCAATTTTTACCCCTCCACTATCCAACCTTGTCCCTATTATTGCACTTGCTGGAGTGGGAATAGTAATTTTTACCCCTCCGCTATCCAACACTTTCCATACTGCTGTACTCATTGGGGTGGGAATAGTAATTTGTACCCCTCCACTATCCAACACTTTCCCTACTGTTGCACTCTTTGGAGTTGGAATAGTAAATTCTTCCCCTCCACTATCCAACACTTTCCCTACTGTTGCACTCGCCGGAGTGGGAATAGTAATTCTTTCCCCTTTGCTACGAAACATTTTCCCAACTGTTGCACTCACTGGAATGGGAATAGTAAATTATTCCCCTCCACTTTCCAATACTTTCTCTAATGTTGCACTTGCTTGAGTGGGAATAGTAATTTTTTTTCACTCCGCTATCCAACATTTTCCCTACTATTGCACTCATTGGAGTGGGAATAATAAATAATTCCCTTCCGCTATCCAATACTTTCCCTGCTGTTTCCCTTGCTGGAGTGGGAATAGTAAATTGTTCCCCTATGTTATCTAACACTTTTCCTACTGTTGCACTCACTGGAGTGGGAATAGTCATTTTTTACACTCCGCTATCCAACACTTTCCCTACTGTTGCACTCCTTGGATTGGGAATAGTAATGTTATCCCCTTTGCTATCCAACATTTTCCCTACTGTTGCACTCATTGGAGTGGAAATAGTAAATTATTCCCCTCCACTATCCAACACGTTCCCAACTGTTGCACTCGCGTGAGTGGGAATAGTAACTTTTATCACTCTATTTTCCAACACTTTCCCTACTGTTGCATTCACTGGAGTGGGTAATTTGTATTCCTCTGCTGTCCAACACTTCTCCTACGGTTGCACTTGCTCGAGTGGGAATTTTAATTTTTTGCCCTACGCTATCCAACACGTTCCCTACTGTTGCACTCGCTGTAGTGGGAATAGTAATTTTGTACCCTCCGCTGTCCAACACTTCCCCTACTTTTGCACTCATTGGAGTTGGAATAGTAAATTGTTCCCATCCCCTATCCAACACTTTCCCTACTGTTGCACTCGCTGGAGTGGGAATAGTAAATTATTGCCCTACGCTGTCCGACACTTTCCCTACTGTTGCACTCGCTGTAGTGGGAATAGTAATTTTTTACACTCTGCTGTCCAACACTTCCCCTACTTTTGCACTCATTGGAGTTGGAATAGTAAATTGTTCCCATCCGCTATCCAACACTTTCCCTACTGTTGCACTCGCTGGAGTGGGAATAGTAAATTATTGCCCTACGCTGTCCAACACTTTCCCTACTTTTGCAATAAATGTAGTGTAAAATATAGGTTTAAAATATATTACATATTTTAATATTTTATTTTATATTATACTTTTTTATTTTATGTTACAGGTCTATGTATATATATATATATATATATTTATGTTTATTTTTTAATATATTTCTAACACGTTATGATTAATTACAATTATTATTCATTAATTATTTTTTAGTAAATATATATTACATTTTATACATGTATGTTTCATTTATTTTTCAATTACATTTATTACTTTTAGTTGTAAACATTTGGAAATACATCTAAATATTTTCTTAAGTAAAATGTATTATTTAATTTCTTTTACATTATTTTTTATACAAATAAAAAAACTATATTTTGTCCTTTGATATTTTTAACAACAATATTTTTTTTCTCGCAAATTTTGTACTTACCATTATGAAGATGGGAGGTCGATATTTTTTACAACGATATTTATGTCCAGGTATTTCTGTAGGTCGATATTAATGTTGTAGATATTCTTTCAGTGATCCGTAGAAAACTGGGTCCCCAGTGCCAGTGTTCTTTTCCAAAAACAATGTAACTGGTCAAATGTTCCCTACTTGGCCAGGCGTTAAGCACCTCTGTAAGTCCTAAGGAAATGGTATCTCTGGTAACCAGGGCTTAGGTATTAAAGAAGGTCCCTAAAAGCTGCAGCCTATCTTGTGCCGCTATAAGGGACCTAGCACCAAACTCTCACAGATTTCCACTGCAGAATGTGTGACAAGGTGCTCTAAAAAGTCAAAACACGACATGGCATGCACCTCATGTGTCATGTCCTCTGACACTGCATGTAAAATTTGTAAGTCACCCCTACAGCACGCCTTACAGTCCTAAGGCAAGTTGCATATATTACTTGTGAGGACATATATGCATGAGCGGATATGCCTTTGTGCTGGGCAGTTCAATTACTGACAGTACAAGTGAACAGGTAAGCAGTCTTAAAGTATATACTGGGAACTGGTCAAAATGAGTTTGCCAGCTACATAATGACTTCACTGAAACATATGGTGTTTGGTATCAAACACCTCATATTAATACACCCACACTAATTCCAGTAATGGATTTATTAATACCTGCACCTAGATGGTACTTTAAAGTTACCCCCTGAACCCTACTAGCCCTCTAGTGTGCTGGCTCACTAGTCCAGTCCAGCCTGCCACTACAGACGAGTTTCTGACCCCATACGAGGTGAGAGCCATGCTCTCAGAGGACAGAAACAATGCCTGCAGTGGCAGGAGGTGTTTACACCTCCTCCTCCAGGAAGGCTAGTAAATCAGCATATCAAGTCAGGAAGCCTCACAGGATTCTGCTGCCTTTGGTATGCGACCCAGGGCTTCCCCAGACTGTGGAAATGTCACTTACTGGGCCCATTTAGCCCAGGACAGGAGAGAAAATTAGATATGCAAGAGGTGTGTTGCACTGCCAGGCTGGACACAACTCTAGGGTGGGCAGGCTGAAGTGTACACAAAGATAGGAATTCCACCATCTTGTGCGTGGTGTAATTAGGAATTCTGGGACAGGGTGATGACAACTCCCCAAAAGAAGTGGACATTTAGGGGATGGAGTGACCCCAGGGGTAAGTAGCCGGTTGTCTACTGCCCCTCACTCCCCTTAGCATCCCTAAATTGAGGATGTAGGGGAACCCCTGATACCAGGAATTCAGATTTGACAGACACAAAGAAGGAGTGGACTGAGAGATTGATGACCCTAGACCAGAGTAACTACTGACTTTGCACCAACCTTGCCAGTGTGCCTGCTGCACTGGGCCCTCATGGAGAAACCGACTCGTCCTGCCACTGTGCAGACTCCAAGAAACCCAGAGGTCTGCTGGTGCTTCATAAATTGCCAGAGAACTCCCTTGGAGTAGAGGAGCTACTTCTTGCAGCCGCAGGCACCAAAGAAGCAAGGTCTGGTTCACCGTCCTGCCGCCTACCGGAACTATCGATGCTGCAGCCACCCATGAAGAAGTCACTATACTCCTAAAGGTCAGACCCATCCTCCCTCCAAATGTGGGGATATAAGGGCCGACCGGAGCTGCGCAACACCAATACATGGGGTACCAAACATCTTTCAGCAATTAAGGCTTGTTTTGTCCAGACAGGACACCAACACCAATGGAGACCAACCTGCATGTTGAGGTACTACAGGGACAGTGAGACTCCATCAAGAGTGGCCCAGCTGTCCTGTTTGCCCCTCGTCTGCAGAAACAAGACAAAGTGAGAGCCTACGACCGCCACCACCTGACAAATCAAAGTGCCGCTGCACCTGCACCCCACAGCATGGGTCCGGGGGACATGATGGTGCCAATGGGGTCCTGAGACTCTCAAAGGCTGAGCCCACACTTGGACAAAAAATATTTATAATTTTAGCATCATCTCCAAGAGGAATCTGAGGCCAAACGTTTTTAATCATGTCACGGGTACCTATGTGATGAAAGTTATTCTTTTGGGTTTACCCTCAGACATTTTTAATTGGTCTTGAACCCTGTATTTATCCAGTTGGCAAACAACCTTTCGCTCCAGATGATGGTCGAGCCCACTCTGCTGGTATCTACCTTCGTGACAGTGGTGTGGGCACCAAAGAAGCATGCCACCATCACTGGTGGGTGAGGTGCCCACATGGAATGTCTTATGTAATCTGTGATGTCAATCAATCAATCAATCAATGACATTTATATAGCGCGCTACCTACCCGTAGGGTCTCAAGGCGCTGGGGGAGGGGGGGGGGGGTGCCGCTACTGCTCGAACAGCCAGGTCTTCAGCTTCTTCCTGAAGGAGAGGTGGTCTCGGGTCAGGCGCAGGTCGGTCGGGAGGGAGTTCCAGGTCTTGGCGGCCAGGTATGAGAAGGACCTTCCTCCTGTAGTCGCTCTTCGGATGCGGGGGACGGCGGCGAGGGCGTGGTTGGCTGATCGGAGGTGGCGTTTGGGAGCGTAGAAGTTGATCCGGCTGTTGAGGTAGCTCGGGCCTTGGTCGTGTAGGGCTTTGTGTGCGTGGGCGAGGAGGCGGAAGGTGATTCTTTTGTTGACGGGGAGCCAGTGAAGGTCTCTCAGATGTCCGGAGATGTGGCTGGTTCGTGGGATGTCGAGGATGAGTCTGGCTGAGGCGTTCTGGATCCGCTGGAGTCTCTTCTGGAGCTTGGCGGTGGTACCGGCGTAGAGGGCGTTGCCGTAGTCCAGTCGGCTGGTGACGAGGGCCTGGGTGACGGTCTTCCTGGTCTCGGTGGGGATCCACCAGAAGATCTTCCGTAGCATGCGTAGGATGTTGAAGCAAGCCGAGGAGACGTTGTTGACTTGTCTGGTCATGGATAGGGAGGAGTCCAGGATGAAGCCCAGGTTGCGTGCATGGTCTGTCGGTTTGGGTGCGGTGCCCAGGGCGGGAGGCCACCAGGAGTCGTCCCAGGCGGAGGGTGAAGAGCCCAGGATGAGGACCTCCGTCTTGTCAGAGTTCAGTTTCAGGCGGCTGGTCGTCATCCACTCGGCTACTTCTTTCATCCCTTCGTGCAGGTTGGCTCTGGCGGCGGCGGGGTCGTTGGTCAGGGAGAGGATCAGCTGGGTGTCGTCGGCGTAGGAGATTATGCTGAGGTTGTGTTGGCGTGCGATGGCCGCGAGGGGGCTCATGTAGACGTTGAAGAGGGTGGGGCTCAGCGAGGTTTCTTGAGGGACGCCGCAGATGACTTCGGAGGCCTCTGACTTGTACGGTGGTAGGCGGACTCTCTGTGTTCTGCCGTCGAGGAAGGAGATGACCCATTCCAGCGCCTTGTCCTGGATTCCGACGTTGCTGAGGCGCTGTACTAGGGTGCGGTGGCAGACAGTGTCGAATGCCGCGGAGAGGTCTAGGAGGATGAGGGCCGCTGTTTCTCCGTTGTCCATCAGGGCTCGGAGGTCATCGGTGGCGGCGAGGAGGGCGGTCTCGGTGCTGTGATTGGCTCGGAAGCCGGACTGTGAGGGGTCGAGGGATCCATTCGTCTCGAGGAAGGCGGCCATCTGCTTGTTGACGGTCTTCTCGATGACTTTGGCGGGAAACGGGAGGAGCGAGATGGGCCGGTAATTCTTGAGTTCGGTGGGGTCCGCTGTGGATTTCTTGAGAAGAGCGCTGAGTTCGGCGTGCTTCCAGCTCTCAGGGAAGGTGGCGGTGTCGAAGGATGTGTTGATGATGTCTCGCAGGTGGGGTGCGATGACGGCGTCGGCCTTGTTGAAGACGTGGTGAGGGCAGGGGTCGGTAGGAGATCCGGAGTGGATGGAGTTCATCGTACGGATGGTGTCTTCGGTGCTGATCGGGGTCCAGGCGTGGAGGGTGGTGGTGGGGGGTGGTTGTTCGGTCTTGGTGTGCGTTGGTTGGTTGTTGAAGCTGTTGTGTATGTCCGTGATCTTGTTGTGGAAGTATGAAGCGAGGGAGTTGCAGAGGTCTTGCGATGGGGTGATGTCGTTGTTTCCTGCGCTGGGGTTGGATAGCTCTTTCACGATGTTGAAGAGTTCCTTGCAGTTGTGTGCGTTGTTGTCCAGCCGGTCCTTGAATGCAGTTTTCTTGGCAGCGCGGATCAGCTGGTGGTGCTTCCGGGTGGCCAGCTTGAAGGTGGTCCTGTTGTCCGGTGTAGGATCCCTTCTCCAGACTTTCTCGAGGGCTCGGCAGTTCTTCTTGGAGCTCTTGAGTTCGTCGGTGAACCACGGGGCTTTCTTGCTGCCGGGTCTGCTGGGCGGGGTCCTCATCGGGGCGAGCTCGTCCGCGCAGGTGCTGATCCACTTCGTGAGGTTGTCGGCGGCCTGGCTGGGGTTCGCTGAGCTGGCAGGAGGGTGCTGGCTCAGGGAGGTGGCGAGCTGGTCTGCTGTGATCTTGTTCCAGCTTCTGCGGGCGGCCTGTTGCTGGTGGTGGTGGGTCGTCGTTCTCTTGAAGGTGAAGTGGACGCAGCTGTGGTCCGTCCATTGCAGCTCTGTGGCGTGGCTGAAGTCGATGTCTGTGCTGGAGGAGAAGACTGCGTCGAGTGTGTGTCCGGCGAGGTGGGTGGGGGTGGACACCAGCTGCTTGAGTCCAAGATTGGCGAGGTTGTCGAGCAGGGTGCTGGTGTTGCGGTCGTTGTTGTTCTCCAGATGGAAGTTGAGGTCCCCCAGGAGGATGTAGTCGGCGGAGGGGAGGGCATGCGGGCTGACGAAGTCGGCGATGTCCTCGCTGAATTGTGTGCGTGGTCCCGGGGGTCGGTAGATGAGGGTGCCTCTGAGGGTGGTGTTCGGGTCGGTGTGGATCTGGAAATGCAGGTGTTCGGCGGTGGTCAGGGTGTTGTCGGTGCTGGTCGTGAGACGGATGGTGTTCCTGTGGATGATGGCGATGCCTCCTCCCATCTGGTTGGCGTTGTGGTCCCTGCGGACGATCTTGTAGCCCTCTGGGATGGCGATGGCGATGTCGGGAGCTGAAGAGGCGTTCATCCAGGTCTCCGTGAGGAAGGCAACGTCAGGTGCTGTGGCGTCTAGGAGGTTCCAGAGTTCGACGGCGTGCCTGTGGACGGAGCGGGTGTTGAGCAGGATGCACTTGAGGTGGGTGCTGCTGGAGGTCGACTTGGCGGGTGCTGGTGCGAGGCAGGTCCGGATGCAGGTGAATTTGCAGGCGTGGCAACAGAAAGGTCCGTGGGTGCGTCGTGGTGTGGCTTGGTGGCAATCTGGGAGTCGGCCGGTGTTGAGTGCGATGAGGGTGGCGGCGGAGTACGTCAGGCGGGTCGGTCGGGGTCTTCGTGGGCCAGGGGTCCTGGCACTGGGCGCGGTCCGGTCGCGGACGGGCGCAGACGGGCTTACCTTTGGCGCGCCTTCGGCGCACAATCGGCGCGCCCGCTGCGCGTGACCGCTGCGCGTTCGCACGGTCGCCATATAAGGCGAAGTGCGCGGGTGGGCGGAGCAGCTGGGAGGCGGGAGCGGGGAGGGTACAGAAGAGAAAGGGGCGGGGCAAGTGGCGGTGGCGGGAAGCGGGGAGGGAGAGCGGCGAGGTAGGCGGGGAAACAGGAAGGAACCGAGTAAACACTTAATTACAGTACAACAGGCCCAGATGGGGGGGGAAACAAAACGAGAGAACAGGAGGAAGAAACGTTTAGCACAGCACAAAAATACCTAGAAAAATACAAGCACAAATGACGGACAGCGCAGAAATACCAAGAAAAATACAAGCACAAATGACGGACAGCGCAAAAATACCAAGAAAAATACAAGCACAAATGACGGGTAAAACAGAGGAGAAAAAAACACAAGGGGAGAAGCAAGGCGGCCGCGAGGCCGGCGGCGAGGCAGTAAGGCACAGCAAAGGGGCACACGCAGCAGCTGGTGGCCGTGCGGCGCGGGGGTGTCCCACAAGTGTCAGAGTCAGAGACAGCATCCAATCATGTCATTAATGCTGGGGCCGTGCTGCTGTTCATCATCTTTAATTCACCTCAGCACCCGGCCTTCTACATGAACCACATGCCCCCCCATGGATACATGCATCCACTTTAAGAAAGCGTGTGTCGCTCACAAGATCCTGCACTCCTAGGGGCCCCCATCTTGTCCAAACTCCTGTCCCCTTACCGACTCCCTCATCCATTATGCTCAGCCGATCTCAACATGGCAATTGTCCCTTGAATTAAGAGAGCCAGAGTTGGGGGACGCTCTTTTCGCGCCAAAGCCTCAGTTCTCTGGAACTCGCTTCCTCTTTCCATGAAGAGCACTGAGGACCACTTGCATTTCAGAAAAATCCCGAATACATGCCTTTTTCCAACTAGCATCCCTCTCTTATTTTCTCTCTGAAAGGCCGTCATATGTAGTTCATCCATCCTCGGCGTCAAGTGCTGGGAAACCCGTTGTTGGGTCAGCTATGTGCTTTACATATTGTTTTCACATAACATAAGACTACACTAACAGGCACATGAATCAACGTTTTTTGCAAGAGCAAACGGTGCTAGTTGCAAAAATCTGCAGTTTGCGCCCGCAAAAAGGGCTTCTGCGATGCATCAAACTGTAAGCCTCTTGCAATTTAAGAAATCGCAATTTATTGCGATTTCTTAAATTGCAATTGCATTTAAGGAATTGCAAATTGATATTCCTTAAATGCAATGCATGATGGAATTGCAAATAGCGATTTCGCTAATAGGAGTCACAAATTACCATCAATTTGAACTTGATGGTAATTTGCAAAAACTTTTAAGAATGCACTAAAGTGAATTTTTCAAAGTTGTTGGGTACACACACGCATGCCCATGGGGCATGTGTGTGCGCAACATGTGTGGACAGATCAATTTCAGGGGTGGAACAGGGTGTCCTTTTGACACCCTTGCACCCTTGAAATTGCATGCGCAATTTGCGAGTACCTATTAGGTACTCGCAAATTCCGCATTTAATTTCCCGTTCATTCCTATGGGCCTGTAGACCCATAGGAGTGAATGGGAAGGCATTCCTTAATTGCAACTCGCAATTTGCGAGTCTCAATTAAGGAATGTTTGGGAATCGCAAATTTTATAGCGATTCCTACATGCATAGGCTTTTGCAATTCCTTAATTGCGATTCCTTAATAATCACAATTAAGGAATCGCAAAAGCCTACATTGATGCATGTGCCCCAAAATTCCATATCCCATATAAATACCTACTGACCCGGTGTGTATGGATGTATAGAGTAAGGGAGGAGTGTGCGTAGGTACTTTACCCCCCTCCTCATGTGATACAGCATCACTGCTCGCACAGGCTCAAAGTAACATGTCTGCTCTTTTACAGGTGAAGTTTTGTTAGCGCTAGTTTCAGCGCTCATTCACCAGAGATGCCTCGTGACGCTAACTTATGTGTTCTTCAAATATTTAGGATTGGTCTACCTGTGTGCAGAGTAGAGGCATTGGGCATCATTTACAATCTTTACGGACAGGGTTACTCCGTCAGAAAACCTGTCCACCAAATTACAATCCCATTTCATCCCATGGAACTTGTAATACGGGGGACTGAATATCTGTCAGGTTTGTGATGGAGTATCCCATCCATTAAGATTGTATTCAGGCCCATAGCTGTTCTGCCTGATTCACAGGTGGGAGTGCAGGCTTGAATTCCTTATCCCTGAGAAGTGGAGACATTACACCTACCTAATACACTATTAAAAGCAAGGGACGTATGTATTTGGATGTATAGCATACATAATGTGATATGTAACTCATTCAACAAAGAGATAGACTCTAGGACAGGCACTAGGGCCAGGAAATACAGAGCAGAGAGACACAACAGTGGAACACAGAAACATAAAGTACAGGGCAGGTAAACACAGGCACCGGAATAAGGAAACACTGACAGACAGAAAGCAGCAGACACTAGAGCAGGGAAAAACAGGCACCGGAACAAAGAAACACTGACAGACAGAAAGCGCCAAACACTAGGGCAGTAAACACAGGCACCAAGACAGGGAAAGACAAATACTAAGGGAAAAAGACACAACCACAGACACAGAGGTAACAAAAACTCTGTGGCGAGATGAAAACTATAGGACGCCGGTGACCGCTCAGCCCTCCAGAGGGCTTGGTCGCCCCACTCACTGCTGGCGCTCCTGCCTGCCTTTGCCGCCTCCTGCCTGCAGATTCCTTCGCTCGCTGCCCGCTGCTCCTGGGAATTTCCCGATGCTCCTGGGAATTTCCCGCTGCCCGCTGCTTCTTGGAATTTCCCGCCGCTGCCTCCCTGCAGCCCCGCCCCCTTGTGATTCCATTCGCCGCCCCGCTCCCACCACCCAGCTGCTCCTCCCTCCCGGCTCCTTACTTATGACGCCCCCAGAGCGACCGCGCAGCGGACGCGCGCAGCGGGAGCACCGACGGAGCGCCAAAGGTAAGCCCGTCTGCGCCCGTCCACGCCTGGCCCGCGCCCAGCGCCAGGACCCCTGGCCCTCCCCGCCGAGGCAAGACGACCCGACTGACCTACGACGCCGCCACTCTCAACGCACTCAATTCCGGCCGGACCCACGCCTGCTGCCGAGCCACCCCGAGACGCACCCACGGACCCTTCACCTGCTGCACCTGCAAGTTCACCTGCCTCCGAACCTGCCCCGCACCCGCCAAGACAAACACCAGCAGCAACCACCTCAAGTGCATCCTGATCAACACCCGCTCTGTCCACTGACACGCCGTGGAACTCTGGAACCTCCTCGACGCTACATCACCGGACGTCGCCTTCCTCACGGAAACCTGGATGAACGCCTCCTCTGCACCCGACATCGCCATCGCCATCCCGGACGGGTACAAGATCATCAGGAGGGACCGCATCAACCAGACCGGAGGTGACATCGCCATCGTCCACAGGAACACCATCCGCATCACGACCGACACCAACGACTCCTTCGCCGCAGCCGAACATCTCCACTTCCAGATTCACACCGAACCTAAGACGACCCTCAGAGGCACCCTCGTCTACAGACCCCCGGGACCACGCACACAATTCAGCGAAGACATCACAGACTGCATCAGCCCGCATGCCCTCCCCTCCACTGACTACATCCTCCTCGGGGACCTCAACTTCCACCTGGAGAACAACAAGGACCGCAACACCACCGCCCTGCTGGAAAACCTCGCCAACCTCGGACTCAAGCAACTGGTCAACACCCCCACCCACTACGCTGGCCACACGCTTGATCCCGTCTTCTCTTCCAGCAAGTACCTTCAGCCACACCACCGGACTCCACTGGACCGACCACAGCTGCGTCCACTTCAGCTTCAAAACATCCACGACCCACCACCACCCGCAACAGGTACCTCACAGGAATTGGAGCAAGATCACCGCAGACCAGCTCACCACCTCCCTCAGCCAGAGCCCACCCGCCAACACAACGGACCCCAACGAAGCAGCCCGCAACTTCACACAGTGGCTGACCGCCTGCGCCGACGACCTCGCGCCACTAAAGAACCCTCCCAGCAGACCCAGAAGCAAGAAGGCATCCTGTTTCACCGACGACCTCAAGGACTCCAAGAAGACCTGCCGCACCCTCGAGAAAGCCTGGCTCCTCGACCGGACCACCGACAACATGACCGCCCTCAAACACGCTACCCGCAAGCACCACCAGCTCATCCGCACCACCAAGAAGAAATCCCTGAAGGAACGACTGGACAACAACGCCCACGACAGCAAAGAGCTCTTCACTATCGTCAAGGAGTTCTCCAACCCCAGCACCGGCACCAACGACATCACTCCGTCACAAGACCTCTGCGACTCCCTCGCCTCGTTCTTCCACCGCAAGATCGCTGACATCCACAACAGCTTCGGCGCCCCACCCACGCACCCAACCGTCGAACCAATGCCCCCCACCGCCACCCTTTGCGCCTGGACCACGGTGACCACCGAAGACACAGCCCGCACGATGAACACCATCCACTCCGGATCACCGACCGACCCCTGCCCACACCACGTCTTCAACAAGGCCGACTCCACCATCGCACCCCAACTCCGGAACATCATCAACGCCTCCTTCAACACCGCCACCTTCCCGGAGAGCTGGAAGCACGCCGTGATCAGCGCCCTCCTGAAGAAACCTACAACGGACCCCACCGATCTCAAAAACTTCCGCCCCATCTCGCTCCTCCCTTTTCCTGCTAAAGTCATCGAGAAGATCGTCAACAGACAGCTGACCACCTTCCTCGAGACGAACGGATCCCTCGACCCCTCACAGTCCGGCTTCAGAGCCAACCACAGCACCGAGACCGCCCTCATCGCAGCCACCGACGACATCCGGACCCTGCTCGACAAGGGGGAAACAGTGGCCCTCATCCTCCTGGACCTCTCCGCTGCGTTCGACACGGTCTGCCACCGCACCCTAGTCCAGCGCCTCAGCAACATCGGTATCCAAGAGAAGGCACTGGAGTGGATCATCTCGTTCCCCGCCGGAAGAACACAAAGAGTCCGCCTCTCCCCGTTTCGCTCCGAGGCCACCGAAGTCATCTGCGGCGTCCCGCAAGGATCTTCACTCAGCCCCACCCTCTTCAACATCTACATGAAACCTCTCGCAGCCATCGCACGCCAGCACAACCTCAACATCATCTCTTACGCCGACGACACCCAGCTGATCCTCTCCCTCACCAGAGACCCCGACACCGGCAGAATCTGCCAACACGAAGGGATGAAAGACGTCGCCGAGTGGATGAAGGACAGCCGCCTGAAACTGAACTCGGACAAGACGGAAGTCCTCATCCTGGGATCTTCGCCCTCCGCCTGGGATGACTCCTGGTGGCCCCCAGCCCTGGGCACCGCACCCAAGCCAACAGACCACGCACGCAACCTGGACTTCATCCTGGACCCCTCCCTCTCGATGACCAGACAAGTCAACGCCGTCTCCTCATCGTGCTTCAACACCCTGCGTATGCTTCGCAAGATCTTCCGCTGGATCCCGACCGAGACCAGGAAGACTGTCACCCAGGCACTCGTCACCAGCCGACTGGACTACGGAAACGCCCTCTACGCCGGAACCACAGCCAAGCTACAGAAAAGCATCCAGAACGACTCCGCCCGACTCATCCTGGATGTCCCCCGACGCAGCCACATCTCCAGCCACCTGAGGAACCTGCACTGGCTCCCCGTCGACAAGAGGATCACGTTCCGGCTCCTCATCCACGCACACAAGTCTCTCCACGACCTGGGCCCCAAGTACCTCAACGACCGCCTGACCTTCTACAAGCCCACCCGCCAGCTACGGTCCACCAGCCTTGCCCTCGCAGCCGTACCACGCATCCGAAGAGCCACCGCCGGAGGAAGATCCTTCTCTTACCTGGCTGCCAAGACTTGGAACTCCCTCCCCATCCACCTTCGGCTGACCCAGGACCATCTTGCCTTCAGGAAACAACTCAAGACCTGGCTGTTCGAGCAGTAGCATACCCCTCCCCCCAAGCGCCTTGAGACCCTCCTGGGTGAGTAGTGCGCTATACAAATGGCATGATTGATTGATTGATTGGTTTTACAGGTAGTAGGCCGAGAGATACACCTACACTGGGACACCAAAATGCAGATGTTAGGAACAAGAGACACATACTATAAGGCACTGTAACACAGACAAGGTGACTGACAGCTTCAAACGATGGGACAAGGAAACAGACACTGGGACCGATGGATACTTTTACTATTCTATTGTATTCTGTGTGGCTTGTAAGCGCATAGCTGCCTGAAGGCCTCCCAGCACTACAAAAGTCATCATTGTCGCCAGTCCGTCAGCAAGAGCTAATTATGGTAAAGCCAGGTTTCAAGGCCCAAAAAAAACAGAGCTCATTAGAAAGCTTGCGCAGTTCTAGGGGAAGAGTGTTTCAATTTTGGAGGCCTGATGGAACAAGCATTTGCAATGCAATCTGTCTCGCATTTGGGACCTTATATGTATTTAGCTATGCAGCACATTAGCCTGGGTGCTGAAACATCTACTGTTCTTTAACATGGAGGGAAAGTGAGCACCAAACTGCGTGACACGCCAGGTATGGAAACACATGGAGAGAAATATTGCCTTTCACCGGGAAATGGTAATGTCCAAAGCTCTGTTTTTACCATTAAATCGGGGCCTTCGGTGGTCATATCACTGAAAATACAAGATTTGGAAAAAATATTATTGTCTACGGGTGCTTATGGAAGACAATTTCTGTGGACTGGAATCCAGAGAATACTAAAGTGATTCTGGTATTTTACTGACATCTGCTGGTCATTTTCTATCACAAACGTTAAATAGAGGCAGTTGCCCGAAAAATAAATTAATTAAGTCCCTCAGTAGAAAGCAATTCTGATATTTTACTGACCTCTACTGGTCGTTTTCTATCAAGACAGTTCAATAGAGGCAGTTTAATAGAAAAAAAAGTCCCTAAGCGAAAGCATACAAGTCCTGGGGCTGATCTCCAGGGCCCACAAAGTACATACACATATAAGTATATACTAAAGTAAATACAAGAGGTCTCGAATGCTCGACCTAAAAAGGGGAAAATGCTTCACCACACTCATGAATTCCTATGAGGCTCTACATGAAAGGCATTTTACTTTCACATTAACAGACACAAATCTCCTCTGAACTAAATGTTCTACATCTGTCTGCTAAGCGCACACTGCCAAACATATACAACCGACTGATGGCGTTCTGAGAGTAAATGAAAGTGAGCCAAGATTAAGAAAGCGCTACAGCATCAGAATACTGATAGAAAGGGCTTCATAGAGGCTGATAACATAGCACACCTGCTAGCAATAGCATTTACAAGCACCCTATTCAGCATTCCAGCATTCAGGCATTATACACTTAATGGACACAAAGATGCATGTGTGTTAAGAGTAACAGGAGCGAGTTACTTTGTTCACTTTTTTAATAAATCCCAGCTGCTCAGAACATGTATAAAGCTTTAGGCCTCGCAAGGAGTATATGTTGCAAAGTCATCCTGTGCCCTGGGCATCCCCCAACATTTTGCTGAATGGTACTGGTGGTACCTGACTCTGACTGACCATGGGTTCTGCCTAACCAGGCCCAAGGCCAGTGCTATGCTGAAAGAGATACATTTAGAATACAGGGAAAATACCTACATACCCTTGGGTACACTATGGTATGGGGTACCCCTGTGATTTGAGAAATAATAGAAAATAGAGGAGCACTCCTGATTCTTAATCCTAGATATACCTCACTTTTATAATTACTTTATTTAACACAGCGTGCTGAAAAAGCTGGCATGCAGCCATGTCATGCCAGTGTCTAATTCATGATAATTCAAGTCTTAGGGCTTGACCTTTACGCACTGTTGCTAGTGAGCAATTGCTACCACAATCTTATAATCTGCGTTAACCCTTTTACAACATTAAATCAAAATATAATTAGCTTTACACCCAGCTCTTTTTTAATTCAAATAAAACAAACATTTATTCCAATGTAATTTACATGAGTTTCAGTGTTATTCAAATCTAAACACATTCTTGTAGAGGCCCATGAAGAAATCTTTTATCTGTGCCCTAAGACTTGAATTAGCACGTACCCCTGTGATTGCCATGACCTACCCCATAGGGCCCTAGTACATATTAGGGCAGTGGGATTGAAACTACCTATCAGTCCCTAGTATAAATAGGGCATTGCAGTTTTTTCTGCACTGGCATGTGTGCACTGCTGAAGCCTGAGGCCAGTTTAAAAGCAGTCCTGGGTGGCAGGACTGCTTTTAAAAATTAAATTTTGCCCACACTCGACTTTGGAGTTTGGGGCACTTAAAAAGGGATAACCTACAATGTTTGGGCATATTAGGAACCCCCAAGGTCTCCTCTAGGTGTCCCAGGGGTGGGGGGTCAGGTATTTATAAGGTAGACCCTTATAAAATGAGTTTTATATGCACTGGGTTAAGTGAAATTTCACATTTCACTCCCCACATTGTGAAAGTGCTGCCTAAATTCGAATTTGAGGCTAGAAGCACTGTGTAGGGAGGATCTGCAAAATTCCTACAGATTCAGAACCCCCAAAGTCTCCCCCAGTTGTTCCATGGGGTGGGGGTCCTGTAGATATAAGCCAAGTACTTATAAAATATGTTTTTGTAAGTCCTGGTGCTGGAAAAAGCAACAAGTCATTTTTCCCATTGTAAATCCCATGCCACCTAGGTTAACATGGCAATAGGCTATCTACTTATAACTCCTGATAAGTGAATGATAGAACTTCCATTCAAAGACTTACCAGAATGGTAGTGATGAATCCAACAATATCATATTGTTGAATTTCTCCTAAAATGTACAGACAAGAAGTTATAAGATGTTCTTGTTTGTATGTCCAGATTCAGCCTTCCAGTGTTCTGTCCTGATTTGTGAGAGTTAAGTGGATTAGCCAGGCTGCCTTGAAGAGATGATTAAGAGCCCCTGGGTTTAACCAGCTCTGCTCGGAGGGCAGTGTGCTGCTAAACAGGAATGCCAGGGCAGGGTGGAGGAGTCGTACACCATGGTCTTCAAAGGCAAGGAGACAGGCTCAGTGTCATTTACAACTCTACTCTTTTGACCCAAAGCCAGAGCTAGGATTAAGGCAAGAATGAGCAGATGTAAGGGGGAGAGTCTATGGAAAGTAGCCATCCTAGGGGTGTGTTTAGCCAGCTCTTACCTCCCTGCTGGAAAATCAGCCATTATGAATTTAGAAAATTTGGTGCACTCAGGCACAAAATAATGCCACACTCTACAGGATGTGATCATACCCTTGGGGAGTTACCCTGCTCCCATTGGTCAGGAGTAACCTCCTGCATAACCCAGAGAACTTGGAATAAGTACCTGAGAGGGGTAGAGTCCCTCAGATCTGCTGCTTGAAACGTAAAAAAGCAAGACGTTGCCGTGCTGAGAAGTTGGGGTGCAAATTCTAAGGCCTGTCCTCTGAAGACTGCACCAGCTGAAACTACAGCCCTGTGGATTACCTTGCTGTAAAAGAACTAAAGAGTCAACTCCCTGCAAACTAGAGGTTAACTGACCTCACCTGGAACATCACCACCAAGGAGCCTCACCTGGAGAACTACCAGTCGGATTTGTAAGGGTGGATTGTGGGAACTGAAGTCCTCAACTTTCGAGGACCATCTTGGAGCTTCCAGACCATTGGAGTAAGTTTGAGACACTTTGGGACCCTTTGGGGAACTTCAGGAAGAAGTTCCAGAAGTTTGAAGAACTTTGGGGCAACTTTGGAAAAAAGCTCCATAGGGGGACCGGCTCAACCTGGTCAGCCAAGCCGCCTGCCTTCAACCGCGAGCCAGCCAAGCCATCCAGGTTCATTCCGCTAAGAGCTCCGTAGGTCCGACTTCCAGAGTTTGACCGGGAGTAGAAGAAATCTGAGGCTGGCGAACCCTCCCCGAATCCAGCCTGGTGAAGAGCATTGAGGGACCTTGTGGAAAAAAAAAAAAACAGAAAAGATTCTAATTCCGAAGGTAAAAACTGTGACCTACCGATAGGGGTAGCCGCTCGGGGCTCCATCGCGGTCGGCCTGAAACGTTGACTTTCAGCCGGTCTATCGCGACCAGATGTCCCAATATGGTGCTATACGTTTCTAAGTGCTAGAACGTGATAAATCTTTAAAAATGTATATCTTCTGTTTCCTACATTGGATTTTTGTCGTGATGGTCTCAATTTAAAGATAAAAATATTTCCCATTTTTATAAATTGGTGTTGGATTTTTATTATGTGTTGTGTCTTAATTATTTACTGAATTGGGTGTTTTTAAATGCTTTACATATCTGTATTTGAAGTTAAGCCTGCCTGCTCGCAGCTAAGCTACCAAGGGTTGAGCATGGGAATCATTTTCTAAGACCTATGCTATGTCCTATCATGTGTTAGTGGCCTTATTGCCAATGGCAGACCTACATTTGCCCCCACCAATAACCCACTTTACAACAGTATGGAAAGCGGGATACAAATAACAATACAACTTGGAGTTTCCACCAGCATGTGCACCAAGATTCAAATTATTGTTGTCGATAGCCCATAAAATGCATCACAGACGGTTGTAGTTAGAAAGGTGAACCAATTACACATATACATGAGTTTAAATCGTAAATTTTGAAAAAACAGACAAATGCTGTAAAGTTATTAAAACACAAAACTGTGGATAAGAGTTGTGTGCTCAGTGTGTACTGTCCCTACTCTCTTGCTTCAGAGGGGAGTTGTCATGTTCTCAGAGTGGGCGTTGGGTAGGGTGGGCGGAATTTGCATAGCCTCCCGACGCAAAACTCAGCGAAAAGGTAAAAAATCTCCACGAGCAAGCAGAGTTCCGCCTACACGCAGAATTGCTTGTTCCACCCGTTTGCGAACGCTGTTTGCATGCTCGGGGGGGAAATATCTCACAAAACACGCATTTTAAAAGCGCGAACAAGCAAATAAATTCTGCGAAGCCGTGGATTGCAGAATTTTTGGCAATTCTACATTCTCTGCGAAACGTGAAATTACCCAAATTCTGCAAATTCCGTGAGTGGAACGTAATTTGCCGCCCAGGCCTAGCGCTGGGGCCCCTCACTGAAACTTGCAAAGCTGAATGATAAGGCATGCTCATTCCGAAAACTCACCCTAAGAGGTCAGACTAGAGGCCCACAGACAAACGCGTAAAGTAGGTAGAAACAGAATGAATACGTTTATGGTTTTTAGTTAATAAAAACCGTAACAACACAGATTAGATGTGCATATAAAAGAAATCCTTTTTTTAAATAATCAATTTTCTTTAAAGCATAGATTAATGTTACCACAATGCAGGGAGAAAAAAAATATATATATATATATATTGTTCTTCTTTGTAGTGTATCATTATAACATTTCTACAATTCAATCGTTGATACTCTTCTCCGTTATTATAAAGTGGGATGTGCATCAGTGTAAAATTCACTACTAGTTTTGTTTACAAAAGTATCCGCAGCTCCAAATGTCAACATCCCACAATTGTGTCAATATCATATCAATGTCTTATGCTCACAATGAAGGGCAATTCCTTACGCTGCTGTAAGCAGCTTGCAATTCTATTTGACCTTTTTATCGTGAAATTGTAAAAACATCAAGAGTTTGCAGTTTAACTGAGGGTCTGTGGGGTCCAGGCTTCTAATGATAGCTGTTCTACATGTGTGAATCCCTCTCTCATTTATTAGATGCTTTAAAAGAGTGCAGCGTACATTATTTAGTAAGGGACATATGGAGACCAAATGTATGAAGTCCACTTTTGGGGCATCACATAATCTGCACATTTTTGGTCCCTTATATCGCCATAGTGGTTTATCTGCCAAGGATGGCAGTACACCTAAGCATATGGCCAATAGTTTTTTCTTGAAGTAAGCCGGATAGGTTAGATGTAGATAAGTTGCCGGTTGCAATGTGACATACGTTTGAATTGTCATCCAGGCATGGGATTGCCGCTAGAATATGCTTTTATCATCAACTAGCTAATTCATTTTTGCTGCTTTATTCATGGCTTGGCAAAAGTAGAATGCATCGGAATCAAGTCTCAAAAGTCATCCATATTAGATATTTGTAAAGATGATAAAAAATATACACTAGGTACAAATGCAGAAAGACGTAGCCAGACTCGCCAAAAGTCTGTCCTAAGTGGAACAGCACCCCTCGCAGCCAGCTTTTCTTGGGAAACATTTAAAAAACGAGGGCTTTTGAAAAGCCCAACATAGAGGGGCTTTAACAAGCATTTTATTCTGACCCTCTGAGACCCCCCCACTCCAAATGAAGTGCTTCCAGCAGTAGATAAGACTGTCGACCTGGTTCTGGGGCTCCGGACGATAATCCGCACCGCTGCTCTCTGCAGCCTTTGGGAGCCACATCTACTGCGGATCTGCTGGACAGATCTGAATACAAATGATAGATATGATATTTCATTTGGTGCTTGGTAAAATCTATTTAACTTACTAGTGTGATATTTTCCACTCTGTGTTAATAGGATGTGGTTTATTGCTTCAATGGTGTGCGTATATATGTTTATTTGTATATATTTGTATATATATGTGAAAAGGAATTTTCCCTATTTTTGTACTTAACTGTGGGCCATTTTGTCAAATATTGTATGTGTTTTTAAATGTTGGTAGTGTATTTGTTAATGTTTGGTTTTGTCAATGATTATTACAGCCCTGACGAAGTTCCCCTTTGGCACTACTGGGAATGAAACGCGTTGGCTGTGTGCCGGTTTTTTAAGGATTGACTCAATAAAGAGAAGCACTTTTTGGAAATACTGCTTGCGTGTCTAACTCTTTACGAGTGCACCTTCCCTCTTTTCTTGAAAACTGAATACAAATGAGCCAGGCGGAAGTGCGGGAACTCGTCTCGGGCAAGGGAAGTGTGTGCGATTTGGGAGCTGGCTGCGTCCTGGCCCTGTGCAAGCTCGGCAGTGGCTCCTCGCGCACAGCGGCGCATTCACGGCTTCACCGAAAGTGCGCAGGGATTCCGGGGGAGGGTCTGCGGTATGTAAAGCAAGGATCAGGGAACATCATCCTCGGATGCCGGGGAAGGTGCCTGTGCCAGGGCCGCTGCATCAGCACCCACGCTGCAGACAGGCGTGGAGGGGCCATGCGAGCTACGGACACCGCGGGATGAGCTGAGCACGGTCACTATAACGTCCACCATGCCCTGTTCGCACAGCACAGGGGAGTCGCAGCGGGCCTCAGCCCCATCCCTGCAAACTACAGGACTGAGAGCACAGAGGGTCCTTTCCGAGGTCTTTACATGACGCAGACTTGACACTTGAGGCTGACTGATGCAGAGGCTACCCAGGATCTGCGGGCACCACTGGATCTCTCCCACCCCGCAGTGCACAAGGCGGCACTCGCCATCCGGAGCTCTCCCTTGGCAGGCCCCCCGCCCGCCTGCGGCTTCTGCTGTGGCCGCTGGCGGCTCTGGAGCCGCCAAGTCCCGCGCGGTGCTCATAGTCACTTCAGGGCCACATGAAAACCCCCGCCCCCCACATTACCATCATCCCGCAAATAACACCAAGACACGTTTGTTAAGATTGGGAAAATATGCTGCAGGTTTATTATTACATACAAGATTATGTAATCACGGTGGGTTATCTTACGGGCAATCCAAGGGCAGGCCGCATTCTCGCCACCTGCCCGCCTGCTGAGCCAATCAGCGCCGTGGCGAACCACCCAGCTGATGAACATTATGGTAATCATACTCACGCCCTTTGCGGGGCGTAACTAAGCAACCCCCGGTTGCGCAGGCCCGCAACCGCCCGAAGGACTACTGGGGCGCCGACTCGGATTCCTAGACCTCCCATGAGGTTCTAGGTTAGGCTCTGGCACCCCTATGTGCCCGCTGAAGTACAGTGTTGCACCTCTCTGTTTCCGGATTGCCCTGTAACTCCGCCTGCAACGAAAAAAGAAACACATTAAAACTCCCTCAGGAGCCCCCCCCTCAGCTGACACTCTTGGGTAAGCGGTAGGGAGGGAAAGAGTGTCCACGTCCACGCAACGTCCGGGGCGGCAAAGAGACCACCGCAGTGGCCTGAGGGGAAGATATACCTTCTTCCTGCCTGCCGCCCCCCGGACGTGCGTCACTGGGCCGCCCCCTCCACCAGGCGACTCTGCCCGGAGGGGGGGTGTCTGACCCTGTCTAGGGGCGGGGCGGCCCTCCGCGACTAAGGGCCCGCCCTCCTGATGGCCACCGGGTGGCCTCGGGCAGGCGCATAGTCACTTCAGGGCCACATGAAAACCCCCGCCCCCCACATTACCATCATCCCGCAAATAACACCAAGACACGTTTGTTAAGATTGGGAAAATATGCTGCAGGTTTATTATTGCATACAAGATTATGTAATCACGGTGGGTTATCTTACGGGCAATCCAAGGGCAGGCCGCATTCTCGGCACCTGCCCGCCTGCTGAGCCAATCAGCGCCGTGGCGAACCACCCAGCTGATGAACATTATGGTAATCATACTCACGCCCTTTGCGGGGCGTAACTAAGCAACCCCCGGTTGCGCAGGCCCGCAACCGCCCGAAGGACTACTGGGGCGCCGACTCGGATTCCTAGACCTCCCATGAGGTTCTAGGTTAGGCTCTGGCACCCCTATGTGCCCGCTGAAGTACAGTGTTGCACCTCTCTGTTTCCGGATTGCCCTGTAACTCCGCCACAGCCCATGCGATGGTCCCCGCCGCCGCATGGGCCCCCCACCAACCTATAACTTTACCTGCAACCTTTGCTCTGCAGAGCCTCTTTCACATCCAGGAGGAATAAATCTAAGCCCACAGGCGTGAGATGAATTCCATCGGCCTCATAATAACCTTTGACTTTGTCCTGAATCATATCGTGTTTGATGAAACCCAGCCCCCTCTGCTGTGTAAACTTCTTCATGGCACAGTTTATTTTCTTCCTGGTCCTCTCAATCGCCTGGCATGACTTAGCGCCTACCCACACTCTACGTGGTACAATTTCAGACCACCAAATCTCGCACTCACGCATGAGTCCACAGATGGCCCCAATATCTTCTTTCATTTTCTGGAGTAAAATAGACCTCCCCCAGTTCGTGAGGTCATTACCTCCCAGGTGAATAACTAAGTGATGTGGTGGAGATCTCTCTGTGGCTAGCGCCACCTGTAATCTGTACAGCAGACTATTCCAGCGCATGCCAGGAAAACCCAACCAAGTACAGTCCATGTCAGTGAAGCCCTGTGTCCAATGCCTGATCGTGGCCCACCGACCCAATCTGGCGACCATGGAATGCCCCAAGACCCACACTCTCGACCCTGTCAAGAAACAAACGCAATCTACATCAAAAGTTTATTTCGAAAGGGTGCACAAAACAATGAGCATCACATCTATGACCAAAACACAGCAAACATATGTACAAGGGGATTGATGGGGACCACAACAGTTCAAGGGCGAATGTACCGTTTATAACAGGATGACTCCCATCGCCCCACTTTCTGAACTTTCTCTGGCTGCAACCCCGCTTTGAATGCAGAGGTGGCCGCCCCAATACGGAAGGAGTGACTGGAGAACCGTTTCCCCTCTTTCAGCAAACCCGCTCTATCAAGGCATGCCAGCATTATTTTATCCATCTGGTACTTAGTCAATGGGGACAAATCAGCATGGATAAGAAGGTAGCCCTGGACAGCAGGACGGATCAAGAGAAAGGACTTGAGTGTCTCAACCGGGCAACAACCTGGATCCCCCAGGGGGGCCAGTAGGATAACCGACCCTTTACCAGCCTGATCAGTTTTGGATCGTCTAAGGGTGATGGACAGGCCTACTGCCAACGTTAAGTCTGCCACCCCTAAAGCATCCCCTGACACATCTACCTTTGAGCGTGCTACCAGCTCGCTGCTTCGGAATGCCCCAAAGAAGGCTAGGCTGAAGGCCGCTGAAAAGAGGGCAGCCTCATAATGCGAGTGAACTACAGACTGCAGGACCGCCAACATAGCTTTCAAAGTGGGGAACTCAATAGGGGACCTGGTGTCAGGGATCCTGGGTTCTTCTCGTGCCCACCCCTTCAGAGCTGCCTTAATTGCGAACGACTTGGTCGGATCGCCTACCCCTCTCAACCTCGCATCGTGACTGATAGCCGCCAAGTGTCCGCCCACCCAGGAGTGTGTTTTACCCTGTTTTTTGGCCCATACCACAAATGCTTGTACCCTGGCTTCCAGCGGTAAGACGGACAAACTCAAATCCGACGTGGCATTCTGAAAATTGGCCAAATGACTAGCGTAGCGCTTCCTAGTACCTGGGGCTAAGGACCTCTCCCCTAAATCCCTCAGTTCTCGTTCCACTTCAAGAGTCGCCACAGTCCTGGTGCAAAGGGGGTCATCTCTGTTCTCGCCTGGGGGCACGCCGCCCGGAAACGGTCCCACTGCAAACGAGAAAGAGCGTCAGCCGCGACATTACTGACCCCCGCAATGTGCCTAGCCCTGAATTCCAGATTGCACCGCAGGCTCCTATTCGCCAATTCCCTTAATAAGCAAAGGACTAACGGGCAGCTAGCAGTGAGGCCATTGATCGCTTGCACAACAGCCATGTTATCAGACCAGAAGAGGACCTTCCTGTTGGACAAAAGGGCCGGCCACAAATGCAACGCTACCACAATGGGGAATAGCTCCAGGACAGTTATGTTTGAGGTGATACCCCGCTTACGCCAAGCATTCGGCCACGCCTGTGCGCACCACAAGTCACCTAGTATTGCTCCAAAACCTTCCCTACCAGAGGCATCCGTGAACAAACTGAGTTCGGGGCTGTCCACCCAAGGTGACCTCCAAATGACTGTTCCATTAAAGTCCGACAGGAACTCTGCCCACATTAGCAGATCTTTCTTCAAGCCCGCTGAAAGCTTCACAAAATGATGACGCTTAACTACCTTAGCAGTGGCCCTGGCTAATCTACGAGCAAACACCCGCCCAACAGGAATGACCCTGGCCGCAAAATTTAGTTTGCCCAGGAGGCTCTGGATGACCCCCAACGTAGCCCTGTCCTTGCCTAGCAATTCTTGAATATCTCGTTTGAGATCCCGCACTTTCTCAGGTGGAAGTCTAGACACTCCCTCCACTGTATCCAATTCTATGCCAAGGAAGGTCAGAATCTGTGCAGGGCCCTCCGTCTTACCAGGTGCCAAAGGGACTCCCAGGTGTCCTGCCAAGGAAATGAAGGCATCCAGGCCCTCCCTACATTTGTGAGTGCCCTCCCTACCAATGAAAAGAAAATCGTCAAGGTAATGGGTCACAGCCGTGACACCATATTTCCAGGAGAGAGCCCATTGCAAGAAGGTACTGAATGCCTCAAAGAAAGCGCAGGACACCGCACAGCCCATGGGCATGCACTTATCAAAGTAGTAACCCCCTTGCCACTTGAAGCCCAAGAGATGCTGACTATCTGGGTGCACGGGCAGGAGACGGAAGGCAGCTTCAATGTCTGCCTTAGCTAGCCAGGCCCCTTTCCCCGCTCTCCTCACCAAGTCTATTGCCATGTCCAGGGAACAGTAAGAAACTGAGCAAACGCCCTCAGAAAGCCAAGAGTTCACAGAGTTACCCTCAGGGAAGGACAGATTGTGGATAAGCCTGAAGGCCCCCGGCTCCTTTTTTGGTACCACCCCCAGCGGGGACACCACGAAATTCTGGAGAGGAGGAGAAGGGAAAGGACCTGCCACCCTCCCCAAGGACACTTCCTTGACTATTTTCTTACCAACCACATCGGGGAGGTCCCTTACTGACTTCTGATTTTCTGCATCCCTAGAAACCATCGGTCCCTGGTAAGGGATGGTGAAGCCTTCAAGGAACCCGCCCGCCAGTATAGTCTTGTCCTTATCATTGGGATATGATCTTAGTAAGGGCAGAAGGTTATCAAGGACCACGGGGGAAGGACCTTTAGAGTGGCTTAAAGGGACCCCACTAACGCCAGGACAAGTAGCATCAATACCGCTGTGCCGAGGGGAGATTGCTGGCGTGGGGAGTACTAAGAGGCGTGAGCAGGGGGGCAGAGACTGATCGGTATTACTTGTCTTTGGAGGTGGTGCTAGGGGAATCACGCTTGTCGCATGCTGACCCGGGATGAGGCCCACTGCACTTACTACATACGTGAGAAAACCGGCATGCCTTTCCCCAGGAGCAATTACCTGCGTTGAACAACCTGCATGTGGCTGTGAAACCTTTTTTGCTATACTGTCTGTTTCCCCCCCCGCCGCGGCCTCCCCGAAACGACTGTTTGAAGTGGCTTTTGGTCTTGGACTGCTGTACCTTATTTGTATCGGGTTTCTTATCCTGAGTCACGGATTTCGCAACACCTTCCAATAGTTTGCCCTTACCCATGTATTGTACCCACAATCTCAACTCAATCTGATCCCATTCCAGCTCTGGACAGACCGCCATCTTCATGCGAAACTCACAATCATATCTGTACCATCCCAGACCGGTTGTAGAATCCGCTTCATCAGCGATCACACTTGCATACTGAAAAAGAGCCTGCGCCTGCTCAGGGAAGCGCTCTGTTATAACCGCTGCTAGCATAGAGAACGCTTGTCTCCAATTCTTAATGGTCTTCTCAGGCCACGCCTGAAAACGGACTTTCTTTTCCTCGTCCTTGGCACTCACTTTCCTGATATCAAACCCATGAACGCCCAACATAAGGAAGGAAAAGATATCCACAAATTCCCTACGCCATATGCATTCTTTAGCCGCCTGAGGGACCTGCCAAGCCAGGGAACACTTGCCAGATAACAAGGGTGCCATGGTCATCTTAACTGCTGGTGCGTGGAGGACTGACGCCACAACGGGGACTTCAGGCACAGCGGGGGGTGCGGATAACACAGGGGGCGCCGGAGCCGCGGGGGGCGCGGCTAAGACTGGGGGCACCAGCGGAGCTGAAAGTGGCACCGGGGCCACCGCAACCACAGGATTAGCCAGGACGCTCCCGAGTGCTGCAATGCCTACCACCCCTGGGGCAGGAGGCCCGCCCCACACTTGGGCTAACAAGGTGTCCGTGGGGGCAGTGGGCGTAGTGGCTAAGACTTGTGGCACCACAATAGAGGGACCTGCCGGAGGACTAATCTGAGAGGAAGCGGACAGAAAACTAGCTCTGACTTCAGACATGAAAACCGAGAGGGAATCCGTGAGCTTACCAAGGTCCTCTTTAGTGGCAAAGTCTGCAGCGGAACCCCCTGGGCGAGGTAGTATGGGTGAGGACTCCACGATCGCCGCCGGGGGGGAGGCGGGGGCATGTACAATCACATTCCTGACAAGCTCAACGGCCCTAGTTTTCTGTGGAGGCTCCGCTGGAAAGTCTTTACAAGTTGGCTTCTTAAGCCGTTTGGACCTGGTAAGAGTCTCTTCTACAATGTCCTGCTCAGGTGCGGATGGGGCTGTGGCTCTGGGAGGGTTGGCCGACAAAAGTTCGCTAGCCCACGCCACTCCATTCGCTTTGATCATCTCCATCAACGCCTTCATCTGAGCGTCCTGCGAGGGACCTAACCCCGAGTCATCGACCTGGGACGTCTGCGAAAAAAGGGGGGGGGACCCTTGGCTCTCCATGCCTATCTACGACTCTTTACCTGAAATAAAAATAACTGTGAGCGCCCAATCGAATAACGACAATAAAATCAGGCGGAAACGTAGCGAAATAACGTCCATGTATACACAACAATGCACCACACCAAAATAAAGTTGAGCAACATAACATGCCACCGTTGGCTTGCAACTGGTGTCCCCTCCCTAAACGTCCCCTGCCGCACTTACCACGCAAGAAAGATAATCCGGGTGCGCCGTGGATGGGGGGTGGGGTGGGGGGGGGGGGTTGCCGAGTGAGCTCCAAGCGTCTTCTGCGTGAAAGAAGAACAAAGACAATAAGCCCAACATTGCAAATAAAACAGCTGTTTGCCTCGAAGGGCTACCAAGCGTCTTCTGCAGGAAGGTAGAAAATTGTCACTAAGCCCAACATTGCAATAAAACAACAGTTTGCCTCGAAGGGCTACCAAGCGTCTCCTGCAGGAAGGAAGAAAATTGACACTAAGCCCAACATTTCAAATAAACAACTGTTTGCCTCGAGGGCTAGACGTGACTGTGGAAGAAACGGTTGCACGCCTGCACACTGCCCCATTAGAACCAGCACAACGAGAAAAGCAACCCCCAACTGCATTTGTCGCGATACCGTCGTAACCGCGTGACTACATACCTTCGTCACTTGCCGATGCTGCTTGAGAGACGACCTGGAGAACGCGTCTAGAAAAAGGGGGCCTGAAACGATTGGCAAGAGCAAAGCGTCACATTAGTACATGAAAGTACCCCCACCACGGTACAACCCCGCAAAATGCCTAATACACTCTGCCAGCCCCCACGCGCCACGTGTTGTGACTGCTACAAGGCACGCCACGCCAGCGTTTAGCCCCTCAGCGTTTAGCCCCTTACCATGGCTAGAGAGGATAATAATGGCTGGGCGCTCCGAAAGGCACGCGAGGACTGGCACACAGTTGGCTATCTTAGCCCTCGCAGGCAATAGCGTTAATAAAACGTAATACCAACATTAAGCATGACCAACCTTAAGTGCATGTAGCATCCCATATTAGTGTACCTGACCCCAAGGGCAACACAAGAATAATACATGCTTGAAAGACCCTCGCATAAACAGCGTCACCCAGTTATGATGACAAGCGTTATATGCTTAACACACGAGGCATATATCGCACCAACCAAATGTGCCTGAAACACGAACATTTAGCGCACCACACATCCAAGCCAGAGCATTTGCGTATGTATCATTGTCGCGCCAGAACGGTAGGTCCGTAGCGCGATCAAACTGAAGGTAATTCTAAAACCGGCATGCATGTTCCGACATTATCTATTCAACAATGAGCATCCGCCGACACCAGAGGAAGTAGTGCGGTACCACTTACTAAATAAGAAACATTTACAATTGCCTCAACCGGAATACCGCATTTACCGGTAAAACATTATCGAGGCGGAAATGAGCATCCGCCGATCATCAAATGTAGTGCGTTACACGCTGCAAACCAAGCGACCAGTGAAACTCCCTCACGGGATATCTCATGACATGTAAAACATTAAGCGCATTGACATGTTAAACGTTAATTTTTCCTGAAATGCGCATCAAATAACACTCCTAAAACGGAATAGCTCATGTAACTGTGAAACATTGTACAAGAAAACATTATCGTGCCGGGCAAGAGCTTCCGCCGATCAGGAGAAGTAGTGCGTTACCGCGTCGTGAAAAAAGCAACAAACCAAACCCCCTCACAGAGTAGCTCAATTACATGAAGACATTATAGGCGCATGTGCATGAAAACATTATCGTTCTTCAAATGTCCCTCAGTTAACAAACTCCCTCAAAATGTTTATCTCATTACATGAGAACATAGCCAGCGCATAACCTATAAAACATTATCGAGACGAATTCCTTGCGAACAAAGGAAAGGATTAAAATCCCTACAGCGGAATCGCGCGCCAAAAGGAAGGGGGACCGCATGGAGTCTGGGAAGGGGGGGGCCCGGTGCTTAACCACGCGGCCAGGGCTTGACCACGCGGCCCACGCCCGGGGTTCCTGAAACCGCTACTCGCCTCCTCGTGGGCGCCTGGGATGCGGAGGCTCAAGAACTTACCCGGCCAAGGCCGTCCCTCCCTACCTACCCCGAACACGACTAAATTGTAACGCGGGGTAGCCAGGCGGGCCCGGGCCCAAGTACCCGACCGAGGCCCAGACCCTGCCCCGGAGCACAAGGCCCCATCCGAAGGCCACCCCCAATACAGACGGAAAAAAAAAAGGGGGGGGTAGCCGCCCAAGAGCCCCAGAACGAGGAAGCGGGCGAGTCCGAACGTACCCCCGAGAAAGCCGCCAACCTGCCTGCCAACCCCCACCTCCACAGCGGCCCGACGCTAAGCGGGCCGCCTAACCAGAACTCGTGACCTCCGCAGGGAGGGAGTAGGCAGAGGGGGGGTAACGCAAAGGCAGCCCGAAAACACTCACCGGCGAGAGAATTCACGAAAGAGTGTCCACGTCCACGCAACGTCCGGGGCGGCAAAGAGACCACCGCAGTGGCCTGAGGGGAAGATATACCTTCTTCCTGCCTGCCGCCCCCCGGACGTGCGTCACTGGGCCGCCCCCTCCACCAGGCGACTCTGCCCGGAGGGGGGGTGTCTGACCCTGTCTAGGGGCGGGGCGGCCCTCCGCGACTAAGGGCCCGCCCTCCTGATGGCCACCGGGTGGCCTCGGGCAGGCGCATTCCGCCTAGCCCTGCTCCTCGCCGGACCCTGGCGACTCCTGCGATGCCTGGCCCGGTGGAGGACTTCGGCCCTCCCCCTCCTTGCTGCCACCAACAGGTGCTGCCGCTGGGGACAATGCTTCCCTGCACCGGAACTGCAGCGCAGGGATAAGAGCAGAGGGCTTTCTGCAGGAGCTGCAAAATCAGAGCACAAAAGGCGACTTCTTAAAACCCTTCCACTTCAAGAAATCATTCCAGCCGAAAAGCGTTACGGATACGATCAAATGTAAATAAAAAAATTGCATTGACGGGCTCTCAGTAACAAGCATTTGCAATGCAATAGGGCTCACATTTACACAAAACCTATTGCATTGGAAACAGAAGCGCGGGCGAGAAGGCACGAAAGGGAGTGGGGGTGGTGGTTGAGGGTAGGCCCCAGAAGTCACGGACTGTGGGAGGGGGTGGGGGGAGTCAGGGAAGAAAATAGTGTTAGGAGTAAAGGGGCCAGTAGCCATGCAAGGATAGAAATGATGACGACATGGTCATGAGGAGGGACTAACAAGCCTAAAACCAATCGGAAGGCAGCATTTAGCACCTAAGCCAATGAAAAAGATGGGCGGAGAGCGGGCAGAGCTTCCACGGAGCTTCCACACCATACTGAATACTGCATGCCTCGTAAAGCTAACAGCACTTGTGCGCTGCCGCTATAGACTCGACCTAAAAATGAGCGGCCACCCCAACGAGATCTGCTAAACTTGGGGACCTGTAACAAATAAGCTGAAGAGTATCTGAGTGACCTCTCAGGGATATAAGGAGTAGCAGGCGACCTTAGCGGAGCGGGTCCCTCTTGTGAAGTGACTGGTGCAGGATGCTGGGGAAGGGAAAGACAGACATTGTGGCAGAAAAACACAGAAACCGGAGCATCTAACACTGACACTTGGAGATGGAAACACAGATACTAAGACCAGGAAACACCAGCACCAGGACAGGGAGAAACAAATTCTAAGGCACAGACATACAACCGAAGGGGCAGAGGGACACAGATACTAGGCTAGGGAAAGACAAACATTGTGGCAGAGAAACACAGACACCAGAGCCTGGAACATTGACACTCGGAGAGGGAAACACAGATACTAAGATCAGGAACTACCAATGCGAGCACAGGGAGAAACAAATACTAAGGGACAGAGACACAACCAAAAGGGCAGAGTGACACAGACACTGGGATAGGGGAGAAGACATTGTGGCAGAGAAACACAGGCATTAGAGCATGGAACACTGACACCCGGAAAGGGAAACACAGATACTAAGATCAAGAAAAAAAACTAGTGCCAGCACAGGGAGACACAATTAAACAGAGACATAACTGAAGGGACAGAGGGACACAGACAGTAGACCAGGGAATGAAAGACATTGTGGCAGAGAAACACAGACACCAGAACATGGAACCCTGACACTCAGAGAGGGAAACACAAATACTTAGATCGAGAAACACCATCGCCAGGACATGGAGACACAAATACTAAGGAACATAGACACAACTGAAGGGACAAAGGGGCACAAAAAGTGGGCAAGGGAAAGACAGACATTATGGCAGAGAAACACAGACACCAGAGCCTGGAACATTGACATTTGGAGAGGGAAACATGGATACTAAGATCAGGAACTACCAATGCCAGCACAGGGAGAAACAAATACTAAGGGACAGAGACACAACCAAAGGGGCAGAGTGACACAGACACTGGGATAGGGAAGTAGATATTGTGGCAGAGAAACACAGACATTGGAGCATGGAACACTGACACCCGGAGAGGGAAACACAGATACTAAGATCAGGAACTACCAGTGCCTGCACAGGAAGACACAAATACTAAGGCACAGAGACACAACCAAAGGGGCAGAAAGACCCTGACAGTGGGCCAGGGAAAGACAGACATTGTGGCAGAGAAACACAGACACTGGAGCAGGGGACACTCGAAGAAGGAAACACAATTACTAAGATAAGTAAGCACAAGCGCCAGGACAGGTAGACACAAATACTAAGGCACAGAGACACAACCAAAGGGACAGAGGGTCACAGACATTGGGCCAGGAAAAGACAGACATTGTGGCAGAGAAACACAGACACCAGAGCATGGAACACTGACACTCAGGGAGGGAACCATAGATACTAAGATCAGGAGACACCAGCTCCAGGACAGTGAGAAACAAATACTAAGGTACAGAGACACAACTGAAGGGACACAGACACTGGGATAGGAAAAGCCATTGTGTCAGAGAAACCTTTTGTCTCAGGCGTTTACCCTATTAAACAAGGTGTTCCACAAGGCTCCTTCCTCAGTCCCCTTTTATTCAATCTCTCTGTCTAACCGCTGGCCGCGGTGGCTAGAAATAGGGTACTGACCATGGTCTCCTATGCCGACGACACTCAGCTGGTGGTGGCACTCTCAAGCAACACCAAGAGGGACGCCCTGAAATTTCAGGGCGACTTGGCAGTGGTCGCTGAATGGATTACGCCAACTGTCTCCAGCTGAATGCCAGTTAATCAGAAGTGTTGTTGGTGGGAAAGGACCATGGTCTATGGAGCCAAAATTGGTGGGCAAAAAGCATGGGTAGTGCCGCCCCTCACAAGCTAGCCGTCAAAAACTTCGGGGGGTGGTTGGACCCATCGCTTAGCTATCAAGTCCAAACTAAAAAGGTAGCGCTTTGTGCTCCTACGTGGGCTTAGACCGCTCCTGGGGTTCTTTGACCCCCGACCTGCCAGACTCTCATTCAGGCAGGCATAATGTCCAGATTGGATTATGCCTGTTCTCTGTATCTTGGGGCAAATAAGGCCGAGATTACTCGCTCACAACGAGTACAGAACGCAGCAGCCAGATCGCTGATTTGGCTTGCGCAGGTCCTGCCCGGTGTCAGCTTTCGGCTACATTGGCTGCCAGTGGCTAGGAGAATTGAATTTAAGGCTCTTTGCATCACTTTTAAAGACCTGAAATTCAACACTCCTAGTATCCTGGCCAACTTAGTCACTCCCTACGTCCCCACACACCAGCTTTGTTCACTTTGCAAGCACTTGGTGAGGGTCCCAAGGTTCCGGAGAGTGCGGGCAGGAGGCCGCTCCTTCCGCAGCAGGGCATCCCTCCTTTGGAACTCACTGCCCACTCACATTAGAAGCCATACTAACTATTTGGCTTTTAGGAAGGCCATAAAAACATATCTATTCCCCATTGTGTAGTTTCTGCCTTCCCTCCATGCTAAATGCTTTGCTGACAGCGTCGGGACACCCCTTTGCTGGGACAGCCGTTGCGCTATATAAATGGCAGTAACATAACATAACACAGACACGAGAGCATGGAACAGTGACACTTGGAGAGGGAAACACAGATATAAAGAACAGAAAACGCCTGCACCAGGACAGGAAGACACAAATACTAAGGCACAGAGACACAACCAAAGGGACAGAGGAACAATGACACGGGATAGGGAAAGACAGACATTGTGGCAGAGAAACACAGACACCGGAGCATGAAACAACGACACTCGGAGAGGACAACACAGACACTAAGGCCAGCAAACACCAGCACCAGGGCAAGGAGACACAAATACTAAGGCAATGAAGGGGGCAGAGGGGCACAGATACTAGAATAGGGGAATCCATTGTGGCAGAGAAACACAGACACCAGAACATGGAACACTGACACTCGGAGAGGGAAACACAAATACTTAGATCGAGAAACACCATCGCCAGGACAGGGAGATACAAATACTAAGGCACAGAGAAACAACCGAAGGGACACAAACACTGGGATAGGAAAAGCCATTGTAACAGAGAAACAGAGAAACAGAGTGTGACGGAGTCCCGGCGTCCCCCCCCCTAGGTTTCTTCCCCCCTGAGTCGCTACCTCATCCCAGGGTGGTCCGCACGAACACTTGCCGTCAAACCCCTCGGGTCCGCAACATTGCCGGAACAGTAACGATGACCCACAGTCCCCTGCCTCTCTCTCTATTCCAGGAACCAATCACGGACCAACAGCAACCGGAAGTACTACGCCGTGACCCCGGAAGTCCCGCCCTGGAGGAAGCGTCAGAACCAGTGAAAAGCGGCACGAACAGCGGAGGCGGGGTCGGAGAATCGTGGCAGGATACTCAGACTGGCCTTGGAGACGGAGAAGAGGAGCCAACCGAAGCAGACGAGTGGTCGGAGGATTGGTGGAACCCTTAAGGAGGAGGCTGAAGAGCGGCCGTAGCTCACTGGAGAGCTACGGCGGACCGCGTGAGTACCGTAAACCTCCCCGTGAGCACGCTAGGTGCTCACTGTACATATTGTATATAGTCTCCTCTCTTGTAGGCACCTATCACGTAGTAGACGCACTGTGAAATTCTGTAAAGCACTATCACCGTACAAGGCCCAACTCCCCGTCACGTCCTGAACACCCTTGCAGTATCACTGTCTTTATCCTTGCTACCGACCCTTTTGCCCGTACCTCCTTCCCTCACGACTCCTTCTGCTCTGCCCCTTCACTTCCCGGTGTTGGTAGTGGCATAAGTGTCGAGTCCCTGTTCGGACTAACGGTCCCTCTCTCTCTTATTGCTCTCCGAGGTATCTCCACCAACGGCGAAGACAGAGCACCCGTCCAGGACCATCCGAAGGGGATCGCGCCCACACAGACGACGGATCCGAACATCTGGAGCCCGCTGTACCCGTCCCTTGCGTGTCTCTTGTACTTCTAATAAAACCCATAACAATAGCACACTACCTACGGCCTCCTTGCCTGATTTACCGGCCCGCGGAAACCCCACGACCACACAGAGAAACAGAGAAACACAGACACCAGAACATAGAACATTGACACATGGAGAGGGAAAACAAAGCGATACAAAAGGGGATGATGGACGGAGCGTTTGAGCAAATCAAACACTCACCCCCAGTCAACTGATCTGGGTTTAATCCATCACCATTCTTTAGCTCATTCGGCCACCCCTGTTCAGACATGGCTATATGCAAATCAGTCTGACCCTGTGCATCGTGGGAACAGTCCAGCCCGAACTGCCAAGCCATGTCTTCCCTGGACCGGAAACAAGCATCCTGGGACCGGTTTGCTTGTTTCCGGTCCAGGGAAGACATGGCTTGGCAGTTCGGGCTGCACTGTTCCCATGAGGCACAGGTCAGACTGATTTGCATATAGCCATGTCTGAACTGGGGTGGCTGAGTGAAGTAAAGAATGGTGATGGATTAAACCCAGATCAGTTGACTGGGGGTGAGTGTTTGATTTGTTCAAACGCTCCGTCCATCATCCCCTTTTGTATCGCTTTGTTCGCCCTAAGTGTGGCAGGGTATGCTCAGACGTGAGTCCCTTGTTCACTTGGCCACTGGATTCAAGATAGCCTGGCTGATGCGGATATTGAATCCAAAACAAGTCCCAGGATGCTTGTTTCCGGTCCAGGGAAGACATGGCTTGGCAGTTCGGGCTGCACTGTTCCCATGAGGCACAGGGTCAGACTGATTTGCATATAGCCATGTTTGAACTGGGGTGGCTGAGTGAACTAAAGAATGGTGATGGATTAAACCCAGATCAGTTGACTGGGGGTGAGTGTTTGATTTGTTCAAACGCACCGTCCATCATCCCCTTTTGTATCGCTTTGTTCCCCCTAAGTGTGGCAGGGTATGCTCAGACGTGAGTCCCTTGTTCACTTGGCCACTGGATACAAGATAGCCTGGCTGATGAGGATTATGAATCCGAAACCGGTCCCAGGATGCTTGTTTCCGGTCCAGGGAAGACATGGCTTGGCAGTTCGAGCTGCACTGTTCCCATGAGGCACAGGGTCAGACTGATTTGCATATAGCCATGTCTGAACTGGGGTGGCTGGGTGAACTAAAGATTGGTGATGGATTAAACCCAGATCAGTTGACTGGGGGTGAGTGTTTGATTTGTTCAAACGCTTCGTCCATCATCCCCTTTTGTATCGCTTTGTTCGCCCTAAGTGTGGCAGGGTATGCTCAGACGTGAGTCCCTTGTTCACTTGGCCACTGGATTCAAGATAGCCTGGCTGATGAGGATTATGAATCCGAAACCGGTCCCAGGATGCTTGTTTCCGGTCCAGGGAAGACATGGCTTGGCAGTTCGGGCTGCACTGTTCCCATGAGGCACAGGGTCAGACTGATTTGCATATAGCCATGTCTGAACTGGGGTGGCTGAGTGAACTAAAGAATGGTGATGGATTGCACCCAGATCAGTTGACTGGGGGTGAGTGTTTGATTTGTTCAAACGCTCCGTCCATCATCCCCTTTTGTATCGCTTTGTTCACCCTAAGTGTGGCAGGGTATGCTCAGACGTGAGTCCCTTGTTCACTTGGCCACTGGATTCAAGATAGCCTGGCTGATGAGGATTATGAATCCGAAACCGGTCCCAGGATGCTTGTTTCCAGTCCAGGGAAGACATGGCTTGGCAGTTCGGCCTGCACTGTTCCCGTAAGGCACAGGGTCAGACTGATTTGCATATAGCCATGTCTGAACTGGGGTGGCTGAGTGAAGTAAAGAATGGTGATGGATTAAACCCAGATCAGTTGACTGGGGGTGAGTGTTTGATTTGTTCAAACGCTCCGTCCATCATCCCCTTTTGTATCGCTTTGTTCGCCCTAAGTGTGGCAGGGTATGCTCAGACGTGAGTCCCTTGTTCACTTGGCCACTGGATTCAAGATAGCCTGGCTGATGCGGATATTGAATCCAAAACAAGTCCCAGGATGCTTGTTTCCGGTCCAGGGAAGACATGGCTTGGCAGTTCGGGCTGCACTGTTCCCATGAGGCACAGGGTCAGACTGATTTGCATATAGCCATGTCTGAACTGGGGTGGCTGCGTGAACTAAAGAATGGTGATGGATTAAACCCAGATCAGTTGACTGGGGGTGAGTGTTTGATTTGTTCAAACGCTCCGTCCATCATCCCCTTTTGTATCGCTTTGTTCGCCCTAAGTGTGGCAGGGTATGCTCAGACGTGAGTCCCTTGTTCACTTGGCCACTGGATTCAAGATAGCCTGGCTGATGAGGATTGTGAATCCGAAACCGGTCCCAGGATGCTTGTTTCCGGTCCAGGGAAGACATGGCTTGGCAGTTCGGGCTGCACTGTTCCCATGAGGCACAGGGTCTTTCCTGAGGCGGAAAGCCGGGAGACGCTCATTTTTAGACTGTGTATATGGTGATTTTAAAACTTACTTGCTGCTACTTGCTTACTTACATCTCGAGGGCTCCGTGTAGCGGATCAAGCGCTCACGTGACGCCCTCCTGCCGGCTGGCCACGCCCACCTTCAGGCCACGCCCCCTTCCCGCCCTTCTTAAGCGCCAGATCTCGAGCGCTCTCTGGGTTCACATCTCCTGAGGCGGAAAGCCGGGAGACGCTCATTTTTAGACTGTGTATATGGTGATTTTAAAACTTACTTGCTGCTACTTGCTTACTTACATCTCGAGGGCTCCGTGTAGCGGATCAAGCGCTCACGTGACGCCCTCCTGCCGGCTGGCCACGCCCACCTTCAGGCCACGCCCCCTTCCCGCCCTTACGGCCACCTATAACAATGTGCCATTTTAGAACGCGCAGCGGACGAGCGCAGCGGGAGCGCCGACTTCGCGCCGAAGTCGCGCATAAGTCAAGCCCGTCTGCGCCCGTCCGCGGCCGGACGGGGCCAGGGGCACGTCACTATGCCAAATTTCTGTCCTACACGTCTAAGGACCTCGTCGCCCTCCAAGGCCCCTGGCCTCTCCCGGATTCCGTCCATAGACTCGTCTCTGCACTAGGCCTTGCCCCCACCCTCCCTACACCTCCGCTTCCCCCGCTACGTACCCCCCTGTCACCCTGCCCCCCCCTCGCCGATCCCCGCCCTACGACCCCAGCACTATCTGTCATCCTACTTAATACCAGGTCAGCGGTCAAGCACCATCACGAGTTGTACGTCCTACTCGATTCTGAGAAACCGGACTTACTGCTCCTGACCGAAACCTGGTACTGCGACTCCTCCCTCCCCGTTCTCCTAGCTACCCTTCCGCCTTCCTATGTGGCCCTACGTGCCGATCGCCCGGCGGGCAGGGCTGGCGGTGGGGTAGCCTTAATCGCCAGGTCCGATCTGCACTTTCTATCACTTCCTTTTCCTCCTATGCTCCCTGCTGACTTCTTAGTAGTCCGCTCCCTCCTATCCTCCCCTCCCATCACTTGCCTTCTTGTGTACCGTCCTCCTCAGCCCTCTCCTTCATTTCTACCAGCTTTTCAAGACCTACTGGCCAATCTGGTGGTCAATTATGCCTCGGTCTTGGTGCTGGGGGATTTTAATTATTGGCCCGCTGACCCACACGAGTGCCCGGCCTCAAAGGAATTTACAGAATCCTTACTATCTCTCAACTTCACCTCACATATAACTGACCCCACTCACTCCCACGGGCACACACTTGACCAGGTCTGGTCGCTCAACCTTCCATTGGCCTCGGTGGCTGTCTCTCCATGCCCCTGGTCCGACCATGCCCTCATCTCCTTCTCCATCCTCCACAACCCTATTTCCAGAACACCGCGTGCCAAAAACACCTGGGCACGGAACTGGAACAGGCTGGATCTCCCCTCCTTGACCTCCCTGCTCCGTAATTCCATTCCCTCCTTCTCTGGCCTATCATCTGCCTCTCAAGCCAAGGCCATAAACACCTGGCTGGCGGGAGGTTGTGACTCAGTGGCTCCCCTACGTCGCATTTCAATCCGTCGACTTAAGGACTCCAATAGATGGTTTAATGACCACCTAAAAGAACTCAAACTGAGCACCCGACGGGCGGAGAGGCAGTGGAGGAAAGATTATAGCCTTTCATCTAAAACTCACTTCCTGGCATCACTGGCTAAATATAAATCAGCAATCCTGGCTGCAAAAACCGACCACTTCTCTACGAAAATAGCGTCTGCCGATAACAAACCCAGGGTAATCTTTGGCATTGTGAATGACCTGGCATTCTCGGACCGAACCTCGTCCCAAATCCCTCCCTCCCAGCCCCTCTGTGATCAACTCAATCACTATTTCTTGGACAAAATCACAACTATCAAGGCCAATATCCCTTCACCCTCGTCTGCTTTTGTTGATCCCTCCCCCCCCACTGTCCTAAACCCCCTCACCTTCATCCCTCCCTTCACTCAGGAATCTTTTCTGGCAATACTCCCTAAAGTTAAGTCGGGGTCTCCGGCGGACGTCTGCCCCGCACGCATCCTACAGCAAATATACTCTAGCTGCCCTGATCCCCCTATCGCCTTTCTCAATAGCTCTTTGGCTCAGGGTGTCGTGACCCCTGCACTCAAGGCCGCCACCATAGTGCCTCTGCTGAAGAAACCCGGAGCGGACCCGTCCATTTCGGCTAACTTTCGCCCCATCTCCCTGCTGCCCTTCCTGGGCAAGGTGATGGAACGCCATGTCACCGCGGTACTGAGCGCTCACACCGAGGCGAATGGGGGGCTGGCCTCTCGCCAGGCAGGTTTCCGCCCTAGGCACTCGACCGAATCGGTCGTAGTTTCAGTCCTAGACAACCTCAGAAAGGGCATGGATGACAACAACCACCAGGCACTGGTCCTCCTCGATCTCTCCGCCGCCTTTGACACGGTGGACCACACCATCCTACTTGCCCGTGTCAAGGCGGCCGGTATCGGGGGGTCAGCTCTGGTCTGGCTCTCCTCCTTTCTGAGGGACCGCACTCAGGCGGTCCGTCTGGGCGATTTCACCTCCACCCCTCTCCCTGTCACCTGTGGTGTTCCCCAGGGTTCCTCTCTCTCTCCCTTACTCTTTAATCTCTATATCTTTCCTCTTATCTACGCACTCCAGCAGCTGGAGGTCACTGTTTATAACTATGCGGACGACCTCCAGCTCATCTTTGATCTGTCCCCCTCTCCTCTCTCGGTCTCTAATTTTCAGTCGACTATGACATTTATCAGGGACTGGATGAACCACAACCACCTTAAACTGAACCCCGACAAGACCGAGTTGGTTCTTACTGGTGGTTCATCCAGCCCCTGGAATTCTCTTTTCTGGCCCCCCTCTCTTGGCCCGGCACCATCCCCCTCCACTGTGGTCAAGACACTGGGTGTTAAAATGAATAATCAGCTCACTCTTCACTCACAAATTAGTTCCGTGGTTTCCTCCTGTTTCCTCACTCTCCGAACTATCCGCTCTGTCTCCCGCTTTTTCTCTCCCCAGGCACTTAAGATCATCATAGCCGCCCTGGTAATCTCACGATTGGACTACGCCAACGCCCTCTATCATGGCATTCCAGCGTATAGCCTGCGTAGACTCCAAACCATCCAGAACCAGGCGGCCAGGCTGATATACGGCCTTCCACGCTATCACCACTCCACCCCCCTTCTAAAAGAGCTTCACTGGCTCCCCGTGAAACAACGCTCCCTGTTTAAGATAGGATGCATGGTTTTTCAGGCCCGCCAGGGCACTGCCCCCGCCTTCATCGCCTCACTAATTAAACCCTACGTCCCCGCTAGAAATCTTCGGTCTTCCTCCAAGTCCCTTCTTCAGATCCCCCGCTTCTCACGCAAAAAATGGGGCGGTTCTAACTTCTCAACTCTGGCTCCTACCTTCTGGAACTCACTTCCAGACAATCTCCGTTCTGCTACCCAGTATCTCTCTTTCCGTAGAGACCTGAAAACGTTCCTCTTCAGCCAGGCTTTCCCCGCCTAATACTTATCCCATCCTTCCTTGGTCTTTCTCCCTCAGTTCTGAACCTCCAGCGCCAAGAAACCGCAAGGTGTACGCCGCGCTCTACAAGTGTTTTAAATTAGAAATTAGAAATTAGATTTGCATATAGCCATGTCTGAACTGGGGTGGCTGAGTGAACTAAAGAATGGTGATGGATTAAACCCAGATCAGTTGCCTGGGGGTGAGTGTTTGATTTGTTCAAACGCTCCGTCCATCATCCCCTTTTGTATCGCTTTGTTCGCCCTATGTGTGGCAGGGTATGCTCAGACGTGAGTCCCTTGTTCACTTGGCCACTGGATTCAAGATAGCCTGGCTGATGAGGATTGTGAATCCGAAACCGGTCCCAGGATGCTTGTTTCCGGTCCAGGGAAGACATGGCTAGGCAGTTCGGGCTGCACTGTTCCCATGAGGCACAGGGTCAGACTGATTTGCATATAGCCATGTCTGAACTGGGGTGGCTGAGTGAACTAAAGAATGGTGATGGATTAAACCCAGATCCGTTGACTGGGGGTGAGTGTTTGATTTGTTCAAACGCTCCGTCCATCATCCCCTTTTGTATCGCTTTGTTCGCCCTAAGTGTGGCAGGGTATGCTCAGACGTGAGTCCCTTGTTCACTTGGCCACTGGATTCAAGATAGCCTGGCTGATGAGGATTATGAATCCAAAAATGGTCCCAGGATGCTTGTTTCCGGTCCAGGGAAGACATGGCTTGGCAGTTCGGGCTGCACTGTTCCCATGAGGCACAGGGTCAGACTGATTTGCATATAGCCATGTCTGAACTGGGGTGGCTGAGTGAACTAAAGAATGGTGATGGATTAAACCCAGATCAGTTGACTGGGGGTGAGTGTTTGATTTGTTCAAACGCTCCGTCCATCATCCCCTTTTGTATCGCTTTGTTCGCCCTAAGTGTGGCAGGGTATGCTCAGACGTGAGTCCCTTGTTCACTTGGCCACTGGATACAAGATAGCCTGGCTGATGAGGATTATGAATCCAAAAATGGTCCCAGGATGCTTGTTTCCGGTCCAGGGAAGACATGGCTTGGCAGTTCGGGCTGCACTGTTCCCATGAGGCACAGGGTCAGACTGATTTGCATATAGCCATGTCTGAACTGGGGTGGCTGAGTGAACTAAAGAATGGTGATGGATTAAACCCAGATCAGTTGACTGGGGGTGAGTGTTTGATTTGTTCAAACGCTCCGTCCATCATCCCCTTTTGTATCGCTTTGTTCGCCCTAAGTGTGGCAGGGTATGCTCAGACGTGAGTCCCTTGTTCACTTGGCCACTGGATTCAAGATAGCCTGGCTGATGCGGATATTGAATCCAAAACAAGTCCCAGGATGCTTGTTTCCGGTCCAGGGAAGACATGGCTTGGCAGTTCGGGCTGCACTGTTCCCATGAGGCACAGGGTCAGACTGATTTGCATATAGCCATGTTTGAACTGGGGTGGCTGAGTGAACTAAAGAATGGTGATGGATTAAACCCAGATCAGTTGACTGGGGGTGAGTGTTTGATTTGTTCAAACGCACCGTCCATCATCCCCTTTTGTATCGCTTTGTTCGCCCTAAGTGTGGCAGGGTATGCTCAGACGTGAGTCCCTTGTTCACTTGGCCACTGGATACAAGATAGCCTGGCTGATGAGGATTATGAATCCGAAACCGGTCCCAGGATGCTTGTTTCCGGTCCAGGGAAGACATGGCTTGGCAGTTCGAGCTGCACTGTTCCCATGAGGCACAGGGTCAGACTGATTTGCATATAGCCATGTCTGAACTGGGGTGGCTGGGTGAACTAAAGATTGGTGATGGATTAAACCCAGATCAGTTGACTGGGGGTGAGTGTTTGATTTGTTCAAACGCTTCGTCCATCATCCCCTTTTGTATCGCTTTGTTCGCCCTAAGTGTGGCAGGGTATGCTCAGACGTGAGTCCCTTGTTCACTTGGCCACTGGATTCAAGATAGCCTGGCTGATGAGGATTATGAATCCGAAACCGGTCCCAGGATGCTTGTTTCCGGTCCAGGGAAGACATGGCTTGGCAGTTCGGGCTGCACTGTTCCCATGAGGCACAGGGTCAGACTGATTTGCATATAGCCATGTCTGAACTGGGGTGGCTGAGTGAACTAAAGAATGGTGATGGATTGCACCCAGATCAGTTGACTGGGGGTGAGTGTTTGATTTGTTCAAACGCTCCGTCCATCATCCCCTTTTGTATCGCTTTGTTCGCCCTAAGTGTGGCAGGGTATGCTCAGACGTGAGTCCCTTGTTCACTTGGCCACTGGATTCAAGATAGCCTGGCTGATGAGGATTATGAATCCGAAACCGGTCCCAGGATGCTTGTTTCCAGTCCAGGGAAGACATGGCTTGGCAGTTCGGCCTGCACTGTTCCCATAAGGCACAGGGTCAGACTGATTTGCATATAGCCATGTCTGAACTGGGGTGGCTGAGTGAAGTAAAGAATGGTGATGGATTAAACCCAGATCAGTTGACTGGGGGTGAGTGTTTGATTTGTTCAAACGCTCCGTCCATCATCCCCTTTTGTATCGCTTTGTTCGCCCTAAGTGTGGCAGGGTATGCTCAGACGTGAGTCCCTTGTTCACTTGGCCACTGGATTCAAGATAGCCTGGCTGATGCGGATATTGAATCCAAAACAAGTCCCAGGATGCTTGTTTCCGGTCCAGGGAAGACATGGCTTGGCAGTTCGGGCTGCACTGTTCCCATGAGGCACAGGGTCAGACTGATTTGCATATAGCCATGTCTGAACTGGGGTGGCTGCGTGAACTAAAGAATGGTGATGGATTAAACCCAGATCAGTTGACTGGGGGTGAGTGTTTGATTTGTTCAAACGCTCCGTCCATCATCCCCTTTTGTATCGCTTTGTTCGCCCTAAGTGTGGCAGGGTATGCTCAGACGTGAGTCCCTTGTTCACTTGGCCACTGGATTCAAGATAGCCTGGCTGATGAGGATTGTGAATCCGAAACCGGTCCCAGGATGCTTGTTTCCGGTCCAGGGAAGACATGGCTTGGCAGTTCGGGCTGCACTGTTCCCATGAGGCACAGGGTCAGACTGATTTGCATATAGCCATCTCTGAACTGGGGTGGCTGAGTGAACTAAAGAATGGTGATGGATTAAACCCAGATCAGTTGCCTGGGGGTGAGTGTTTGATTTGTTCAAACGCTCCGTCCATCATCCCCTTTTGTATCGCTTTGTTCGCCCTATGTGTGGCAGGGTATGCTCAGACGTGAGTCCCTTGTTCACTTGGCCACTGGATTCAAGATAGCCTGGCTGATGAGGATTGTGAATCCGAAACCGGTCCCAGGATGCTTGTTTCCGGTCCAGGGAAGACATGGCTTGGCAGTTCGGGCTGCACTGTTCCCATGAGGCACAGGGTCAGACTGATTTGCATATAGCCATGTCTGAACTGGGGTGGCTTAGTGAACTAAAGAATGGTGATGGATTAAACCCAGATCCGTTGACTGGGGGTGAGTGTTTGATTTGTTCAAACGCTCCGTCCATCATCCCCTTTTGTATCGCTTTGTTCGCCCTAAGTGTGGCAGGGTATGCTCAGACGTGAGTCCCTTGTTCACTTGGCCACTGGATTCAAGATAGCCTGGCTGATGAGGATTATGAATCCAAAAATGGTCCCAGGATGCTTGTTTCCGGTCCAGGGAAGACATGGCTTGGCAGTTCGGGCTGCACTGTTCCCATGAGGCACAGGGTCAGACTGATTTGCATATAGCCATGTCTGAACTGGGGTGGCTGAGTGAACTAAAGAATGGTGATGGATTAAACCCAGATCAGTTGACTGGGGGTGAGTGTTTGATTTGTTCAAACGCTCCGTCCATCATCCCCTTTTGTATCGCTTTGTTCGCCCTAAGTGTGGCAGGGTATGCTCAGACGTGAGTCCCTTGTTCACTTGGCCACTGGATTCAAGATAGCCTGGCTGATGAGGATTATGAATCCGAAACCGGACCCAGGATGCTTGTTTCCGGTCCAGGGAAGACATGGCTTGGCAGTTCGGGCTGCACTGTTCCCATGAGGCACAGGGTCAGACTGATTTGCATATAGCCATGTCTGAACTGGGGTGGCTGAGTGAACTAAAGAATGGTGATGGATTAAACCCAGATCAGTTGACTGGGGGTGAGTGTTTGATTTGTTCAAACGCTCCGTCATTCATCCCCTTTTGTATCGCTTTGTTCGCACTAAGTGTGGCAGGGTATGCTCAGACGTGAGTCCCTTGTTCACTTGGCCACTGGATTCAAGATAGCCTGGCTGATGCGGATATTGAATCCAAAACAAGTCCCAGGATGCTTGTTTCCGGTCCAGGGAAGACATGGCTTGGCAGTTCGGGCTGCACTGTTCCCATGAGGCACAGGGTCAGACTGATTTGCATATAGCCATGTTTGAACTGGGGTGGCTGAGTGAACTAAAGAATGGTGATGGATTAAACCCAGATCAGTTGACTGGGGGTGAGTGTTTGATTTGTTCAAACGCACCGTCCATCATCCCCTTTTGTATCGCTTTGTTCGCCCTAAGTGTGGCAGGGTATGCTCAGACGTGAGTCCCTTGTTCACTTGGCCACTGGATACAAGATAGCCTGGCTGATGAGGATTATGAATCCGAAACCGGTCCCAGGATGCTTGTTTCCGGTCCAGGGAAGACATGGCTTGGCAGTTCGAGCTGCACTGTTCCCATGAGGCACAGGGTCAGACTGATTTGCATATAGCCATGTCTGAACTGGGGTGGCTGGGTGAGCTAAAGATTGGTGATGGATTAAACCCAGATCAGTTGACTGGGGGTGAGTGTTTGATTTGTTCAAACGCTTCGTCCATCATCCCCTTTTGTATCGCTTTGTTCGCCCTAAGTGTGGCAGGGTATGCTCAGACGTGAGTCCCTTGTTCACTTGGCCACTGGATTCAAGATAGCCTGGCTGATGAGGATTATGAATCCGAAACCGGTCCCAGGATGCTTGTTTCCGGTCCAGGGAAGACATGGCTTGGCAGTTCGGGCTGCACTGTTCCCATGAGGCACAGGGTCAGACTGATTTGCATATAGACATGTCTGAACTGGGGTGGCTGAGTGAACTAAAGAATGGTGATGGATTGCACCCAGATCAGTTGACTGGGGGTGAGTGTTTGATTTGTTCAAACGCTCCGTCCATCATCCCCTTTTGTATCGCTTTGTTCGCCCTAAGTGTGGCAGGGTATGCTCAGACGTGAGTCCCTTGTTCACTTGGCCACTGGATTCAAGATAGCCTGGCTGATGAGGATTATGAATCCGAAACCGGTCCCAGGATGCTTGTTTCCAGTCCAGGGAAGACATGGCTTGGCAGTTCGGCCTGCACTGTTCCCATAAGGCACAGGGTCAGACTGATTTGCATATAGCCATGTCTGAACTGGGGTGGCTGAGTGAAGTAAAGAATGGTGATGGATTAAACCCAGATCAGTTGACTGGGGGTGAGTGTTTGATTTGTTCAAACGCTCCGTCCATCATCCCCTTTTGTATCGCTTTGTTCGCCCTAAGTGTGGCAGGGTATGCTCAGACGTGAGTCCCTTGTTCACTTGGCCACTGGATTCAAGATAGCCTGGCTGATGCGGATATTGAATCCAAAACAAGTCCCAGGATGCTTGTTTCCGGTCCAGGGAAGACATGGCTTGGCAGTTCGGGCTGCACTGTTCCCATGAGGCACAGGTTCAGACTGATTTGCATATAGCCATGTCTGAACTGGGGTGGCTGCGTGAACTAAAGAATGGTGATGGATTAAACCCAGATCAGGTGACTGGGGGTGAGTGTTTGATTTGTTCAAACGCTCCGTCCATCATCCCCTTTTGTATCGCTTTGTTCGCCCTAAGTGTGGCAGGGTATGCTCAGACGTGAGTCCCTTGTTCACTTGGCCACTGGATTCAAGATAGCCTGGCTGATGAGGATTGTGAATCCGAAACCGGTCCCAGGATGCTTGTTTCCGGTCCAGGGAAGACATGGCTTGGCAGTTCGGGCTGCACTGTTCCCATGAGGCACAGGGTCAGACTGATTTGCATATAGCCATGTCTGAACTGGGGTGGCTGAGTGAACTAAAGAATGGTGATGGATTAAACCCAGATCAGTTGCCTGGGGGTGAGTGTTTGATTTGTTCAAACGCTCCGTCCATCATCCCCTTTTGTATCGCTTTGTTCGCCCTATGTGTGGCAGGGTATGCTCAGACGTGAGTCCCTTGTTCACTTGGCCACTGGATTCAAGATAGCCTGGCTGATGAGGATTGTGAATCCGAAACCGGTCCCAGGATGCTTGTTTCCGGTCCAGGGAAGACATGGCTTGGCAGTTCGGGCTGCACTGTTCCCATGAGGCACAGGGTCAGACTGATTTGCATATAGCCATGTCTGAACTGGGGTGGCTGAGTGAACTAAAGAATGGTGATGGATTAAACCCAGATCCGTTGACTGGGGGTGAGTGTTTGATTTGTTCAAACGCTCCGTCCATCATCCCCTTTTGTATCGCTTTGTTCGCCCTAAGTGTGGCAGGGTATGCTCAGACGTGAGTCCCTTGTTCACTTGGCCACTGGATTCAAGATAGCCTGGCTGATGAGGATTATGAATCCAAAAATGGTCCCAGGATGCTTGTTTCCGGTCCAGGGAAGACATGGCTTGGCAGTTCGGGCTGCACTGTTCCCATGAGGCACAGGGTCAGACTGATTTGCATATAGCCATGTCTGAACTGGGGTGGCTGAGTGAACTAAAGAATGGTGATGGATTAAACCCAGATCAGTTGACTGGGGGTGAGTGTTTGATTTGTTCAAACGCTCCGTCCATCATCCCCTTTTGTATCGCTTTGTTCGCCCTAAGTGTGGCAGGGTATGCTCAGACGTGAGTCCCTTGTTCACTTGGCCACTGGATTCAAGATAGCCTGGCTGATGAGGATTATGAATCCGAAACCGGTCCCAGGATGCTTGTTTCCGGTCCAGGGAAGACATGGCTTGGCAGTTCGGGCTGCACTGTTCCCATGAGGCACAGGGTCAGACTGATTTGCATATAGCCATGTCTGAACTGGGGTGGCTGAGTGAACTAAAGAATGGTGATGGATTAAACCCAGATCAGTTGACTGGGGGTGAGTGTTTGATTTGTTCAAACGCTCCGTCATTCATCCCCTTTTGTATCGCTTTGTTCGCACTAAGTGTGGCAGGGTATGCTCAGACGTGAGTCCCTTGTTCACTTGGCCACTGGATTCAAGATAGCCTGGCTGATGAGGATTATGAATCCAAAACCGGTCCCAGGATGCTTGTTTCCGGTCCAGGGAAGACATGGCTTGGCAGTTCGGGCTGCACTGTTCCCATAAGGCACAGGGTCAGACTGATTTGCATATAGCCATGTCTGAACTGGGGTGGCTGAGTGAACTAAAGAATGGCGATGGATTAAACCCAGATCAGTTGACTGGGGGTGAGTGTTTGATTTGTTCAAACGCTCCGTCCAACATCCCCTTTTGTATCGCTTTGTTCGCCCTAAGTGTGGCAGGGTATGCTCAGACGTGAGTCCCTTGTTCACTTGGCCACTGGATTCAAGATAGCCTGGCTGATGAGGATTGTGAATCCGAAACCGGTCCCAGGATGCTTGTTTCCGGTCCAGGGAAGACATGGCTTGGCAGTTCGGGCTGCACTGTTCCCATGAGCCACAGAGTCAGACTGATTTGCATATAGCCATGTTTGAACTGGGGTGGCTGAGTGAACCAAAGAATGGTGATGGATTGAACCCAGATCCGTTGACTGGGGGTGAGTGTTTGATTTGTTCAAACGCTCCGTCCATCATCCCCTTTTGTATCGCTTTGTTCGCCCTAAGTGTGGCAGGGTATGCTCAGACGTGAGTCCCTTGTTCACTTGGCCACTGGATTCAAGATAGCCTGGCTGATGAGGATTATGAATCCAAAAACGGTCCCAGGATGCTTGTTTCCGGTCCAGGGAAGACATGGCTTGGCAGTTCGGGCTGCACTATTCCCATGAGGCACAGGGTCAGACTGATTTGCATATAGCCATGTCTGAACTGGGGTGGCTGAGTGAACTAAAGAATGGTGATGGATTAAACCCAGATCAGTTGACTGGGGGTGAGTGTTTGATTTGTTCAAACGCTCCGTCCATCATCCCCTTTTGTATCGCTTTGTTCGCCCTAAGTGTGGCAGGGTATGCTCAGATGTGAGTCCCTTGTTCACTTGGCCACTGGATTCAAGATAGCCTGGCTGATGAGGATTATGAATCCGAAACCGGTCCCAGGATGCTTGTTTCCGGTCCAGGGAAGACATGGCTTGGCAGTTCGGGCTGCACTGTTCCCATGAGGCACAGGGTCAGACTGATTTGCATATAGCCATGTCTGAACTGGGGTGGCTGAGTGAACTAAAGAATGGTGATGGATTAAACCCAGATCAGTTCACTGGGGGTGAGTGTTTGATTTGTTCAAACGCTCCGTCATTCATCCCCTTTTGTATCGCTTTGTTCGCACTAAGTGTGGCAGGGTATGCTCAGACGTGAGTCCCTTGTTCACTTGGCCACTGGATTCAAGATAGCCTGGCTGATGAGGATTATGAATCCAAAACCGGTCCCAGGATGCTTGTTTCCGGTCCAGGGAAGACATGGCTTGGCAGTTCGGGCTGCACTGTTCCCATAAGGCACAGGGTCAGACTGATTTGCATATAGCCATGTCTGAACTGGGGTGGCTGAGTGAACTAAAGAATGGCGATGGATTAAACCCAGATCAGTTGACTGGGGTTGAGTGTTTGATTTGTTCAAACGCTCCATCCATCATGCCCTTTTGTATCGCTTTGTTCGCCCTAAGTGTGGCAGGGTATGCTCAGACGTGCGTCCCTGGTTCACTTGGCCACTGGATTCAAGATAGCCTGGCTGATGCGGATATTGAATCCGAAACAGGTCCCAGGATGCTTGTTTCCGTCCCAGGAAAGACATGGCTTGGAAGTTCGGGCTGCACTGTTCCCATGAGGCACAGGGTCAGACTGATTTGCATATAGCCATGTCTGAACTTGAGTGGCTGAGTGAACTAAAGAATGGTGATGGATTAAACCCAGATCAGTTGACTGGGGGTGAGTGTTTGATTTGTTCAAACGCTCCGTCCAACATCCCCTTTTGTATCGCTTTGTTCGCCCTAAGTGTGGCAGGGTATGCTCAGACGTGAGTCCCTTGTTCACTTGGCCACTGGATTCAAGATAGCCTGGCTGATGAGGATTGTGAATCCGAAACCGGTCCCAGGATGCTTGTTTCCGGTCCAGGGAAGACATGGCTTGGCAGTTCGGGCTGCACTGTTCCCATGAGCCACAGAGTCAGACTGATTTGCATATAGCCATGTTTGAACTGGGGTGGCTGAGTGAACCAAAGAATGGTGATGGATTGAACCCAGATCCGTTGACTGGGGGTGAGTGTTTGATTTGTTCAAACGCTCCGTCCATCATCCCCTTTTGTATCGCTTTGTTCGCCCTAAGGGTGGCAGGGTATGGTCAGACGTGAGTCCCTTGTTCACTTGGCCACTGGATTCAAGATAGCCTGGCTGATGAGGATTATGAATCCAAAAACGGTCCCAGGATGCTTGTTTCCGGTCCAGGGAAGACATGGCTTGGCAGTTCGGGCTGCACTATTCCCATGAGGCACAGGGTCAGACTGATTTGCATATAGCCATGTCTGAACTGGGGTGGCTGAGTGAACTAAAGAATGGTGATGGATTAAACCCAGATCAGTTGACTGGGGGTGAGTGTTTGATTTGTTCAAACGCTCCGTCCATCATCCCCTTTTGTATCGCTTTGTTCGCCCTAAGTGTGGCAGGGTATGCTCAGATGTGAGTCCCTTGTTCACTTGGCCACTAGATTCAAGATAGCCTGGCTGATGAGGATTATGAATCCGAAACCGGTCCCAGGATGCTTGTTTCCGGTCCAGGGAAGACATGGCTTGGCAGTTCGGGCTGCACTATTCCCATGAGGCACAGGGTCAGACTGATTTGCATATAGCCATGTCTGAACTGGGGTGGCTGAGTGAACTAAAGAATGGTGATGGATTAAACCCAGATCAGTTGACTGGGGGTGAGTGTTTGATTTGTTCAAACGCTCCGTCATTCATCCCCTTTTGTATCACTTTGTTCGCACTAAGTGTGGCAGGGTATGCTCAGACGTGAGTCCCTTGTTCACTTGGCCACTGGATTCAAGATAGCCTGGCTGATGAGGATTATGAATCCAAAACCGGTCCCAGGATGCTTGTTTCCGGTCCAGGGAAGACATGGCTTGGCAGTTCCGGCTGCACTGTTCCCATAAGGCACAGGGTCAGACTGATTTGCATATAGCCATGTCTGGACTGGGGTGGCTGAGTGAACTAAAGAATGGCGATGGATTAAACCCAGATCAGTTGACTGGGGTTGAGTGTTTGATTTGTTCAAACGCTCCATCCATCATCCCCTTTTGTATCGCTTTGTTCGCCCTAAGTGTGGCAGGGTATGCTCAGACGTGCGTCCCTGGTTCACTTGGCCACTGGATTCAAGATAGCCTGGCTGATGCGGATATTGAATCAGAAACCAGTCCCAGGATGCTTGTTTCCGTCCCAGGAAAGACATGGCTTGGAAGTTCGGGCTGCACTGTTCCCATGAGGCACAAGGTCAGACTGATTTGCATATAGCCATGTCTGAACTGGAGTGGCTGAGTGAACTAAAGAATGGTGATGGATTAAACCCAGTTCAGTTGACTGGGGTGAGTGTTCGATTTGTTCAAACGCTCCGTCCATCATCCCCTTTTGTATCTCTTTGTTCGCCCTAAGTGTGGCAGGGTATGCTCAGACGTGAGTCCCTTGTTCACTTGGCCACTGGATTCAAGATAGCCTGGCTGATGAGGATTATGAATCCGAAACCGGTCCCAGGATGCTTGTTTCCGGTCCAGGGAAGACATGGCTTGGCAGTTCGGGCTGCACTGTTCCCATGAGGCACAGGGTCAGACTGATTTGCATATAGACATGTCTGAACTGGGGTGGCTGAGTGAACTAAAGAAAGGTGATGGATTAAACCCAGATCAGTTGACTGGGGTTGAGTGTTTGATTTGTTCAAACGCTCCGTCCATCATCCCCTTTTGTATCGCTTTGTTCGCCCTAAGTGTGGCAGGGTATGCTCAGACGTGAGTCCCTTGTTCACTTGGCCACTGGATTCAAGATAGCCTGGCTGATGAGGATTATGAATCCGAAACCGGTCCCAGGATGCTTGTTTCCGGTCCAGGGAAGACATGGCTTGGCAGTTCGGCCTGCACTGTTCCCATAAGGCACAGGGTTAGACTGATTTGCATATAGCCATGTCTGAACTGGGGTGGCTGAGTGAACTAAAGAATGGTGATGGATTAAACCCAGATCAATTGACTGGGGGTGAGTGTTTGATTTGTTCAAACGCTCCGTCCATCATCCCCTTTTGTATCGCTTTGTTCGCCCTAAGTGTGGCAGGGTATGCTCAGACGTGAGTCCCTTGTTCACTTGGCCACTGGATTCAAGATAGCCTGGCTGATGAGGATTATGAATCCAAAAATGGTCCCAGGATGCTTGTTTCCGGTCCAGGGAAGACATGGCTTGGCAGTTCGGGCTGCACTGTTCCCATGAGGCACAGGGTCAGACTGATTTGCATATAGCCATGTCTGAACTGGGGTGGCTGAGTGAACTAAAGAATGGTGATGGATTAAACCCAGATCAGTTGACTGGGGGTGAGTGTTTGATTTGTTCAAACGCTCCGTCCATCATCCCCTTTTGTATCGCTTTGTTCGCCCTAAGTGTGGCAGGGTATGCTCAGACGTGAGTCCCTTGTTCACTTGGCCACTGGATTCAAGATAGCCTGGCTGATGAGGATTATGAATCCGAAACCGGTCCCAGGATGCTTGTTTCCGGTCCAGGGAAGAAATGGCTTGGCAGTTCGGGCTGCACTGTTCCCATGAGGCACAGGGTCAGACTGATTTGCATATAGCCATGTCTGAACTGGGGTGGCTGAGTGAACTAAAGAATGGTGATGGATTAAACCCAGATCAGTTGACTGGGGGTGAGTGTTTGATTTGTTCAAACGCTCCGTCATTCATCCCCTTTTTTATCGCTTTGTTCGCACTAAGTGTGGCAGGGTATGCTCAGACGTGAGTCCCTTGTTCACTTGGCCACTGGATTCAAGATAGCCTGGCTGATGAGGATTATGAATCCAAAACCGGTCCCAGGATGCTTGTTTCCGGTCCAGGGAAGACATGGCTTGGCAGTTCGGGCTGCACTGTTCCCATAAGGCACAGGGTCAGACTGATTTGCATATAGCCATGTCTGAACTGGGGTGGCTGAGTGAACTAAAGAATGGCGATGGATTAAACCCAGATCAGTTGACTGGGGTTGAGTGTTTGATTTGTTCAAACGCTCCATCCATCATGCCCTTTTGTATCGCTTTGTTCGCCCTAAGTGTGGCAGGGTATGCTCAGACGTGCGTCCCTGGTTCACTTGGCCACTGGATTCAAGATAGCCTGGCTGATGCGGATATTGAATCCGAAACAGGTCCCAGGATGCTTGTTTCCGTCCCAGGAAAGACATGGCTTGGAAGTTCGGGCTGCACTGTTCCCATGAGGCACAGGGTCAGACAGATTTGCATATAGCCATGTCTGAACTTGAGTGGCTGAGTGAACTAAAGAATGGTGATGGATTAAACCCAGATCAGTTGACTGGGGGTGAGTGTTTGATTTGTTCAAACGCTCCGTCCAACATCCCCTTTTGTATCGCTTTGTTCGCCCTAAGTGTGGCAGGGTATGCTCAGACGTGAGTCCCTTGTTCACTTGGCCACTGGATTCAAGATAGCCTGGCTGATGAGGATTGTGAATCCGAAACCGGTCCCAGGATGCTTGTTTCCGGTCCAGGGAAGACATGGCTTGGCAGTTCGGGCTGCACTGTTCCCATGAGCCACAGAGTCAGACTGATTTGCATATAGCCATGTTTGAACTGGGGTGGCTGAGTGAACCAAAGAATGGTGATGGATTGAACCCAGATCCGTTGACTGGGGGTGAGTGTTTGATTTGTTCAAACGCTCCGTCCATCATCCCCTTTTGTATCGCTTTGTTCGCCCTAAGTGTGGCAGGGTATGCTCAGATGTGAGTCCCTTGTTCACTTGGCCACTGGATTCAAGATAGCCTGGCTGATGAGGATTATGAATCCAAAAACGGTCCCAGGATGCTTGTTTCGGGTCCAGGGAAGACATGGCTTGGCAGTTCGGGCTGCACTATTCCCATGAGGCACAGGGTCAGACTGATTTGCATATAGCCATGTCTGAACTGGGGTGGCTGAGTGAACTAAAGAATGGTGATGGATTAAACCCAGATCAGTTGACTGGGGGTGAGTGTTTGATTTGTTCAAACGCTCCGTCCATCATCCCCTTTTGTATCGCTTTGTTCGCCCTAAGTGTGGCAGGGTATGCTCAGATGTGAGTCCCTTGTTCACTTGGCCACTGGATTCAAGATAGCCTGGCTGATGAGGATTATGAATCCGAAACCGGTCCCAGGATGCTTGTTTCCGGTCCAGGGAAGACATGGCTTGGCAGTTCGGGCTGCACTATTCCCATGAGGCACAGGGTCAGACTGATTTGCATATAGCCATGTCTGAACTGGGGTGGCTGAGTGAACTAAAGAATGGTGATGGATTAAACCCAGATCAGTTGACTGGGGGTGAGTGTTTAATTTGTTCAAACGCTCCGTCATTCATCCCCTTTTGTATCACTTTGTTCGCACTAAGTGTGGCAGGGTATGCTCAGACGTGAGTCCCTTGTTCACTTGGCCACTGGATTCAAGATAGCCTGGCTGATGAGGATTATGAATCCAAAACCGGTCCCAGGATGCTTGTTTCCGGTCCAGGGAAGACATGGCTTGGCAGTTCCGGCTGCACTGTTCCCATAAGGCACAGGGTCAGACTGATTTGCATATAGCCATGTCTGGACTGGGGTGGCTGAGTGAACTAAAGAATGGCGATGGATTAAACCCAGATCAGTTGACTGGGGTTGAGTGTTTGATTTGTTCAAACGCTCCATCCATCATCCCCTTTTGTATCGCTTTGTTCGCCCTAAGTGTGGCAGGGTATGCTCAGACGTGCGTCCCTGGTTCACTTGGCCACTGGATTCAAGATAGCCTGGCTGATGCGGATATTGAATCAGAAACCAGTCCCAGGATGCTTGTTTCCGTCCCAGGAAAGACATGGCTTGGAAGTTCGGGCTGCACTGTTCCCATGAGGCACAAGGTCAGACTGATTTGCATATAGCCATGTCTGAACTGGAGTGGCTGAGTGAACTAAAGAATGGTGATGGATTAAACCCAGTTCAGTTGACTGGGGTGAGTGTTCGATTTGTTCAAACGCTCCGTCCATCATCCCCTTTTGTATCTCTTTGTTCGCCCTAAGTGTGGCAGGGTATGCTCAGACGTGAGTCCCTTGTTCACTTGGCCACTGGATTCAAGATAGCCTGGCTGATGAGGATTATGAATCCGAAACCGGTCCCAGGATGCTTGTTTCCGGTCCAGGGAAGACATGGCTTGGCAGTTCGGGCTGCACTGTTCCCATGAGGCACAGGGTCAGACTGATTTGCATATAGACATGTCTGAACTGGGGTGGCTGAGTGAACTAAAGAATGGTGATGGATTAAACCCAGATCAGTTGACTGGGGTTGAGTGTTTGATTTGTTCAAACACTCCGTCCATCATCCCCTTTTGTATCGCTTTGTTCGCCCTAAGTGTGGCAGGGTATGCTCAGACGTGAGTCCCTTGTTCACTTGGCCACTGGATTCAAGATAGCCTGGCTGATGAGGATTATGAATCCGAAACCGGTCCCAGGATGCTTGTTTCCGGTCCAGGGAAGACATGGCTTGGCAGTTCGGCCTGCACTGTTCCCATAAGGCACAGGGTTAGACTGATTTGCATATAGCCATGTCTGAACTGGGGTGGCTGAGTGAACTAAAGAATGGTGATGGATTAAACCCAGATCAATTGACTGGGGGTGAGTGTTTGATTTGTTCAAACGCTCCGTCCATCATCCCCTTTTGTATCGCTTTGTTCGCCCTAAGTGTGGCAGGGTATGCTCAGACGTGAGTCCCTTGTTCACTTGGCCACTGGATTCAAGATAGCCTGGCTGATGAGGATTATGAATCCAAAAATGGTCCCAGGATGCTTGTTTCCGGTCCAGGGAAGACATGGCTTGGCAGTTCGGGCTGCACTGTTCCCATGAGGCACAGGGTCAGACTGATTTGCATATAGCCATGTCTGAACTGGGGTGGCTGAGTGAACCAAAGAATGGTGATGGATTGAACCCAGATCCGTTGACTGGGGGTGAGTGTTTGATTTGTTCAAACGCTTCGTCCATCATCCCCTTTTGTATCGCTTTGTTCGCCCTAAGTGTGGCAGGGTATGCTCAGACGTGAGTCCCTTGTTCACTTGGCCACTGGATTCAAGATAGCCTGGCTGATGAGGATTATGAATCCGAAACCGGTCCCAGGATGCTTGTTTCCGGTCCAGGGAAGAAATGGCTTGGCAGTTCGGGCTGCACTGTTCCCATGAGGCACAGGGTCAGACTGATTTGCATATAGCCATGTCTGAACTGGGGTGGCTGAGTGAACTAAAGAATGGTGATGGATTAAACCCAGATCAGTTGACTGGGGGTGAGTGTTTGATTTGTTCAAACGCTCCGTCATTCATCCCCTTTTGTATCGCTTTGTTCGCACTAAGTGTGGCAGGGTATGCTCAGACGTGAGTCCCTTGTTCACTTGGCCACTGGATTCAAGATAGCCTGGCTGATGAGGATTATGAATCCAAAACCGGTCCCAGGATGCTTGTTTCCGGTCCAGGGAAGACATGGCTTGGCAGTTCGGGCTGCACTGTTCCCATAAGGCACAGGGTCAGACTGATTTGCATATAGCCATGTCTGAACTGGGGTGGCTGAGTGAACTAAAGAATGGCGATGGATTAAACCCAGATCAGTTGACTGGGGTTGAGTGTTTGATTTGTTCAAACGCTCCATCCATCATGCCCTTTTGTATCGCTTTGTTCGCCCTAAGTGTGGCAGGGTATGCTCAGACGTGCGTCCCTGGTTCACTTGGCCACTGGATTCAAGATAGCCTGGCTGATGCGGATATTGAATCCGAAACAGGTCCCAGGATGCTTGTTTCCGTCCCAGGAAAGACATGGCTTGGAAGTTCGGGCTGCACTGTTCCCATGAGGCACAGGGTCAGACAGATTTGCATATAGCCATGTCTGAACTTGAGTGGCTGAGTGAACTAAAGAATGGTGATGGATAAAACCCAGATCAGTTGACTGGGGGTGAGTGTTTGATTTGTTCAAACGCTCCGTCCAACATCCCCTTTTGTATCGCTTTGTTCGCCCTAAGTGTGGCAGGGTATGCTCAGACGTGAGTCCCTTGTTCACTTGGCCACTGGATTCAAGATAGCCTGGCTGATGAGGATTGTGAATCCGAAACCGGTCCCAGAATGCTTGTTTCCGGTCCAGGGAAGACATGGCTTGGCAGTTCGGGCTGCACTGTTCCCATGAGCCACAGAGTCAGACTGATTTGCATATAGCCATGTTTGAACTGGGGTGGCTGAGTGAACCAAAGAATGGTGATGGATTGAACCCAGATCCGTTGACTGGGGGTGAGTGTTTGATTTGTTCAAACGCTCCGTCCATCATCCCCTTTTGTATCGCTTTGTTCGCCCTAAGTGTGGCAGGGTATGCTCAGACGTGAGTCCCTTGTTCACTTGGCCACTGGATTCAAGATAGCCTGGCTGATGAGGATTATGAATCCAAAAACGGTCCCAGGATGCTTGTTTCCGGTCCAGGGAAGACATGGCTTGGCAGTTCGGGCTGCACTATTCCCATGAGGCACAGGGTCAGACTGATTTGCATATAGCCATGTCTGAACTGGGGTGGCTGAGTGAACTAAAGAATGGTGATGGATTAAACCCAGATCAGTTGACTGGGGGTGAGTGTTTGATTTGTTCAAACGCTCCGTCCATCATCCCCTTTTGTATCGCTTTGTTCGCCCTAAGTGTGGCAGGGTATGCTCAGATGTGAGTCCCTTGTTCACTTGGCCACTGGATTCAAGATAGCCTGGCTGATGAGGATTATGAATCCGAAACCGGTCCCAGGATGCTTGTTTCCGGTCCAGGGAAGACATGGCTTGGCAGTTCGGGCTGCACTATTCCCATGAGGCACAGGGTCAGACTGATTTGCATATAGCCATGTCTGAACTGGGGTGGCTGAGTGAACTAAAGAATGGTGATGGATTAAACCCAGATCAGTTGACTGGGGGTGAGTGTTTAATTTGTTCAAACGCTCCGTCATTCATCCCCTTTTGTATCACTTTGTTCGCACTAAGTGTGGCAGGGTATGCTCAGACGTGAGTCCCTTGTTCACTTGGCCACTGGATTCAAGATAGCCTGGCTGATGAGGATTATGAATCCAAAACCGGTCCCAGGATGCTTGTTTCCGGTCCAGGGAAGACATGGCTTGGCAGTTCCGGCTGCACTGTTCCCATAAGGCACAGGGTCAGACTGATTTGCATATAGCCATGTCTGGACTGGGGTGGCTGAGTGAACTAAAGAATGGCGATGGATTAAACCCAGATCAGTTGACTGGGGTTGAGTGTTTGATTTGTTCAAACGCTCCATCCATCATCCCCTTTTGTATCGCTTTGTTCGCCCTAAGTGTGGCAGGGTATGCTCAGACGTGCGTCCCTGGTTCACTTGGCCACTGGATTCAAGATAGCCTGGCTGATGCGGATATTGAATCAGAAACCAGTCCCAGGATGCTTGTTTCCGTCCCAGGAAAGACATGGCTTGGAAGTTCGGGCTGCACTGTTCCCATGAGGCACAAGGTCAGACTGATTTGCATATAGCCATGTCTGAACTGGAGTGGCTGAGTGAACTAAAGAATGGTGATGGATTAAACCCAGTTCAGTTGACTGGGGTGAGTGTTCGATTTGTTCAAACGCTCCGTCCATCATCCCCTTTTGTATCTCTTTGTTCGCCCTAAGTGTGGCAGGGTATGCTCAGACGTGAGTCCCTTGTTCACTTGGCCACTGGATTCAAGATAGCCTGGCTGATGAGGATTATGAATCCGAAACCGGTCCCAGGATGCTTGTTTCCGGTCCAGGGAAGACATGGCTTGGCAGTTCGGGCTGCACTGTTCCCATGAGGCACAGGGTCAGACTGATTTGCATATAGACATGTCTGAACTGGGGTGGCTGAGTGAACTAAAGAATGGTGATGGATTAAACCCAGATCAGTTGACTGGGGTTGAGTGTTTGATTTGTTCAAACACTCCGTCCATCATCCCCTTTTGTATCGCTTTGTTCGCCCTAAGTGTGGCAGGGTATGCTCAGACGTGAGTCCCTTGTTCACTTGGCCACTGGATTCAAGATAGCCTGGCTGATGAGGATTATGAATCCAAAACCGGTCCCAGGATGCTTGTTTCCGGTCCAGGGAAGACATGGCTTGGCAGTTCCGGCTGCACTGTTCCCATAAGGCACAGGGTCAGACTGATTTGCATATAGCCATGTCTGGACTGGGGTGGCTGAGTGAACTAAAGAATGGCGATGGATTAAACCCAGATCAGTTGACTGGGGTTGAGTGTTTGATTTGTTCAAACGCTCCATCCATCATCCCCTTTTGTATCGCTTTGTTCGCCCTAAGTGTGGCAGGGTATGCTCAGACGTGCGTCCCTGGTTCACTTGGCCACTGGATTCAAGATAGCCTGGCTGATGCGGATATTGAATCAGAAACCAGTCCCAGGATGCTTGTTTCCGTCCCAGGAAAGACATGGCTTGGAAGTTCGGGCTGCACTGTTCCCATGAGGCACAAGGTCAGACTGATTTGCATATAGCCATGTCTGAACTGGAGTGGCTGAGTGAACTAAAGAATGGTGATGGATTAAACCCAGTTCAGTTGACTGGGGTGAGTGTTCGATTTGTTCAAACGCTCCGTCCATCATCCCCTTTTGTATCTCTTTGTTCGCCCTAAGTGTGGCAGGGTATGCTCAGACGTGAGTCCCTTGTTCACTTGGCCACTGGATTCAAGATAGCCTGGCTGATGAGGATTATGAATCCGAAACCGGTCCCAGGATGCTTGTTTCCGGTCCAGGGAAGACATGGCTTGGCAGTTCGGGCTGCACTGTTCCCATGAGGCACAGGGTCAGACTGATTTGCATATAGACATGTCTGAACTGGGGTGGCTGAGTGAACTAAAGAATGGTGATGGATTAAACCCAGATCAGTTGACTGGGGTTGAGTGTTTGATTTGTTCAAACACTCCGTCCATCATCCCCTTTTGTATCGCTTTGTTCGCCCTAAGTGTGGCAGGGTATGCTCAGACGTGAGTCCCTTGTTCACTTGGCCACTGGATTCAAGATAGCCTGGCTGATGAGGATTATGAATCCGAAACCGGTCCCAGGATGCTTGTTTCCGGTCCAGGGAAGACATGGCTTGGCAGTTCGGCCTGCACTGTTCCCATAAGGCACAGGGTTAGACTGATTTGCATATAGCCATGTCTGAACTGGGGTGGCTGAGTGAACTAAAGAATGGTGATGGATTAAACCCAGATCAATTGACTGGGGGTGAGTGTTTGATTTGTTCAAACGCTCCGTCCATCATCCCCTTTTGTATCGCTTTGTTCGCCCTAAGTGTGGCAGGGTATGCTCAGACGTGAGTCCCTTGTTCACTTGGCCACTGGATTCAAGATAGCCTGGCTGATGAGGATTATGAATCCAAAAATGGTCCCAGGATGCTTGTTTCCGGTCCAGAGAAGACATGGCTTGGCAGTTCGGGCTGCACTGTTCCCATGAGGCACAGGGTCAGACTGATTTGCATATAGCCATGTCTGAACTGGGGTGGCTGAGTGAACTAAAGAATGGTGATGGATTAAACCCAGATCAGTTGACTGGGGGTGAGTGTTTGATTTGTTCAAACGCTCCGTCCATCATCCCCTTTTGTATCGCTTTGTTCGCCATAAGCGTGGCAGGGTATGCTCAGACGTGAGTCCCTTGTTCACTTGGCCACTGGATTCAAGATAGCCTGGCTGATGAGGATTATGAATCCGAAACCGGTCCCAGGATGCTTGTTTCCGGTCCAGGGAAGAAATGGCTTGGCAGTTCGGGCTGCAATGTTCCCATGAGGCACAGGGTCAGACTGATTTGCATATAGCCATGTCTGAACTGGGGTGGCTGAGTGAACTAAAGAATGGTGATGGATTAAACCCAGATCAGTTGACTGGGGGTGAGTGTTTGATTTGTTCAAACGCTCCGTCATTCATCCCCTTTTGTATCGCTTTGTTCGCACTAAGTGTGGCAGGGTATGTGAGTCCCTTGTTCACTTGGCCACTGGATTCAAGATAGCCTGGCTGATGAGGATTATGAATCCAAAACCGGTCCCAGGATGCTTGTTTCCGGTCCAGGGAAGACATGGCTTGGCAGTTCGGGCTGCACTGTTCCCATAAGGCACAGGGTCAGACTGATTTGCATATAGCCATGTCTGAACTGGGGTGGCTGAGTGAACTAAAGAATGGCGATGGATTAAACCCAGATCAGTTGACTGGGGTTGAGTGTTTGATTTGTTCAAACGCTCCATCCATCATGCCCTTTTGTATCGCTTTGTTTGCCCTAAGTGTGGCAGGGTATGCTCAGACGTGCGTCCCTGGTTCACTTGGCCACTGGATTCAAGATAGCCTGGCTGATGCGGATATTGAATCCGAAACAGGTCCCAGGATGCTTGTTTCCGTCCCAGGAAAGACATGGCTTGGAAGTTCGGGCTGCACTGTTCCCATGAGGCACAGGGTCAGACTGATTTGCATATAGCCATGTCTGAACTTGAGTGGCTGAGTGAACTAAAGAATGGTGATGGATTAAACCCAGATCAGTTGACTGGGGGTGAGTGTTTGATTTGTTCAAACGCTCCGTCCAACATCCCCTTTTGTATCGCTTTGTTCGCCCTAAGTGTGGCAGGGTATGCTCAGACGTGAGTCCCTTGTTCACTTGGCCAATGGATTCAAGATAGCCTGGCTGATGAGGATTGTGAATCCGAAACCGGTCCCAGGATGCTTGTTTCCGGTCCAGGGAAGACATGGCTTGGCAGTTCGGGCTGCACTGTTCCCATGAGCCACAGAGTCAGACTGATTTGCATATAGCCATGTTTGAACTGGGGTGGCTGAGTGAACCAAAGAATGGTGATGGATTGAACCCAGATCCGTTGACTGGGGGTGAGTGTTTGATTTGTTCAAACGCTCCGTCCATCATCCTCTTTTGTATCGCTTTGTTCGCCCTAAGTGTGGCAGGGTATGCTCAGACGTGAGTCCCTTGTTCACTTGGCCACTGGATTCAAGATAGCCTGGCTGATGAGGATTATGAATCCAAAAACGGTCCCAGGATGCTTGTTTCCGGTCCAGGGAAGACATGGCTTGGCAGTTCGGGCTGCACTATTCCCATGAGGCACAGGGTCAGACTGATTTGCATATAGCCATGTCTGAACTGGGGTGGCTGAGTGAACTAAAGAATGGTGATGGATTAAACCCAGATCAGTTGACTGGGGGTGAGTGTTTGATTTGTTCAAACGCTCCGTCCATCATCCCCTTTTGTATCGCTTTGTTCGCCCTAAGTGTGGCAGGGTATGCTCAGATGTGAGTCCCTTGTTCACTTGGCCACTGGATTCAAGATAGCCTGGCTGATGAGGATTATGAATCCGAAACCGGTCCCAGGATGCTTGTTTCCGGTCCAGGGAAGACATGGCTTGGCAGTTCGGGCTGCACTGTTCCCATGAGGCACAGGGTCAGACTGATTTGCATATAGCCATGTCTGAACTGGGGTGGCTGAGTGAACTAAAGAATGGTGATGGATTAAACCCAGATCAGTTGACTGGGGGTGAGTGTTTGATTTGTTCAAACGCTCCGTCATTCATCCCCTTTTGTATCGCTTTGTTCGCACTAAGTGTGGCAGGGTATGCTCAGACGTGAGTCCCTTGTTCACTTGGCCACTGGATTCAAGATAGCCTGGCTGATGAGGATTATGAATCCAAAACCGGTCCCAGGATGCTTGTTTCCGGTCCAGGGAAGACATGGCTTGGCAGTTCCGGCTGCACTGTTCCCATAAGGCACAGGGTCAGACTGATTTGCATATAGCCATGTCTGGACTGGGGTGGCTGAGTGAACTAAAGAATGGCGATGGATTAAACCCAGATCAGTTGACTGGGGTTGAGTGTTTGATTTGTTCAAACGCTCCATCCATCATCCCCTTTTGTATCGCTTTGTTCGCCCTAAGTGTGGCAGGGTATGCTCAGACGTGCGTCCCTGGTTCACTTGGCCACTGGATTCAAGATAGCCTGGCTGATGCGGATATTGAATCGGAAACCAGTCCCAGGATGCTTGTTTCCGTCCCAGGAAAGACATGGCTTGGAAGTTCGGGCTGCACTGTTCCCATGAGGCACAAGGTCAGACTGATTTGCATATAGCCATGTCTGAACTGGAGTGGCTGAGTGAACTAAAGAATGGTGATGGATTAAACCCAGTTCAGTTGACTGGGGGTGAGTGTTCGATTTGTTCAAACGCTCCGTCCATCATCCCCTTTTGTATCTCTTTGTTCGCCCTAAGTGTGGCAGGGTATGCTCAGACGTGAGTCCCATGTTCACTTGGCCACTGGATTCAAGATAGCCTGGCTGATGAGGATTATGAATCCGAAACCGGTCCCAGGATGCTTGTTTCCGGTCCAGGGAAGACATGGCTTGGCAGTTCGGGCTGCACTGTTCCCATGAGGCAAGGGGTCAGACTTATTTGCATATAGACATGTCTGAACTGGGGTGGCTGAGTGAACTAAAGAATGGTGATGGATTAAACCCGGACCAGTTGACTGGGGTTGAGTGTTTGATTTGTTCAAACGATCCGTCCATCATCCCCTTTTGTATCGCTTTGTTCGTCCTAAGTGTGGCAGGGTATGCTCAGACGTGAGTCCCTTGTTCACTTGGCCACTGGATTCAAGATAGCCTGGCTGATGAGGATTATGAATCCGAAACCGGTCCCAGGATGCTTGTTTCCGGTCCAGGGAAGACATGGCTTGGCAATTCGGCCTGCACTGTTCCCATAAGGCACAGGGTTAGACTGATTTGCATATAGCCATGTCTGAACTGGGGTGGCTGAGTGAACTAAAGAATGGTGATGGATTAAACCCAGATCAATTGACTGGGGGTGAGTGTTTGATTTGTTCAAATGCTCCGTCCATCATCCCCTTTTGTATCGCTTTGTTCGCCCTAAGTGTGGCAGGGTATGCTCAGACGTGAGTCCCTTGTTCACTTGGCCACTGGATTCAAGATAGCCTGGCTGATGCGGATATTGAATCCAAAACAAGTCCCAGGATGCTTGTTTCCGGTCCAGGGAAGACATGGCTTGGCAGTTCGGGCTGCACTGTTCCCATGAGGCACAGGGTCAGACTGATTTGCATATAGCCATGTCTGAACTGGTGTGGCTGAGTGAACTAAAGAATGGTGATGGATTAAACCCAGATCAGTTGACTGGGGTTGAGTGTTTGATTTGTTCAAACGCTCCGTCCATCATCCCCTTTTGTATCGCTTTGTTCGCCCTAAGTGTGGCAGGGTATGCTCAGACGTGAGTCCCTTGTTCACTTGGCCACTGGATTCAAGATAGCCTGGCTGATGAGGATTATGAATCTGAAACCGGTCCCAGGATGCTTGTTTCCGGTCCAGGGAAGACATGGCTTGGCAGTTCGGCCTGCACTGTTCCCATAAGGCACAGGGTCAGACTGATTTGCATATAGCCATGTCTGAACTGGGGTGGCTGAGTGAACTAAAGAATGGTGATGGATTAAACCCAGATCAGTTGACTGGGGGTGAATGTTTGATTTGTTCAAACGCTCCGTCCATCATCCCCTTTTGTATCGCTTTGTTCGCCCTAAGTGTGGCAGGGTATGCTCAGACGTGAGTCCCTTGTTCACTTGGCCACTGGATTCAAGATAGCCTGGCTGATGAGGATTATGAATCCAAAAACGGTCCCAGGATGCTTGTTTCCGGTCCAGGGAAGACATGGCTTGGCAGTTCGGGCTGCACTGTTCCCATGAGGCACAGGGTCAGACTGATTTGCATATAGCCATGTCTGAACTGGGGTGGCTGAGTGAACTAAAGAATGGTGATGGATTAAACCCAGATCAGTTGACTGGGGGTGAGTGTTTGATTTGTTCAAACGCTCCGTCCATCATCCCCTTTTGTATCGCTTTGTTCGCCCTAAGTGTGGCAGGGTATGCTCAGACGTGAGTCCCTTGTTCACTTGGCCACTGGATTCAAGATAGCCTGGCTGATGAGGATTATGAATCCGAAACCGGTCCCAGGATGCTTGTTTCAGGTCCAGGGAAGACATGGCTTGGCAGTTCGGGCTGAACTGTTCCCATGAGGCACAGGGTCAGACTGATTTGCATATAGCCATGTCTGAACTGGGGTGGCTGAGTGAACTAAAGAATGGTGATGGATTAAACCCAGATCAGTTGACTGGGGGTGAGTGTTTGATTTGTTCAAACGCTCCGTCATTCGTCCCCTTTTTTAGCGCTTTGTTCGCACTAAGTGTGGCAGGGTATGCTCAGACGTGCGTCCCTGGTTCACTTGGCCACTGGATTCAAGATAGCCTGGCTGATGCGGATATTGAATCCGAAACCGGTCCCAGGATGCTTGTTTCCTTCCCAGGAAAGACATGGCTTGGAAGTTCGGGCTGCACTGTTCCCATGAGGCACAGGGTCAGACTGATTTGCATATAGCCATGTCTGAACTGGAGTGGCTGAGTGAACTAAAGAATGGTGATGGATTAAACCCAGATCAGTTGACTGGGGGTGAGTGTTTGATTTGTTCAAACACTCCGTCCATCATCCCCTTTTGTATCGCTTTGTTCGCCCTAAGTGTGGCAGGGTACGTTCAGACGTGAGTCCCTTGTTCACTTGGCCACTGGATTCAAGATAGCCTGGCTGATGAGGATTATGAATCCGAAACCGGTCCCAGGATGCTTGTTTCCGGTCCAGGGAAGACATGGCTTGGCAGTTCGGGCTGCACTGTTCCCATGAGGCACAGGGTCAGACTGATTTGCATATAGCCATGTCTGAACTGGGGTGGCTGAGTGAACTAAAGAATGGTGATGGATTAAACCCAGATCAGTTGACTGGGGTTGAGTGTTTGATTTGTTCAAACGCTCCGTCCATCATCCCCTTTTGTATCGCTTTGTTCGCCCTAAGTGTGGCAGGGTATGCTCAGACGTGAGTCCCTTGTTCAATTGGCCACTGGATTCAAGATAGCCTGGCTGATGAGGATTATGAATCCGAAACCGGTCCCAGGATGCTTGTTTCCGGTCCAGGGAAGACATGGGTTGGCAGTTCGGGCTGCACTGTGTAGGATGGTGGATATCTGACTATGGTTACCCCCAAACTTTTTGCCTGGTGTTTAGCTGGTTTTTGACATAGTTGGCCTGGGATCCTGCTATTCAGGGCCCCAGGCTAATTGCTCTCTCCTTAAAAAGGACTCCATGTACCTTAGGTACATACACAATTGGAACTGGTTCACCTTATTCGCCCCTGTAACAGTGTACCCAGGTACCCAGGGCATAGGTGCTTCCAAGGCCTACCAGGGGCTGCAGCATGTATTGTGCCACCCCTGGCCTGGCCTCCATATTTGACACAACTGGCTGATCACTCAGCTTGGGTAAGTCGGTGTAACCACCCCTTACTTAGGTGTAGTATGCCTATACCTAACCCAAAATGGACACATATGTTCCTATCAGTCACTCCTATGGAAGGCCTCATCAATCCTGGAGGCAGAGTGCTTGGAAATATGTGAGATGGTGCTCTGGCATGAGCTGAGCCTGTCTGCAGCTTTCGGAACCATGTCCTTTAGCTGTTCCATGATATTGCCATACCATATACTCTTAAGTGCATTATAATCCTCGCGGTTAAATGCTATCTTAGGTTTGGCTTTATCAAAACATGTCGAGTAAGGTGTCATACGAATTGGAATACTACCCCCTCGCCAGTTCTGGCGACGGGGGTAGCATTCCACCCTTCTAGAGGGACACGACATGTACCTAGCCTGAACCCCGGTTAAAGTTAAACAGAGCCTTAGCATCTCAAAATGGATGCTGCCACCACAGACACAAGTCTGACCTCCTGCTGCTGGGAGTCCTTCCAGCGAGGGCAGCTTGGACAAAGGGTTTCCTGCCTGGGGAGGTGCTAGCACCACTCCAGACAGGATTTTGTGTATTGGGTAGGACAGGGCTGAATAGAATCAGACATGCCTGGGGCACACAAGGTGTCCCTGTGCATAGGCCAGTTCAAACCGTTGCTGGGGCTTTCCAACCCCAGTCCTGGCGCGAAACTGGACAAAGGAAAGGGGGTGTACCCACCCCCCTTCCTGGTTCCACCCAGAGGAGGGACCTAGTAGGTGATCCGGCCCCCCAGATTCGAATAAGAGTGGGAGCTGTGTCCTGAGACTTCAGATCATCCTGAATCAACTTGAAATAAAGAAGAAGACTGGACTTCGACATTCTGCTGCACAGAAGACGGAAGAGAATCTCCCTTGTGGCCAAGGAGTGACCACCCTGTGAACACAGGCACCAACCAGCAACTCGACGTCTGCTTTGCCGCCGCCTCCCGCCGGAGCCCGAGCCCAGAGCCTGACAAGACCCAGACTCCCAGACTTCTCACAGCCCGATCCACAGTCCCTGCAAAGAAGGGACCCGTGGAGGCACCGAGAGACGTGGGACCGGACATCTTGGAAGACCCCCGAAACGCTGACTGCGCAGCATCAGAGGTACCCTCGACGCTGTGCTTTAGGGTTTGAGAAGCCTCAACCTCGAGCAGCCCTTGCACCGAAGATCAGCTCCCCAGCATCTCCACGATCTGCGTGGGGCCCTTTTGCATCGTGCCACTCGACGCGCCTAACCGTCCACTTGCCACGCGGCTAGTGGCCATCTTGGCGACGAAACCTACAACTTTCACTGCGGGTCTGGTTGCTCCAGACTTGCCCTTGCTCCTGTAAAAAGGAGCCCCTGCTCTGACCTTGCTGGTCCGAGTAACAAGCCTTTTTCGATTCCTGCGTGGCTTGCATTAGCCAAGGCCTGTTTGCTTCTATCAAGTCGCCGATACCGCCAACAGCGAGAAGCCTGCATGGGACAGCTCGTGACCGACTCCTGGACGTCTTCGACCCCTCGTGTCCACGTGGCTGCAGAGAGAAGCTACACCTCGACGCCTGTTTGCACCCGACATCGCCTGGTTCCACTCTGGTTCCACGGTAGTCACTGGCTAGTGACTTTGAACATTGTCCCCTCTGCTTTCAGGTCTTCACCTCTTCAGATCCACCCTTGGATCCACCGGAACTCTTCACATCGAGCCGCCTGCAGCAACTTCAGCTCCAAGCACCATCGACCTGCGTGACGAAACCCGACACTACTTCGACCCTATGCACCCGCTTCCTGTGGGTGAGGTAACTCAGCTCCGCCGGTGTTCCCACACTGGTACACACCTCTAGTGTCTGTGTCTCAAGTTTCAGCTTTCTAGGTCACTCGGAAGGTTCCTTCCTAACTAACTTTGTACTTTTTACGCACCATTGACATTGCATTGGTAAAGCGTGCACTTTCCGCACTGCTCCCGAGTCCCACGGGCCTTTCCCGACTTCTTCACTGCTAGTCCCGAACAGCTCCAGCGATTCCCCAGGCCCTAGGCCTCTTCACTTTCCCCATAGTGGTTCTTATACCACTATTTTAGTATATGGTTTAGGTGGCCCCTAGGGCTCATCCATATTGTGCAACTTTTGTGTATTTAAACTGTGTTTTGTTTTAACGCATTTGCTTCTGTGCTCATAAAGAGTATCAGGGATATTTGTAGTAATAAATTCATATATATTTTCAATATATATCTGTGTGGTGTCCTTTCATTTGGTATTCAAGGGATTGTGTATGGTAAAACAGCTTGCTTCACATGCCTTTACAGAGTTTAGCCTAAGACTGCTTAGTCCATGCTACCCCTAGGATAGCTTGTCTATAAGGTTGACTTTACAACCTGCACCATAAGGGTTGCTTGGCATGATACAAGGTGATCACTAGAACTAGTGAGCATCATATATCAGGCCAACTTCTCACATTGGTGAGCAGCGGATTGGGATTTGAGCTTGCTGTTGTTTTACCATTACAATCTTTGAAAATATCATTTGAAAGATCATACAGGTACCTGATAGGTACACTAAAACAAGACTAGATATACTTAAGTTCTACTGAACTTAGTTGTTGTAGAGGATAGGGAGTAGCACACCCTGACTACAACTACTAGATAGGTTTTGTAGGAAAACACAAGTGTAGGTAGATTGCAACACATCCACCACACTAGAGCAATGTCTGGAACAGAGGGATCCAATGGAACCACCTCTGTTGAGAGTGACCCTCCAAGGGCACCATCCAAATTTGCTACCTTTCCATTTAAGGAACTGAGGCAACTGTGTTCCATGAGAGGAATCAAAACAGGTCCTTTTCCTACAGCAGGACACCTCAGAGAGCTTTTAGACCAGTCTGAAGCTCTAAGGGACTCCAAACCAGGCCCCTCAGGGACTGGAGATGGAGGATCCCCCACTGAAGATGATAACTCTGATGCCCCTGCCCCTGTCGTCCAGATAGATGAGGAAAACCAAACCCCTGGGAATACTCAGCCTGAGGAAGAAGAAGAGGAGGAGGAGGAGGAAGAAAGTGATTCTGATGATGGGACTAGCCAGGTGTTAGTCAGCAGGCTTAACCAGGCTAACTTAAGCTTATTTGGGACTGAAGGTGGGTCCAACCCATTCAGACCCCCAAATGGACTTAACCAGGAGCATAGGAGGAGGAGGAATCACTCAGGTGAATCCAATACTTCCCATGTTTCTAGAGGTTCTCATGGCAACTCCAGAAGGGAGTTGACTAGCCCTCAGAGAAGGGAACATGAGGCCAAAATGAGAGAGGCTGAACTTAGGATCCAGAGACAAGAATTAGAAGTTGCCCTGGCCAAAGAGAAACTTGCTAGAGCAAGGCAGCCTAGAGAGAGTGGATTAGATTCCACTGGTGGCAGCATTATCCCTAAGGATAAAGACAGGTCCAATGACAATAGAAACCTGAGTAAGATTGTGCCCCCCTACAAAGTTGGGGATGATATCCACAAATGGATGACTGCACTTGAGAGAGCTTGCAAAGTACAGCAGGTCCCTCAGGAGCAGTGGGCAGCAATCTTGTGGCTCTCCTTTGAAGGTAGAGGCAGAGACAGACTCCTCACAGTTAGTGATGGGGATTCTAGAAACTACCTGGTCCTGAAGAGTGCTCTGATTGATGGGTTAGGCTTAACCATTGAACAGTACAGGTTAATGTTCAGAGACACCCAGAAGACACAGACTCAGGACTGGTCTGAATTTGTTGAATGTGCCACTAAGGCTCTGGAGGGCTGGTTGCTGGGAAGTAAGGTTACTGACTATACAGGATTGTATAATTTAATTATGAGAGAGCAAATCTTAAGTAATTGTCAAAATCAGCTTCTACATCAGCACCTGGTTGACTCTGATCTGACCTCCCCACAAGAATTGGGTAGGAGGGCAGACAAATGGGTCAGAACCAGGATCAGGCCTAAGAACCAGGGTGGTGACCAAAAGAAAGAGAGACTACCAAGCCTCAAGACAAGGGTGGGGATAAAAGTAAGGAAAAAACTTCCCCAGGGCCCCAAAACTCCAAGGATGGGGGTGGGTCCCAAGACACTTCTTCAACCCAGAAAAAGCCTTATTGTCATGTCTGTAAACAGGTTGGGCATTACAAAACAGACAGCTGTTGTCCCAAGAATGGCAATAAAGAGAATATACCTCCAAAGCCAGCTCCAACACCTCCTGTTACTGTCAGCAGTAATCCCCCAGGAAGTGGGAGCACACCCAGGAATCTGGGTGGGTTTACCTTTGGAGGACAGGTGGATTCTGGCCTAACCAGGTCCCCTACCTCAGATACTCTTGTCTATGAGACTGGCATGGGGTTTGCCAATTTCACTACTTGCCCAAACACTTTGAGCAAGTATAGACAAGAGCCCCTCATCAATGGCTTGAAAGTTGAGGCCTTTAGAGACACAGGGGCTAGCATCACCATGTTGGCTGAATGTCTAGTCCCCTCAAGGCACCTTTTACCTGATGCCACATATCAGGTGACAAACATTGATGGAATAGAAACCAATCACCCCATGGCAGTAGTAAATCTTAGCTGGGGAGGTGTCACTGGCCCAAAGAGAGTGGCAGTGTCATCAAACTTGCCTGTAGATTGTCTACTGGGGAATGATTTAGAAATCTCAGCCTGGGCTGAGGTGGAACAAGAAACCCATTCTAAAATGGTAAATCTCCATGGAAAGGTTAGTGGGGCTGTGATGGCTACAGCCCCAATCCAAGATGTCCTTCCTGAAAAGGTTGGTAGGGCTGAGCAAACCTCAGCCCCATCTTTAGCTAACTTCCCTCCTGAAAAGATTAGCAGGGCTGTGATGGTAACAACCCATACCCAAACTGAGTCTCCTCCTGAAAAGATTGGTGGGGCTGTGATGGCCACAGCCCAAACTCAAACTGATACATGTGTTGTGAAGCCTGAAAAGATGGATCACTCCACACAAACAGAGAGCATGGAGGAGGAAGAGAAATCTCCCTCCCACCAGACTTTAGGAAAGGATCAGCCTCCTCAGGGAACTGATCTTACCCCTGATGAAGGAACTGTCCCAGAGGTTGTTAGGCCTGGCCTGACAGAGCCTCTGATGACAGTGGACCCTTCTCAGGTGGGACCCAGTCTGGAGCAGGTATCCTGCCCCTCTCTACCTTGCCTTACTCAGCCCAGGGCTGCAGAGGACAAGAAGGACAGTGAGCCCCAAAGGGCCCCCTGTCAAATAAAGCACCCCCATCAACAGATTAGGGGCACCGAAACTAGTAGCCCTAGTGAGGTGAAAACTTTAAAAACTCCTGAGGGAGCCCCCTTAAAAGTAGTTAGGGACCTCCCACAGATGGATTCTGTTGGGCACAGCCAAACCTGGGACCCCAAGGCCCCAAACCTGACCTGTCCCTCCAGTAAGCCAACAAGAGGGACCCAGCCTCCAGCTTTAGGTAGCCAGAGGTTGACCCTGAGAGCACAGTGCAACTCAGTCAAAGAAAGAAAGGCATACATGGTGGAGAGTGATTGGAGGAAGTTGAATCCTACAGAGGAATCTCACTTCAGTACTCCCTCCCAACACCAGCCTTTAACTTTGCAAAGACACACCACAGGTAGAGATTCCCTATGGTGGAGACCCTCAGATACCCTTAGGGTGAGGGATTGCTTAGTGGACCATGAGACAGGGGGTAACCAAGCCAGAGCTGGTACTTCCTTATATGGCCACTTAGGCAATATAGGCTTACCTGGTCAAGGATAGCCTTATCTCCTTTCGTTTGGGGGGGGGGTTGTGTAGGAAGGTGGATATCTGACTATGGTTACCCCCAAACTTTTTGCCTGGTGTTTAGCTGGTTTTTGACATAGTTGGCCTGGGATCCTGCTATTCAGGGCCCCAGGCTAATTGCTCTCTCCTTAAAATGGACTCCATGTACCTTAGGTACATACACAATTGGAACTGGTTCACCTTATTGGCCCCTGTAACAGTGTACCCAGGTACCCAGGGCATAGGTGCTTCCAAGGCCTACCAGGGGCTGCAGCATGTATTGTGCCACCCCTGGCCTGGCCTCCATATTTGACACAACTGGCTGATCACTCAGCTGGGGTAAGTCGGTGTAACCACCCCTTCCTTAGGTGTAGTATGCCTATACCTAACCCAAAATGGACACATATGTTCCTATCAGTCACTCCTATGGAAGGCCTCATCAATCCTGGAGGCAGAGTGCTTGGAAATATGTGAGATGGTGCTCTGGCATGAGCTGAGCCTGTCTGCAGCTTTCGGAACCATGTCCTTTAGCTGTTCCATGTTATTGCCATACCATATACTCTTAAGTGCATTATAATCCTCGCGGTTAAATGCTATCTTAGGTTTGGCTTTATCAAAACATGTCGAGTAAGGTGTCATACGAATTGGAATACTACCCCCTCGCCAGTTCTGGTGACGGGGGTAGCATTCCACCCTTCTAGAGGGACACGACATGTACCTAGCCTGAACCCCGGTTAAAGTTAAACAGAGCCTTAGCATCTCAAAATGGATGCTGCCACCACAGACACAAGTCTGACCTCCTGCTGCTGGGAGTCCTTCCAGCGAGGGCAGCTTGGACAAAGGGTTTCCTGCCTGGGGAGGTGCTAGCACCACTCCAGACAGGATTTTGTGTATTGGGTAGGACAGGGCTGAATAGAATCAGACATGCCTGGGGCACACAAGGTGTCCCTGTGCATAGGCCAGTTCAAACCGGTGCTGGGGCTTTCCAGCCCCAGTCCTGGCGCGAAACTGGACAAAGGAAAGGGGGTGTACCCACCCCCCTTCCTGGTTCCACCCAGAGGAGGGACCTAGTAGGTGATCCGGCCCCCCAGATTCGAATAAGAGTGGGAGCTGTGTCCTGAGACTTCAGATCATCCTGAATCAACTTGAAATAAAGAAGAAGACTGGACTTCGACATTCTGCTGCACAGAAGACGGAAGAGAATCTCCCTTGTGGCCAAGGAGTGACCACCCTGTGAACACAGGCACCAACCAGCAACTCGACGTCTGCTTTGCCGCCGCCTCCCGCCGGAGCCTGAGCCCAGAGCCTGACAAGACTCAGACTCCCAAACTTCTCACAGCCCGATCCACAGTCCCTGCAAAGAAGGGACCCGTGGAGGCACCGAGAGACGTGGGACCGGACATCTTGGAAGACCCCCAAAATGCTGACTCCACAGCATCAGAGGTACCCTCGATGCTGTGCTTTGGGGTTTGAGAAGCCCCAACCTCGAGCAGCCCTTGCACCGAAGATCAGCTCCCCAGCATCTCCACGATCTGCGTGGGGCCCTTTTGCATCGTGCCACTCGACGCGCCTAACCGTCCACTTGCCACGCGGCTAGTGGCCATCTTGGCGACGAAACCTACAACTTTCACTGCGGGTCTGGTTGCTCCAGACTTGCCCTTGCTCCTGTAAAAAGGAGCCCCTGCTCTGACCTTGCTGGTCCGAGTAACAAGCCGTTTTTTGATTCCTGCGTGGCTTGCATTAGCCAAGGCCTGTTTGCTTCTATCAAGTCGCCGACACCGCCAACAGCGAGAAGCCTGCGTGGGACAGCTCGTGACCGACTCCTGGACGTCTTCGACCCCTCGTGTCCACGTGGCTGCAGAGAGAAGCTACACCTCGACGCCTGTTTGCACCCGACATCGCCTGGTTCCACTCTGGTTCCACGGTAGTCACTGGCTAGTGACTTTGAACATTGTCCCCTCTGCTTTCAGGTCTTCACCTCTTCAGATCCACCCTTGGATCCACCGGAACTCTTCACATCGAGCCGCCTGCAGCAACTTCAGCTCCAAGCACCATCGACCTGCGTGACGAAACCCGACACTACTTCGACCCTATGCACCCGCTTCCTGTGGGTGAGGTAACTCAGCTCTGCCGGTGTTCCCACACTGGTACACACCTCTAGTGTCTGTGTCTCAAGTTTCAGCTTTCTAGGTCACTCGGAAGGTTCCTTCCTAACTAACTTTGTACTTTTTACGCACCATTGACATTGCATTGGTAAAGCGTGCACTTTCCGCACTGCTCCCGAGTCCCGCGGGCCTTTCCCGACTTCTTCACTGCTAGTCCCGAACAGCTCCAGCGATTCCCCAGGCCCTAGGCCTCTTCACTTTCCCCATAGTGGTTCTTATACCACTATTTTAGTATATGGTTTAGGTGGCCCCTAGGGCTCATCCATATTGTGCAACTTTTGTGTATTTAAACTGTGTTTTGTTTTAACGCATTTGCTTCTGTGCTCATAAAGAGTATCAGGGATATTTGTAGTAATAAATTCATATATATTTTCAATATATATCTGTGTGGTGTCCTTTCATTTGGTATTCAAGGGATTGTGTATGGCAAAACAGCTTGCTTCACATGCCTTTACAGAGTTTAGCCTAAGACTGCTTAGTCCATGCTACCCCTAGGATAGCTTCTCTATAAGGTTGACTTTACAACCTGCACCATAAGGGTTGCTTGGCATGATACAAGGTGATCACTAGAACTAGTGAGCATCATATATCAGGCCAACTTCTCACACACTGTTCCCATGAGGCACAGGGTCAGACTGATTTGCGTATAGCCATGTCTGAACTAGGGTGGCTGAGTGAACTAAAGAATGGTGATGGATTAAACCCAGATCAGTTGACTGGGGGTGAGTGTTTGATTTGTTCAAACGCTCCGTCCATCATCCCCTTTTGTATCGCTTTGTTCGCCCTAAGTGTGGCAGGGTATGCTCAGACGTGAGTCCCTTGTTCACTTGGCCACTGGATTCAAGATAGCCTGGCTGATGAGGATTATGAATCCGAAACCGGTCCCAGGATGCTTGTTTCCGGTCCAGGGAAGACATGGCTTGGCAGTTCGGGCTGCACTGTTCCCATGAGGCACAGGGTCAGACTGATTTGCATATAGCCATGTCTGAACTGGGGTGGCTGAGTGAACTAAAGAATGGTGATGGATTAAACCCAGATCAGTTGACTGGGGGGAGTGTTTGATTTGTTCAAACGCTCCGTCCATCATCCCCTTTTGTATCGCTTTGTTCGCCCTAAGTGTGGCAGGGTATGCTCAGACGTGAGTCCCTTGTTCACTTGGCCACTGGATTCAAGATAGCCTGGCTGATGAGGATTATGAATCCGAAACCGGTCCCAGGATGCTTGTTTCCGGTCCAGGGAAGACATGGCTTGGCAGTTCGGGCTGCACTGTTCCCATGAGGCACAGGGTCAGACTGATTTGCATATAGCCATGTCTGAACTGGGGTGGCTGAGTGAACTAAAGAATGGTGATGGATTAAACCCAGATCAGTTGACTGGGGGTGAGTGTTTGATTTGTTCAAACGCTCCGTCCATCATCCCCTTTTGTATCGCTTTGTGCGCCCTAAGTGTGGCAGGGTATGCCCAGACGTGAGTCCCTTGTTCACTTGGCCACTGGATTCAAGATAGCCCGGCTGATGAGGATTATGAATCCGAAACCGGTCCCAGGATGCTTGTTTCCGGTCCAGGGAAGACATGGCTTGGCAGTTCGGGCTGCACTCTTCCCATGAGGCACAGGGTCAGACTGATTTGCATATAGCCATGTCTGAACTGGGGTGGCTGAGTGAACTAAAGAATGGTGATGGATTAAACCCAGATCAGTTGACTTGGGGTGAGTGTTTGATTTGTTCAAATGCCCTGTCCATCATCCCCTTTTGTATCACATGGAGAGGGAAACACAGATACTAAGACCAGGAAATGCCAGCACCAGGACCCGAAGGCACAAATACTAAGGCACAGAGACACAACCGAAGGGACAGAGGGACGCAGACACTGGGCCAGGGATAGACAAACCTTGTGGCAGAGAAACACAGACACCAACACATGTATTGAGAGAGAAGGACACAAACACCAGGACAGGCAAAGGCAGCATCAAATTGTCTCTAACAGTGTGATAAAGCAACAAACAGACTAAAACACAAGAGATGCAAACATTAGGCAACAGAGACAGAAACACTGATAGAAAGAAACACAGGGAGACATACATACTGGGACAGAGTGACGTGGATACAGCAATAAGCAGATAAAGGGACAGAAACACGGACAGGGAAATGTTTGCTCTGTGGCAAGAAACATTGACAATCACAAGGAACATTGGTACTTGAAATATGGACCCGAGATCTGGGAGAGACAGCTACTGGTAGGTGAACAAAAAACATAAAATACAACAATGACATTTGGATACAAATACTAGAATATATAGATATGTACATTACAACATATGAATGGGAGGATAGAAGTCACCCACACAGAAGCAAGCAGGGAGAGACACAGGAAGAAAACCGACTTAAGATACAGAGGCAGGAACACTAGAACAGAGGGCATCAGCAGGAAGACACAGACACACAACCAGACAGAACTACAGTGAGAGGACTACTGGAACAGAGGAACAAGAGCGGAGAGACACAAACACACAACCAGGCAGAGAGAAACACTAGAACAGAGAGCATCAGCAGGAAGACACAGGCACACAACCAGACAGAACTACAGTGAGAGGACTACTGGAACAGAGGAACAAGAGCGGAGAGACACAAACACACAACCAGGCAGAGAGAAACACTAGAACAGAGAGCATCAGCAGGAAGACACGGACACACAACCAGACAGAACTACAGAGAGAGGACTACTGGAACAGAGGAACAAGAGCGGAGAGACACAAACACACAACCAGGCAGAGAGAAACACTAGAACAGAGAGCATCAGCAGGAAGACACGGACACACAACCAGACAGAACTACAGAGATAGGACTACTGGGACAGAGGAACAAGAGCGGAGAGGCACAAACACACAACCAGGCAGAGAGAAACCCTAGAACAGAGAGCATCAGCAGGAAGACACAGGCACACAACCAGACAGAACTACAGTGAGAGGACTACTGGAACAGAGGAACAAGAGCGGAGAGACACAAACACACAACCAGGCAGAGAGAAACACTAGAACAGAGAGCATCAGCAGGAAGACACAGACTTACAACCAGACAGAACTACAGTGAGAGGACTACTGGAACAGAGGAACAAGAGCGGAGAGACACAAACACACAACCAGGCAGAGAGGAAACACTAGAACAGAGAGCATCAGCAGGAAGGCACAAGTACACAACCAGGCAGAGAGAAACACTAGAACAGAGAGCATCAGCAGGAAGACACAGGCACACAACCAGACAAAGGTACGATGAGACGACCACTGGAACAGAGGAACAAGAGCGGAGAGACACAAACACACAACCAGGCAGAGAGAAACACTAGAACAGAGAGCATCAGCAGGAAGACACAGGCACACAACCAGACAGAACTACAGTGAGAGGACTACTGGAACAGAGGAACAAGAGCGGAGAGACACAAACACACAACCAGGCAGAGAGAAACACTAGAACAGAGAGCATCAGCAGGAAGACACGGACACACAACCAGACAGAACTACAGAGATAGGACTACTGGAACAGAGGAACAAGAGCGGAGAGACACAAACACACAACCAGGCAGAGAGAAACACTAGAACAGAGAGCATCAGCAGGAAGACACAGGCACACAACCAGACAGAACTACAGAGAGAGGACTACTGGAACAGAGGAACAAGAGCGGAGAGACACAAACACACAACCAGGCAGAGAGTAACACTAGAACAGAGAGCATCAGCAGGAAGACACGGACACACAACCAGACAGAACTACAGAGATAGGACTACTGGGACAGAGGAACAAGAGCAGAGAGACACAAACACACAACCAGGCAGAGAGAAACACTAGAACAGAGAGCATCAGCAGGAAGACACAGGCACACAACCAGACAGAACTACAGTGAGAGGACTACTGGAACAGAGGAACAACAGCGGAGAGACACAAACACACAACCAGGCTGAGAGAAAAAGAGAAACACTAGAACACAGGGAAATGAGCAGGGAGACACAGACACACAACCAGATAAAGATACAGAGAGAGGAACGATAGAGCAGAGGGACACCCGTAGAGCAGAAAGATTCAGGCACACTACTGAACACAGATGCAGAGACTGGAATAGAGGTAAATGAACAGAGAGACACAGGCACACAACCAGACAAAGAGGAAGAGAGGGGGAAACTAGAACTTAGAGACAATCATAGATTCACACACAACCAGACAAAGAGAAAGACAAAAACACTAGAACACAGGGACATGAGCAGAGGGACACAGACACACAACCAGATAAGGATATGGTGAGAGGAACGACAGAGAAGAGGAGAAGGATACCAGTAAAGCAGAAAGATCCAGGCACACAACTGAATATAGATGCAAAGAGAGGAACAGAGGTAAATGAACAGAGAGACACAGGTACACAACCCAAAAAAGAGGAAGACAGGGGGAAACTAGAACTTAGAGAAATGTGCAGAAATACACACGCACAGAACCAGACGAAGAGAGAACGACTAGAACATAGGGACATGAGCAGAGAGGCACAAACACACAATTAGACAAAGATACAGACATAGAGAGGAAAGCTACAACCCAGAGTCACTGAGTTTAGGGATGCAGGGTGATGCATCCCTAAACATAGAGACACGAGCAGAGAGACACAGGCACCATGGAGTTTAGAAGTGAATGAGCAATAACACGCCTTAAATTGTGTTTTTATTTTGTCACATTTACTGTGAGTTCAAAGACAGAGGTCAAACGCCAGGCCATGACTTTAGACAAATCGATGCTTAATTTTTTAACCTGGAGATTCGTGTTTCTTTACTTTCTCTGTCAGCTGTAAGGGAAGCAGAAAGAAGCACTTTTTGTAATTTAGAAATGTGAAGGAAACAAAGATTTTACTGGGATCAAAACAAAGTCACAAGACTTTACTTGTTCGTGCACACAACAAATATTTGCTGAAAACCGATTTCCACAAATATTATTGTTTGTGCTGTGGGTAGTTTCACAAGTAAACTGGATGCCTGTGCATGTGATGCCCATCTCGATGGAAAAGGTGCTTTCTGTAAATGACTGAGGTTCTACTCAGTCCTTTAGTAGTATATTTGTGAGAGTGTGCCCTAATACATATCTGGCAACACACCACACCCTCACCCCTCTCCTGCTGAAGGGGAGTGGCTCATTTGTAACACTTGCTCTCTGTGTATTGCTTGGATGTTTCACAACCCCTGTGACTTCAGTGCAGTTAACTTGATGGCAGCGCCCCCACTCTGAAAACTGAACCAGCACCCTTGCTAGAACGGAGGGACACCAGCAGGAAAGAAAGGATAAGGCACACAACCAAACAAAGAGAAGAGAACACTAGAACATAGACACACAATCAGAGAGACACATGCACACAACCAGACACAGGTACAAAGAGAGCATCACTTGAAGAAAGGGACTCAAGCAGAGAGGCACATGCCCACAACCAGACACAGGTACAAAGAGAGCATCACTTGGACACAGGGACACAAGCAAAGAGACACAGGCACACAACCAGACACAGGCACAAAGAGAGCATCACTTGAACAGAGGCACACAACCAGACAAAGGTATAGAGAGCGGAACACTAGAACAGAGGGACACGAGTAGAGAGACACAGGCACACAACCAGACTTAGGTACAAAGAGAGCATCAGTTGAACAGAGGCACACAACCAGACAAAGGTATAGAGAGCGGAACACTAGAACAGAGGGACACGAGTAGAGAGACACAGGCACACAACCAGACTTAGGTACAAAGAGAGCATCACTAGAACAGAGGGACACGAGTAGAGAGACACAGGCACACAACCAGACTTAGGTACAAAGAGAGCATCAGTTGAACAGAGGGGCACCAGTAGAGAGACACAGGCACACAACCAGACAGAGGTACAAAAAGAGCAACACTTAAACATGGGGACACAAACAGAGAGGCACAGGCACACAACCAGACACAGGTACACAGAGAGCATCACTAGAACAGAGGGACACGAGCAAAGAGACACAGGCACAGAACCAGATTCAGGTACAAAGAAAGCATAACTTGGACATAGGGACACGAGCAAAGAGACACAGGCACACAACCAGAAAACAGTACAGAGAGAGGAACATAGAACAGAGGGACACGAGTAGAGAGACACAGACAAACAACCAGACACAGGAACAGAGAGAGGGACACTAGAAAAGAAGGACACAAGTAGGGAGACGCAGACACACAACCAGACACAGGTACAGAGAGAATAACATAGAACAGAGGGACACAAGCAGAGAGACACAGACACACAATCAAACACAGGTACAAACAGAGCATCACTTGAACATAGGGACACAAGTAGAGAGACCCAGACACACAACCAGACTTAGGTACAAAGAGAGCATCAGTTGAACAGAGGGACACGAGTAGAGAGACCCAGACACACAACCAGACACAGGTACACAGAGAGCATCAGTTGAACAGAGGGGCACCAGTAGAGAGACACAGGCACACAACCAGACAGAGGTACAAAAAGAGCAACACTTAAACATAGGGACACAAACAGAGAGGCACAGGCGCACAACCAGACACAGGTAAACAGAGAGCATCACTAGAACAGAGGGACACGAGCAAAGAGACACAGGCACACAACCAGAAAACAGTACAGAGAGAGGAACATAGAACAGAGGGACACGAGTCGAGAGACACAGACACACAACCAGACAAAGGAACAGAGAGAGGAACCCTAGAAAAGAGGGACACGAGTAGAGAGACACAGACACACAATCAGACACAGGAACAGAGAGAGGGACACTAGAAAAGAAGGACACAAGTAGGGAGACGCAGACACACAACCAGACACAGGTACAAAGAAAGCATCATTAGAACAGAGGGACACGGACAGAGAGGCACAGGCACACAACCAAACACAGGTACAAAGAGAGCTTCACTTGAAGATAGGGACAAGAGCAAAGAGACACAAGCACACAACCAGACAAAGGTATAGAGAGAAGAACACTAGAACAAAGGGACACAAGTAGAGAGACACAGGCACACAACCAGACACAGGTACAAACAGAGCACCACTTGAACAGAGGGGCACCCGTAGAGAGACACAGGCACTCAACCAAACAAAGGTACACAAAGAGCAACACTTGAACATAGAGACACAAACAGAGAGGCACAGGCACAACACCAGACACAGGTACAAAGAGAGCATCACATGAAGATAGGGACAAGAGCAGACACAAGCTGAAAGAAAGCATAACTTGGACAAAGGGACACGAGGAAAGAGACACAGGCACACAACCAGGCAACGGTACAGAGAGAGGAACATAGAACAGAGGGACACGAGTAGAGAGACACAGGCACACAACCAGACAAAGGAACAGAGAGAGGAACCCTAGAAAAGAGGGACACGAGTAGAGAGACACAGACACACAACCAGACAAAGGAACAGAGAGAGGAACACTAGAACAGAGGGACACGACTAGAGAGACACAGGCCCACTACCAGACAAAGGTACAAAAAGCATCACTTGAAGAAAGGGAATCAAGCAGAGAGGCACAGGTACACAACTAGACACAGGTATAAAGAGAGCATCACTTGAAGATAGGGACACGAGCAGATAGGCACAGTCACACAACCAGACACAGGTACAAAGAAAGCATCACTTGAAGATACGGACACAAGCAGAGAGGCATAGGCACACAACCAGACACAGGTACAAAGAGAGCATCACTTGAAGATAGGGACACGAGCAGAGAGGCACAGGCACACAACCAGACTCAGGTACAAAGAGAGCATCACTTGAAGATACAGACACAAGCAGAGAGGCACAGGCACACAACCAGACACAGGTACAAAGAGAGCATCACTTGAAGATAGGGACACGAGCAGAGAGGCACAGTCACACAACCAGACACTTGTACACAGAGAGCATCACTTGAACATAGGGACACAAGCAGAGAGGTGCAAGTACACAACCAGACATAGGTATAAAGAGAGCATCACTTGAAGATAGGGACACGAGCAGAGAGGCACAGTCACACAACCAGACACTTGTACACAGAGAGCATCACTTGAACATAGGGACACAAGCAGAGAGGTGCACGTACACAACCAGACATAGGTATAAAGAGAGCATCACTGAAACATAGGGACACGAGCAGAGAGGGACAGGCACACAACCGGACACTTGTACACAGAGAGCATCACTTGAACACAGGGACACACGAATACAGGCACAGGCACACAACCAGACACAGGTTCAAAGGCAGCATCACTTGAACACAGGGACACAAGCAGAGAGACACAGGCACACAACAAGACACAGTTATAAAGAGAGCATCACTTGAACACAGGGCCACAATTAAAGAGGCACTGGCACACAACCAGACACAGGTACAAAGAGGGCATAACTAGAACAGAGGGACACGAGCAAAGGGGCACAGGCCCACAACCAGACACAGGTACGAAGAGAGCATTACTTGAACACAGGGACACAATTAGAGAGGCACTGACACACAACCAGACACGGGTACAAAGCGAGCAACACTAGAACAGAGGGACACGAGTAGAGAGCCACAGGCACACAGCCAGATACAGGTACAAAGAATGCATCACGTGAACATAGGGACACGGGCAGAGAGGCACAGACACACAACCAGACACAGGTACAAAGAAAGCATCACTTGAAGATAGGGGCACGAGCAGAGAGGCACAGACACACAACCAGACACAGGTACAAAGAAAGCATAACTTGGACATAGGGACATGAGCAAAGAGACACAGGCACACAACCTGTCAAAGGTAAAGAGAGAGGAACACTAGAACAGAGGGACACGAGTGGAGAGACACAGGCACACAACCAGACACAGGTACAAAGAGAGCATCACTTGAACATAGGGACACGAGCAGAGAGACACCGACACACAACCAGACAAAGGTACAGAGAGAGCAACACTAGAAAAGAAGGACACGGGCAGAGAGGCACAGCCACCCAACCAGACACAGGTACAAAGAGAGCATCACTTGAAGATACGGACACGAGCAGAGAGGCACAGGCACACAACCAGACAAAGGTACAGAGACAGCATCACTTGGACACAAGCAAAGAGACAGAGGCACACAACTTGTCAAAGGTAAAGAGAGAGGAACACTAGAACAGAGGGACACAAACAGAGAGACACAGGCACACAACCAGATACAGGTACAAAGAGAGCAACACTTGAACATAGGGACACAAACAGAGAGACACAGGCACACAACCAGATACAGGTACAAAGAGAGCATCACTTGAACATAGGGGCATGAGCAGAGAGAAACAGACACACAACCAGACACAGGTACAAAGAGAGCATCACTTGAACAGAGGGGCACCAGTAGAGAGACACAGGCACACAACCAGATACAGGTACAAAGAGGGCATAACTAGAACAGAGGGACACGAACAAAGAGGCACAGGCACACAACCAGATACAGGTACAAAGAGAGCATCACTTGAAGATAGGGACATGAGCAGAGAGGCACAGGCACCCAACCAGACACAGGTACAAAGAAAGCATAACTTAGACATAGGGACGCGAGCAAAGAGACACAGGCACACAACCAGACAAAGGTACAGAGAGAGGAACACTAGAACAGAGGGACACGAGTAGAGAGACACAGGCACACAACCAGACAAAGGAACAGAGATAGGAACACTAGAAAAGGAGGACACAAGTAGAGAGACACAGACACACAAATAGACACAGGTACAAAGAGAGCATCACTTGATCTTAGGGACACGGGCTGAGAGGCACAGGCACACAACCAGACACAGGTACAAAAAAAGCATCACTTGAAGATAGGGACACGAGCAGAGAGGCATGGGCACACAATCGGACAAAGATACAAAGAAAGCATCACCTGAAGATAGGGACTCAAGCAGAGAGGCACAGGCACACAACCAGACACAGGTACAAAGAGAGCATCACTTGAAGATAGGGACACGAGCAGCGAGGCACAGTCAAACAACCAGACACAGGTACAAAGAGAGCATCACTTGAAGATACAGACACAAGCAGAGAGGCACAGGCACACAACCAGACATAGGTATAAAGAGAGCATCACTTGAAGATAGGGACACAAGATTACAGGTACAGGCACACAACCCGACACAGGTACAAAGAGAGCATCACTTGAACACAGGGACACAATTAGAGAGGCAATGGCACACAACCAGACACAGGTACAAAGAGAGCATCACTTGAAGATAGGGACACGAGCAGCGAGGCACAGTCAAACAACCAGACACAGGTACAAAGAGAGCATCACTTGAAGATACGGACACAAGCAGAGAGGCACAGGCACACAACCAGACATAGGTATAAAGAGAGCATCACTTGAACATAGGGACACAAGAATACAGGTACAGGCACACAACCAGACACAGGAACTAAGAGAGCATCACTTGTACACATGGACACAATTAGAGAGGCACTGGCACACAACCAGACACAGGTACAAAGCAAGCATCACTAGAACATAGGGAGACCGGCAGAGGGGCACAGGCACACAGCCAGACACAGGTACGAAGAGAGCATCACTTGAAGATAGGGACTCAAGCAGAGAGGCACAGGCACACAACCAGACACAGGTACAAAGAAAGCATCACCCTGAAGATAGGGACACGAGCAGAGAGGCACAGGCACACAACCAGACACAGGTACAAAGAGAGCATCACTTGAACATATGGACACAAGCAGAGAGGCACAGGCACACAACCAGACACAGGTAAAAAGAGAGCATCACTTTAACATCGGGACACGAGTAGAGTGACACAGGCACACAACCAGACACAGGTACAAAGAGAGCATTACTTCAACATAGGGACATGAGTGGAGAGACACAGGCACACAACCAGACAAAGGTACAAAGAGAGAAACACTTGAACATATGGACAAGAGCAGAGAGGCACAGGCACTCAACCAGACATAGGTACAAAGAGAGCATCAATAGAACAGAGGGACATGAGGTCCACCACAGCTATTACCGGGGTGCTTGTTGTGGAGGCAGTACTGCTCAGGTACGGCCGGTGTGGTCTGTCCCTCACTTCCGGCTGCCACCCCACGGCCTACATTTCACTAAGGGAGGTGTTCTAGTCGTTGTTTCTCTCTGTTCAGGACATCCTATTTAGAAGGCCCTAGGCGTGCCAAAGGCAAGCCCATCTGCACCTGTCCCTGCCTGGACCCCGCCAGACGCCAGACATGCTGCCGATATGATTGCAGGGGCGCTTACTTACACTAGGGAGCAACTGATATCTTTTGGCCAACAGGTCAGGCCTTGTGGTCAGCTTCAGGGGGACATATTAGACGGACCTTTTTGCTGTCCCAACTGTGGCTTTAAATCCTGCCCTTCTCCTCCTCTTACTTCCCCCAAACCCACTATGAAAAGTTTCCATCTTAACGTCCGGTCTCTAGTCAAAGATTACATGGAGATCCATGATCTCATTGAGGAGGAATCCCCTGATATATTTTTTATAACTGAAACCTGGCTGCCTAATGCCACGGTGGCTGAGCCGGGCCTCGCTCTCCCCCCGGGGTTCAGCATTCTGACGCTTAATAGGGAATCTAGAGGCGGGGGTATAGCTGTCATTTTTAAATCTTGTTACCACTGTTCACTCGTAAGGGAGGATGTGGCCGGGAGCGAATGAGCTCGCTTTGCCATCTCGTTTAATGCCTGCTCCTCTCTCTCAGTTCTTTTATTTTATCCCCCTCCCCCCCCCCCAGCCTATATTGGAGTTTAAGTCAGCCATCATTGAGGCTGTAAGCTCCTTGGCATTGACAGCTAAGAATTTCAGCCTCATTGGAGATCTTAATTTCCACTTTGATTGTCCAAATGACCCCGAAGTTGGCAGTTTGCTTTCAGACTTGGCCGCTTGTCAACTTAGCCAGTTGGTGGTGGGCCCCACCCACTCTGCAGGGCATTTACTTGATCCGGTTTTCTCAAACATTCCCTCTCTTCTGGTCAAGTCACCCAGCCCAGTGTGTTAGACCGAAATGGTATCAGGATGTGATCAAATACTGCCATAAGGCCATACATAGGGCTCAGTCAGCTTACCTAACCAACGAGATTAAGTCAAGTAAGAACCCGGTAAAAAGCATTTTTAAAATACTCAACGACTTTAAAACTAGGAAGGATCCCTCAACGCAGTGGATCACGTCTGAGTAACAATGCGAGGATTTGGCTACTTTTTTCTTGCAGAAAGTTGAAGCCAACTATAAATCATTTCCTATCTGCCCACTGGACCCCGTGTCCATGTCAGATCCTCGGTCCATCAATACCTTGGCTGTTATCCCCTCCATCTCCCAGGATGAGTTTTTCACCCTGAGTAACAAGATTAAATCAGGCTTCCCTATAGATCCCATGAGGCCAGCCCAATTCAGGAATACTTTACTGGTTCTTATGACACCTCTGCGGCAGATCATCAATGCCTCCTTCATTACGGCAGTGGTGCCTCCAGCATGGAAACAAGCCAGAGTTGTCCCATTCCTGAAAAAACCATCACTCGACCCTATTACATTGGATTTTTTTTTAACCCATATCCCTTCTGCCCCGGGTCGCTAAAATTGCAGAAGCCCACACTAATACCATCCTTTCAGGTTATCTGAACGGCACAGGTGCTTTGGACCGCTCTCAGAATAATTTCCACCCGGGTCACAGAACCGAGACCACGCTGCTAGCCGTGAGTGAACATCTGCGGACCATCCTGGATGAGGGTCAAACTGCGGCCCTTATTTTACTCGACCCTAGCGCCGCGTTTGACACGGTCTTTCATCAGATCCTCCTGTGCCGGCTGGAGGACGCGGGGTAGTGGTCCTAGCCTTGGAGTGGTTTCGCTCCTTTTTATCTGACAAGTCATTCCAGGTTTCGGCCCCCCCTTCCTCTCTCAAGCCCATGTCATCAAGCAGGGGAGGGGCGTGGTTTCAGCGCCGACCGGGATGGCTGCGTGAGCGAGTTGCTCCGCGCCATGTCCCGTCTTTCCTCCTGCTGAACGTCGCCCCGTGTCGCCTGGCGGCTGGAATCGTGGTCCGGAGGGGCCGATGACCTACTGAGGAGCGTTTGACTCCGGTCCGGACCCTGGCTGGTGAGCGCGGGCGGACCTGGTGCTCGGCTCGACCTGGCGAGCAAACAAAGCAAAGATGGCGGCGCCGACTGCGTGAGAGCTCCGGGAGCGGAGCGGTGTGGGGCACCGGAGCAGCTGCAGGCTCCTGCGGGGCACTCGTGCGGCGGCAAGCAGAGCGGTGGGCCATAGGAGCGGGCCCCGCGTTGCGGAGGAGGCCGGCGGGGATTTACCGGCGAGTGTGGCGGCCCTCCCCCACCCGATCCTAGGACGGCAGGAGAGCGGAGCCTGCAATTGCGCTGTGCCGGCAGAAGCACTGCTGGACTGGGAGGCCGCCCACCCACTGGCTGGCCCGCAGTAGGGGCCGACGGGACACAGAGGTGTGCAGTGAGCTGGTGGGGCACTGGGGGGGGGCGGCCGCCCAAGGCGCCTGGACATCCCGGGACACGGGCAGACTAGGAGGTGGCCGTCGGCCCGGTCCATGGCGGGGGACCCGCCCGGTGGAAGGCAAGGATACGCCGGGCTGACAGCGTGGTGCTGAGCCCCACAGCGCATGGTGCGTCACTCGTCTGATTCACTGGCCGCCTCTTCAGTGGAATTTGCTCCCCCTAGCCCTGGTGGGCCTTGCGGGCGTTTTATGAGTGACTGTGGGGCAGCGAGGAGTGCACTTCCGGACTGGATATTGTCGGATGATTGTGAATGGGGTACAGCTGGCGCCGCAAGCTCCCGCTTGTCCGGAGGATTGGTGAGCCGCGCTAGTTGGGGTGCTCCGCTGGGCGTTTCTGGTGGGCCTAGCCTTTGTCCGAAGGGGCTGCTCGAGTAGCTGAATACCTGCGCACAAGATGGCCGCGCAGGGTAATGGCGACGCCGAGCCATCTGGAAGGGGAGGCCGGAGGCCGGAGGACGTGACTGGCGGTTTCCCAACGGAGTCCTCAACACAAGAACAGAGGCTCAACCTCCGCCTTGATGCAATCTTAGCCGCGATCACTGCTACGAAGGATGAGCTGCACCAGGATATTGCGCAGGTGGCGTCCGGGCTCGGCCTGCTGAGGGCGGACCACGCCAAGCTCTCTGACCGGGTGAAATCCAATGAACAAATGCTCCAGGAGCTGAAACCGGCGGTGGTCACGGCAGAGCACAAACTTGATGACGTTGTCCATCGACTGGCGACTTTGGAGCGTCGGGTGGAGGACGCGGAAGGACGCAAACGCCGGAACAACGTGAGGGTGGTGGGGCTTCCGGAGAAAATTGAGAAAGGTGATGCAGTGGCCTACCTGGAGGACTGGTTCCGCACAGTGGTGGCGCCGGAGGGCCTATCCCCCTTCTTCTCCCTGGAAAGAGCGCATAGGGTGCCCGCGAAGCCTCCCCTGGAGGGCCGACCGCCCCGACCGATGGTGGCCAGACTGCTGCACTACAAGGATCGGGATCTGCTGATCCAAAAGGCGAGAGATCGTGGGCCCTTCCAAGTAGACAACAGCAAGGTGACAATATTTCCGGACTATACGCAGGAGGTGCAGCGGAACAGGGCTTCTTTTCTGTCGGTGAAAAAAGAGCTGAGAGAGGAGGGGATTCAATACTCCTTGCTTTTTCCGGCCAAGCTGCGGATCATCGTTGACGACAGGACTCAATTTTTCCAAACACCCGATGAAGCTTGGTCCTGGCTGGAACTGTATCGAGCAGGGACGGATCGGGCACACAGGCCAGCCAGGGATCGAGAACAACCGGTCAGGGTCAGGAAGTCGCAGCGCATCCGCTCCCGGAATAGGCGTCAACGGGCCGAGCGAGAGGCGCAAATGATGGCCGATAGACGGAGTGCGTTGGAGGCCACGGCGAGCATAACGGGCTCGCAGCAAGAGGACGCCTCCAGGGGTTCGGCTTCGGAGAGTGAAGGTGTGAAGACTGGCGATGAGGACTCGGAGGTGGGGGGAGCGCAGGGGCCGGAGGTTACTCCACAGACGTCAGATGGTATCTTTAATGGGTGAGGCTTGTGGCAGCTGAACTTTTTGTATGGCCTGGACGCTCCTGACTTCTATTGGACTGCCAGGTATGGGGCTGCATCGGCAGTACGGGGCTATGGGCGCGGGGTGGTTGCTCTGTCGTCCTGGTTCGGGGCTCCATAGTCCCCATCAGACCCTTAAGGTCTTCTGTGGTGTCGACCACAGATTAGTGTGATGTGTGGGGTGTTTGAGGTTTGGAACGGGGCTGAAGCTGGGTTACTAGGCCCTGTCCTGGGAGGGGGAGGGTGGGAGTTGCGGGGTATGTTTTGAAGGGGTTGTACAATTGCTGCGATGCGGGTCACATTTATTGGCATGCGCCACTGTTGGGATTGATGCTCTATGGGGACGTTACCTAATTTGAAATGTATCACATGGAATGTCCGGGGTATTCGTACTATGGTTAAGCGCCACAAGGTACATGCCTACTTGGTGAGGCGGGGCGTTCAGATAGCAATGCTTCAAGAAACTCACTTGACACAGCAGGAATGTGGGGCATTACAGAGGAGGTGGCGGGGTCAGGTGTTTGGCACGACTTACTCAGCATTTGCCAGGGGGGTGTTAATATGGATCAGAGCGGGCACGCCATTCCAAGTCACGAGTCAGAAGATAGATCCGGAGGGTCGTTATGTAGTGGTGGAGGGACGGCTGTGTGGAAGGTAAGTAGTGCTGTGTAACATCTATGCCCCCAACGCTGAGCAGGCCCACTTCTTTGAGAGCTTGTCGCGCTCACTGGCGTACTACTTGGCAGGCCCTATCTTCCTGGCGGGGGATTTTAACTCCATTTCGGATGTGCTGTTGGACAGGTCACACCCGCCTTTGGTGGACTCCCCAGTGCGCAGACTTGCGACCCATAGACGGGACTGGCAGGAGAGGTGGGGCTTGGTGGATGTATGGAGGGCGCAGCACCCCGAAACTCGGGATTACTCCTATTTCTCAGCGTTGCATGATCTGCATGTTCGATTGGATTCGGTGCTGTGTTGTGAGTCTCTGGCGAAGGTGGTGAGGCACACTGAGTACTTGTCTAGAACCATCTCGGACCACAACCCACTGCTGATTTCGGTGCAATGGCAGTTGGCGAGATCGGCGGTCCCCACATGGAGACTTCGCCCGGAAACGCTGGATGACCCAGTGTTCTGCGACACGGTCCGACAAAGCATTGACGACTACTTCGCGATCAATGCTGGGTCGACGGCGACCAGAGCGAATGAATGGGACGCGATGAAAGTGGTGGTGAGGGGGATATGCATGGACCGGTTTCTGACTGTGAGAGGAACCGTGCTGACTGACCTCGCGAAAGCGGAGGAAGTGCTGAGAGGGGTGGAACAGCAGCGTCCAGAGAAGCCGGAGCTGCAGGACAGCCTGCTGCGTGCTAAGGAGGCGGTGGCGACTGAGACGGAGAGATTGCGGTGCTATGACTATAAGTTGTATGCGGTGAAAGTGCATGAGGAGCGTGATAAAGTGGGCACGCTCCTTGCGAAGCTGGCTGATCCGAGCCCTAGGGGTTGTCCGGTTCTGAGTGTGCGACAGGAGGATGGGGTGGTGGTCTGCTCGCAGTCAGCGGTCCTGGAGCGCTTTCAATCCTACTACACGGGTCTGTATACCAGCCACCTCGAAGTGGAAGCCACGGACATTGGCGATTATTTAGATCAGATCCCTTTGCCGGTATTGGATGAGGAGGAGGCCCGGGATCTGGGGGGCCCTGTCACCCTGGCCGAAATCAGAGGGGCGATTAGCCATATGGCGCGGAACAAAACCCCTGGGGTAGATGGGTTGCCGATCGAGTTCTACGCCAAATTTATGGAAGTGCTGGCGCCCAGGCTGCAGGCTGTGTATGCGGAGGCGAAACAACTGGGGCGGTTGCCTGACTCTATGACGGAGGCGCTGGTTGTGCCCCTGCTGAAACCGGGCAGGGATGCTTTAGATGTCGCTTCTTTTCGTCCGTTGTCTATGCTGACTGTGGATTATAAGATTTTGAGCCGAATCCTGGCCACCCGGCTCCTGCCACTGATGACCTCTTTGGTGCATAGGGATCAGGCGGGATTCATCCCCTCCAGGAGCACCTCGATGAATATCCGTCGGCTGATTGGGGTCATTGATAGTGCTGCCTTGGCGGATCCAGGCCCGGTAGTGCTGACGGTTGATATTGAAAAGGCGTTTGATAGTTTGGAATGGGATTTTTTAGATGGTGTGCTGTTGAAGTTCGGGGTTGGGGAGGGGTTCCGAGGCTGGACAAGAGTGCTCTATTCATCGGCTAAGGCGCGGGTGCGGCTAGGGACATTGGTCTCCTCGGTTTATCCGGTCTGTAGGGGCACGAGGCAAGGCTGCTCGCTCTCCCCTCTGCTCTTTGCTCTAGCGGTGGAACCCTTAGCGGCACAGGCGAGAACGGGAGTTGTTTTCGACGGGATTGCGCAGGGACTTGACTCGCATTATATATCGTTATACGCTGACGACTTGTTACTGTACCTGGCGGATGCTGGAAGGGCTCTAGAAGGCGCGGTGGATATGCTGGGCAGGTTTGGGAGGCTTTCAGGCCTCAGGGTGAACTGGACTAAGACTTGTGTGTTTCCGCTGCGGAAGACCACGCTCTGCCCGCAGCTCACGAGGCCGGTAGTGTGGGAACCCTCTTGTTTTCTTTACTTAGGGGTGCGCATCTACCATGACACGGCGGACCTCCTTGAGGGGAATGTGGGGAGCTGTATTAGGGCGCTGAGAGGCAGTATGGACTTCTGGGCCTCTCTCCCGCTGTCTGTACTGGGCCGAGTGGCACTGTTGAAAATGGTGGCACTCCCGAGACTTCTCTATTATTTTAGAACGCTGCCGGTGTGGATCCCGCAGGGTGTCTTTCGGGAGCTGAAGACGTTGGTGACTGGCTTTCTCTGGGGCCACGGTCGCAGACGGGTGGCATTGACCACCCTGCTGAGACCCAAGTGTGAGGGAGGGATGGCCGTCCCCGACTACGAGTTATACTATGTGGCAGCGCAGCTCCAGGTCCTGACGCAGAACGTGGCCAGAGAATTCAGGGGGCCCGAGGATGGCCGGGGGGTCGGTGTTCAGAGGCATGTCTTGTCGTCTATCGTGATGCAACAGAGACTGGCCAGTAGGGAAGTCACGATGGAGGAATGGACAATCAGATTGTGTTGGAACAGGTACATGAAGAGGGCTGGGAAGTGCCGGCCGAACGCCCCGGAGATTCCGTTGGGAATTCTCACTGCCTTACCGCACGGGGGTGATTGGTCCCAATTGTTAGAGTGGGAGGACCTGGGCTTGCAGATGGTAGGCGACCTCTATGTGGATGGGACGCTGGCCCCGTTCCAGACCTTGCAGGAGCAGTTCGGCCTGCCGAGTGGTATCTTCTTGCTGCATGCGGCGGTTGTCGCGGCTCTGCAGAAGCACTGGGGGGGCGGATTGGCTGAACCGGAGGTGACGGCGGTGTGCCAATATGTGGTGATGGCTGCGGGCGCCGTCAAGGCGGTGACCTGCCTACACAATAGGATGCTAAACGAAGGTCTGGCTCCGTTGGTCGAGTTGAAATCGCGCTGGGAGGCCAGCATCGGTAGGCCAATCCCTGACTCTGTTTGGGGTCAGGTGCTACACAGGGCCTGGAAAGAGACAAGGAATGCGAGATTCCAACAGGTGCATTATTTTGTGCTCCATAGGGCATATTTGACCCCGGAGAGGTTACGTCGTCACTTCCAAGTGCTTGATGCCATGTGCCCGCGATGTTTGGAACCTGAGGCAGATCTTGACCACATGCTGTGGGGTTGCCCGAGGTTGGGGGTCTACTGGTCCGAGGTGGGGGACCTCTTGAATGCTGTCACAGATCGGGAGGTGGACTTTGATATGGCCGCGTGCCTGCTTCTCTGGTTCCCGCACACCAAAAAGACCAAGGTAACGAGTAAATTCATTGGGCTGGGACTGATACTGGCGCAGCGAGAAATCACTTGGCATTCGAAGTCTAAAGAGGGGCCGTCTGCACGGAGGTGGAGGAATGAATTGGTGAAGTGGTCGAGCTGTGAGAGTGTGTCACGAATGCGTCAGGCGACTAGAACGGGTAATGACAAGAGCTTGGACCTAGCACGGTCATGGGAGTTGGTGGTGCAGGCATTAAGGGACCACCTAACTGAAGGCGACGACACTGATCAGTTATGAACAGGGATTCCGTGTGACTACTTGTTTGTTACAACTTCCTGATAGTTGTCAACCTAGAGCAGGAGGGGAATGGTGATACCCGCATTAACAGCAGTTGAGGGGGAGGGTTCAGAGTAGGAGTTGTAGGAGGGGGTGGTTTGCCGGCCAGCGGCGACCTCCCGGAACCGGATGGCCCAGGAAGGTAGTCGTGTTGATTTCGTGATATGACATTGGAGTGGCCTAGGATTGGATGGAGGGGGTGGGTTGGTTGTTCTGGGATAAAAGCAGAAACGAAGTGCTACACTTGACCTGTGTCCCGAATAGGGCATGCACCGAGGTACCTCCGGTGAACTGACTCATTGACGCGCCGCCCAGCCTCCGGGATGTGGGCTAATCGGCTGTGTATTGTATTGCTATCGTGCTGTATGATGGGTACCGCTGGTGTATGGGTTGGCTTGTTGGTTGTGTTTATTCCTGATTCTGCAATAAAAATATATTAAAAAAAAAAAAAAATTTCATCAAGCAGGGGCTTCCCCAGGGCTCGGCCTCAAGCCCTGTGTTGTTCAATCTTAATGTTCAACCCCTGGCGGCGGTGGCGAGGGATCATGGCTTGACTATGATCTCGTACGCCGATGATACGCAACTAGTGGTGGCCCTCTCCGATGACTATACTCTGGGTGCTGTACGATTCCGGGATGGTCTAACTGCAGTTGCACATTGGATGATGGTAAACTGCATGCAACTCAATGCCAACAAATCAGAAGTCCTGCTGGTGGGGAAGGATAAAGTGCTGTGGAGCAAGCACTGGTGGCCGGCTTCTCTGGGGACTGCCCCTACCCCTAAGTTGGCAGTAAAAAATGTAGGTATCTGGTTTGACTCCACTCTTGGGTTCCAGGAACATACATAGAAGATCGCCGGTACTTGCTTCGGACTTCTGCGGGATCTGAGGCCCCTACTGGGCTTCTTTGATCCTTCTACCCGACAGTTGATAGTCAAGACAACCATCCTATCTAGATTAGATTATGCCAACTAACTGATGCTAGGCGCCAATAAGGCTGAAGTCACTCGCTTGCTGCGAGTACAGAATGTGGCCGCTCAAGTCCTGCTGAGGCTCCCTAGGACCAGCTCTGCGTCAGGTACCTTATGGTACGTTCACTGGTTACCCATGCCCCAAAGTATTCAATTTAAAGCTCTATGCCTTTCGTTCAAGACTCTAAAGCTGTCTCCCCCTGAGATCCTGTCGAATCTGCTAGCTCCTTATGTCCCTACTCAGCAGCTATGCTCGTCAGAGCAATCCCTTGCAGCGGTCCCCCGTGTGAAAAGCCTCAGAGCGGGGGCCAAGTCATTTCGATATCCGGCCGCTAGATTATGGAATTCTCTTCCTGTTCAGATCTGGCGGTTAGATTGCCTGCTGTCCGTCCGCAAGGCTACATATTCCATACGATCTAGCCCTTGCTTTCTATTGGCACTGCTGCAAGCGCCGGGACGTCACTTCATTGAGACAGCTGTGCGCTATATAAAATTACCTAACAATAACAAGAGCAGAGAGGCACAGGCACACAACCAGACACAGGTACAAAGAAAGCATCACTTGGACATGGGGACACGAGCAAAGAGACACAGGCCACAACCAGACACAGGCACAAAGAGAGCATCACTTGAAGATAGGGACATGAGCAGAGAGGCACATGCACACAACCAGACACAGGTACAAAGAGAGCATCACTTGAAGACAGGGACATGAGCAGAGAGGCACATGCACACAACCAGACAACGGTACAGAGAGAGGAACATAGAACAGAGGGACACGATTAGAGAGACACAGACACACAACCAGACAAAGGCACAGAAGAGGAACACTAGAACAGAGGGACAGGAGTAGAGAGACACAGGCACACAACCAGACAAAGTTACAGAGAGATTAACACTAGAAAAGAAGGACATGGGCAGAGAGGCACAGGCACACAACCAGACACAGGTACAAAGAAAGCATCACCCTGAAGATAGGGACACGAGCAAAGAGGCACAGGCACACAACCAGACACAGGTACAAAGAGAGCATCACTTGAAGATACGGACACAAGCAGAGAGGCACAGGTACACAACCAGACACAGGCACAAAGAGAGCATCACTTGAAGATACGGACACGAGCAGCGAGGCACAGTCAAACAACCAGACACAGGTACAAAGAAAGCATCACTAGAACAGAGGGACACAAGCAAAGAGACACAGGCACACAAGCAGACAAAGGTACAGAGAGAGGAGCACTAGAACATAGGGACATGAACAAAGAGACACAGGCACACAACCAGACAATGGTACAGAGAGAGGAACACTAGAACAGAGGGACAGGAGTAGAGAGACACAGGCACACAACCAGACACAGGCACAAAGAGAGCATCACTTGAAGATACGGACACGAGCAGAGAGGCACAGGCACACAACCAGATACAGGCACAAAGAGAGCATCACTTGAAGATACGGACACGAGCAGAGAGGCACAGGCACACAACCAGACACAGGCACAAAGAACGCATCACTAGAACAGAGGGACACAAGTAGAGACACAGGCACACAGCCAGACAAAGCTACAGAGAGAAACATAGAACAGAGGGACACAAGCAGAGAGGCACAGGCACACAAGCAGACAAAGACACACAGAGTGGGGAGCACTAGAACAGAGGGACACAAGCAGAGAGGCACAGGCACACAAGCAGACAAAAGACACAGAGAGTGAGGAACGCTAGAACAGAGGGACACAAGCAGAGAGGCACAGGCTCACAAGCGGACAAAGACACTCAGAGTGAGGAGCACTAGAACAGAGGGACACAAGCAGAGAGGCACAGGCACACAAGCAGACAAAAGACACACAGAGTGAGGAACGCTAGAACAGAGGGACACAAGCAGAGAGGCACAGGCCCACAAGCGGACAAAGACACACAGAGTGAGGAGCACTAGAACAGAGGGACACAAGCAGAGAGGCACAGGCACACAAGCAGACAAAAGACACACAGAGTGAGGAACGCTAGAACAAAGGGACACAAGCAGAGAGGCAGAGGCACACAAGCAGACAAAATACACACAGAGTGAGGAACGCTAGAACAGAGGGACACAAGAAAAGAGGCAGAGGCACACAAGCAGACAAAATACACACAGAGTGAGGAACGCTAGAACAGAGGGACACAAGTAGAGACACAGGCACACAGCCAGACACATTTAAAAAGAGAGCATCACTTGAACATAGGAACACAAGCAGAGAGGCACAGGCACACAACCAGACAAAGCTACATAGAGAAACATAGAACAGAGGGACACAAGCAGAGAGGCACAGGCACACAAGCAGACAAAGACGCACAGAGGGAGGAGCACTAGAACAGATGGACACAAGCAGAGAGGCACAGGCACACAAGCAGACAAAAGACACACAGAGTGAGGAACGCTAGAACAGAGGGACACAAGCAGAGAGGCACAGGCACACAAGCGGACAAAGACACACAGAGTGAGGAGCATTAGAACAGAGGGACACAAGCAGAGAGGCACAGGCACACAAGCAGACAAAAGACACACAGAGTGAGGAACGCTAGAACAGAGGGACACAAGCAGAGAGGCACAGGCACACAAGCAGACAAAAGACACACAGAGTGAGGAACACTAGAACAGAGGGACACACGCAGAGAGGCACAGGCACACAAGCAGACAAAAGACACACAGAGTGAGGAACGCTAGAACAGAGGGACACAAGCAGAGAGGCACAGGCACACAAGCGGAAAAAGACACACAGAGTGAAGGAGCACTAGAACAGAGGGACAAAAGCAGAGAGGCACAGGCACACAACCAGACACAGGTACAAAGAGAGCATCACTTGAAGATAGGGACATGAGCAGAGAGGCACAGGCACCCAACCAGACACAGGTACAAAGAAAGCATAACTTAGACATAGGGACGCGAGCAAAGAGACACAGGCACACAACCAGACAACGGTACAGAGAGAGGAACATAGAACAGAGGGACACGAGTAGAGAGACACAGACACATAACCAGACAAAGGTACAGAGAGAGGAACACTAGAACAGAGGGACACGAGTAGAGAGACACAGGCACACAACCAGACAAAGGAACAGAGATAGGAACACTAGAAAAGGAGGACACAAGTAGAGAGACACAGACACACAAATAGACACAGGTACAAAGAGAGCATCACTTGATCTTAGGGACACGGGCTGAGAGGCACAGGCACACAACCAGACACAGGTACAAAAAAAGCATCACTTGAAGATAGGGACACGAGCAGAGAGGCATGGGCACACAATCGGACAAAGATACAAAGAAAGCATCACCTGAAGATAGGAACTCAAGCAGAGAGGCACAGGCACACAACCAGACACAGGTACAAAGAGAGCATCACTTGAAGATAGGGACACGAGCAGAGAGGCACAGTCAAACAACCAGACACAGGTACAAAGAGAGCATCACTTGAAGATACAGACACAAGCAGAGAGGCACAGGCACACAGCCAGACATAGGTATAAAGAGAGCATCACTTGAACATAGGGACACAAGATTACAGGTACAGGCACACAACCCGACACAGGTACAAAGAGAGCATCACTTGAACACAGGGACACAATTAGAGAGGCAATGGCACACAACAAGACACAGGTACAAAGAGAGCATCACTTGAAGATAGGGACACGAGCAGCGAGGCACAGTCAAACAACCAGACACAGGTACAAAGAGAGCATCACTTGAAGATACGGACACAAACAGAGAGGCACAGGCACACAACCAGACATAGGTATAAAGAGAGCATCACTTGAACATAGGGACACAAGAATACAGGTACAGGCACACAACCAGACACAGGAACTAAGAGAGCATCACTTGTACACATGGACACAATTAGAGAGGCACTGGCACACAACCAGACACAGGTACAAAGCGAGCATCACTAGAACATAGGGAGACCGGCAGAGGGGCACAGGCACACAGCCAGACACAGGTACGAAGAGAGCATCACTTGAAGATAGGGACTCAAGCAGAGAGGCACAGGCACACAACCAGACACAGGTACAAAGAAAGCATCACCCTGAAGATAGGGACACGAGCAGAGAGGCACAGGCACACAACCAGACACAGGTACAAAGAGAGCATCACTTGAACATATGGACACAAGCAGAGAGGCACAGGCACACAACCAGACACAGGTAAAAAGAGAGCATCACTTTAACATAGGGACACGAGTAGAGTGACACAGGCACACAACCAGACACAGGTACAAAGAGAGCATTACTTCAACATAGGGACATGAGCGGAGAGACACAGGCACACAACCAGACAAAGGTACAAAGAGAGAAACACTTGAACATATGGACAAGAGCAGAGAGGCACAGGCACTCAACCAGACATAGGTACAAAGAGAGCATCAATAGAACAGAGGGACATGAGGTCCACCACAGCTATTAGCGGGGTGCTTGTTGTGGAGGCAGTACTGCTCAGGTACGGCCGGTGTGGTCTGTCCCTCACTTCCGGCTGCCACCCCACGGCCTACATTTCACTAAGGGAGGTGTTCTAGTCATTGTTTCTCTCTGTTCAGGACATCCTATTTAGAAGGCCCTAGGCGTGCCAAAGGCAAGCCCATCTGCGCCTGTCCCTGCCTGGACCCCGCCAGACGCCAGACATGCTGCCGATATGATTGCAGGGGCGCTTACTTACACTAGGGAGCAACTGATATCTTTTGGCCAACAGGTCAGGCCTTGTGGTCAGCTTCAGGGGGACATATTAGACGGACCTTTTTGCTGTCCCAACTGTGGCTTTAAATCCTGCCCTTCTCCTCCTCTTACTTCCCCCAAACCCACTAAGAAAAGTTTCCATCTTAACGTCCGGTCTCTAGTCAAACATTACATGGAGATCCATGATCTCATTGAGGAGGAATCCCCTGATATATTTTTAGCCAGTTGGTGGTGGGCCCCACCCACTCTGCAGGGCATTTACTTGATCCGGTTTTCTCAAACATCCCCTCTCTTCTGGTCAAGTCACCCAGCCCAGTGTGTTAGACCGACCACTTCTTAGTTACTATCCTCTTTCCACTCTCCGAGCCTACATTTAGAACTTATCCTAAGGCTACTCTTAGGCGCTGCTGGCACAAACTTAAAATAGAGGATCTGCTCTCTATCCTGATGTCTTCTCCCCCTCTCCTAGACACAGACCCTGAGCAAGTGTACAAATCATTCTGTTACTGGATATCATAGGTCTTTGACACTCTGATCCCTGCCAAATAGTCCACAGGTCGCTGGGCCAATTCCAGCCCCTGTTATGACGATTCATTGGCAGCCCTGCGTAGTAGCTGTAAGAAATTAGAACGGGCATGGAGAAAGGTCTATGATCTCGGGGCTAAAAAATTGTATCAGAATGTGATCAAATACTGCCATAAGGCCATACATAGGGCTCAGTCAGCTTACCTAACCAACGAGATTAAGTCAAGTAAGAACCCGGTAAAAAGCATTTTTAAAATACTCAACGACTTTAAAACTAGGAAGGATCCCTCAACGCAGTGGATCACGTCTGAGTAACAATGCGAGGATTTGGCTACTTTTTTCTTGCAGAAAGTTGAAGCCATCTATAAATCATTTCCTATCTGCCCACTGGACCCCGTGTCCATGTCAGATCCTCGGTCCATCAATACCTTGGCTGTTATCCCCTCCATCTCCCAGGATGAGTTTTTCACCCTGAGTAACAAGATTAAATCAGGCTCCCCTATAGATCCCATGAGGCCAGCCCAATCCAGGGATACTTTACTGGTTCTTATGACACCTCTGCGGCAGATCATCAATGCCTCCTTCATTACGGCAGTGGTGCCTCCAGCATGGAAACAAGCCAGAGTTGTTCCATTACTGAAAAAACCATCACTCGACCCTATTAAATTGGAATTTTTTTTACCCATATCCCTTCTGCCCTGGGTCGCTAAAATTGCAGAAGCCCACACTAATACCATCCTTTCAGGTTATCTGAACGGCACAGGTGCTTTGGACTGCTCTCAGAATCATTTCCACCCGGGTCACAGTACCGAGACCACGCTGCTAGCCGTGAGTGAACATCTGCGGACCATCCTGGATGAGGGTCAAACTGCGGCCCTTATTTTACTCGACCCTAGCGCCGCGTTTGACACGGTCTTTCATCAGATCCTCCTGTGCCTGCTGGAGGAGGCGGGGTAGTGGTCCTAGCCTTGGAGTGGTTTCGCTCCTTTTTATCTGACAAGTCATTCCAGGTTTCGGCCCCCCCTTCCTCTCTCAAGCCCATGTCATCAAGCAGGGGCTTCCCCAGGGCTCGGCCTCAAGCCCTGTGTTGTTCAATCTTAATGTTCAACCCCTGGCGGCGGTGGCGAGGGATCATGGCTTGACTATGATCTCGTACGCCGATGATACGCAACTAGTGGTGGCCCTCTCCGATGACCATACTCTGGGTGCTGTACGATTCCGGGATGGTCTAGCTGCAGTTGCACATTGGATGATGGTAAACTGCCTGCAACTCAATGCCAACAAATCAGAAGTCCTGCTGGTGGGGAAGGATAAAGTGCTGTGGAGCAAGCACTGGTGGCCGGCTTCTCTGGGGACTGCCCCTACCCCTAAATTGGCAGTAAAAAATGTAGGTATCTGGTTTGACTCCACTCTTGGGTTCCAGGAACATACATAGAAGATCGCCGGTACTTGCTTCGGACTTCTGCGGGATCTGAGGCCCCTACTGGGCTTCTTTGATCCTTCTACCCGACAGTTGATAGTCAAGACAACCATCCTATCTAGATTAGATTATGCCAACTAACTGATGCTAGGCGCCAATAAGGCTGAAGTCACTCGCTTGCTGCGAGTACAGAATGTGGCCGCTCAAGTCCTGCTGAGGCTCCCTAGGACCAGCTCTGCGTCAGGTACCTTATGGTACGTTCACTGGTTACCCATGCCCCAAAGTATTCAATTTAAAGCCCTATGCCTTTCGTTCAAGACTCTAAAGCTGTCTCCCCCTGAGATCCTGTCGAATCTGCTAGCTCCTTATGTCCCTACTCAGCAGCTATGCTCGTCAGAGCAATCCCTTGCAGCGGTCCCCCGTGTGAAAAGCCTCAGAGCGGGGGCCAAGTCATTTCGATATCCGGCCGCTAGATTATGGAATTCTCTTCCTGTTCAGATCTGGCGGTTAGATTGCCTGCTGTCCGTCCGCAAGGCTACATATTCCATACGATCTAGCCCTTGCTTTCTATTGGCACTGCTGCAAGCGCCGGGACGTCACTTCATTGAGACAGCTGTGCGCTATATAAAATTACCTAACAATAACAAGAGCGGAGAGGCACAGGCACACAACCAGACACAGGTACAAAGAAAGCATCACTTGGACATGGGGACACGAGCAAAGAGACACAGGCCACAACCAGACACAGGCACAAAGAAAGCATCACTTGAAGACAGGGACACGAGCAGAGAGGCACAGGCACACAACCAGACAAAAGCACAGAAGAGGAACACTAGAACAGAGGGACAGGAGTAGAGAGACACAGGCACACAACCAGACAAAGTTACAGAGAGAATAACACTAGAAAAGAAGGACATGGGCAGAGAGGCACAGGCACACAACCAGACACAGGTACAAAGAAAGCATCACCCTGAAGATAGGGACACGAGCAAAGAGGCACAGGCACACAACCAGACACAGGTACAAAGAGAGCATCACTTGAAGATACGGACACAAGCAGAGAGGCACAGGTACACAACCAGACACAGGCACAAAGAGAGCATCACTTGAAGATACGGACACGAGCAGCGAGGCACAGTCAAACAACCAGACACAGGTACAAAGAAAGCATCACTAGAACAGAGGGACACAAGCAGAGAGACACAGGCACACAAGCAGACAAAGGTACAGAGAGAGGAGCACTAGAACATAGGGACATGAGCAAAGAGACACAGGCACACAACCAGACAATGGTACAGAGAGAGGAACACTAGAACAGAGGGACAGGAGTAGAGAGACACAGGCACACAACCAGACACAGGCACAAAGAGAGCATCACTTGAAGATACGGACACGAGCAGAGAGGCACAGGCACACAACCAGATACAGGCACAAAGAGAGCATCACTTGAAGATACGGACACGAGCAGAGAGGCACAGGCACACAACCAGACACAGGCACAAAGAACGCATCACTAGAACAGAGGGACACAAGTAGAGACACAGGCACACAGCCAGACAAAGCTACAGAGAGAAACATAGAACAGAGGGACACAAGCAGAGAGGCACAGGCACACAAGCGGACAAAGACACACAGAGTGGGGAGCACTAGAACAGAGGGACACAAGCAGAGAGGCACAGGCACACAAGCAGACAAAAGACACAGAGAGTGAGGAACGCTAGAACAGAGGGACACAAGCAGAGAGGCACAGGCTCACAAGCGGACAAAGACACTCAGAGTGAGGAGCACTAGAACAGAGGGACACAAGCAGAGAGGCACAGGCACACAAGCAGACAAAAGACACACAGAGTGAGGAACGCTAGAACAGAGGGACACAAGCAGAGAGGCACAGGCCCACAAGCGGACAAAGACACACAGAGTGAGGAGCACTAGAACAGAGGGACACAAGCAGAGAGGCACAGGCACACAAGCAGACAAAAGACACACAGAGTGAGGAACGCTAGAACAAAGGGACACAAGCAGAGAGGCAGAGGCACACAAGCAGACAAAATACACACAGAGTGAGGAACGCTAGAACAGAGGGACACAAGAAAAGAGGCAGAGGCACACAAGCAGACAAAATACACACAGAGTGAGGAACGCTAGAACAGAGGGACACAAGTAGAGACACAGGCACACAGCCAGACACATTTAAAAAGAGAGCATCACTTGAACATAGGAACACAAGCAGAGACGCACAGGCACACAACCAGACAAAGCTACATAGAGAAACATAGAACAGAGGGACACAAGCAGAGAGGCACAGGCACACAAGCAGACAAAGACGCACAGAGGGAGGAGCACTAGAACAGATGGACACAAGCAGAGAGGCACAGGCACACAAGCAGACAAAAGACACACAGAGTGAGGAACGCTAGAACAGAGGGACACAAGCAGAGAGGCACAGGCACACAAGCGGACAAAGACACACAGAGTGAGGAGCATTAGAACAGAGGGACACAAGCAGAGAGGCACAGGCACACAAGCAGACAAAAGACACACAGAGTGAGGAACGCTGGAACAGAGGGACACAAGCAGAGAGGCACAGGCACACAAGCGGAAAAAGACACACAGAGTGAAGGAGCACTAGAACAGAGGGACAAAAGCAGAGAGGCACAGGCACACAAGCAGACAAAAGACACACAGAGTGAGGAACGCTAGAACAGAGGGACACAAACAGAGAGGCACAGGCACACAAGCGGACAAAGACACACAGAGTGAGGAGCACTAGAACAGAGGGACACAAGCAGAGAGGCACAGGCACACAAGCAGACAAAAGACACACAGAGTGAGGAACGCTAGAACAGAGGGACACAAGCAGAGAGGCACAGGCACACAAGCAGACAAAAGACACACAGAGTGAGAAACGCTAGAACAGAGGGACACAAGCAGAGAGGCGCAGGCACACAAGCAGACAAAAGACACACAAAGTGAGGAACACTAGAACAGAGGGACACAAGCAGAGAGGCGCAGGCACACAACCGGACAAAGACACACAGACTGAAGAACGCTAGAACAGAGGGACACAAGAAGAGAGGTGCAGGCACACAAGCGGACAAAGACACACAGAGTGAGGAACACTAGAACAGAGGGACACAAGGAGAGAGGCGCAGGCACACAACCGGACAAAGACACACAGAGAGAGGAACACTAGAACAGAGGGACACGAGTAGAGAGACACAGGTACACAACCAGACAAAGGAACAGAGAGAATAACACTAGAAAAGAAGGACATGGGCAGAGAGGCACAGGCACACAACCAGACACAGGTACAAAGAAAGCATCACCCTGATGATAGGGACAGGAGCAGAGAGCCACAGGCACACATCCAGACACAGGTACAAAGAGAGCATCACTTGAAGATACGGACGCGAGCAGAGAGGCACACGCACACAACCAGACACAGGCACAAAGAGAGCATCACTTGAAGATACGGACACGAGCAGCGAGGCACAGTCAAACAACCAGACACAGGTACAAAGAAAGCATCACTAGAACAGAGGGACACAAGCAGAGAGACACAGGCACACAAGCAGACAAAGGTACAGAGAGAGGAGCACTAGAACATAGGGACATGAGCAAAGAGACACAGGCACACAACCAGACACAGGCACAAAGAGAGCATCACTTGAAGATACGAACACGAGCAGAGAGGCACAGGCACACAACCAGACACAGGCACAAAGAGAGCATCACTTGAAGATACGGACACGAGCAGAGAGGCACAGGCACACAACCAGACACAGGCACAAAGAAAGCATCACTAGAACAGAGGGACACGAGTAGAGACACAGGCACACAGCCAGACACATTTAAAAAGAGAGCATCACTTGAACATAGGGACACAAGCAGAGAGGCACAGGCACACAACCAGGCAAAGCTACAGAGAGAAACATAGAACAGAGGGACACAAGCAGAGAGGCACAGGCACACAAGCGGACAAACACACACAGAGTGAGGAGCACTAGAACAGAGAGACACAAGCAGAGAGGCACAGGCACACAAGCAGACAAAAGACACACAGAGTGAGGAATGCTAGAACAGAGGGACACAAGCAGAGAGGCGCAGGGACACAAGCAGACAAAAGACACACAGAGTGAGGAACACTAGAACAGAGGGACACAAGCAGAGAGGCACAGGCACACAAGCAGACAAAAGACACACAGAGTGAGGAACGCTAGAACAGAGGGACACAAGCAGAGAGGCACAGGCACACAACCGGACAAAGACACACGGAGTGAGGAGCACTAGAACAGAGGGACACGAGCAGAGAGGCACAGGCACACAAGCGGACAAAGACACACGGAGTGAGGAGCACTAGAACAGAGGGACACGAGCAGAGAGGCACAGGCACACAAGCGGACAAAGACACACAGAGTGAGGAGCACTAGAACAGGGGACACAAGCAGAGAGGCACAGGCACACAAGCAGACAAAAGACACACAGAGTGAGGAACGCTAGAACAGAAGGACACAAGCAGAGAGGCACAGGCACACAAGCAGACAAAGACACACAAAGTGAGGAGCACTAGAGCAGAGGGACACAAGCAGAGAGGCACAGGCACACAAGCAGACAAAAGACACACAGAGTGAGGAACGCTAGAACAGAGGGACACAAGCAGAGAGGCACAGGCACACAAGCAGACAAAAGACACACAGAGTGAGGAACACTAGAACAGAGGGACACAAGCAGAGAGGCACAGGCACACAAGCAGACAAAAGACACACAGAGTGAGGAACACTAGAACAGAGGGACACAAGTAGAGAGGCGCAGGCACACAAGCGGACAAAGACACACAGACTGAAGAACACTAGAACAGAGGGACACAAGGAGAGAGGCGCAGGCACACAAGCGGACAAAGATACACAGAGTGAGGAACACTAGAACAGAGGGACGCAAGGAGAGAAGCGCAGGCACACAACCGGACAAAGACACACAGAGTGAGAAACACTAGAACAGAGGGACACAAGGAGAGAGGCGCAGGCACACAACCGGACAAAGACACACGGAGTGAGGAGCACTAGAACAGAGGGACACGAGCAGAGAGGCACAGGCACACAAGCGGACAAAGACACACGGAGTGAGGAGCACTAGAACAGAGGGACACGAGCAGAGAGGCACAGGCACACAAGCGGACAAAGACACACAGAGTGAGGAGCACTAGAACAGAGGGACACAAGCAGAGAGGCACAGGCACACAAGCAGACAAAAGACACACAGAGGGAGGAGCACTAGAACAGAGGGACACAAGCAGAGAGGCACAGGCACACAAGCGTACAAAGACACTCAGAGTGAGGAACACTAGAACAGAGGGACACAAGCAGAGAGACACAGGCACACAAGCGGACAAAGACACACATAGTGAGGAACGCTAGAACAGAGGGACACAACCAGAGAGGCACAGGCACACAAGTGGACAAAGACACACAGAGTGAGGAGCACTAGAACAGAAGGACACGAGCAGAGAGGCACAGGTACACAAGCAGACAAAGACACACAGAGTGAGGAGCACTAGAACAGAGGGACACGAGCAGAGAGGCACAGGCACACAAGCGGACAAAGACACACAGAGTGAGGAGCACTAGAACAGAGGGACACAAGCAGAGAGGCACAGGCACACAAGCGGACAAAGACACTCAGAGTGGAGAGCACTAGAACAGAGGGACACGAGCAGAGAGGCACAGGCACACAAGCGGACAAAGACACACAGAGTGAGGAGCACTAGAACAAAGGGATACAAGGAGAGAGGCACAGGCACACAACCGGACAAAGACACACAGAGTGAGGAACACTAGAACAGAGGGACACAAGCAGAGAGGCACAGGCACACAAGCGGACAAAGACACACAGAGTGAGGAACGCTAGAACAGAGGGACACAAGCAGAGAGGCACAGGCACAGAAGCGTACAAAGACACACAGAGCGAGGAACACTAGATCAGAGGGACACAAGCAGAGAGGCACAGGCACACAAGCAGACAAAGACACACAGAGTGAGGAACATAGAACAGGGGGACACAAGCAGAGAGGCACAGGCACACAAGCAGACAAAAGACACACAGAGTGAGGAACGCTAGAACAGAGGGACACAAGCAGAGAGGCACAGGCACTCAAGTGGACAAAGACACACAGAGTGAGAAACACTAGAACAGAGGGACACAAGCAGAGAGGCGCAGGCACACAACCGGACAAAGACACACAGAGAGAGGAACACTAGAACAGAGGGACACAAGCAGAGAGGCACAGGCACACAAGCAGAAAAAGACACACAGAGCGAGGAACATAGAACAGAGGGACACAAGGAGAGAGGCGCAGGCACACAACCGGACAAAGACACACAGAGCGAGGAACATAGAACAGAGGGACACAAGGAGAGAGGCGCAGGCACACGACCGGACAAAGACACACGGAGAGAGGAACACTAGAACAGAGGGACACAAGCAGAGAGGCGCAGGCACACAACCGGACAAAGACACACAGAGATAGGAAGACTAGAACAGAGGGACACAAGCAGAGAGGCACAGGCACACAAGCAGACAAAAGACACACAGAGTGAGGAACGCTAGAACAGAGGGACACAAGCAGAGAGGCACAGGCACACAAGCGGACAAAGACACACAGAGAGAGGAACACTAGAACAGAGGGACACAAGCAGAGAGGCACAGGCACACAAGCAGACAAAGACACACAGAGCGAGGAACATAGAACAGAGGGACACAAGGAGAGAGGCGCAGGCATACAACCGGACAAAGACACACAGAGCGAGGAACATAGAACAGAGGGACACAAGGAGAGAGGCGCAGGCACACAACCGGACAAAGACACACGGAGTGAGGAACACTAGAACAGAGGGACACAAGGAGAGAGGCGCAGGCACACAACCGGACAAAGACACACAGAGCGAGGAACATAGAACAGAGGGACACAAGGAGAGAGGCGCAGGCACACAACCGGACAAAGACACATGGAGTGAGGAACACTAGAACAGAGGGACACAAGCAGAGAGGCACAGGCACACAACCGGACAAAGACACACAGAGAGAGGAACACTAGAACAGAGGGACAAAAGCAGAGAGGCACAGGCACACAAGCAGACAAAAGACACACAGAGTGAGGAACGCTAGAACAGAGGGACACAAGCAGAGAGGCACAGGCACACAAGCGGACAAAGACACACAGAGTGAGAAACACTACAACAGAGGGACACAAGCAGAGAGGCGCAGGCACACAAGCAGACAAAGACACACAGAGTGAGGAACATAGAACAGGGGGACACAAGCAGAGAGGCACAGGCACTCAAGCGGACAAAGACACACAGAGTGAGAAACACTAGAACAGAGGGACACAAGCAGAGAGGCGCAGGCACACAACCGGACAAAGACACACAGAGAGAGGAACACTAGAACAGAGGGACACAAGCAGAGAGGCACAGGCCCACAAGCAGACAAAGACACACACAGCGAGGAACATAGAACAGAGGGACACAAGGAGAGAGGCGCAGGCACACAACCGGACAAAGACACACAGAGCGAGGAACATAGAACAGAGGGACACAAGGAGAGAGGCGCAGGCACACAACCGGACAAAGACACACAGAGCGAGGAACATAGAACAGAGGGACACAAGGAGAGAGGCGCAGGCACACAACCGGACAAAGACACACGGAGTGAGGAACACTAGAATAGAGGGACACAAGCAGAGAGGCGCAGGCACACAAGCGGACAAAGACACACAGAGAGAGGAACACTAGAACAGAGGGACACAAGGAGAGAGGCGCAGGCACACAACCGGACAAAGACACACGGAGTGAGGAACACTAGAATAGAGGGACACAAGGAGAGAGGCGCAGGCACACAACCGGACAAAGACACACGGAGTGAGGAACACTAGAATAGAGGGACACAAGCAGAGAGGCGCAGGCACACAACCGGACAAAGACACACAGAGAGAGGAACACTAGAACAGAGGGACACAAGCAGAGAGGCACAGGCACACAAGCAGACAAAGACACACAGAGCGAGGAACATAGAACAGAGGGACACAAGGAGAGAGGCGCAGGCACACAACCGGACAAAGCCACACAGAGCGAGGAACATAGAACAGAGGGACACAAGGAGAGAGGCGCAGGCACACAACCGGACAAAGACACACAGAGCGAGGAACATAGAACAGAGGGACACGAGCAGAGAGGCGCAGGCACACAACCGGACAAAGACACACAGAGAGAGGAGCACTAGAACAGAGGGACACAAGCAGAGAGGTGCAGGCACACAACCGGACAAAGACACACAGAGAGAGGAACACTAGAACAGAGGGACACAAGCAGAGAGGCACAGGCACACAAGCAGATGAAGACACACAGAGCGAGGAACATAGAACAGAGGGACACAAGGAGAGAGGCGCAGGCACACAACCGGACAAAGACACACAGAGCGAGGAACATAGAACAGAGGGACACAAGGAGAGAGGCGCAGGCACACAACCGGACAAAGACACACAGAGTGAGGAACATAGAACAGAGGGACACAAGGAGAGAGGCGCAGGCACACAACCGGACAAAGACACACGGAGTGAGGAACACTAGAACAGAGGGACACAAGCAGAGAGGCGCAGGCACACAAGCGGACAAAGACACACAGAGTGAGAAACACTAGAACAGAGGGACACAAGCAGAGAGGCGCAGGCACACAACCGGACAAAGACACACAGAGAGAGGAACACTAGAACAGAGGGACACAAGCAGAGAGGCACAGGCACACAAGCAGACAAAGACACACAGAGCGAGGAACATAGAACAGAGGGACACGAGCAGAGAGGCACAGGCACACAACCGGACAAAGACACACAGAGGGAGGAACATAGAACAGAGGGACACAAGGAGAGAGGCGCAGGCACACAACCGGACAAAGACACACAGAGCGAGGAACATAGAACAGAAGGACACAAGGAGAGAGGCGCAGGCACACAACCGGACAAAGACACACGGAGTGAGGAACACTAGAACAGAGGGACACAAGCAGAGAGGCACAGGCACACAACCGGACAAAGACACACGGAGTGAGGAACATAGAACAGAGGGACACAAGCAGAGAGGCGCAGGCACACAACCGGACAAAGACACACAGAGAGAGGAACACTAGAACAGAGGGACACAAGCAGAGAGGCACAGGCACACAAGCAGACAAAGAAACACAGAGCGAGGAACATAGAACAGAGGGACACAAGCAGAGAGGCACAGGCACACAACCGGACAAAGACACACGGAGTGAGGAACATAGAACAGAGGGACACAAGCAGAGAGGCACAGGCACACAACCGGACAAAGACACACGGAGTGAGGAACATAGAACAGAGGGACACAAGGAGACAGGCGCAGGCACACAACCGGAAAAAGACACACAGAGCGAGGAACATAGAACAGAGGGACACAAGCAGAGAGGCACAGGCACACAAGCGGACAAAGACACACAGAGTGACAAACACTAGAACAGAGGGACACAAGCAGAGAGGCGCAGGCACACAACTGGACAAAGACACACAGAGTGAGGAACACTAGAACAGAGGGACACAAGCAGAGAGGCACAGGCACACAAGCGGACAAAGACACACAGAGTGAGAAACACTAGAACAGAGGGACACAAGCAGAGAGGCGCAGGCACACAACCGGACAAAGACACACAGAGAGAGGAACACTAGAACAGAGGGACACAAGCAGAGAGGCACAGGCACACAAGCAGACAAAAGACACACAGAGTGAGGAACGCTAGAACAGAGGGACACAAGCAGAGAGGCACAGGCACTCAAGTGGACAAAGACACACAGAGTGAGAAACATAGAACAGAAGGACACAAGGAGAGAGGCACAGGCACACAACCGGACAAAGACACACAGAGAGAGGAACACTAGAACAGAGGGACACAAGCAGAGAGACACAGGCACACAACCGGACAAAGACACACGGAGTGAGGAACATAGAACAGAGGGACACAAGCAGAGAGGCACAGGCACACAAGCGGACAAAGACACACAGAGAGAGGAACACTAGAACAGAGGGACACAAGCAGAGAGGCACAGGCACACAACCGGACAAAGACACACAGAGAGAGGAACACTAGAACAGAGGGACACAACCAGAGAGGCACAGGCACACAAGCAGACAAAGACACACAGAGCGAGGAACATAGAACAGAGGGACACAAGCAGAGAGACACAGGCACACAACCGGACAAAGACACACGGAGTGAGGAACATAGAACAGAGGGACACAAGGAGAGAGGCACAGGCACACAACCGGACAAAGACACACGGAGTGAGGAACATAGAACAGAGGGACACAAGCAGAGAGGCGCAGGCACACAACCGGACAAAGACACACAGAGAGAGGAGCACTAGAACAGAGGGACACAAGCAGAGAGGTGCAGGCACACAACCGGACAAAGACACACAGAGAGAGGAACACTAGAACAGAGGGACACAAGCAGAGAGGTGCAGGCACACAACCGGACAAAGACACACAGAGAGAGGAACACTAGAACAGAGGGACACAAGCAGAGAGGCGCAGGCACACAACCGGACAAAGACACACAGAGAGAGGAACACTAGAACAGAGGGACACAAGCAGAGAGGCACAGGCACACAAGCAGACAAAGACACACAGAGCGAGGAACATAGAACAGAGGGACACAAGCAGAGAGACACAGGCACACAACCGGACAAAGACACACAGAGCGAGGAACATAGAACAGAGGGACACAAGGAGAGAGGCACAGGCACACAAGCAGACAAAGACACACGGAGTGAGGAACATAGAACAGAGGGACACAAGCAGAGAGGCGCAGGCACACAACCGGACAAAGACACACAGAGAGAGGAACACTAGAACAGAGGGACACAAGCAGAGAGGCACAGGCACACAAGCAGACAAAGAAACACAGAGCGAGGAACATAGAACAGAGGGACACAAGCAGAGAGGCACAGGCACACAACCGGACAAAGACACACGGAGTGAGGAACATAGAACAGAGGGACACAAGCAGAGAGGCACAGGCACACAACCGGACAAAGACACACGGAGTGAGGAACATAGAACAGAGGGACACAAGGAGACAGGCGCAGGCACACAACCGGAAAAAGACACACAGAGCGAGGAACATAGAACAGAGGGACACAAGCAGAGAGGCACAGGCACACAAGCGGACAAAGACACACAGAGTGACAAACACTAGAACAGAGGGACACAAGCAGAGAGGCGCAGGCACACAACTGGACAAAGACACACAGAGTGAGGAACACTAGAACAGAGGGACACAAGCAGAGAGGCACAGGCACACAAGCGGACAAAGACACACAGAGTGAGAAACACTAGAACAGAGGGACACAAGCAGAGAGGCGCAGGCACACAACCGGACAAAGACACACAGAGAGAGGAACACTAGAACAGAGGGACACAAGCAGAGAGGCACAGACACACAAGCAGACAAAAGACACACAGAGTGAGGAACGCTAGAACAGAGGGACACAAGCAGAGAGGCACAGGCACTCAAGTGGACAAAGACACACAGAGTGAGAAACATAGAACAGAAGGACACAAGGAGAGAGGCACAGGCACACAACCGGACAAAGACACACAGAGAGAGGAACACTAGAACAGAGGGACACAAGCAGAGAGACACAGGCACACAACCGGACAAAGACACACGGAGTGAGGAACATAGAACAGAGGGACACAAGCAGAGAGGCACAGGCACACAAGCGGACAAAGACACACAGAGAGAGGAACACTAGAACAGAGGGACACAAGCAGAGAGGCGCAGGCACACAACCGGACAAAGACACACAGAGAGAGGAACACTAGAACAGAGGGACACAACCAGAGAGGCACAGGCACACAAGCAGACAAAGACACACAGAGCGAGGAACATAGAACAGAGGGACACAAGCAGAGAGACACAGGCACACAACCGGACAAAGACACACGGAGTGAGGAACATAGAACAGAGGGACACAAGGAGACAGGCACAGGCACACAACCGGACAAAGACACACGGAGTGAGGAACATAGAACAGAGGGACACAAGCAGAGAGGCGCAGGCACACAACCGGACAAAGACACACAGAGAGAGGAGCACTAGAACAGAGGGACACAAGCAGAGAGGTGCAGGCACACAACCGGACAAAGACACACAGAGAGAGGAACACTAGAACAGAGGGACACAAGCAGAGAGGTGCAGGCACACAACCGGACAAAGACACACAGAGAGAGGAACACTAGAACAGAGGGACACAAGCAGAGAGGCGCAGGCACACAACCGGACAAAGACACACAGAGAGAGGAACACTAGAACAGAGGGACACAAGCAGAGAGGCACAGGCACACAAGCAGACAAAGACACACAGAGCGAGGAACATAGAACAGAGGGACACAAGCAGAGAGACACAGGCACACAACCGGACAAAGACACACAGAGCGAGGAACATAGAACAGAGGGACACAAGCAGAGAGGCACAGGCACACAAGCAGACAAAGACACACAGAGCGAGGAACATAGAACAGAGGGACACAAGCAGAGAGACACAGGCACACAACCGGACAAAGACACACAGAGAGAGGAACACTAGAACAGAGGGACACAAGCAGAGAGGCGCAGGCACCAGTACAAAGAACAGGAAGGAGAGAACGAAGGACAGTTAGTTTGAAGCTGAGAGAGAGACCCACCAGAGGTGAGACTAACCTATCCCAGCCGCCCCGGGGTCAGAGGGCAGGCACCGGGACTTGTAGCGCTTCACACACACCAGCTGACAAGGACACACCACAGCGCACGGTGCAAAGCCGTACCCACCCCTCGCATGAGATCCTCTTCGGCTCCTCTGCGAGGCTCCGCTCAGGGGCGGTGAACCCCGAGTGCACCACGAACACCCCGCCGATGAGGACATCTCCATCCGAGGCGTAGGCCTCCTGGGGCCAGCCCGGGACCCTGCACCCCGGCTGCAGGCCCCACCCCCCTCCGGCCACAGAGGAGAGGAGGGAGGCTGCGCAGAGCCACCGAGCCATGGGGGGCTGGGGGGCCCTGACGCCTCTGAGAGGGATCCACCTCAGGGGGCAGTCAGATGGGGCAGAAGGAGTCACTATAGCACACTGGAGACAGGGTGTGGCGCAAAGGCCAGAGCTGGCGATTCGGAAGCTGGCGACCAGGTTCTAGTCTCAGCGCCACCTTTAAATCCTGTGATTGTGGGCACTTTTAATCTCCCCGTGCTTGGGAACAGCGCTTAGACACCCTCAGGGGTGATAAGCCGCGCTATATAAATGCGATTATTATTATTACTGGTGGTTCTGGCTCAGATCGTTGCCCCTCTCTGCGTCCGTCGTACGCCGTGCTCTCTGCAGGGAGGGGCTGTTTGCACTTTCTTCCTTCTTGTGCCTCCAGCGGCGGGGTTTGCAGTGTTTTATTGAGTCGGAGTGTCCCAAGAGCAAAGACACAGGTGTCAGAAGGTGCGCCCCCATGTGCGGATAATAACGGTGCTTCAGATAATGACAGTGCAGGGGATCACCCCAGGAAAGATTACAGAGGGACAACTGTACTGGTAATCCCACGGGCTGCGCAATTCTTGAAGGATCCGAGAATATGCAAATGAGAACATAATTTGGAGCACAGAACTCCCGAAGAGCTTTTTTTTTTAATAACTCTTTTTATTGAGATTGTAAAGCAGGATTGGTGCATAATCAATATATCAGCGCTATGTTATTATTGTGAATAGGGAGAGTCCTATGAGTGACAATAACCGTACAGCACACCAGGGCAGTGTCTGCGGGCGCCCTCAATGCCACCTGGAATTCTCTCCCAATGATTCACCCCTCAATCCATATTTCCTGCTGTTTCTTGGGGCACCCCCAGGCTCTGAGCACAGCCCCCCCTGGCTGTGTTCGGTTGTCCATTCGCTGCTGGGAGGATCTGTGTCAGATCTGTAAAGGTGCCTCTGTCTCTTTCCACCATCATCATGTCAACAGCGACCAATAGGCCTGTCCCCTAGGGCCGCCCTCTTCATCCATTGGCCGCAGTATTTTTGGGTCCACTCCGAAAGGTCGCTCCAAGATCTGAGCCAATGTGAAGTGCCCAAGAGCAGAAGCGTTGTTTCGCGGGACAAGTCCATGTTGCCAGGAATAAAGGGCCTTGATTGGACTCACAGCTGAGAAAGTTCGATTTGTTGCTCCGGCTCATCTACCACAATCTGGTGGTACCCCAAGTCAATCAATCAATCAATCAGCATTTATATAGCGCAACCCTGTCACCCCTACGGTTATCTGGGCGCTGTGGGTGAGACGTCGCAGTTGAAAAGCCAGGACTTGAGTTTCTTCCTGAAGTCCGTCAGATAGGGTGCTGTTTGAAGATGGAGGGGTAGGTTGTTACAGGACTTGGTGGCGATGTAGGAGAAGGAGCGGCCCCGGCTGCGGCAGGTGCGCGAGATGTGCGCACGGGCTAGTAAGGAGGAATGCATGTGTCATGTGATTGGATGGAAGTCGGCTGTTGATATAGGACGGTCCTTGATCACGTAGAGCTTTGTAGGTGTGCGTGAGGCTCTTAAACTGGCATCTCCTCTGGATGGGGAGCCAGGGAAGGATTTTGAGGTGGGGTGGTGTGGGTCGATTTAGGGAGGTCCAGGAGGAGTCAGACTGCAGCATTCTGTATGGTCTGGAGTCTTCTGAGGCGCTGGGTAGAGATGCCGGCAGGGAGAGTGTTGCCATAGTTGAGGCGGCTAGTGACGAGGGACTGAGTGATGGTCTTTCTGGTGTCGACTGATATCCATTTGAGAATTCTGTGGATCGTGCAAAGAGTGTGGAAGCCGGAGTAAGCAACTGCTTTGACTTGTCGTTTCATGGTCAGTTCACAGTCGAAGAAGGCGATCTTCCTGGAGAAGTAATTCCACGAATTCAGCTTGGCTGTTCCTGTAATGTGAATATCTGGTGAAGTCATCCTGAAGTATGTCTCTATCAATCAATCAGTAAAATTTATATAGCACGCTACTCACCCGTAAGGGTCTCAAGGCGCTGTGGGGGGGGGGGGGTTGCTACTGCTTGAACAGCCAGATCTTGAGTTGTTTCCTGAAGGCGAGATGGTCCCGGGTCAGCCGTATGTGAGTGGGGAGGGAGTTCCATGTCTTCGCTGCCAGGTAGGAGAAGGATCTTCCTCCGATGGTGGATTTCTGAATGCGTGGGACGGCGGCGAGGGTGAGTCTGGCGGATCTGAGCTGGCGGGTGGGTGTGTAGAATGTGAGGCGGCGGTTGAGGTACTTCGGGCCCGCGTCGTGGAGAGCCTTGTGTGCGTGGGTGAGGAGTCTGAACGTGATCCTTTTGCTGACTGGGAGCCAGTGAAGGTCTTTCAGGTGGGCGGAGATGTGGCTGTGACGGGGGAAGTCCAGGATGAGTCGTGCTGATGCGTTCTGGATGCGCTGAAGTCTTTTCTGGAGTTTGGCTGTGGTTCCAGCGTAGAGGGTGTTCCCGTAGTCCAGGCGGCTGGTGACGAGGGCCTGGGTTACCGTCTTCCTGGTTTCGGTGGGGATCCAACTGAAGATCTTTCGGAGCATGCGCAGGGTGTTGAAACAGGATGAAGAGACGGCGTTGACTTGCTTGGTCATCGTGAGGGAGGAGTCCAGGATGAAGCCCAGGTTGCGTGCGTGGTCCGTAGGCTTGGGTGCGCTGCCCAGGGCAGGGGGCCACCAGGAGTCGTCCCAGGCGGAGGGAGATGGTCCGAGGATGAGGACTTCCGTCTTGTCTGAGTTCAGTTTAAAACGGCTGATCTTCATCCATTCTGCGCGGTCTCTCATTCCTTCTTGGAGGTTGGCTCTGGCGGTGGCGGGGTCGTTGGTGAGGGAGAGGATCAGTTGGGTGTCGTCGGCATAGGAGATGATGTTGAGGTTGTGTTGGCGGGTGATGGCTGCGAGGGGTCTCATGTAGATGTTGAAGAGGGTGGGGCTGAGTGAGGATCCATGAGGGACGCCGCAGATGACTTCAGTGGCCGCGGATCGGAACGGGGGAGGCGGACTCTCTGGGTTCTTCCGGCGAGGAACGAGATGATCCACTCCAGTGCCGTTCCTTGGATTCCGGTGTTGCTGAGGCGTTGTATCAGTGTGCTGTGGCATACGGTGTCGAAGGCTGCTGAGAGGTCAAGTAGGATGAGGGCAGCCGTTTCCCCGTTGTCGAGCAGGGACCTGATGTCGTCGGTGGCTGCGATGAGGGCGGTCTCGGTGCTGTGGTTTGCATGGAAACTGGACTGTGAGGGGTCGAGGGATCCGTTGGTCTCAAGGAAGGTGGAGAGTTGTCTGTTGACGGTCTTCTCGATGACTTTGGCTGGAAAGGGGAGGAGCGAGATGGGGCGGAAGTTCTTCAGTTCTGTGGGGTCCGCGTTGGGTTTCTTGAGGAGGGCGCTCAGCTCGGCATGTTTCCAGGTCTCCGGGAAGGTGGCGGATGCGAAGGACCTGGAAAAACATTTTAAAAGTTGTACATTATCCAACGATCAGCAACAGTTAATCGTTGTGGGTTCTCAGCAAATCCAATAGAAAATGACAGCAACAGACTAAAAAATTGTAGTTAGCTGTAATAACAAGATGGGGACTAAACACAAACACAAATTTAAAAAAAGACTATCTCCCTAAAGAAAACAATGGGATTTTAACAAAGAAAATTGTTATAAAATGTTTAAAAATATGTAACAATGTTATACAATATGTAAAAAATTTAAATGTATTATAGAAATATACAAAATATATTAAGTATAACATAAACAGCACTATACAAATAACAAATAGTATAATATAGTACAATGCATAATATAATTAAAAAGTATATCAAACACATTATACAAAAAAGTATGTATAACAAATGTATATTGTTAAAAAAAATAGATTGTACCATATTTGTACAAATGTTGGGAAATAACAGTATATGAAACAAAGAAAAAAATATAAAACATGTGGTGTGTTTCATAAAACTATAGCATATTTTGTTTAGAAAATTAACAAAAAAAACCTTTCCTAACATTTAAAAATAGGTGCCCAAAAATAAACATATACATCAAATAAACTATAAAAAAAAATGAATAAAGAAGAATATATATAACTGAAAAACTGCGTCATTTATTGTCCTTTTGGAAAAAAACAATACTATAATAATGTATGTGAAACATGCAATGCTGAGGGGGCGCTAGAGGGCGCACATACGGAATGGCCGCCTAACTGTGCGGCTACCGTTTCCTGAAGCACTGATCCTTCAATAATCCTGACCTGCTGGAGGGTCAACTCTCTTAAAAGTAGCTGCATCACCGCTGTGTGGGATTGCTTGTGCTCGGTCCAGCTCCTGGGCCTCTGGAGGTGACCGGGACCGAGACAACGTCCTTTAAAAAATTCGCCGGCAGTGCCCCTGGAGCTGGCGTGACGGCGGGATCGGGCGCTGGCTGCTACGCAAGACCGGTGCTTGCCACGAGGTGGAGGGCCCCGAGCGCGGACCAGCTGCGGAGACTGCTGCGCCCCCGGCTACTGACTGTCTCACTGACCGGCCCCTTCCCCTGCATGCTGGGAGCCTCCCCAGAGCTCCGGCGAAGATCGAGGTCCCACACCCGGCAGGAGGACCGAAGCTGGTCGGGTGACACCCGTGGGGTTCACTGAGTGCGGCGGCCGCCGCTGGAGATGCCGCCTCTACTGTCCCGACCCCCGTCAGCGGCACGAAGGTACTGGGCACTGCTGGGGCAGGAGAGGGTTCCTTGTTGCCTTTGGAGGTGCGGCAGCTCGGGCTGGTTGCTACCGGGGGCCGCGAGCGACGGCCCTGCCAAGAGGAGTCTCCCGGCCCTACTGAGGACTGTGCACGGCGTGGGATCGTGTGCCTGCTGCATCACTGCGGTCGGCGCGGCGCTGGGGAGATCGCGGGGAGTGCAGGCTCTCTGACCCCCTGGAAGACCAGCGAGATCGGCCTGCCCGGAGTTGGTGGGGGCGTTGGGGGGCTGCGCGAGCGACTGCCACCTACCGTGGGGCTTTCTGCGTGGCTCTGCTCTGTCGGCCCCGGCTGGCGCTACGGCCTATGATAGTGGAGCGGTAGAGTACTCCTAGTTTCTGAACACGTAGCAGGGTCATCCTCAACCACGGCCTGCTATATTCCCCCCGGATGCCACTGGCATATCACCCTAAGCTTGAACTCCTACAGGAACATGTCTTTCGAGTGCTCTGTGAGCGTCTACGAATCACCTGCTGGGGCGACCTCTTCTCTGCTGGCCAATTCAAAACTGCGGAACTTTTCTTTGCTTCGCACAACCGCACTCCGCTCGAAGTACCCTACTACCTTCGACTGCGCCAGGGGATGAGGGAAATCCTACCTGACTTTCCCAGTTAGCCCGGGGTCCTGTCTCCACTTCACTTCATGCTATGCTCGCAGGATGGCTCACATCTGGTGTCGGGCATGTATCAGGGTGTGTAGCCTGGGCCCGGAGGCCTTGGCCCGATTACACTGGGCCACTGAACTAGCAATCGAGATTACTGACGAACAGTGGTTATACTGCTGTAACCTCACAGCCCAAATATCAGCCAGTAGCAGGCTTAAGATGCTCCATTACAAATTCTTGCAGCGACTATACTACACCCCAGTAAAAAATACAGGTTTCGTTTGTCTGATAACGATCGGTGTGAACGTTGCCGTGCGGAACATGCAGTTTCCTACATCTTGCATGGGAGTGCCTCCTTGTTCGCGCCTATTGGCAACAGGTACATGGCGCCCTCGAATCAATGACTGGGGAATCCATAAACCCTGATCCACTGCTGATGCTCCTGGGACACACACCACACATCCCCAAGACATGCAGAAAATTCGTAGATATTGCACTGCTCCTTGCAAAGCGGCGCGTTGCGTGTAGGTGGGGTCGTGACAGGGCCCCAAAGTTCAAGGAGTGGCTTGCAGATATGACACATAGTCAGGAACAACACAAAACCTTTACTGAATTACTCCCGATCGCTAGCAGGCCGGCTGACATCTGGGACCCCCTAGTCAGCTATTCCCTAGCCCAGGTAGATCAGGATGAAGGTCTGGATGGGGCTGGCCTCCGGGGAGGTGGTGCTGTCCAGGTATGACGAGCCTATCCATTCAGATAAACCACCTTTAGATGGCTTTAGATTACGATCTCTTGCTCTATATGTGATTGCATACTTCCCTGACTAACATGTTCCACCGCTGCCCACTATCGATACGCTTGTACACACCTGAAGTTACCTCTAGCATTCTCTAGTTCTGTGCTTCTGTGCTGTGACATGGCTCCCCCCTAATGTATGCTAGCGATATGGCACTACCCCTGATTGACAAACACTGTACACACTCTGATGACCCACTGCCACTCTATTAATGCTGTTAAATTGCCATATATCATAAATGCTAAATATTTTTTTTTTGTGTTTTTTTTTACTTTTCTCTTTTCTTTTCCTTCTCACTCTCCTCCTTTTCTCTCCTTTCCTCCTCTTTTCATTCTTTTTCTTCCCCTTTTCGTTTCTTCCTTTTTTCCTTATAGTTTCCCTTTAGTTTATTTCAGTTTCTTATCTCGAGGCACCCTTATTGCCAATTTGTAACAACAACTCGTCAGCTGCCTGAACTGATCTCAGATTAAACATCTTGTTATTGTGCATAACTTTAAGGGCGGCTGGGAACCTCAATTGCGCGGTAGCACCTAAACCCCTAAAGGCATCTAGACGCCTCCCGAACTCCCATTGCTTTTACGCCTAAAGGGGTCCCTATGGATGCGCTGAATGTCAAGAGCTAGAGCTTCCCCTGATTGGTCTAGGCACAGAGACTCCTTCAGGAGATGAATAACAAATTGCTTAATGTCCGATCCCTCTGAACCCTCTGGGACATTAAGAACTCGGATATTACTCCGCATTGCGTTATTTTCTAAAGTTTCCATCCTGTCAGTCAAATCATTATCCGCCCTATGGAGTTTAGTGATGTTCTCTTTAGCCTGATCCAGCTGCAAAGATAGCACAGCCACTGTCTCTTCCAGCTTTCCTGTTCTTGAAGTGAGACCGTCGATTTTACTGTCCAGGGATTCACAATAGTTCCTGATTTCCAGTTAGTTTGCCGATGATTCATCAAACCCCTTTCTTATGTCAAGTGACAGGGAGGAAAACATTGCTTCCAATGAGACCCCTGAGACACCAACCTGAGGAGGCGTAACAGCCGAGCTCGAGGGTAAAGTAGATGACCCCGGTAGAGACCGATGTAGATCATCTTGGAGATTAGCCCCCTCTGACCCCCCCGCTTCTGCTAATTTAGGTAAATCTGGTAGTAAGACTACTTTCTCTACACTTAAGGGTACACCAGGAGCCAGAGAATTCTCAAGGCTAATAATGCTCTGCCCAGAAGAGAGAGAGGTAGCGGGAGAGTCCGAGCAGGAGGAGGGGTCAATTAAAGAATTAACTAAAGGCAGAGCGGAGACTGGAACTGTAGCCGACATTGCCCTATCCTTTGCAAAGTCCAACACCTGCGGGATGGCTTTAAAATAGGAACGAAGAAAAGAGGTTATTTTTTACCCTACTCCCAGCACCGTTTTAGGACTCCTTGCGGGTTTCGATGAGCTCAACTTTCTCGCCTTCACCTCGTTAGATAAATAGGACGAGGGCTTTCCCTTATCCACCTCCAAATGATCAGGATCTCTGACTCGCTCCTTAATCGCAGGAGCCGCCTTCAACAAAACTTCCTTCTTCTTCCTCCCTCGTTTGCCCTTTGCTTTAGATTGATGCGGGGTAGGTTGAGATACCTCAAACTGCTGGGGATGCAAAGACGGGGAATTTAAAGTCGAAGTCTCCGTGTCACTTTCAAAACTCTCTCACCACCCCCCACCCCCCCATCCCGGCACCAAATCTCCCCGACCGCGCCACCTCCCAGTAATGAGCAGCGAGAATGAAGGAAAAAAAAAAAGAGTCTGTCCACGCCCCACCTGCACACGGAGACAGCCGGGCAAGCTACGGCGGGCAACAGCTGAGCTCACCGTCTCCCACTCCTCAACCGAAGACAACATCAAACATCCCCTCACAACGGCTGGAAAGCAGAGAAGTCACACCGGTTCAGCGGGCAAAGGCAGCCTGTGCCGGGAGCACAGTCATGGAGCACCGCGGCAGATCAGCCGACCGCCGCTATGTTTTCCCCGAGCGTAACTCTACCGAGTAAGGTAAAAAAAAAGGGGGGAAGAAAGGAAAGAAAAGGAGAAAGGAAAGGAAAAAGAAAAGGGAAGAGATGTTTAGATATAAAATAAGATTTAATGCTGCCCCTAGTATTATCTCACCCCTTTCTTTCTTGGCCTTTAAATTTGTGGGAGATTAGGTTGGATCCTTGATATACTCCCTTAAGTATATCTGTCACTAAGCTATATACTCAGAATTATGGGCAGAGTAGTTTTTGCGGGAGCACGGTGAGGGGTGCTATCTAGTGGGCTTGCTCCGGTTAGATTTAGCAAGGGTTTTCCAAGGGATGGGAGGGGGGTGGAGGGGGGGACATGGGGGCAGGAGGAGGGGAGGGTGGAGGGTGAAAAATAAAAAATTCCTCATTTTCCATCTGTATAATGTTGGATTTCCTAATCTAGTAACCTGGTTTGGGACAGTATTTTTCCAGGTAGTGTATAAATCGGTGATATTCCTTGTGCAGGGGCCTCTAGCTAGTGTTTGCAATATAATATATGGGGTATTTTAAGGTTATCTCCTGGAACGTAAATGGCCTGCGCACCAAACCTAGAGCAAAAAAAATCTTGCAATATGTGCGGGACTCAGATGCTCAGGTCATTATTCTTCAGGAGACCCATTTGACGCACACTGAATCCCTCGCATTAGTAAAGGAGAATAGGTGGATCGACTTCGCAGTATCCTCATCACAAAATATGAACATCAGAGGGGTGTCTATTATCTTTAAAATGCAACTTAAAGCTAGGTTAATCAATCAGATGGTGGACCCAGGTGGCAGATGGGCCATCACTACAGTTAATATTTCGGGTAAACAATTCACCTTTGTTGGGTACTATGGGCCTAATATTGATGACCCCTCTTCTTTAGAGTCCATAGTAGCACATCTCCTGGTTTTCCCTGAGCCAATCATTTTGGCGGGGGATTTTAATATAGTTTTGGACCCCTATTTAGATAAATCACCAAGCAGTCGTCCTCTTGTCCTTTCTAAATCTAGGACTTCACTACTTCATTCAATGAAGCAATACGGTTACGTGTACATATGGAGAGTTAGGTCATGACAGCAACAAGGTATTTCTTTTAGGAATTATAAACACCATCATCAGTCCAGAATAGATTTTGTTCTGATTAGCCAAAGACTGATTGATTCTGTTAAAGATATAAGGTATCTCCCTCTTCATCTGTCCGATCACTCTGCAATATCCATGGTGCTTGAGGGGTCCCCTACTATTTCTCCCAGGAGTTGGTCATTTGATCGATCGCTCCTTTCACATCCTGATGATGTTTCCTTTTTTAGGGGTGAAGCTCAATGTTTTATGAATATAAACATTGGCTCGGCAGCATTGGGTGTGGTATGGGACTCGTTTAAAGCCTTTTTGAGGGGGCTTATAACAGGCAAAGTATCCTTCCGCCTAAAGCAATATAAGGAGGCAGTTGTGTCTATTGAGGCAGACATTGCTAGGGTACAATCAGATATTGATATTAACGTAACTTCTAGTGTTGCAGTCTTGAAACCACTCCAGGACAAGTTGCTTTGCCTTAAAGCGCAGCTAGGTTCTGTCTTGGGCAAAAGAGTTCAGCAAAGATGGGAGGCCAGCACGTTATCTCAGTTTCAGTATGGGGAAGGAGCTGGGAAGCTGCTGGCTTGGAAAGAGAAAACAGATCAGGCCCGCAATATTATCATTTCAACAACTGCGAGTAATAATATAATCGCTTCGGATGAAGGTATAAGATCAGCCTTTAGAGAGTTTTTTCAGGAAATATACTATGAAGAAAAAAATATCTCTCCAGAAATAGCTAAAGAATGGTTGAGTAGAATTTCCCTCCCGGCTGTTTCTGTTGAGCAGAGTATTCTCCTGGACAGTGAGATCTCTGAGGAGGAGGTTAGGTCAGCCATCCGAAATAGCAAGAAAGGGAAAGCGGCCGGGCCTGACGGGATTCCAGCAGAAATTTTTAAGTTACTAGAACATGAAATAGTACCAGCTCTTACCATATTATTTAACCAAATTTTGCGGGATGGCCGGCTTCCGCCTGTATCTTGGAATAGCGCTTCTATTACCCTGATTCTGAAACCTGGCAAGCCAGCCTCCTCCTGTGGGTCTTATAGACCAATTTCGATCTTAAACGTAGATTATAAGATCTTTACTACTGTTTTGGCAAGGAGGCTGGCTGCAGTTGCTCCTAATGTGTTACATCAAGATCAGAAAGGGTTTGTAAAGGGGCGCCAGCTTTTTGAACTAACATATGATTTAATTGGCGCTATGGATATAGATATAGCTGAGTCTCTCCCTCTGGTTGCCATAACGCTGATGCCACCAAGGCCTTCGACAGGGTAAATTGGATTTACCTGTCGGAGGCCTTGGCTAAGTTCAACGTTGGGGGTGGATTTCGGCGAGCTATTAATCTTTTGTATCAGAACCCTACTGCTCGGGTGCTGGTTAATGGACTATTATCAGATCCCTTTAATATTTCCAGGGGGACGAGACAGGGCTGTCCACTCTCCCCTCTCCTATTCGATCTGTACATCGAGCCCTTCGCTCAATGCTTGAGGGATGATATAAGCATTAAGTCCTTCTCTTATAGGGGTTGGGAGAGGAAGGTTGCCCTTTATGCGGACGATGTACTCATCTTTTCGTCAGAGGCACAAACCGCAATCCCGGCAGTATTGGAGGTAGCACAACAATTTGGGGAAGTATCGGGGTATGAAGTGAATGCTTCAAAAACTGAGGTATTGATTTGGAATGATGATCACTGTGAAATTAGCATACAGCCAGGAACATCTATTCGCTATCTGGGGGTAAATATAACGAAGGATATAAACCAGTTAGTAGGTTCCAATTTCTCAGCAGTAGCAAAGGTATGTCGCCAGTTAATGCGATCCTGGGCCCAGCTACCGTTATCCCTGTTAGGCAGAATAAACTTGGTCAAAATGACCATTTTACCCAAAATTTATTTTTTATTTAATACCATTCCTCTTTATTTCGATCCCACCTTAATAGCTAAATTGCAGGCGGACATCACTTCCTTTGTTTGGAATAAGCACCTTCCAAGGATTGCATGGAAGAAACTTAGGAGGCGTAGGGAGAAGGGAGGGCTGGCTGCTCCTGATTTACAGATATATGCTTGGGCGTTCCAGCTCTCCCATGCCCGAATGCTTCTAAAGATGCTTCTGGATTGTGGAGTAGGTTCTTTATTTTCAGCCTTACTTAATGGGGAAGGTTTTAGCCAGTCTGGTTTTCTGTTTAAATTTGGCAACCAACATTTTTTTAAGAAGATCAGAATGAAGATTCTGCAGGGCTTTGCAAAGGCTTGGGCCAAATTAATGGTTACTATAAAAATCAGTTACTATGGTAATATGGCGTTCCTTTGGGGTCTTCCAGATAGTCCCTTATGGCTATGTGATAGTTTGGTTGTTCCACTTAAAGAAGCAGGGTTGGCAGTTTGGGGGGACTTATTTATGGATGGTAATCTCCTGTCATGGGAGTGCCTGAGAGGAAGGATTGGGCCAAATTTTTCGAGGTTCAAGTATATGCAGATGGTGGGTTGGACTCAGTCATTTCTTGCATGGCCGTGTTTGGCAAATAGGTTTCCTATTGGAGGTCACAGCCCCCTGATATCCCAACTGGCAGTTACTCCACCGGTTAAAAAGGAAGTTTCCCTCTGGTATAAGTCTATCTCGGAGGAAGTGGATGGTGATTATTTACTACCAGACCAGCTTTGGGGATCTACCATAGTGGGTCGAGATCTAGATGTTCTATGGAATACATCGTGCAAAGTTCTATGGGACATTGTTAAACCTGCTTGGTTGCGTAGAAACCACTTGTTCATGCTTCATATGGCATATTATTCCCCTCTCAGACTAACAAAAATCTCACAAGGTAATCCTGTAGTCTGTGCTAAGTGTGGTTTGCCCGCGGCATCAGACGCCCACATGTTTTTCGAATGTCCCTGCCTTGCTTCTTTTTGGGATGCTATAAGTCACATACTCTCTGCATCATTAGGGAAGCAAATAAACCTGGATCTCCCACTTGTCATCTTTGGGGTTTCTGCTGATGTTCAGGGGCAAGCAAAGAGCGTATTGTTTTGTTCCATCCTACTTGCCCGTAGGGAGATCAGTAGAAGATGGAAGGACTCTGCTCCCCCTTCATTTATGGATTGGCAGCTTTCTGTCTTGCAAGTTTCTAGATTAGACCTTGCAAGAGCTGGCAGTCAGGTTAAAAGAGCATTTTGGCATCAGCTGTCTTGGGGCCATTGAGTTGGACTGTTTTTTTTTTTTCCCAGGTCCTATGATTACACACCAGTGGTTCTATCGAACCCACAAAGCATGTTCCATCTGGAGGTTTGGGTCTCAACGGTTGCATTTCCATTTGGTCTTGGCTGAGCATGTGGTGTTTACTCGCTTATGAGATTCTATGTGTGGTTCTCTAATGGTACGGCCCTTCTGAGGGTATATGGTTTCTGGTTGCTTCGTATAACCATGCCCTGCCAGGCTTATAACCTGTGACAGAAGCGTACTGCCGATTGCGGCTACACTTGAATCCATGGTGGTAAATGAGGACAAAAAATAAATAAATAAATAAATATATAAATGCATGCTAAATGTTTCGGACGCTGCCTCATTGACTGTAAAACCAAACCCTTGTATTGTTCTGTGTTTAAAAATCAATAAACAAAGTTTACTAAAAATAAAACACATGCAATGCTAATAATTGTAATTCTAATAATAGCACTTAAATATAACATTGAATTAAATATGTTGTACACTAATATAGTCACACTTACTATTCCCACTAGTATTGAAACAATTTTGGTAAGCATCATCTTTGCTAAAAATGGATGCGGCATTGTTTTTTCATGCTGTGTTTATATGTTCTCTGCTGACGCTACATGCAGCCAGATGTGCACTGTTAATTCTGCATGGCAATTTTGTTTCAAAGAACTCACTGAAGCAAGCCTTTGCTACATTCCAAGGTGCTTCCTGCTTTCACGCTGTGTTGCTTTCATTTCATGATTGTTTTCTGTTGTTCATGTAGATAGTTTGATCTAAGACCTCGGATGGCCTTAGCTCAGAAGGGGCAATTGATTATTCATGTAGTGGGTTAGTGCTAAGATGGTAGGCGTGTATAGTGTTCAGAAATAATGATTTGTGATTTGTTGTAAAATGTTCACACCATGCTGATTTTGAAATTTCTGTGACATCCTATAAAGAAATTAGATAAATAACCCCTAGATTTGGAGATGAGCCTGATTCTTTCCTGCACATCTGGGGAGTCAGCCGGATTTCCCATTGATTTTGCTATACACTTGTTTGCGGTGCCATTTCTTTTCTAGTTTCCGGCAGGTTTTCTTGGAGGCCTGGAGGTCTGCAGTAAACCAGCTGGCTTTCTTGTCGGTGTGTCTGTTGGAGGGTTTCTTGATCGGGGCGAGCGTGTTGGTGCAGTCATCGATCCATCGTCTGAGGTCGTGGGCGGCGGTGTTGGTAGGGTCGGCAGGTGGGCTCTGGGCAAGGGTGGTGTTAAGCTGGACGTCAGTGACTTTGCTCCAGCTGTGGCAGGGGATCTGTGGAGTGTGGTGGTGCGTGGTGGGTTTCCGGAAGGTGAAGTAGATGTAGCGATAGTCAGTCCAGTGGAGTTCGGTGGTGTGACTGAAAGAGACGTGGGAGCTTGCGGAGAAGATGGGGTCGAGCATGTGGCAGTCGGAGTGGGTGGGTGTTGTTACAAGCTGTCTGAGTCTGAGGTCGACGAGGTTGTCGATGAGGTTGTCGATCAGGGTGGTGGAGTTGGTGTCGTTGGTGTTCTCAAGGTGGAAGTCCAGGTCTCCGAGGAGGATGTAGTCTGTGGAGGCCATGGCATGTGTGCTGACGAAGTCGGCGATGGAATCATGAACTGAGGCCTGGGTCCGGTGGGTCTGTAGACGAGCGTTCCTCTGAGGGTGGTGTTGGGGTCCATGTGGATCTGGAAGTGCAGGTGTTCGGCGGTGCTGAGGGTGTCTTTCGGTGCTGGTCAAGACCCTGAGGGTGTTCTTGTGGACGAAGGCTATTCCACCTGTGGGTGACCTTGTAGCCATCTGGGATGGCTATGGTGATGTCGGGCGCAGAGGAGGCGTTCATCCAAGTCTCCATCAGAAAGGCAACGTCCGGGGTGGACGTGTCGATCAGGTCCCAGAGTTCGACGGCGTGTTCGCGTGCGGAGCGGGTGTTGAGTAGGATGCATCTGAGGTGGTTGCGTCCTTTCTCGGTGGGCAGTTTGGTGGCTCAGAGGCTGGTGAAGCTGCAGTTCTGGCAGGAGAAGGGTCCTTGGGTGCACTTTGGGGTGGCCAGGAAGCAGGTGTGTGATCGTCCGGTGTTGAGTGCGTGGAGGGTGCTTGCATTGTAGTTGCATCGGTTGTCGTGGCGGTCGCGGGGACCAGGGGGTCTGACTCTGGCGATGTCCAGGCGTGGACAGGCGCAGACAGGCTTGCCTTAGGCGCGCCCTCGGAGCGCCAATGGTGCGCCCGCTCCACGCAGCTGTGCATCAGCGGCCATAAGAAGGGGAGGAGGGAGGGAGGAGCAGCTGGGAGGGGGAGCAGGACGAATGACGAACAGCAACATTAGTGGCTATAACAGCTGGGGAGGCATGATGGTCTATCTCCTGGTTACCAAGTCAGTCACCATCTGCGAGAGCGTCAAGTCGGTTGTAGACTGGGATGTATAAGGATGAAGGTGTCAATGTCATAGAAAGAGCAGCTGGACCATTAGAGGGCTTGAGTAAAAGCAAACCTGGTTAGTAGAAAGAACCCAGGGGGAGTGGTAAAATGTTGCTAGCAACCAAGTGGGGATGATTTAAAGTTAACTATTACACCATCACCTTGTTGATCCACAGGCACAGGACCAATCCAACCCACTCTTCTTGTCATTAAAATGCTCTTCTTAAATTAGGGGGGTTCCTGTGACTGGTTAATCAGTGCAGATATGTATTCGATAGGTCATTTTGTGTCTTGGTTTGATCCTTTCACAATAGGGGCAGGAAGCTGGGCGTAGGTTGATCACCGGCTGTCTAATGATTTGAGCTGAGCCTCCCACTAGCTCTGTTCTTCATCTTGCGTAAGTCTTCAAGGTATCCCTTTTACAGTATCTCATATGATTTAGAGTAGGATCATTATCCATCAGTGGTGGAATCAGCCATGTAATAATCGGTGATACTACTGCCTGTAATAAGTCTTTGAATTTCACAAAGCAATCCTCCAATAGCTGAACCTCCTCTGGCAACGTGGGGACTCTTGTGTGGTCCCTAGCGTCCCCTGCCTTTGGATTGGGCTGTTCACAGATAGGAGCTGCAGTTTGGTCAGGGTCTGGAGCTAAAGCTTCCATCTGCATGGCTTGTTCAGCCATTTTAAGTGTTTTGTGGCTGGCATGGAACAATATGCAGGGTTTTTATTAGCCAAAGACAAAAACTATACAGAAGGGTCTGATGTCATTTTGTTATCAGATCTATCCAAATCTACTCAAACATAGGGCTGATCAAGGGGTAGGGCCATATTTGATGAACCGAGGGAGAGTCCTCTCTCAGTGAGGTCTATTTCATTGCTAATGACACTCACCGCCCTCTGCAGCATTCTATCAATTGGTGTAAGGGGGGGTACCTAGTTGCATGGAGCTCGCAGCCTTCTTCTATCCCATGTTGTGCCACAAAAGTAATACACAATGGGTAGAAATTAAACCAGGCAGATATGCAGGAAACAAAGTTAAAACCAGCATACCTCTAGAGGAGCAAGCAAGGGGGGTGGCCCAGCCCAGGCTCCTTCGGGCTCTGGCGGGCACAGATGAACTGAATCTTCACCCGGGTCCTTTCTTATTGTCTGTATTTTTGACATATTGGTGGGATCTAGTTTATGAACACTTTGCCTCATAGACTTTGAGGTTAATACCATGTCCAACCCCTGCAAAACTGGATGCACCACTGTAATGCAGATTATCTAGATATTTCATCAACAATTCTAGAATGCAGCTTGCATACTTAGGTTGCTCGCTATCTCAGTAAGCCGCCTCCCACTATACTTCTAAAACCTTGCATGAAAATAATTAACTTGAGTTACTTCTGCTTGATTCCTTTCAGTTTGATTCCTAACCATTGTTTCCTCAGAGTGACCCCCTTCTTACTTTCCATCCTCAGCATCCTTTTCTGTTTCTGAGTGATGCTTTCTCTCAGTCTCACGCCTTTATCTTGCTTATTTAACTCTGCAAAAGGCTGACACCTCATTTCAAAGTTCACAACCGCTCATGGTGTAAAACCCAATCCTAGCAACCTAACTTTACCATCCTCTCCGCCAGTGTATCTATCTCACCAACCATTCACCTGAAGCCACACAGCCCCTCTAATGAGCACGCCCACCTGGCATTACTATAATCTATCTCACCAACCATTCACCTGAAGCCACACAGCCCCTCTAATGAGCACGCCCACCTGGCATTACTATAATCTATCTCACCAACCATTCACCTGAAGCCACACAGCCCCTCTAATGAGCACGCCCACCTGGCATTACTATAATCTACCTGTCCCACTACCATTCACCTGAAGCCACACAGCCCCTCTAATGAGCACGCCCACCTGGCATTACTATAATCTATCTCACCAACCATTCACCTGAAGCCACACAGACCCCTCTAATGAGCACGCCCACCTGGCATTACTATAATCTATCTCACCAACCATTCACCTGAAGTCACCCAGACTCCGCTAATGAGCACGCCCACCTGGCATTAATAAAATCTATCTATCTCACCAACATTTACCTGAAACTTCACAACCGCCTCTAATGCGCAGGCCAACCTGGCATTGATCTAATCTATCTATTGCACCAAGTATTCACCTGAAGCCACACAGACCCCTCTAATGAGCACACCGCCCTGGCATTAATATAATCTATCTCACCAACCATTCACCTGAAGTCACCCAGACTCCGCTAATGAGCACGCCCACCTGGCATTAATGAAATCTATCTATCTCACCAACATTTACCTGAAACTTCACAACCGCCTCTAATGCGCAGGCCAACCTGGCATTGATCTAATCTATCTATTGCACCAACCATTCACCAGAAGCCACACAGCCCCCTCTAATGAGCACCCAGACCCTGTATTGATATAATCTATCCAACCCACAGACCATTCACCTGGCATTATTATAATCTATCTCACCAACCATTCACCTGTCCTGAAGCCACACAGCCCCCTCTAATCAGCACAACCACCTGGCATTACTATAATCAAACTATCTCAACAACCATTCACCTGCAACCTCAAAGCCCACACTAACGAGCACAACTAACTTATTAATATAAGTGTCTGCAGTAAACGCATGCAAAGTTTATCTCTTGCGCACACAACTATTCAGAATAATCAACATTTAACTACTGGATTTACCATTAACCATGGGTTCCGGAGTAGTGCAATACTCGCCATGAAGCGCTTCAACGGGGTGTCAGCGGCAGTAAACGCTATATCAATGGAACTACAATGGGAGTGAAAAGAGCAGTGCTTTTCTCTTGCATTGGAAGTCCCCATTGAACAATCTTCTCAGTAATCCATGTCATGCTCCAAAATAACCACTTGATGGCAGTGCTCGCCTATTTATTTGCATGCCAGTCGCACTTGAGGCCACTTGCTTTAGAATGCTTGTACGACTTGTTTGACTCAATGAGCTGCCGGTGTCCCTTCAGTCAGTGACGTCACTCCTAGGATCTGCAGAGGAGGTGAGGGGACTTTGATCCTCCACAAGATTAAAGAGAAGATAAGAATAAACTCAGCGCTGTTCATGTATTAACTAATACTCTTATGAAACAGAGAAACCAAAAACAACCAGCAGCAGAGAGCAAACACTGAGACAGGAACTCTGTCCGGAGAAGAGGACAGGCAGTGGGGCAAGAAGAACGCAGACCAGGACAATGTGAAGAGAAAGACGCTGGGGCAGAGAGATCTCGTCAACGCAAAAGGAGCACAACTCATGGAGTGTGGGCCCACAATCTTCGGAGCAGATGATGCTCGAGGTTTGGGCTACAAGTAACTCAAATCACAACTTCATGAGACGTTGAGAAATCAATGCACTAGCAAATGTGCACGGTGTCCAGGAGTTCCGGTTCGACATCACTCACAAGGGCAGCGTGTCTCAGCTTTGCTGGGGACTTGGGACGGCCTCTGAGAAGTCTGAAAATCCTCTTCCTGGGCTGCAAATACTTCGGAGTCCAACGGTAACTTCGGAGATGCAGACCGGCAAATACTTCGTTGGTGCCTGCCAAGCAGGGGAGTCACTCCTTGGCCCCAAGGGAGATTCTTTCGCCCTCTAATCTTGAGTAGAGAGTCAAAGTTCCAGTATTCAGTTTCAGAGTTTTGTCCAGGTGTAATCTAAAGTCATGTTGCCAGGGGCTTCTTACTTATACCCAAGGAAGGGTTTGGACGTACTCTGGGGACCCACCTATGGGAAGGTTTGGAAAGAGGAGTGGCTACTGTTAGAAAGGCGACCCCGGGGGAGGCAGAAGAGGTCTGACTGACCACCCCTAGGTCCACCTCTCCTTCGAGAAGTAGCCGAGCGTTACGGAGGGGCCTCCTGAATGAGGGCCCTCTCCAAGGATCGTACAGCCGAGTAATCACAACACTACAAACGGACACCACGCAAGAGATCAAGTTCTTAAGCTTTTATAAGTAATAAAGGTGGCTGGTTCTTGGCAGTATATACAGATGGATCGAAGGATCCGTAAAGTCTCGGAAAGGGGGGTAGGTAGCGGGACAGTCTAGCTCTGGGCGGAGGAAGGGATACCCTACGCACAGCTCTCAATCCTCGAGCTGGGGGTTCCGAGGGGTTCGAGCCGCGGCAGCGCCAGCAGGTTTTCAGATGGTTCAGCAAGGTAGGCCGCGGCAGCGCCAGCAGGCTCTCAGAGGGTTCAGCAAGGTAGGCCGCGGCAGCGCCAGCAGGCTCTCAGATGGTTCAGCAAGGTAGGCCGCGGCAGCGCCAGCAGGCTCTCAGATGGTTCAGCAAGGTAGGCCGCGGCAGCGCCAGCAGGCTCTCAGATGGTTCAACAAGGTAGGCCGCGGCAGCGCCAGCAGGCTCTCAGATGGTTCAGGTTACCGGAGATGAGTTCGTCTGGTGTCGGCCGTGACAGCGTCAGCAGGGCTTCCAGTCCAGGATACAACTGACGTCCTAATCCAGGGCTGGCCCAGATATAGGACTGGAGTCCTTTGATGTCCGGACCCTCGCGCCTTGAGGTTCCGTAAAAATTATTACGATGTTCTGGGCATTGCCGAATTTGGATAAGTTTGGTAGCTACGAACCGCAAATGATGAGTTCGGCAAGTGTGCGAAATTTCGCTACACTACCTGCCAGGGTTCGTCTAATATTAGGCGTTCTTCATCTGAACCCTCGGGTTCCATTTTAGATACAGCATCCATTTTGTTTCTTGCCCTCACGTAGTCAGCGAGCAGGTAACTGTTCGCCCCCTGACCCTCTAGTTCCCAAGCCTTGCGGAAGACGCATATTCCTTTCATGCGTCTTTATGGCCGGAGGAATGACACAGCAAAGGCAAATGGCTCAGCTTGAGGGTAATCTGGTCGTGCCGGCTTATTGTGACAGCCTTGCAGGCGATGGATCCAACTCTTTGATCCTACGATCATGCTTCCGATATTACCCCCACACTCTTCTCTCTACACGTGTCTGACTTCCTTGCAGCTGCTCTTGTCTCTTCTTCTTTGTCATTTACAACTCTAATGGGTGTGCCTAATGGTGGGAAGATGTACTTTTACAGTTGGGAACCGGCATGGCTATTGTAATCATGTTCCGGGATTCTGAACACATGAAAGCGACCTTTTTGAAGTTTACTGTGGGAACTGGATTGTAATCTTTTGTCCACATGTTATGCAATGGTAACACTCTGTATAAAAGAGATCGACCTACAAACTCAAATTGAAGCAGACTCGCAGAACTACTCCATGTACTTCTTATGACTCTTGTTTCCCTGCAGTAATAAAAACTGATCTTTGACGCCGAAGGAAGTGTCCCGTGTCTCTGTAGTTTGTGCGCCGAAACAGGTATCCCATGAAGGTTATAGGTGTTGTTCCCTGGCACCGCTGGTACTGTTAAAAGTCCAGTCCTTCAGTTGGCGCCCAACGTGGGGCGACTTCAGCGGTACCGGTCCAAAGCCTGATGATCGTGAGGAACTTCGTGTGAAATCTCCGAGGGAAGATGCACCCCGCTTCATCGATCCTGTTGTCGAAATAAGTGGCCCGAAGTTTTTCCCTGCGAAGATTCCCGCCTCCTGACGGCTGCGACGGACCGATGCCCTGACTGTCGACCTGTCTTCGACGCCCGGCGCAGACCTTATGTACAAGCGAGACGATGGACGGGCCTTCCTGGTGCCGCCATTGAAGTTCTGAGTTAAGTATTTTGTGGGTCGCTCCCAGTCCTTAGTGGTTGTTCTAGCTTCTTGAAAGCTTTGTTGTTAGCCTTTAAGGCTTTGTTGTAATAGCTCACCGAGCTTTTAATAGCCTCCTCAGGCTTTGTGGTTAGCTCTCCGAGCTTTGTGACAGCCTTAAGGCTTTGTTGTATTGCATGGTTCCATTGCATTTGTGGTTCTTAGTATTGGTCCTTAGTATTATTTGACAGTTGCAATTGCCAAAAACCGAGGGTTTTGACTTACACGAGGTTTAATTACTTCGGTAATCCTTGAAGTTTGATACTAGGTTAGTGTGCACGATGCCTAGCCATAGTGGTTTGTTTCGTATTTTCAAATGTTGCGCAATGGATTCCCGGTTGGAGGACTCGTGTCCGATACCTCCAGTTGGAACTCCGATACATGATCTTTATAGTCGACATGGGGTGGGTCCTATAATATATAATGATTACTGGGTCCGCTATACAAAGAAAGACGGTGACCTTAGATGGCCACCACATGGAACTTTTGAACTTTCGATTTTAGATAATCTTGAGGCTAAATTATTTTTAAAGAAAGCTAGGCCAGCTATGTTTGATTCCTTTCGGATATGGCGTAAAGAGGCCAAGCAGAAAGAAATCAAACAACTTAAAAAGGATCAGAAGCAAGGGTTCGTTCCTATAATGCAAGCTATACGAGAATGTAAACAGGACAAAGAAGAAAAGGAAATGGAAATCTCTACTAGATTGCATCATATGAAAATAGATAAATGTTACCCAGTTTTACCGAATAATCTAGAAAAGAAAGAAGAAGATTTGAAGGAGGATTCCTTGTTATCATATTTGATGAAATCACCACCTCCTTATGTACAGGGTGCTACTGCTCCTGTAGTTCCTCCTGTAGTACCTCCTGTTGCTCCCCTTGTTGCTCCAGCGGCTGCGGGTCAGCCCGCTGTTAACCCTACGTTTGTTCCACCACCTGTCCTTGTTCCTACTGCTCCTGTACCTGTACCTTCGCAGACTGTTGTTTCTGCTACTCCAACTATCTTGTCAGTTCCTACTATGCCTTCTTTCACCTCCAGTGTTGTTGCCCCTGTTTTTCTTTCTCCTTCTGTTCGTAAGCGTGTTCCTAACTCTGTTGCTACCCTTTATTCACCTTTTTCTGGTCCGTTATTTTCGTCTGATTCATCTGAAACTCCTCAGAGACGGAGTCAGATCCCTAGTGGTAGGGAGAAAGAGACATTAATAACCATGGCACATAGGTGGATAAGACATCCTGCTAATTACACTCCTCGTGTGGTCTTTGATACATTTTCTCAGTTTAATGAGCCTACGCAGAGATTCGTGTTTGAGGAGATGTGTAACTTTTTGAGGGAAGAATGGTATAATGATGATGTAGATAATGTACCATCCGACATAATTGAACTTCAGAGTCACTTTTCGAACGGTATGATTATAGGAGACGATGTACGACGTGCCGTGGAACGCTTATTAGCGTTCAGATCCACAGCACATTCTCGGGTGTCCTCAGATGATACCACCGAGAATTGGAAAGCGGTTCCTGGTCAATATCCCATGAGAGAGGTTCCGCCACTGTGGGTGCCTGGTGATCCTAATGCAAACCCTGTGGTTCTACCGCATTTTCGAAGGGTATGGATACATCTTCCATGGAAACGATCGGAAGTTTTGCAAGTGAAGCAATCCTTACCCGATCCGCGTAAAAATCCGGCTGGTTATTATAAAGAGTTATCACAACTGGTGGAAGCTTCTATTATGAACCTTGCCGACATCGACATGTTGTTTGGCAATGTTGTACCGCAACCAGTTTGGGCCAAAATTCGTCAAGCCAACCGCGCAGTTGAATTAGGGGGTGATTGGGCTGCACTGCTAGCGGCTGATGCATTACAAGTTGGTGGGGCTAAGCCCGACCAGCTAATCTTAGACTTGCCGCAGAAAATCATTACGCTCATGAAAACTATCATGCCAGCGATGAAGGTGAACTGGGATAAGTTATCAGCTTGTAAGCAAAAGAAAGACGAGAGTGTCTCGGATTTCTTTACAAGGTTTGAGGAAGCGTTTGTCGACCACAGCGGTCAGGACATGGGAGCTGAGGGAGGCCAGCGGTTATTTGTTGACAAATTTGTGTCGAATTTGTTGCCTGAATTAAGCAACAAACTGAAAAATTCAGAGAGTGCGTGGGCAGTTTCAACCCCTGCGCAAATACTAGCAACAGCCCAGTATTATGAGAATAGGGAAAAGGAAGAAAGTGATCGTGTAGAGAAGAAAACGAAGGAGCTTAAGACGAAGGTTTTGTTACAGCAAGCATACCCTCCACGATCAAACCAAACTGATTCACAACAGCAGTATCGACCACGAGCACAGCCCAATAGGACACAGCCGCGTTCTGACAATTTTGATTATAGATCTTCCCTTGGGTATAATCAGTGCGCATATTGTAAGAAAGAGGGACACCTAAAATATGATTGTCTTGCCTTACGGGACCGCCTAAATGGTGTGTCAGCACGAGGAAATCGTGGTAGTGGTCCCCAACAGGCATCACGAGGTAGAGGTCGTGGTTCATCCCACAATCAGAGTGATCGTTATCAAAATCAATCAGATGCAAATAATTGTTTTGACCAGCGAAATGCAGGGTCAGTCCGATCTGCACAGTATAATGTGGATGATTATTACGTAGAACATGAGACTGTTGTAAATGACCATTACTAGGACAGCCAACGACAAAGAGAGGGAGTAGTGTCAGTTCCGGTCGATCAGAGTGGGCCTTACGTTGCAGTGGCTACATCGGGTGTAGTTGAGCCTTTTCTGTTAGATACTGGTGCGACGAAAAGTTCCATCATGCATTCGAAACTCCCTGGCGCACCTTTGTCTGGCTTAACGAACGTTTCCGTTGGATTCTCTGGCGCCCCTGTTAGTAACCCAGTCTCTAGTCCTTTGCCTCTTATGATTGGTCCTCGTGAGCTAACGGCTCCACTGATTCTATCTACAGGTTGTGGTGAAAATCTTTTGGGCCTGGATTTGTTGAAACGATTATATGCAACATTGTATTGTTCCCCCGAAGGAGTGGAGCTTACATTGGGACGGAGAGTGATCTCTCCCATGTATTTATCGGTCGATAAATTCCCACAGGAATTGAGTTCCCTCCCTGCGTCCCTATGGGCCACAGGTCCCAACGATGTGGGCCTGTTAGACATTCCACCCTATGTGATTCAATTGAAACCAAATGCGCGATTACCACGTTTACTTCAATATCGTATTTCTCTTGAGGGCGAACGAGCGCTGTTAGCAATCGTTCATGATCTCATTGGAAAAGGTGTTGTTGAAGAAACTCGTGGAAACGTGTGTAACAGCCCTGTATTGCCAATTCTGAAACGAACTGACCCAACTAAACCTCCTGTGTATCGTTTCGTTATAGATTTGAGAGAGGTAAATAAAATAGTGGTTCCACAATTTCCTGTGGTTCCTGACATTACGGCCTTACTAACAATGATTCCGGCATCTGCATCCTGGTTCACGGTGATCGATCTAAAGAATGCCTTCTTTAGTATTCCGATTGCCGAGGAAAGCAGAGACCTATTCGGATTCTCATTAGGTGGTCGCAGTTTTAGGCTAAAACGCGCTCCACAGGGCTACTGTGAGAGTCCGTCAATCTACAGCCAAGCACTTAAAGGTCAACTTGATGCCTTTGTTTTACCAACGGGTGCAGCTTTAATTCAATACGTTGATGATCTTTTAGTGGCAGCTGATACAGAAGCTATTTGCAAAACAGCTACAGTATCATTGTTACACTATCTACATGACTTACACCACAAGGTATCGCCGTCAAAGCTACAGTATTGTTGTCAAGAAGTAACCTATTTAGGTCACTTATTGTCAAGAGAAGGGAGAAGGTTGACCCCAGAGAGAATTGCAGCAATTTCCCGAATGACTGTGCCAAAAACCCAGAGAGATGTTCGTGCCTTCTTAGGTATTACGTCCTATTGTAGACAATGGATTCCAAATTTTTCATTGTTGGCGAAACCATTAATAGCCCTTACGTGCAAGGATGTTTCATCCCCATTGCCTTGGTCTGAAGAGTGTCGGAAAAGTTTTTTGGAATTGCGTGATGCGTTGTGTTCGGCTCCTGTGTTGGGCACTCCTGACTACAGTAAGCCATTTACACTATACGTTCACGAGAGGGATGGTTGCGCGTTGAGTGTCCTGACACAACCTTTTGGTGGTAAGCAACGCCCATGTGCCTATTTTTCTTCGACATTAGACCCAGTAGCAAGAGCCTTGCCAAGTTGTTTAAGGGCAACAGCGGCAGCTGCGGCGTCCATTCGACAGTCCGCAGGTTTAGTCATGAATAATATGCTCACGGTAATGGTTCCGCATGCAGTTGACACTGTATTGAATCGAACGAAAACTCAACATCTGACGAGCGCAAGATTGTCTGGATATGAGTTGACGTTGCTGGCCAGTCACATACGGATAAAACGATGTAATGTGTTAAATCCAGCAACATTGCTGCCGATCGACACAAAATCAAGTGGTGAAGCAGTACATGACTGCTATCTCAGAACTGAAGAGGAAACTAAGGGTCGTATTGACCTAAAAGATACTCCATTGACAGATCCAGATGGTACTTTGTATGTGGATGGTTCTTGTTTTAAGTTGCCAAACGGTGATGTAACGACTGCGTATGCTGTAGTAACATTGAGAACGGTTGTGGAAAGAGCAAGATTAAGTCAGAATTCGTCTCAGGCCGCCGAGTTAATCGCATTGACGAGAGCGTGTGTGTTGGCTAAAGATAAACGGGTGAATGTGTTTACAGATAGCCAGTATGCGTTTGGTGTGGCACATAGTTTTGGACGATTGTGGAGAGAGAGAGGATTCCTTACGTCGCATGGCACGAAGATTCAACATGGTCAGCTTGTAAATGATCTTTTAGATGCACTCACATTGCCTAAACAAGTGGCCATAGTCAAATGTAGTGCACATCAGAAAGTAACAGATGATGTGGGTCGTGGTAATACATTTGCGGATGAAACGGCTAAAGAGACGGCTAAAGATTTGACGAACAGAATGTATGTTACGAGCTCAGTGAGATGGCCAACAGAGACTGGTATGTGTGAAGACACATTTGAAAGTGTGAAAGGAATACAGAATGAAGCCACTGAGACGGAAAGGACTAAATGGAGAGAGAGCACGGGAAGATTGGATGAGAATGGATGTTGGGTTGATCTATCAGAGAAGCAGAGATGGATGTTACCGGATGCGTATGTGCTCGCTGTTGTTACAATGGCTCACGGTATGGCACACATCAACACAAAAGGCATATGCAAGCTGTTGTCTCATGTATGGAAGAATGATGGGATTACTAAGTGTGCCGAGAGAGTGGTCAAGAATTGTATGGTGTGTTTGATGCACAATCCTGGTAAGGGCACTCCCACTCCACCTGGCCATTTTGCCCCTCCTACATACCCTTTCGAAGTCATCCAGTTGGACTTTATCCACATGGACCGATGTAATAACTTGAAGTATGTGTTGGTTGTGGTGTGTGCATTCTCTAGGTGGATTGAGGCCTACCCCCTTAAGGATAATACGGCTTTATCCACGGCAAAAATCTTGCTCAAAGAGTATTTTCCCCGCTACGGAATGCCTCGGGTCGTATGGTCGGACAACGGAAGTGAGTTTGTTGGGAGTGTGATGAAGAGTGTGTGTCGCGGTTTAGGGATAGTACAAAAATTTCATAGTGCAAACCATCCACAATCAGCAGGCTTGGTGGAGGGATATAATGGCACTCTAAAACTGAAATTGGCTAAAATTCAGGCAACAACTGGTTTATCTTGGCCCGACGCCTTGCCTCTGGCTCTCCTGTCGACCAGGGCAACTGTACACTCTCGAGTAGGGCTCAGCCCATATGAGATTGTGTTCGGTCGTCCTGCTAATATATGGGGAGTCCCAAGACCTAAGGAAGTTGACAGAATTGAATACCCTATGTTGATTGATTATCTCTATGATCTGACTGCTAAATTGAGTTTGATTCATCAACAGGTCTTTGAGGCTCTGCCATCACAAACAGAGGGTCCTGGTCATCGGCTCCAACCAGGAGACTGGATCCTCGTCCGAAACTACGGACGAAAACGAAACCTTGAACCAAGATTTGTGGGCCCGTTTCAGGTACAGCAGGCTACGAGGACGGCGGTTCGACTACACGGACGCCGGAACTGGGTACACGCTACCCACACCAAAAGAGTCCCGCTTCCTCTGCCGTCGGACACTTGGACGAGAAGAGGTCTTTCTTCATCTGAGACCGACACTCCGCAACGTTTCGTTCCATTCAGCGAAGCTCGGCTTGTATCTGACACCGTTGCTGACTCCTCTCAAACAATTTCCTCCACGTCAACCTTGGAAAATTTGACTGTTGAACAATTGCCTGAACAATTGAACATTCCTTTGCCGTCCAATCCACTGTTTGAAGATCAGACTCGCCCTGGAAGTAGCCGATATTTTCTTCGTCCACGAACAAGCCACAAATAAAAAGATTTTTTTGTTTCTAGGTTCTACATTGCTCTGAAAACAGTGGACATTATATATTGTGTATCTTTTTCTTTTTCGTACAGCCAAGAACATTATTTAGCTAGAACCTACCATCCAGGTTGACCGTAAGGCCGTGCGGGTACTTCCTTCTGTTTAGCAGCTATCGACACAAGGTTGGTTTCTATTATCAATTTCTGGGAACTCCTGGGAATTGATAACCGCTACTCAGAACGAAGTGCGTCAAGAACGTCGCGGACGGTCATTAGGGGATGGAAACATCATTGTCTGAGCTGTCGAAAAGGGAGGAAATTTTGGCGCAAAAATCTGCAGTGCATAAAATATTTCATACGAAATGGGTTTTCTTACAGGTGGTCATATTGTTCCTGACTATATCTATGTTATTGGTAGGAGGAACATATTATGGGTCTCAGTTCTTATTGTCTTCTGCTACACCTACTCTTCCATCTCATGATCAATATTTCGTATCTACTGTTTCTCCACATTCCTTTTATCCTCTGCCTCAACACGAACAAATCAGACGTGCGGAATTCAGAAACAACTCTTTTATACAACTCCTGCATCAGCATCAGTTAGTGGTAAACACTACCAATTGTTGGGTGTGTGGGTTAATGCCACATACCATGGATAAAGGTATTCCGTACCTAGTTCTGCCTTATAGTGCACAAGGGTCAGCTCGAGCATTACAAACTATGTTCCGTAGCGCACTAGATTCCTACCCCCATCGAGAACCACGCTCAGCAAACTCTGGTCCTGGCCCGTACCACAAGACTCTGGCGAGAGCTATTGCAGACTTAGATAGAGATATTTTTGACGCATCGCTCATCCCAGAGGAAGAGGTGCGAGCATATAAGGAACTAAGTGAAGCTGAGTACAGCTTATCAGTGGGTGAGAGGCAGCTTAAAAGCTCGCCACCGATATGGATTGTACCTCACCTTGGTAATTTCTGCTTGAAAGGTCTTGGTCGAAATCCGAGAGCTCAGTTTGGGGAGAGTGCTTGTACCGAGACGTATGTCTTACCGACGCTCTCCTCCCCTGTCTTCCTGCCTGCCAAGGGTACCTACTTTGTATGTTATGATCGAGCCTATACGTGGTTACCTCATGACTTCTCGGGTACCTGCTATATTGCAAATCTTTTGCCTCCGACTTTCACTGTGGCCTCTGATTATCACAGAAATAGAATTGTAAGAGGTGTGATTAGCAAAGAAGATACTTCCGGACAAGAAGCGGGAGACTTCTTTAAGGGTTTCCTACCGTTCTGGGGACCGATGGTTAATAGCAGGAACCTGAGACAGTTAACTCGTGTAGTAGAATCAACTGCCAACATAACTGCAAATGCCCTTGGTAATTTAACAGCCGAAGTTCAGGCGGATAGACTGATGACGTTGCAGAACCGTATGGTTCTAGATATCGTTCTAGCAGATAGAGGTGGGGTTTGTAAAGTCATCCATTCGAGTTGCTGCATATTCATACCTGATAACGCTCCAACGGTTTATCAAGCCATCTCTAAGTTGCACAAAATTTCGGAGTCCATACACGTGGACGAAGGAAATTGGACGCTTCTGGGATGGTTTTGGGGTCTGATATCGACTTGGGGTTGGAAGATTCTGATGATCATAGGGGTTGTTGTGACATTTCTGTTCTCATGTTGTCTTTGTGTGCAATGTGGTCCTGCCTTATGTGGCCTTTGTGCTACGACGTGTATAAGACAGCCCGTTGTCACCAAAGAAGCATTGAAGAGCAGAATAATGTACCAACAACATCTGGATGGTCTGATGAGTATCGAAATCGATTATGATTCCGACTAGTGCTTGCCTACATGAGGGCAAAAGGACCGTCTGAGGTTCCGTAAAAATTATTACGATGTTCTGGGCATTGCCGAATTTGGATAAGTTTGGTAGCTACGAACCGCAAATGATGAGTTCGGCAAGTGTGCGAAATTTCGCTACACTACCTGCCAGGGTTCGTCTAATATTAGGCGTTCTTCATCTGAACCCTCGGGTTCCATTTTAGATACAGCATCCATTTTGTTTCTTGCCCTCACGTAGTCAGCGAGCAGGTAACTGTTTGCCCCCTGACCCTCTAGTTCCCAAGCCTTGCGGAAGACGCATATTCCTTTCATGCGTCTTTATGGCCGGAGGAATGACACAGCAAAGGCAAATGGCTCAGCTTGAGGGTAATCTGGTCGTGCCGGCTTATTGTGACAGCCTTGCAGGCGATGGATCCAACTCTTTGATCCTACGATCATGCTTCCGATATTACCCCCACACTCTTCTCTCTACACGTGTCTGACTTCCTTGCAGCTGCTCTTGTCTCTTCTTCTTTGTCATTTACAACTCTAATGGGTGTGCCTAATGGTGGGAAGATGTACTTTTACAGTTGGGAACCGGCATGGCTATTGTAATCATGTTCCGGGATTCTGAACACATGAAAGCGACCTTTTTGAAGTTTACTGTGGGAACTGGATTGTAATCTTTTGTCCACATGTTATGCAATGGTAACACTCTGTATAAAAGAGAGCGACCTACAAACTCAAATTGAAGCAGACTCGCAGAACTACTCCATGTACTTCTTATGACTCTTGTTTCCCTGCAGTAATAAAAACTGATCTTTGACGCCGAAGGAAGTGTCCCGTGTCTCTGTAGTTTGTGCGCCGAAACAGGTATCCCATGAAGGTTATAGGTGTTGTTCCCTGGCACCGCTGGTACTGTTAAAAGTCCAGTCCTTCAGCCTGGGGGTCAGAAGGGCCGGGATGATGGTGTTCCGATACCCCGCAGGGGGGTGGATCCAGCGCCCAGGGAGGCCGGAGGGCGATCGAAACCAGGCGTCCGGGGACGGCTGGAGGGCCATCGAAACACCCCTTTCTCCGGGATCTGTTGAGTGGCCACTCGACCACCTGGGTGGATCTTGGTGCCTCGATGTCTGGGCTTTGCTGGGGCCTGGGCCGGAGCACAGGCCACGTGGTCGTGACGTGGTGGGCCCAAGATGGAGTCGGGCGCGGCCTCATGCTTAGGTCGTGAGGGGCCCACGATGGAGCCAGGTCGGTAGTGGGGGTCCGGGATGGTGGCCGGACCAGCAATGTTGGGGCGTGCAGTGTCGGGCAAAAGGGCTGCCCGATGCTGGGTGGAGGGCCGATGTCGTCCTGGGCTCGCCATGCGGAAGGAGTAGGACCACGCCATGAGGCCGGGTCCAACAGCTACACCCATTTCCTTTGTCCAGTTTCGCTCCAGAGCAGGGGCTGGTAGCTCCTGCAACCGGTTTGAACTGGGCTATGCACAGGGACACCAAATGTGTCCCCAGTGAAGACTTCAAAGCACTGTCAGAGTGCACCCACCCAGCCCCAATACACTAAAGCCTGTCAGGGAGGTGCTTACACCTCCCTGTGACAGGAAACCTATTGTCCAGGCCTCCCCTGCTGGAGTTTCGTCCAGCAACAACGACACAGGGTCATGACTCTTGACCGGTAAGGCTGAGTCCAAACTATTAAAAAACAAAACAAGTGCCAATACCAGGTATTTATTCAATCACCTTAACATAGACCTATCCGAAGAAAACAAAAAGGTCAGTTTTTATTTTACGTCACTAGTTTATTTTTGATTTAAATACTAGTGGAAAGGAATTATTTTTCTATGACTTATTAAGTAACTGATTTTTGGTGTGTATACAAAAGAGACAAATACGTTAACATATATACAAATAATTCAAAATATACAAGAGACAATTCCCGTCAATTTTAGACACATTCAAACTTGCACGCTGGCCACAAACATTCATCCATCTGCATTCAACCAACACAAACAGTACAAATCCCAAAGGTCAAAGGTCAAAAAAGAACAAAGGTATATATAACAGTGTCAACATACATATATACAGTTTTCACATTTTTGAATATTTTTTCTTTTTTTATATACAATAACGTTCAACCCTATCTTATTTGGACCTAATTAAAGCAGAAAATTTTTTCACATTTTGACACAATGACCACACAACCGGTCGACGCGTTTCGAACTCCTCAGTGCGGAGTTCTCCTCGGGACCAACAATCTTAGTTCGGTGAATCAAATACTCCCCAAATGTTGTGTGCTTAACACGATGGACAGCTTCGAACAAAAAAGATTGAAGCAATATCGTTTGTTTAATGTTCAGGAATCCTTTTCAATTTTTCGGTACACGTGTGACTCAAACACAAGCACCCGTGGGTTTTTTCGGAATCCGCCTTCCAAGTCGCGTTTCCTGGTATGGAGTTTCGTCCAGCAGCAGGAGGTGTGACCCGTGTCTGTGGCTGCAGCATCCATTTTGTGATGCCAGGACTCTTTTAAACTATTACCGGGCAGACCGATGTGTACATGTCTCTCCCTCTAGAAGGTTGGAATTCTACCCCTGCCACCAGGACTGGTGGGGGATATGATTCCAAAGTGTTTGACACCAAACACAACATGTTTCCATGCAGCCATTCCAAAGTTAGCATTTACCGTGAGGTTATGATGCACTTAACAGTATATGACCTGGCTGCATCACAGAACAGCCTCAGAGAATAGATTCCAAAGGCTGCAGAGGGGCCCAGCTCATGCATGGGCACCCTCTCACACAAAGCCAAGCACCCTGCCTTCAGGATTGATAAGGCCTGCCATAGAGGTGCCTGATAGGTTTCTATGTGCAGTGATTTAAGGTAGATATAGGTAACCTATATCTTAGTAAGGGGTGCATGTACTACCTTACCCAGGCTGCAGTCGCAGTCGTGTGGTGTCATTTTGGAATGATACATGTTGCAGCCCATGGTAGGCCTCTGGGGTACCTATGCCACGAGTACCTAGTATACCATATTCTAGGGACTCACAAGGGTACCTCAGTAACCAAACTGGAGTGTACCCAAAGTACATGCAATCAATTTAGAGAGGAAGCAGCTAGGCTGGGGTACTGGATAGCAGGGCCCCAGCCAGACTAAAGTAAAAAAAAAACAGTGAAACACCAGCAAAAAGTGGGGGTAACCTTAGTAAGCAGATCCTACTCTCCTACACAACACCCCCTCCAAACGCAGGGACATTAAACTAACCTTGACCAGTTGAATCTTCATGTTCTAAGTGGAAATATCTGGAGAGTCCATCTGCATTGGCATGGTTAATCCCAGGTCTATGTTCCACTGTATATTCAATCCCCTGTAAGGAAATGGACCCCCTCAAAAGTTTGGGGTTTTCACCCTTCATCTGTTTTAGCCATAAGAGGGGCTTATGGTCAGTCTGAACCATGAAGTGAGTCCCAAACAAGTATGGCCTCAGCTTCTTCAGAGTCCAAACCACAGAAAAGGCCCCCCTCAATAGCTGACCAACGTTTCTCTCTAGGGGTCAGCCTACTGCTAATAAAAGCTACTGGCTGGTCCTGATCCTCATCATTCAATTGTGATAACAGAGCCCCTACCCCCAACTCAGATGCATCTGTTTGGACAATGAAATATTTGGAGTAGTTAGGAGTTTGCCGAATGGGAGCAGTGCACATGGCCTGATTCAGGTCATCAATTGCCTTCTGACAGCTAACTGTCCACTGAAATGTCTGTGGCATTTTCTTGGAAGGTAAGTCATTCAGGGGTGTCACAATGGATCCATACCCCTTGACAAATCTTCTGTAGTACCCAGTCAGGCCCAAAAAAGCTCTGACCTGAGTCTGGGTAGTTGGAGCAACCCAGTCCATGGCGGTCTGGATTTTGCTCTGTCATGGTTGATCCTGGCCTCCACCTACAAGGTAGGACAGGTACTCAACCGGACTCTACCCTATCTGGCACTTAGTAGCCTTGATAGTTAGGCCTGCTTTTTACAGGGCCTCCAAAACATTTCTCAGGAGGACCAGGTGATCCTCCCAGGTGGAGCTAAAGACTGCACTATTATCTAGATATGCTGCACTATAGTCTTCCAGGCCTGTTAGGACTCATCAGCTAGTCTGATCTGCCAGTAGCCAGCTGTCAGATCAAATGAGCTTAGAAACCTGGCTGAGGCCAAAGTGTCTATGAGCTCATCTGCTCTGGGTATTGGATGGGCATCAGTCCTAGTGACTGCATTGAGACCCCTGTAGTCTACACAAAACCTCATTTCTCTCTTACCACCCTGGGTGTGAGGTTTAGGTACAAAGACAACTGGGCTAGCCCAATGGCTACCTGAGGGTTCAATAACTCCCAAATCCAACATCTTCTGGACTTCAATCCTGATACAGTCCTTGACATGGTCAGGTTGCCTGTAAATCTTATTTTTAACAGGCAGACTGTCCCCAGTGTCCACTTCATGAGTGCACCAGGTAGTCTGACTTGGAGTCAGAGAGAACATATGTCTGAACTGATTGAGCACCTGTCTACAATCAGCTTGCTGCTGGGCAGTGAGGCTGCCTGCCAAGGCTACACCATTGAATGACCCATCATCAGGGTTCTGTGAGAGCAGGTCAGGGAGGGGATCACTCTCTTCCTCCTGTCCCTCATCAGTAGCCATGAGCAAGCCCATGTGTGCCCTGTCAACATATGGTTTAGGCCATTGACATTAAGCACCCTTTGGAGGCTCCTGGGAGTTCTAAGGTCTACCAAGTAGGTAACCTCTCCCTTGTGTTCAACAATTGTATGGGAGCCCCTCCACTTGTCCTGGATGGCTGTTGGGCCACAGGCTCCAACACCCACACTTCTGTACTGGCTGGTAAACAACAACACAGCCTTTTGGTCATGCCAGGCCTTTTGCAATTCCTGGCTAGCCTCAAGGTTTTTGGTTGCCTTTTTCATATACTCAGCAATCCTGGAGCGGAGACCAAGGGCATAGTCCACTGTGTCTTGTTTAGGGGGTTTGAGAGGTAACTAAAATCCCTTCACCAGGCACAATGGCCATCTTACAGGATGCCCAAAAAGAAGTACAAAAGGGATGTAACCAACCCCCTTCTGAGGAACCTCCCAGTATGCAAACAAAAGGCAGGGCAAAAGGATGTCCCATCTACGCCTAAGCTTTTCTGGGAGACCTTTGATCATGCCCTTTAAGGTTTTGTTGAATTTTACAACTAAACCATTGCATTGTGGGTGATAGGGTGTGGTGAATTTGTAATTCACTCCACACTCCTTCCACCTTGCAGTCAAGTAACTAGACATGAAGTTTGCATCTCTGTCTGAAATAACCTCCTTAGGGAAACCCACCCTTGAGAACACTCCCAAGAGGGCCCTTGCCACCACAGGTGCTGTGGTGGTACTAAGGGGAATGGCTTCTGGGTACCTAGTGGCATGGTCTACCACCACCAGGATTGATCTGTGCCCAGAGGCTGTATGAGGATCCATGGGACCAACTATATCAATCCCAACCCTCTCAAAGGGAACCCCCACCACAGGTAGTGGTATCAGGGGGGCCTTTGTAGTACCACCTGCTTTGCCACTGGCTTGACAGGTGACACAGGAGCGACAAAACTCCTGTTGCCCCCTTGTACTGTATTGTGCCCTCTCTGCTGCCCGTTTCCTGCTCTCTGTTGCCAGGGATTGTACTGTATTGTGCCCTTAATCACTGCTGTTTTGTTTTTCTACATTTTGTACTGGTTCTCTGTTTTCTGTAACTTGCTCCTGTCTGCCCCCTTGTACTGTATTGTGCCCTCTCTGCTGCCTACTTCCCGCTTTCCCACCGCTGCATCCTTGCGGCCTCGCCCCCTTGCCCGTCCATTCGTCTCCCCTGCCTCCCACCATCCAGCTGCTCCTCACTCCCACCTTCCCATATATGGCGGCCGCTGCATGGCCGCGTGCAGAGGGAGCACCGTTGGCACGCCGAAGGCTTGCCTAAGGCAAGCCTGTCTGCACCTGTCGCCCACGCCTGGACCGCACCCACCACCAGGACCCCTGGTCCCCGTGCCCACCCCGATGCCACTATGATGCCACACCCTCCTCGCACTCAACACCGGACGAGCACACACCTGCTTCCTGGCCGCCCGAAGCGCACCGAACGACCCTTCACTTGCTGGAACTGCAACTTCACCAGCCTCCAAGCCACCCAACCACCCGCCAGAAAAGAACTCAACCACCTCAGATGCATCCTACTGAATACCCGCTCTGCATGCAAACACACTGTCGTACTCTGGGACCTGCTCGACACCTCCTCCCCGGACGTCGCCTTCCTGACTAAGACCTGGATTACCCCCTCCTCGGCCCCAGACATCGCCATAGCCATCCCAGTAAGTATGGGCGCAAAATCCGCTCCCTCGCATAATTTGAGAATTTTTGGCAATTTCGCGATCCGCGAATCTCACGAAATTGCCGAAAAATTCGCAAATTTGCAAGCAGGCGGATTTTTCTTTTTTGGCCCGCAGGAAACACAGTTAAGGCAGGTGCTCGAGTTGAAGCTAACTTTGTAACCATTTTAGAATGGCGCCGGCAAGCTGCCAGAATGCTTGCTGGTGCCATTCTAAAATGGTTACAAAGTTAGCTTCAACTCGGGCACCTGCCTTAACTCTGAAAGTGCTTCTTGTGGGTCAATCAAAAATTAAACCTCAACAGGAAGCACTAACAGATATAAATAAAGCAGGTGCCCGAGTTGAAGCTCAAATTCAGTAACGTTTTAATCAGACCAAAACATTAGTGAGCACGGTCGAGGCTGGGCAAGTGTGCTTTAACTCCATATCTGCCATCAAAAATTAGCAGTAATACTCGAGGGAGGTCTTTGAATCCCTAAGTTTCTCGAGTGCAACCCCCGTGTAGTTCCTGTGACCAGGAGGCTGCTTTATCCTCACCTGCTGCCCTGCTCGCTCTCTGACCCTTTATACACAAGAGGCATGTAAACACGCATAGAAGCCCCGCACCACACACCAGCGATATCAAACATCTTCCCGCCCTTTCCCAATCCCAACTTTGATGGACAGCTCCCTCAAGGGACCTCGGTGCATTTTGGCGCGGTGGCAAGTCTTCTGGCCCTTTACGCAGCTGCAGTGTAGGAAAAGCACTATCATTTACCCAACGAGGTAGCACTTACTGATTAGCCAGTAGAAAGTACTCCAGTTGAGTAGAGATATTGCACAAAACGGTGGCATCTTTGTGGATAACTATGCAGGGCAGGATTCATTCTGGCATGAGGCTCCTATCACAAAAATTAAACCTCAACAGGAAGCACTTACAGATATAAATAAAGCACGTACCCGAGTTGAAGATCAAATTCAGTAATGTTTTAATCAGCCCAAAACATTAGTGAGCACGGTCGAAGCTGGGCAAGTGCGCTTTAACCCCATATCTGCAGTCAAAAATTAGCAGTAATACTCAAGGGAGGTCTTTGAATCCCTGAGTTTCTTGAGCGCAACCCCCGTGTAGTTCCTGTGACCAGGAGGTGCTTTCTCCTCACCTGCTGCCGTGCTCGCTCTCTGACCTTATACACAAGAGGCATGTGAACACGCATAGAAGCCCCGCACCACACACTCGCGGTATCAAACGTCTTCCAGCCCTTTCCCACGGCTCCAGTTCAGCGACACCATCGCCGACTTAGACCGCACGCCCTGGCCTCAACAGACTACATCCTCCTCGGAGACCTGAACTTCCGTCTCGAGAACAAGGATGACTCCAACTTCACCACCCTGATCGACAACCTCGGACTCAGACAGCTCGTCGCAACGCCCACCCACTCCGCCAGTAACACGCTTGACCCCATCTTCTCCGCAAGGCCCCACCTCACCTTCAGCCACACCACCGAACCCAACTGGACCGACCATCGCTGCATCCACTTCACCTTCCAGAAACCCATCATGTGCCACAGCACCCAACAGATCCCAGCCACAGCTGGAACAAAGTCACCACAGACCAGCTGAACACCAGCCTCGCCCGAAGCTCACCTGCCAAACCCACGGACACCAACTCCGCCGCCCGCTACCTCAGGCGCTGGATCGACGACTGCGCCAATACTCTCACCCCGCCCAAGAAACACTCCAACAGACGCACCGACAATAGAGCCAGCTGGTTCACCTCAGACCTCCAGGCCTCCAAACAAACCTGCCGGAAACTTGAGAAGAAATGGCACCACGAAGAGACACTGGACAGCCATGCAGACTACAAGAACGCCATCCACAGACACCTTCACCTCATCAGATCCGCCAAGGGGACCTCCTTCAAAGACCCCCTCGACAACAACGCACACAACAGAAAGGAGCTCTTCAACATCGTGAAGGTACTCTCCAACCCCAGCTTCAACACTAACGACATCCCACCGTCACACGATCTGTGCGACTCCCTCACCACCTTCTTCCACCGCAAGATCGCCGACATCCATGACAGCTTTAATAACCAGACCGCCCTGAAAGCCACTGACACCTCAGACCCCACCATCGACTACAACCCCCTACTCACCTGGGCCAACGTGAACGATGACGGCACCATCAAAACCATGAGCACAATCCATGCCGGCTCACAGTCAGACCCATTCCCGCACCACATCTTCAACAAAGCCAGCGCCACCATCGCACCCCATCTTCGCAAAGTCATCAACATTTCCCTCGAGACCGCGACCTTCCCAGAGAGCTGGAAGCACGCCAAGATCAATGCCCTGCTCAAGAAACCCAAGACAGACCGGAGAGTCTTCAAGAACTTCTGGCCCATCTTCCTGCTCCCGTTTCCGGCTAAAGTCATCGAGAAGATAGTCAACAGACAACTGACCCGCTACCTCGAAGAGAACAACATCCTTGACCCGTCCCAGTCAGGGTTCCACAGCAATAACAGCACCCAAACTGCCCTCATCGCTGCCACCGACGACAACAGGACCCTGCTGGAGAATGGCAAAACCTCAGCCCTCATCCTCTTGGACCTCTCAGCCGCCTTTGATACAGTCTGCCACCGCACCCTACGCACATGCCTCCATAACGCAGGGATCCAAGACAAGGCTCTGGAATAGACCACCTCCTTCCTCTCTGGCAGAACCCAGAGCGTCTGCCTCCCCCATTCTGATCCCAAGCCTCCGAGATCATCTGTTGCGTACCCCAAGGATCACCCCTCAGCCCGACACTGTTTAACATCTACATGGCCCCCTCGCCCACATCGCCCGACTGCAAGACCTCAACACCATCTCCTACTCCGACGACACCCAACACATCCTCTCCCTCACCAAGGACCCCCTCACAACCAAATCCAACCTCCACGAAGGAATGAAGGCCATTGCCGAATGGATGAAAAACAGCAGATTGAAGCTGAACTCAGAAAAGGCCGAGGTTCTCATCCTCAGCCCCAACCCCTGAGCCTGGGACGACTCCTGGTGGCCGACTGCACTGGGAGCAGCCCTGACACCTACCAACCACGCACCACAACCTGGGAGTCATCCTCGACTCAACACTCTGCATGACCAAGCAAGTCAATGCCTTCTATCCTCCTGCTGCAACACCCTCCGCATGCTCCGCAAGGTCTACAGATGGATCCCCACTGAAACAAGAACAGTCACCCAGGCCCGCGTCAGTAGCAGGCTGGACTACGGAAATGCCCTCTACGCGGGAGCCCCGGACAAACTCCTGAAATGACTACAACGTATACAGAATGCCTCTGCACGCCTGATCCTCGACTTACCCTGCCAGAGCCACACCACTCCCCTTCTGGGAGACATACATTGGCTCCCCGTCTACAAGAGGATAACCTTCAACTCCTCAACCATGCACACAAGGCACTCCACAAAACTATATCATGGGCTAGTGTTAATATTAAGCCCCTGAAATTCAGAGGTATAAACAACCTCCTGGCTGCACCAGGCTTGGGGTCTCTACTCTCTGAGTATAGGAGTCCATCATCCCAATATATCTTATTCCCAGCAGCCTCAGCAGCAGCCTGCTGTCTGAGGGGTTCAAGAGTAGGGTAGCTCAGCTGCTCGTGACTCCGATCTGCCCTGGAAGGTCCCCCTGTCCCCAAGATCTCAACCTGTTCAGGCACAAGCTCATCTGGGACAGTTCCTTCTTCAGCACTACAATCATCTCCCTCAAGAGACTGATCTATATTCTGAGTTAGGTGGGAAGGCACTGCCTTTACCCTACTGCTCCTTTTCTTGGAAGGCACCTGGTCCATTCTTCCAGAATCCCGGGCCTCTTCAGCTTTTGACATTTTGGCCTGTGACCTAGTCACAGCAAACACATGTGCAGGGATTCCTCACATTTCTGCATGGGTCCTGAGCTCCAATTCAGCCCAAGCTGAAGTCTTTAAATCATTGCCAAGCAAGCATTCAACAGTGAGATCTGCACTTACCAAAACCTTCTTGAGGCCATTTACCCCTCCCCATGAGAAATTAACAACTGCCAAGGAATGGTCAGTCCGGACATTGCTAGCATATGATCTGCTCAGGAGCCACAAGGTCTTGTGTCACCATTGTGACACTTGCCCCAGTGTTCCTGTAAGCCAAATCCTCCTTTCCATTTATCAAAGGCTGCTGTCTGTATTTGTCCAGATTACTTGGACTCACAAAGTAGAGCATATCTATGCTTCCATCACCGATCAGTAGAGCATGAGTTGGAACTCTGACTTAGCCAGACCCCACCTCAGAACCCAGGGTTAACCCTACTACACCATGTTAGATCTGGGAGTCTCTAGTTGGCAATGGTATTCACATTTGTCCAAATAGGGACTCTTACTTCTAAGTCAGGATAAGGGGATTACACTCATTAATAACCTCTGCTCACCCCCTTGATAGCTTGGCATGAGCAGACAGGCTGATCTCAGAGGCAGTGTGTTAAGCATTTGTGAATATACACAGTAATACAGTGACAACACTACAGATGGACACAACACAGGTTTTATAAAATAAGTATTCTTTATATAGACTTATACAAGACCACAAACAACAAAAATCCACAATACTATACTAAAAGTTGAATTAAAGATGATTAAAGTTGCTTAGTTCAAGTTGATGGTAAACGTGACAAAGTTCTCAACAAAGTACCTGGATGCATAACGCAAAGTAAACAAAAGGCTCGCAAAAGGGGAGATGCGTCGGTTCCGTGATATGGGGAAACGGTTGCGTCCTGCCTCAATGCTTGCGCAAAGTAGGGGACTCGTCATGAGCCTTACCGGTGGAGATGATACATAGATTCTCGGCCTGCGGGCCAGTTGTGGTGCGCAAGATGACGCCTTGATGCGATGATCCGGTTGCGATGTGAGAAGATGGCACCCTTTATGCGGTGATGCGATGATGATGCAATGACACCCTGGCAGCTTTGGAATGACTCTGTACTTTGGAGCTGCAACAGGCCCTGCGACACGCTTCTCCGGTGATGCGATGGCGACTCTCACAATGGCATTGCGCTTCTCTGGGGATCCATCAGCAGGCAGCTTCGATGAACACACGCTTACAGGGAGAGGTGGCGAAGGCTCGCTTCTCCGGCGATGTGACGATTTTAGCTGCGGCAGCGACAGGCTTCTTCTCGATGCGTCGCGCTTCCAGCTCCCAAACACATGCAAATGTCTGTAGATAGAATTCCCAGCAGGGAAACTCACAGGGGAAGTTGGAGGTGAAGTCTTTTGTCCCTGAGACTTCAGCAGGAGGCAAGCACAGTTCAAGCCCTTGGAGAATATTCTGTAGATGATGAAAGTCCTTAAAAATTTCCTTCTCCTTTCCCTTGGTAATGAAGCAACCACTGCAGGCCAACCCAGCAAACAGCACACTTGCAGAGGGACAGCCAAACTCCTGCAGCTTCCTTGGTTCTTCTCCTTGGTAGAAAGGTTTCTTGTTCCAGAAGTGATCTAATTTCTTGGGATCAGGGTCCCAATATTTATACCCCAAATCCCTTGTTCTCTGAAGGCAGAGAGGCCTCTGCATAGTCCCAACCAGTTCCTGAGCACTTTGTTTACATGACTCTCTTCTTCCTTTCACTGTGCGGGGTAGAGGCATCAGCCGCCCCACAGGAGGCGGAGACAGCACAGGGGAGGGAAGATACAGCTCTGGAGCACTCTGTTGACATGATTCCTTCTCTCCTTTCACAGTGCAGAGCAGAGACATCAGAAAAGCAGCAGGGGGTGGAGCCAGCATTGTAGAGGGTAGGCCCAGCCCTATTCAGGTCCCAGGTCCAACTCCTCCCTCCCATCTAGATGCAGATCTCTCTATTCACCACCGGGCTGCCCCAGCCTGTCTCCTGGAATCCCCCAGCCCTGTCACTCATAAACCCAGACAAGGAATACACAACCAAGCAGAGGCAGGCCTGGATAGTTAGGCATGAAAATACCTACTTTCTAAAAGTGGTATTTTCAAACACAGAATATTAAAACCAACTTTACTAAAAGATGTATTTATTATTCTGAGTTCAGGCATACTAAACTCGAATTTCTACCATGTTGCCTAAGTCAGTTAGGATTATAAGAATGTAATAATCTAACTGCCCATTCTGGCCTAGGAGAACAGGTAGCCTTCAATAGTGAAAAACGAAAATGGCTGTAATTCACTATTAGGACATGCTACACACATCAGGGCATGTCCTACCTTATACTTACAATGCACCCTGCCCTCGGGCCTACCATAGGGGTGTCTGATATGAAGCAAAGGGAAGGTATAGGGACTGGCAAGTGGGTACACTGGCCAAGTTGACATGGCAGTGCTAGACTGCACATAGGCCTTGCAATGGCAGGCCTGAGACACACTTTATGAGCTGCTTCTGTGGGTGGCACAACCAGTGCTGCAAGCCCACCAGCAGCATTTGATTTACAAGCCCTGGGCACACATGGTGCAATGTACTAGGGGCTGACAGATAAATCAAATAACCCAATCATGGAATACAATTAGTATATCAATTTCACATAGGGCACACTTGCATTGTGGCACTGATTAGCAGTGGCACAGTGCCCAAAACATATCATCAGCAAAAACATATCAAAACAGAGGAAGCAGAGGGGGCGTGGCCTGCAGCCGGCGATGGCGGCAGCCTAGAAGGAGAGCTCCGTGACTGAAGCGGCTCCCAGTACTATCCGACCAGTTATCCTTCGACAGATTTTCCCAGGCGGGAAGGCAACGAAGCCCAGGACCGGGCGGCAGTGTATCAGACCAGCGGGACCTCAATCCGAGGTCGGGAAGAGCGGCTCTGATCGTACCCCGTGTGGGCCTGTGTGTAACATCCGGGCCGGGGAGCAGATTGCGCTGCTGGCCTGGCAGGAAGCGGACTGTCCCGGGCAGGGAAACACCGGAAGTGCCCGGCCGCGGCCAGCGACGGCGGAGGAGAAACCGGAGCGTCCAGCCATTGCCACCGGACTTCGGGAGCCCGGAGTGCGTGCCTGAGTGCGGTGAGGAGGAGAACGACCCGGACGGCCGGCGGGGACAGAGGACGGCGCTCAGTGCGGCGACATCGGGACTGGTGTCCGCCATCTTGAGGCACCATAGAGCCCTGCCACAGCCGCTGCAGACTCAGCGCGGCAACCGGAGCACTGGGATAGGTGGCGGAAGGACTCGCACTGCCTAATTGACCGCATTGTAGCCCCTGAGCCCCCCCGCTGACCAGGGGCACACGGAGAGGCGGGGGGCTCGGGCGGACCATTGGACCTGATTGCGCCTCCTCCCGGTGCGGACTCCGAGAGCGGAGGTGCGTCCACGCGGGACACTCACCCTACATCCGGACTGATTACCTGGCGGTGTCACGGACCCCGCATTGACACCAGGGGTACCAAGCGGTAGGTCCGGCGGCCGCGGGACAAGGGCGTCACACGTGGGATTGAAGGGGAGCAGCACACGCTCTTCCAGGGTGGACATGGACTATCATATGCCCCACGAAGGGGTCTGAATCTCTGCTGGCACCCTCATCTCACTGACATTGTAGGGGCATCACCAGATTACGGGGACCCTGCCGTGCCTGCTGGCCGCAAGAGCCACAAACGACTCTTGGGGGACACACCTGACCTCTGGCTGCAGCGTGGGCCCTTGGACTGGGACCTGTGGCTGTCCGGGGAGGAGACGATTGGAGCGACCCCGGAGGGACCAGGTGACCACGCGACCAAAAGTTGAACCGGCTTAGGGGACACCGGCTACATTTACCTTTGGCGAGACCCGCAGCCGAGATGGCCGGAAAGGGGCCGAAGAACGTGGCGGCGCAGTCGCGCCTGGACCGGTTTGCATACGAAAAGTCCGGCTCACCCTCGCCAGACGCCAAATCACAATCAGGCAAGACTGCTGACATGTCTGGCGGCAAGAAGGCGACCATAGACGACGTCATGCGGGCCCTCACACAGGTGCAAGCTACGGTGGGGTCGATCTCGGCCGAAATCACACTTATAAGGGCGGACTTTCATAAGATGACGGAGAAGGTGAATACTATGGAGGTGGTGACCAAATCCTTGGTTGAAGACGTATCGGAGCTGCAGATTAGTATGGAGCGCATCTCAAAAGAAAACAAAGAACTGCGTGACAAGCTCGATGACCAGGAAGGACGCTCGAGGCGGAACAACATCCGTATAATAGGTGTGCCGGAATCGGAGGACACGAGGGCGATGGACCTCGATGTGGAGACCCTAATCAAGGAGACCCTAAAGCCCAAAGGACTTTCCGCCTTCTTCACAGTGGAAAGGGCGCACCGGGTCCCGGGGGGACGCCATAAGACGGGCGCCAACCCCAGACCGATCATAGCGAGGCTCTTCAATTTCAGGGATCGGGACGCCATCCTGCAGGCGGCAAGGAACTCGCCCCCTATTAAGATCCAGAACGCTACGCTGGCCTTCTTTCCGGACTACACAGCCGAGGTTGCACGGAGGAGGAGAACCTTTTTCGAGGTAAAAAAGGAGCTGAGGGCCAGGGACATCCCGTATTCCATGCTCTTTCCGGCCAAGCTTCGAGTCGTGGCAGACAACAAAACTTGGTTTTTTGATTCCCCGGAGGTGGCGCAGGAATGGCTAGAGGGGTGGAGGACGGCGGGCCACCCCCGTCGCTCCAACAGGCAGAACAAACACCGTAATGCTGGAACCCGACAGGGCTCACACACCAACGACGAGGATGCGGAGGTGCGATCCCCTTTGCCTGACCTTCAGGAAGAGATCGCCGACGGAGAACAGTGAGTCACCGCTAATGTCTGGCTGAATTGACGACAACGACGACTGGCAGAGCCGCCTTGGACGCTGGGCGGTGGGGCCTCCGCAGCTGAGGAAGGGGGCCGCTGACTGCGGAGAGTCCTTCACCCCAGCGAGCAAGTACTATGTTTTGGGTTGGGGTCAGGCACTCTGCTGAGTTGGGGGGGCGGGCAGTTTTGAGTCCGTTGAGCAGGGGGGCAGGGAGGGGGGGAGTTGGGGGTAGGATGTGGTTTTGGGTCTTAGTTTGTACACAGGGTCAAGACAGTTACACTGGGGCACACAAGCGTAGTATGGTAGTGTCGCGGCACAGCGCGCAGGCTCACTTCTCGGGCTTCCTGGTCCTCCGCGCGCACAAATTTTCCTTCCGCTCACCCACGCATGATGGGGGGGGGCACTAATATGGGGCAGGCGTCCCCGTTGAGCCTTATGTCCTGGAACGTGAGGGGTCTGGGGGACAAAATTAAACGGGGGCTGGTCCTACAGAGTATAAAAAGGTTGAATCCCGCCCTGGTCCTACTACAGGAAACACACCTCACTGGCACAGCCACACGGGCCCTGGATAGGAAAGGATACAGCATGGTTGTCCACTCTGAGTTTACTAGAGGGTCCCGGGGCACAGGGATATTAATGCATCGCTCGTCCAGGTTCATAACCCAATCAGTTAGCATTGATACTCAGGGGCGCTTTGCGGCGATACATGGGCAGTGGGAGGGTAAGCCGCTCAACGTGGTCTCGGTGTACATCCCGCCAGCACTGCACACCATAGCTCTCCCAGAACTGGGGAAATTTTTGCTAGACCTTCCAGAGGGAGATCTTATCGTGGGTGGTGATTTCAATGCGGTGGCGCGCGACTCCCTAGACCGCCACCCAGTGCGTACACACACGCCGGGGTCCTCCAGATTGCATGACTTCATGGAAGCACAGGGTTTAATAGATATATGGAGGCGTTTCCACCCAGCGGACCGGCAATACACATACTATTCGTCAGTTCACGACAGCCTATCACGGATTGACTATTTCCTTACGTTGGGGGGGGGCCTCCTCAATTTCACTGAATCTCAGATTAGACCACGAGGGGTCTCCGATCACTCCCCGCTGACACTGACTCTGTCCAGTCAGGAACGAACACATAGACGAATTTACCCTATCTACCCGGGATACCTCAGGGAACCGGGCATAGCCAGGGCTTTGAAGAGTGGTACGCGCTCTTACCTCACTGAAAATGCAGGTTCGGTGGCGTCACATTCAACCCTGTGGGAGGCCTACAAGACGGTTCTTCGCGGGCAGGCGGTCTCGGTAGTCGCGCAGCACAAGCGCACACAGCGTCAGGAACTGGTAGATCTAGAGGAACAACTTCACAAGGCAACACAAGACCACGAGGGGCACCCGACTGAGGTTACCCAACACGCGCTCCGACTGTGCCAGCAGCGTCACACCGACCATTTACGTCGCAGGGTGATGGACGGTGTGACAGCAACAACGAGTAGGATATATGATGTAGGAGATAAAGCCGGGAAGCTCCTGGCGTGGTTGGAGAAGAGGAGGGGAGGGCAGAGGGCCGTACTGCAACTGAAGGACCCTAGTGGTGAGATCCATACCAGTCCGGCGCGCATAGTAGAACTCCTGGCAGACCATTTTCACTCCGTATACTCCCCTGAATACGAGGTCACAAGGGGGATGGCGGAGAGCTCTCTCGTAGGGGTGCCTACCCGCACTCTCCCACAAGACCAACGGGACGAGCTTGACTCCGACCTGACGGCTGACGAAATACAGTTGGCTATAGCTGCATTACACCCAGGGAAGGCGCTGGGCCCCAATGGTGTGCCGATAGAATGGTACAAACTCATGTCCGAAACGCTGTCCACACCATTGCTCCATATGTTCAGGGAGTGCCAGGAGCAGGGGCGATTGCCTCCTGATCAGCGCATGGCCACAATCATCGCAATTCCTAAGCCCGGCAAACCCCCGGAAGAGTGCGGATCATACCGCCCGATCTCCCTCCTCAACGCCGAGAGTAAAATCTTAGCAAAACTATTGGTTACCAGACTGCTGCCCCATCTGGCGCACCTGATACACCCGGACCAGTCGGGCTTTATGCCTCACCGGAGCACGGCGCTGAATTTGCGACGGCTGCACGGGGTGCTAGCCCAAGCCCCACAGTTGGAGGAGCCGGCAGCGGTGCTGTCGCTGGATGCCAAAATGGCGTTTGACATGGTGGAGTGGCGCTATCTCTTTGCGGTCCTGGAACAAATGGGTATTGGCTCGAAATTCATATCGTGGGTCAGGTTACTGTACACCGAACCCGTGGCACGGGTGACTGCAAACGAACATATCTCGAGGGCGCTTCTGCTGGCAAGGGGCACGAGACAAGGGTGCCCGCTCTCACCGCTGTTATTCGCCTTAGTGCTGGAACCCCTGGCCACGATTATCAGGACCACCCAGCTGCTGATAGGCATACAGTGGGGAGGTGGTTGGGAGGATAGGGTTTCCCTGTATGCCGACGACATGCTCGTCTACCTCACGGACCTCACGAACGGTATCCCGGTCTTACTGGCACTGTGCGAGAGACACGGTGCAGCCTCAGGCTATAAACTTAACTGGTCCAAGTCCATAATTTATATGGTGCAGGGAGACCTTCCGGTCCTACCTACGGATTGCCAGCTGCTCGTAGAACCCATCTCCTTTAAATACCTAGGGATTCAAATTACAAGGGACCACACAACATTCCTAGACCTGAACCTTAAGCCCCAACTGGACAGGCTGAGGGCAGACATGCGCCACTGGAAGAATCTCCCCTTGACACTTCTGGGTAGGGCAGCGCTCTTTAAGATGATGGCGCTGCCTCGCTTCCTGTATGTCCTGGAAAATACGCCGGCGATGGTCCCCATATCGTTCTTTCGCCACGTGTCGGCGCAGCTGTCAGGCCTCCTGTGGGGTGGCAAACCGGCCAGGGTAGCACAGTTGAAATTAACTAGAGACTGGTACAGTGGGGGGATAGCCCTCCCCAACCTTGAATTATATTATTGGGCAGCTCACCTTAAGGTGATCAACCAGTGGATCCATAGTGCACAGGACGACCCGGCTTACATGGCGGATAGACGCCAACTGGGCACGACCACCCTCCTGGCCCCACTCTACAACAAGGGAATGGTGAGGAAGCTGGAGGGACCTACCAGACACACTGTCTCTATATGGCACAAAGCTCAGAGGCGGCTGGCGTGGGAGGGAGTGATCACTAAACTCACACCGCTGTGGGATACCAAGGCCCTCGGTAACCTGCGCAGCTCCAAAGGGTTTGATCAATGAGATAACATCGGAATCTCCACGGTGGGCGATCTATGGACAAGAGAGGGCGTGCTCCCCTTTGCGACCCTGAGGGAGCAGTACGACCTTGGGGTGACTGAAACATACAGATACATACAAATTAGGCACGCACTCATGTCTGTCTTGGACCCGGGTGTGACAGTTCCGGAGTAGGCTCCGTTAGAGGACCGACTGCTTACGGACTATATGGAGTCAAGGGCAACTTCCCTCACTTACCGCAAACTATTGAACAACCTACCGGATCCACTAGGGAAGCTGAAGGAATATTGGGAGGACGAGATTGGGGACCTGGATGAGGCGGACTGGAATGCAGCTCTGGCGTCGCCCAGGGAGGCAGGTATCTCCACCCGATTCAGATTGGTCCAATTTAAAGTATTACATAGGGTCTACTACACCCGCACGACACTGTATAAAATCCACAGGGCAGACCACCCATATTGCCTGAGGAATTGTGGGGAGGAGGGTACACTGTTCCACACTGTATGGACCTGTCCTAATATACAGGAATACTGGAGGCGTGTAACACGCACGATAGGCCAGACCCTCCAGAACCCGTTCACGCCTGACCCTAGGGTATGCCTATTGAATATTTGGGGCCCAACGGACATGTCACTGCATGCGAAAAGATGGGTGGTCATTGGTGTGATGCTGGCAAAGCGAGATATCGCAAGAAACTGGGGGGCATTGGAGACACCGACACTGGCGCAGTGGTGCAGAAACATGGACTTGCTTATGGTGACGGAGAGGGCGGTGTACCAACAGAGACTTAATCCACGCAAATGGAACAGAATTTGGACACCCTGGAACACTTACAGAGGGGACATTTGTGAGCCTCTGCCTGAAGAGGAAGATGGGGACAGCTCAGGGGAAGAGGAGGATATGGAGTAGTGGGAGGGAGTGAGGGGTGGGGACCAGAAGCAGTGCAAGATACGAGGCCCTGGGAACTGTGAGTGTAGACGGGATTGTTTTTATCAATGCATGCATAAATTGCTGTTAGATGCTACTAGACACGCCATTTACTACATTGAATTTCTGACGCGGTTCGAGAACTTTGACCCTTGAAGTAACTAGTTTTAAGTTGGGGGGGTAAAATATAAAATATTGCTCTATTTGATTGCGGGCAGCTGAATGTTGACGCTGCTCTGAAGAATCTTTCATCGTTCCTATGTACCATGTGTGAGCAACAATAAAAATGTTTTAAAAAAAAAAAAAAAACAGAGGAAGCAATCCATCAAAAATGGAAGGGAGACTCACGCCAATGATGTCAGGTCTGACACGTGTCCCCTCCAGCTCAAATGTGGGAAGAACTACCCTTCCCCTTGGGAGTTCTCTTCACTAATGCGGAAAAATATGGACAGACCATCAGCGTTGGCATGTTCTGTACCAGGGCGGTGTTCCACCGTAAAGTCAATACCCTGTAGGGAAATGGACCACATCAACAACTTTGGGTTATCACTCCTCAACTGCATTAGCCATCTGAGAGGCCTGTGATCGGTTTGAACTCGAAAGTGAGTCTCAAACAAGTATGGTTTCAACTTCTTCAGTGCCCAGTCCACAGCGAATGCCTCAAGCTCAATTGCACTCCACCTCTGTTCCCGTGGAAGTAACCCCCTACTGATGAAGGCTACAGGTTGATCTAGGCCCTCTTCGTTAATCTGTGATAGAGCAACCCCCACACCATGCTCTGAAGCGTCTGTTTGAACAATGAATTCTTTTGAGAAGTTGGGTGCCTGAAGCACGGGTGCTGTGCACATGGCAGTCTTCATGGCGTCAAAAGCCTTCTGACAGGCGTCAGTCCAGTTCACTTTCTTTGGCTGCTTCCTGGAAGTCAGCTCATTCAAGGGTGCAACAATGTTGCCATACCCCTTGACAAACCTCCTGTAGTACCCAGTGAGTCCTAAAAAGGCTCTCACCTGTGTCTGAGTCTTTGGGGGTTCCCATGCCAGGATGGTTTCAATCTTGGGTTGTAGGGCTGCCACCTGGTCGCTTCCTACCTGGTGACCCAAGTACACCATGGAACCCTGCCCGATCTGGCACTTACTCGCCTTGATCGTGAGGCCTGCCTTGCGCAGTGCCATCAGCACTTCCCAGAGGTGCTGCAAATGTTCTTCCCAACTGGCGCTGAACACTGCAATGTCATCCAGGTATGCGGCACTAAAATCCTCCAGTCCAGCCAACACCTGATTGACCAACCTCTGAAAGGTGACAGGTGCATTATTCATCCCAAAGGGCATAACCCGGAATTGGTAGTGCCCATTTTGTGGTTGTGAGCCTCAGCAAGGCCTACCAGTTCACGGGATTCACCCTTCTCTGCACAGAGTCCTCAGACCATTAGGAAGAAGTTGGCACAGAAACTGGAATAGAAAATACAGAGTTTATTAAACCTCATGAAGTGGAACTACATTCACACAACACCCTTCGGAAGTGTATGAGGTAGCACACTGACTGGAAGGAGCTTGGTCCTTTTATACCCACACAGGGGCTCAAATGAAGGCGGTACAAAGTAGAGAATGCTGTGCTGGCAATTTCAGGATGCTCCCAGACTTGTGTAAGCAATTTAGTTATTGCTAGAGCTCCAACATGTTCCAGCCCATGTGCCATTTGAACCATAGGGTGTAAATAGGTTGCAGGCAATTTCCATTTATTCATTTCTTTGTTATGTCAACAGCCCTCATCGTCTAACATTCCTTCTTTAGACCATTGCTCAAGCTCTTCCACAGAGGCAGATATCTGTATATCCAATACTTCCTCTCTAGCATCATGCCAATGCTCAGCTTGTGATTTTACTATGTACATGGATGTAGTGCTTCGCTGCATCGCAGTCTCACGGGCTACGCGGTCTGCAAAGGCATTGCCTTGTCCTATTTTGACAATGATTTTCTTGTGTGCGCTACACTTCATAATAGCAACTTTCTTTGGGTATGTAAGTGCAGTCAAGAGATTATGCACTAATTCTCCGTGCACTATCTGCATCCCGCGGGATGTAAGAAAGCCTCTTTCCTTCGGGAATAGGCCAAAATCATGAACCACTCCAAAAGCATAGCGGCTATCCGTGTAGATGTTCACACACAAGTCAGTGCTAAGTTCACACGCTTGTGTCAAAGATATTAGTTCAGCTGCTTGAGCCGACTTCTGAGGAATGTGAGCTGTTTCTACTACTGTCTCAAGCGTAGGGATCGCATAAGCAGCTGAAGTTGTGCCAACTGGTAACTTCAAACAGGACCCTTCAACCAACAGTTCCCCATCTACATCTGGAAGGGGCGTATCTTGCAAATCGATGCGACCCTTTGTCTGTTCCTCAGTAAGGAATATACAATCGTGAGGTTCCTGTGACTGAGTCGCAGGATTATTATTATTATTATTATTATAAACACTTGTAGAGTGCACTGCAACCCTATGGGCATCCTGGCGCTAAGAGAACTGTACTATACAGTATACAGCCCAGAGGCTGTCAGCTACACAATAAATGAGCGGCATGTTATCCAGAGAATCTACTTTTACCCCTCACGGAGAGGCATAATATGTCCTGGGGAATAACCAGGTCTTACTTTTCTTACGGAACAGCAGCAAGCCTTGTGTTCTCCTTATTTTTATGGGGAGGCTGTTCCAAAGGCGAGCCGCTGCCACGCTGAAGGCTCTTCCTCCCAGGGTCACCCTCCTTACTTAAGGTACTCTTACGCAGTTAGTAGTAGCGGAGATTCCGGTTGGGCTTGTACCACTGAAATCTGTCCTGAAGTGGCTTAGGGCCTTGCTCATAAAGAGCTTTATACACAATGCACAAGGATTTAAAGCAGATCCTTTGGGCTACTGGGACCCAATGTAGATCCTCCAGTGCTTGTGTTGTTGAGGAGCCACGCGGTCGGAAGAGTGCTAGCTTCGCTGCTGCCTCTTGGATACTTTGTAATCTGGTAATCAGACACCCCGGGGATTCCAAAAGCAAAGCATTGCAGTAATCCAGGCGGCTAAGGATGGTACTCTGTAGTATTCTGTGTTGTGCCTCACTGGCACCTGTAGGTAGAACTCTGTGCTATGAGTATTCTAGGGTTTTATATTAGAATGTTGACTGTTGGCAGTTTATGCCTGGAGCTCTCTTGTGTCGCTGTGTTAGCTGTATGCTGAATAAATCTACTATTTGAACTACGACTTTGCCTACATTCCTACTTCAAAACACTACAAAATTGTTGGCGACAATGTTCGTGAAGGAACAGAGAACCTTATGACTCACCTCGTACCTGCTTCAGACTCGCGTTTCCAGAGAAGCAGAAATCAGCTGATGTTCTACTTCAAGGTTGCAGAGAACTACTCCGTTTCGAGCGGAATGTAAAAGATAAGTGCTCCGCTCTGTTTTTATGTACCACACGCCGTGTGATTCTGAGTAGCGGAAAAGAGGATAACTATTTGCGTAATTAGCAGTGAAGAAGAGGTGCATGGTTGGAAGCGTTATTTCACGTCACTGACGTCAAGGTCGGCCATTTTATGCTCCTAATGTTTCCTGTTGGAATTAAATGTGCGCGTTGGTTGGCAGCGTACGTCAATTGAATTAAAAGTGCGCATTGGTTGGCAGCATACGTCACAGTCGGCCATCGGCCATATTAAGACTTTACTTGAGTTAACTACGTTATTGCCACAGCAACGTTGACAACGTTTGGTACTCCTAACCACCGTTGCTTTAACCTGAGTAGGCAGCAGCGACAGCACCTTACGGAGACCTCGAATTATGGAGAAACAAGTTCCCACTAGTTTATTAACATGGGTCTCCAGGTTGAGATTCTCATTAAAACTGACCCCCAGGTTATGTACCGTATTCACTGGGGTCATTGTGCCATCTGAGGTCAGGGGCCAAAAATCTATTGGCAGGCTTCGGGCAATCCACCCATCCTACACTGTAGGATCTCCGTTTTCCCACTGTTAAACTGGAGAGAGCTTGCCTTCAGCCACTTTGTCATTTCATATGGCATATGATATGGCAACAAGGTGGCTGGGTTCAGTGTCGCGCATCTCTTCAAAGTAATATGAGGTGCTAACAGTGTCAATTTGTATCCGGTCAGGCGAGCACTAGTTAAATGCTGTGTCCTAGTCTGATTCAAAAGGGCATCTACTGCATGGGGTACTAGCACCATCAGTTTGTGTGACAAAACTATCCCTTCGCTCTGATGTATGGACACTGCTGTTGCTGCAACTGAACTGCAACCCAGGCAATGCACGAGCAACAGGATCAAGAGCCGATGAAAAATATGCACAGGGACGCTGCTTGTCACCATGTGTCTGTACTAAAACTGACAATGTACATCCATCTTTCTCGTGCACATAGAGTGTAAAAGGCCTCCGTGTAATCTGATTTGCCTAACACTGGTGCAGAGGAAAGAGCTTGTCTTAAGTGACAAAAAGCATTTTGACATTCATCTGTCCATGGAAGGGGAATCAGAGTGTTCTTAGTCAAAAGTGCTAGCAGGGGTTTAACAATGGATGAAAAGCCCAATATCCACTGCCTACAAAACAAAGTCAAACCAATGAATGCACGGACAGCTTTCTGTGTGGAAGGTAGTGGGGTGTCTAAAATTGCTTGAATGCGATCTGGTGTCAGTGCACGGCCCTCCTTAGACAGAAGGTGTCCTAAATAGGTCACCTTCGGTCTACAATATTGCAATTTCTTCCGTGATACTTTATGGTCGTGTGTAGCAAGAAAAGAAAGCAAGGACAAAGTAAATTTTTCACACTGCTCAGGTGTATCAGCTCCCAACAAGATGTCATCGACATATTGTATCAGAGCCACTCCTTCAGACAAATTAAAGGAATCGAGTTGTCGTTTTAAGGCTTGACTATAAATACTCGGACTCTCAGTGTACCCTGGAGAAACTCTACAAAATCTGTATGATTTATTATTCAAAGTGAAACCAAACAAATATCGGCTATCAGGATGAATAGGAATAGAGAAGAAAGCATTCTTCAGATCAATTACAGAAAATGTATTTGCTGTTGGAGGGACCAGGGTAAGCAATGTCGTTATGTCAGATACTACAGGGTACTGCAGTACTACAATCTTGTTGACTTCTCTCAAATCGATGATAAATCTATAGATCCTAGTGTCAGTATCTCTTTTCAAAATGGGAAGAATCGGACTAATGCAAACATTGTAAGGAACTTCTTCCACAACCCCCACCTTAATTAAATCATGTACAATACGTGTGAATGCTTCTTCTCCTTCTTGAGAAAATGTATACTGAGGCAGTCTCTGCAATAAAGCACCCTCCTCGACACTAATATGTACTGGTGGAATAACCATTTGCCCTACATCGGTGTCTGAAGTAGCCCACAAGGTACTAGGAAGTGAAGCTAATGCAATTTCCTCTTTAACAATACAGGATTTCTCAATCATGGGGTAGTTGTCATTTAAAATAACCCGTACTCCTTACGGAGAACAATGTATCGTAGCCCTGAAATATTTGAGCATATCAAGACCCACAATATTGTCTGGTGTGTTTGGAGAAAGCAAAAACGGACATGGAGCAGTAAACTTATCAACATGGAATGCGAGTGGTTGTGACAATGGGGTAAGGGAAGGTGTTCCATCAAAATCTATCGATGTAATGGTTAAGCCAGACAGGGGAGCCCTTGGAACCAATTCTTTAGACAAGGCACCACACGTAGCTCCTGTATCAACCAGAAACTGATCAGTAGAACCCAAAACATGTGCTGTAACATAGGGACCCCTCTGATCTACTGGAACTTCAACTGATTCCTTACCCCATCCTAGGTAATCCTATGCATAAGCAGAATCTTGCAAATCAGACGGCACATAGTCGGACATTTGATATTGGTTCCTTCTATCAAAAGTGTTAAACCCATCCTGCCCACGTGTATTTGCATCAAACCTAGCGCGATCATTCCTGCTTCCTCTAGGCCCTGAATATCCTGAGCGATTTCTCATTTGAGCCATCATAACCTTTGTTTTTAACTCTTTAGACTTTTTATCCTCATTACTTTTAGCTTCCAATTCCTGTCGTTCGTAATACTGAATAAACCATGATCAACGTTATACATGGAAAGAGGAAACGGAAATAAACAATACTGATAAATTGGATTAACTTTTGGCATCTTTGTTATGCTTCTAACTCTGTGCGTCCGGAGTGGGGTGCAAACCCGCCCCCACTTGCTCCAGTGGTTCGTAATACTGAGCCATAGTTAAAAGAGAAACCAGAAAAGACGTAGTCCATGAACTTTCACTGGCTTTTAGGCGACTAGCTATTCTTGGCAAAAGGTTTGCGACATATTTATCGACAAACAGGTGCCTTCCCCTGTTGTGGAATTTTAGTTTGTGTACTAAACATTATCTCCGCCATCTTGCAGACTCACGTACGAACATACACGACAGCCATTTTAGGTACCACGGTCTCCCTGTTCACGATCGCCCGTCAGCACACTTCCCTGAACCTTGCAAGTCTTCCCCGCGCACCCTGGCTGCCCCCGCACTCACATGCACAAGTCATGAACCCTCCCCTCCCATGACTCTGTCTCAAGGAATCACACCCCCGCGCCTGACCAACACCTCCTTTCCGTCCATGAATACCCCTCCTTTGATGACCCCTTCCTCTGAGCCCGACTGCCTGTACGAACCACTGGTCATCCCTTAGCCCGAGGATACAGTTTATTGCCCATTACTGTATTCACTCGCCTCTCCTGGAAGGAGCCACTATTGATCACGACCTCCCCATCCCCTGAGATTCGATCAGGCGCACACATTCCAAAGGAATCGGCAGAACACTCAGCTGCGTGATGGCCCCTCCCAATCATATGAGGGGAAAGGGCCTCTACTGTTGTCATGTGTTGGAATGGGCCGGAACTGGGGGGGGTGCCGGTGATGTCGTTCTCATACTTCACAATGTCCCTGTTGTAATAAAGGACGTTCACATGTCTTAAACCAGTGTATAAAAGACCAGCTCTCAGAGAGGTTGAGAGAGCACCTCGAGACGATACCTTGTTGTCTGATCTGATGTGTTCCACTCCGACGGAATAAACTTGTTTCCTGTCTTCCTGTCTCCAGCGCCTGCCTCTTTATTGAATAACTTCGTATGGTATTAGAGGCGTCTTACGCCGGGCAAATTTAACTTAGGAAACATCTACTGAAATCTCCTGACCATTTTGAATTGATCTTTATCAATTGGCGTCCCAAACGTGGGGCCCATCAGCGACACGTGGATCCAGTGGGAGAGGTCCCGACGACAGAGTGAACAACTGCAACGATCGGAAAGAGCTCCTGTCCGATAGACCCTCGTCTGACAGCCGATCATCTGAACTTCACTGATTCAGAGCAGACCTCTCCCGAGTGATCTACGGTCCTGACTGGGAGTGCCGCGATAGCAACAGAGAGTAGAGGACGATCGGGCGCTGGAAGCGGAAGACGAGAAACTGTCCATGCGGTCCAGGTAAGGTCGTGATACACGACAAATTGCGAAATTGATTGATTGATTGTTTGAAAATACTAGTATTACTTATTGACTGTTTCTGAGGAATTCTCTATTTGCAAACAAACACAGAATCGCCATACTCTGTTTAGTCTTTGCAGATAGTGAAGGGTAGGCAACGCAAGCCTTTAACACGTCGTGCCTATTTTTTTCTCCTCATTTATTGATTGATTGAATCGAGCATTGAATTGTTCGAAGTTGGTTCTCTTAAGGATCTTCTCTGCCTGCAAATGGGGAAGAATAGGAATATTCTCTCTCCCTTTGCCGATAGTGAAGGGTAGGTAACGCAAACCTTTAACACGTCGTACCTATTTCGTTCCTCATTGATTGATTGTTTGCCCGAACATTGACTGTTTTGGGAATTGGTTCTTTTTGGAGGTATTCTCTATTTGCAAATAGCGTAGAATAGAATATTCTGTCCAGTCTTCGCAAGTAGTGAAAAGATAGGTAGTGCAGGCTTTTGCCCCCCCATTGTAATCCGTCATGCCTATCTTCTCCCCATTGGTTCATAGTTGGGTCAACCCGGACCGCTTATTAGAGATGAACCATCCAGCTCCACTGGAAGGCACCCCTAATAAGGACATGTTTACTAAGCAAGGACTAGTCGCTATAGCTTATAGTAAGTTATGGCATAAATATACAAAAAAGGATCCTAAAAATCAATGGCCACTGATTGGTTCATTTGATAAAAATAAAATAAAAACACTAGAAGCAGCTGTAAAAATAAACAAGGCAACGTCCACTATGCTTGATAGTATTGGCATGTGGCGCAAAGAAGCAGAACATCGCAGGAAAAGAGAGGAAGCGAAAATAGTGAAAGAGTTACGAAAAAACGCCCATCTGGCTGCAAAAGAACTAGATGAAGAAATAAGAAGAAGAGAGGAAGTTAGACAAACGCAAGAATCAGGACTGGCAGGCCAATGCCCTGTCAGGACCACCTCTGCGCTCTACCCGGAGATACCCTCCAAACAGCGGGTAAATGACGAGTTACTGCTCGGTCCTCCAATTATCTACATGCCTCCTCCTTATGCTCCCAGTCAGCCTCTAGCACAACACTCGCCAGGTCAAGGTGCAGGTATGGGTGACCCTAGCGCTAGTGCCCCGGCTCTTACGGCCTTCGCACCAGCCGCATTGGTAACAACAGCAGATGAACATGAGACTAGCAGGCACCTAACAGCCAGACCAAATAGGTTGAGCAAAGATGAGCGGGATGGAATCGACAAGATAGCAAAAACATTGGTAGAACGGAAGGAGAGCGAAGAATATACGATGAATATGCACAATTCACATGCCGGTAGCCACAGACGGCATTTCATTTTACGGTTCAGCTACCACACCCTGAACGCGTATGAGGATAGGTACCAGAATAAAGGTCCTGCTAAATTGACGGCTCTATATAGAAGGGTCGATGTTGGAGATGGAACTGAGAGCGATGTGACGGACCTCTTCATGCAAACGCTTGAGGTCTTCCGCCACCTCGCGGAACAGAAACCAGAGGTCAAGATCACAGTCCCTGAGACGATTGAGCCCTCATTAGAAGCAGCCAACACGATGATGCCTATCAGAGAAGCCGCCCCCTATTGGGTTCCCCCAAGAGGTCAGGGAACAAACGATGATATCAACCACGCAGATGCAAAAGGGAGGGTTGTGTACAACTGGGTTTACCAACCATGGGATCGGCAAGATATTTTAACTTTTAGGCAAACCCTGCCCGATTTACGAAAAAACCCTACAGCATTTTATACAGAACTAGGCACAGCCTTGGGCTCAACCATAATGACTCTAGCGGACATTGATTTGTTTTTCGGGTTGTGTCTGCCGGCTGATGTGTGGAAGCAAATCCGGAAAGCCGACCACACAGACCTGTTCGGACACACCTGGAAACAACTCGATGACCTAGATAGGCAGCAAGAGCCCGGAAAGAAACCTGTAAAGGACATACTGGAACTCCCCGACAAAATAGTGCAGAAGCTAAAGACGTTGATCCCAGAAAAGAAGGTAGACTGGTCGGTAGTCACGGCTTGTCGCCAGAAACCTCAGGAAGATGTATCAGAATATTTCTCCCGATTTGAAACAGTGTTCTCCGACTACAGTGGCCAAGATATGACCACCGCAACCGGACAACACCTATTCGTGCAAAACTACGTAAAAGGGCTATCGCAAGAGGTCTCCCAAAAGTTACAGACTAGTGAGAGTAGTTGGGGAGCCTCTAAACCTGCAGCTATCCTTCAGATGGCTCAGTATTACGAACACCAAAAGAACGAGAACGAAAGGGCAACTGAGAAAAAGAAAAAGGACTTAAAGGAACGAGTAATGATTGCTCAATTGCAGGGAGTGACTACAGGAAGGGAACGGTATAGAGGGAACTACCAGTCGAATGCCCCTAGGAATTCGGCCCCTAGAGACCGCAACCCCACACCTGGCGCTCCACGAACTGACCTCGATGAGGACCAGTGTGCATTTTGCAAAGAATTTGGGCATTGGAAGTCTCAATGCCTGGCCCTTCGGGAAATGATTAAAAATAAAGAGACAAGGGACATGACAAATGGCTCCAAAACTGGAGGGCAGGGACGAGGGCAGACCCGCGACACCACCAATGACCGATCTGGCAGACCAAACACATTTGACCGCCCCCGACAGAATCAGTGCCAACAGTCCGACTGCAACAATGCTCACGACTCTGCATAGGACTGCCAGGGGCAAGGGAGGGATCCAGTCGAGCTCTGTGTTGACCAGCAAGGTCCTTACGTCACTGCTAAGGTCCTGGGTACAAAGTCTCCATTTTTGGTAGACACTGGAGCGACACATAGTGTATTATCAAAACGACGGATTCCAAGGGCACCCTTGTCTGGCTCACACATTACCTCGATAGGTTTCGATGGAACGCCCTCCACTAATCCCCTGTCTGTACCTATCTCCTTTGACCTAGGAAACAATCCCACTGACACAACATTTCTGCTCTCCTCCAACTCCCCTGACGTCATTATGGGTATTGATTTACTGAAACATTTCCGAGCTACTATTAGGTGTTCCCCGGATGGAGTCCGAGTCATCCTGTACGACAACCCGAGCATGTCCAGACCCTACCCCGCACGACATATGTACACCATAACAGATGCTGACCTATCCTTGCTCGATACCCTACCCCTGTACCTATGGGCCAGAAACGACTCGGATGTAGGACGAATGATGATCGATCCTGTACACATAACTGTTCGACCAGATGCAATACTCCCGAAACTCCCACAGTACCGGATATCGCCCGAAGGCGAGAAAGCATTGGTAGCGATTATTCAGTCCTTGGTAGACGCAGGAGTGGTAGAGGAAGTGGTTAGTAATGTCTGCAATAGCCCTATCCTACCCATTGTCAAGAAACAAGGTGAGGGAGATGAGAAAGCGTGCCGCTTCATCATCGACCTGCGAGAAATCAACAAAGTGGTGGTGCCACAGTACCCTGTAGTCTCAGAGATCGCCACCATCCTGACTCTCATCCCGTCCACTGCCACCACCTTCACCGTTATTGATCTTAAAAATGCATTTTTCTCTATCCCCATCCATCCAGACAGCCGTTATCTCTTCGGCTTCACTTTAAAAAACCGTTCGTACCGATTTTGTAGAGCTCCCCAGGGCTACACTGAAAGTCCCAGCATTTACAGCCAGGCCCTCAAAAGACAGCTGGACGCCGTCCAGCTACCAGATGGAGTGGTGTTGATCCAATATGTTGACGATATCCTTTTGGCGGCCAACACCACTCCACTTGCAATCACAGCCACTATCCAACTCTTGCACTTTCTTGCGGAGAATGGCCACAAAGTCTCCAAAAAGAAGCAGCAGTTCTGTCAGCCCCAAGTAACATACCTAGGCCACCTCCTGTCCAAAGAAGGGAGAAAACTTACGCCCGACCGAATCCAAACCATCCTAGACACCCCCATTCCAAAAACGCAGAAGCAAGTCCATTCATTAGTGGGCCTTACTTCTTTCTGCCGACAATGGTTACCAAATTTCAGTCTCATTATAAAACCCCTACTTTCCCTGTTGGCCAAAGATGTTCCATTCCCACTCCCTTGGACTCCCGAATGCCAAGCATCCTTTAAGGAGTTGCGGGATGCCCTTTGCTCGGCACCCGTTCTAGGAACACCAGATTACTCCAAGCCCTTCTCCCTCTTCACTCACGAAAGGGAGGGATGCGCATTGTCTGTTCTAACTCAGCCCATCGGCGCCAAACAACGCCCTTGTGCCTACTTCTCTGCCACTCTTGATCCAGTCGCCAGAGCTCTACCTGCCTGCCTTCGAGCAGTAGCCGCTGCTGCTGTCTCTATCCGCCAGAGTGAGGGAATTGTGCTTTCAAACTCCCTCACGGTATTAGTGCCCCATGCAGTTGACACCCTTTTGAACCAGACTAAGACTCAACACCTGACTAGCGCACGACTAACAGGGTACGAATTGACTCTATTTGCACCCCACATCACCCTGAAGAGATGCACGACATTGAACCCTGCTACACTCTTACCCTTGCCCGAAAATGACCCCGATGTACCCCCTATACACGACTGTGTGACCCTCACGGACGAACAGACAAGGAGTAGAGTTGACCTCCGAGACATTGCTTTTACAGATCCTGATGGAGAACTATGGGTAGATGGCTCTTGTATCAAACTCCCAGACGGCACCACTTCTGCTGCCTATGCGGTGACGACAGCTCGAACAGTAGTTGAACCCGCTCGCATCACACAACGATCCGCACAGGCAGCAGAACTAATTGCCCTCACACGAGCATGTATCATAGCAGCAGGAACCACGGCAAACATTTACACGGACAGCCAGTACGCCTTCAGGGTGGTTCATCATTTTGGGCTCCTATGGAGGGAAAGGGGATTCCTGACGTCCCACGGTACGCCCATCCTTCACGGAGATTTAGTCTCCGCCCTGATTGAAGCAGTTCTTCTGCCCAAACGATTAGCAGTAATCAAATGCCAAGCACACAAGAAGGTGACAGACTTAGTTGGACAGGGAAACGCACTGGCCGACATCACTGCCCGAACCACAGCTGAGAATAGGACAACGACACGCATGTATGTGACCAGGTCGCAAGCAGAAAAATGGACTGACGCTAGGGAAACGATCAGGGACATCCAATCGGCCAGCACACCACACGAATTGACTGAGTGGGCGCGGGTGGGTCTAAGGGACGATGAAGGCTGCTGGCGGACAAAAGACACGAACAAATGGTTGCTGCCTGATGCATACTTGATCCCCATACTGACCATGGCACACTCCCCTGCACACATAGGTTCTGCCCCCATGATTGAACTCATTTCCAAAGTCTGGCACAACAACAAGATCCCTGACTCGGCCAAACACCTAGTCCAGCAGTGCCTTATCTGCTTACAACACAACCCCGGGAAAGGAACTGTGGTACCCCGGGGAGGGTTTGGGATCCCCGATCACCCCTTTGAGGTCCTTCAGATGGATTACATCCAATTAGAGAGGTGCCAAGGCTTGAAGTACGTATTAGTCATTGTATGTGCCTTCAGCAAATGGGTGGAAGCCTATCCGACCCGAGATAACACTGCCATGACTACTGCCAAAGTACTACTGAAAGAGTTTTTCCCTCGCTACGGCCTTTGTCGAATTTTATGGAGCGACAATGGCCCCCACTTCATAGCTGAAGTTATCCAACTAATCCTGAAGGGGTTGGGGGTAAAACAAAGGTTCCATGCGGTCTTCTGTGGTATATAAATAAATAATACCGGATCTATTTTTGTCTAGGCATAGTAATAACAGATAGCTCAATAAATAAGAGTCAAGATTCGAGGTAGTAGGAGTTTTGCAGGTTTAATACAGCATAAGGACAGGAACAGGACAACCTGCACAGGAATAGGATGGCAGCGCTGCCGGGGGCAGGATCGGAATCGGCGTAACATTTAATAACAGTGCACGATCATATATACTAAAACAGTTGCATTACAATACATACGATAGGCGGAGCAGTGGGTGTGGTCAATAGCAGTCGCGAAAGATAAGGGTGAAAGTAGGTGTAACAGAGGCGTATACATAGACATGTGATGCAAACGTAACAGAATATGTCATGAATGGGGCGGAAACATGAAGGGGGCTGCCTAAGGAGCCGGGACCTCTGACCTAATGGTGCGCGCAAACTGGCAATGACGTGTTACTAGGAGAAGCTGGGGGCTACGAACTCTGTGCTAGGAGCAGAGACTGAAGTCTGGAGAGTCAGGGCGACATGTACCTAAGCAGTATCTAGTATCTGATGTTTAGAGAACATGTTGATAGAATCCAAAAGTTATCGGGGTAAAGGCTAACAGACTTTAAGAATGGTGCATGTATTATTCTACATGTAGTGCGTGATGAGGAATATTAAATGACCATTAAATGCAGTATTTCTCTTACATGGAGACGTAAAGGCTAGACTATGATGGTAACTGTTGATGCAGTTCAGTAGCTTTAGGAATGCAGAGAAGGAGGACTGGACTGATAACTAGAATCATAACATACTCTTGGCAGACTCGTAGGCAGAGCCAGGCTGAACCGGGCACTGCAAGGCAGGAAGTAAGTGAAGGGTCAGGAACACAGGTGGGGGCGGTATCGCTCCTCAGCGAGGCTCAGGAGACAGAAGCTGAATCTGGTGTCCAGGCCCTTTTGAGGCCTAGAAACGGGGACTTTACAATGAAATAACGTGCACACTGAGAAACGTGGCAACGTAGCTTTACATAGGCCGGATATTCGTAGTAGTCACGAGAACTGGAAACTGGCATACTAGAGATGGACACAACTATAATTGCGTCTCTAATCGAACATGGGGAATTACATATGCATATTAATCATGCACACATAACATATGATGGAGGACACGTAGGGACACAGAACATGGCAAAATTTACTTTTCCACATTCCCTCCTTGTCACTACGCTCCCATCAGGAAACATCAATATTCATGATTCCATCTATCATTTCATATAGTATCATTTGCTCGTCTCGAATTTTCTTGGAACGGGATTTAAAACGGGGCTTGGGACTAGGAATACAAGAGGTAGCACAAATGCCGCAAATCGCAGGGCCACATTGTATACAGAGGCAGCAACTGAATATGATCGCTACTGCAATACCTAGAAAGGACAAGACTTTCCATCCCCAAGCGGAAATTATATTCCAGAACCAACCGGACCATGTCCAGGTGCCTGGATCTTGGTGTAACAGATGGGCAATTTTATGGAGTCTGGTTATAGCTGAATAAACAGACGGTGCGTTATTTGGAATGAAAATGCAGCAACTAGATCCGATGACTCTACAGGCCCCGCCCCTATCGGCCAATATGACGTCAAGGACGAGACGATTCTGTAAAACGACAAATCTCATAGCAGATTGTTCTTCCGTTAAATTACCTAGAGCAGAGGCAGTCTCATTAACTACTGCTTCAAGGGTTCTGGTTAATCTACGAATTAGCTTACTATTCTGGATAGGTCCTATAAAAAAGAAGAAACCTCTATTGAAATCTGTATACTGTTCTAGAGCAGTTTCAGTATAATCGACAATGGGGGACTCCCTTCTATGTCTAATGTGTACTAGATGTGTGTTTCTATGATAATCAGATGGGGCTAGGAAAACTGGTGGCAGTAGGAAGGCAATGTAACAGGTTCCCTCCCAATCGAGGGGCAGACGAACATATGCGGTCTGACCACAAACAAAATAAGAATGACGTGAAGCTTTGAAAATAGATTTCCCACTGTCACTATATTTGACAATAGTAGTACAATCGCTATGTCCTACATGTACGGAACCATTATTTCTAACACATAATTCGCCTTTGACTGGTAGTACTGAAATAGCAGGTAAGTCTGGAGTGGAATCAGACTGAACATTCAGGACCATGAAATTCGAAGAATAATTTCCTAAATTGTAAACTTCATTTTCTAGATCTAACCCTGTTCTGTGGGGAAGACCTTGCTTGTCTGGGAAACATGTACTGTTAAGAAAAGACATATCTGTTGAAGATGACGTTAACGTGGACCATGCTCCACACGAACCATTATGTGAAAATGGATAAGGAAAGAGTGGCAGAACTCCCTTCGGTGTCTGGAAAGGGGGGAGTCGACCACACACCCAACAATTAGTGGCATTGCTGGTCTGGTGTGAATAATGTAACATGCGGATAAAAGAATTGTTACGCATAGCGAGGCGGTAAGAGAGTTCATGAGGAGGCAGATCACTAAACGTGTGCTCTACTGTAGCATTAGAGGACTTATTTACATGGGAAACTGGAAAATACAGATAAAATGCATAACTGGTGCAGGAAATCATAATACTGAGAAATAATATGAAACATAGAAAAACGATACATCGGATTGAGTTTTGACTAACTCTCTCACTATGGGGGTCTATTTTATACATGTCAGAAACCGGTCTAACCGTTTCACCTAGGGGAGGACTTAGACAATCAAACTGGCTGACTTATTTTACTAGACCTTAACTTAAGCTTATACTCCTGTTGCGGAGTTTTCTCTAACAGGGAGGGTGCAGTATCATTGTCATTCGCGGGACAGTCCTTAAGAATAGTACTTTGGCAGTCCTTTGAATCCTGGGAAATGTTCTTTGAGACTGGCTTCAATCCATAAAATTTCTTGATATGCGAAAGATGCACCCAGCCTTTGCGTCCCTCCAACTTCACGGCTGTGCGGGTGGCCAGGAGGACCTGTCGGGGCTCCTTCCAGCGAGGCTCCAGCGGACTTGAACGATCGAAATTTCTCACTAAGACCATGGATCCGGGAACGATTTCATGCGGTGCCACCTCGGTATTGTCTGGAAATGCGGCGGCAACCTGTGAACGACAAGAGTTGAGGGCAGACATCAAGGAAGCTAGGTAATCTGTCAGCATATTACTTGAAACATCGGTAATACTTCGGGGTCTAGGAGTACCCCACATGTTAGGGGGGCGGCCGAAAACGATCTCATAAGGGGACAGACCTGATCTGGAATGTGCGACCATGCGCATATAGAACAGAGCGACTGGCAGGGCTACTAGCCAGTCTACACCTTTCTCTTGACAAACCTTTGCAATTCGAATTTTCAGGGTCTGATTATGTCTCTCTACGAGACCAGCTGCTTCAGGATGGCGTACACAATGGAACTTCCACTGGTACCCTAACAAAAGGGACACGTGTTTCATGAGTTCAGATGAGAATGGCTGGCCGTTGTCTGAATACACGACCCTAGGGAGTCCGTAACGGGGGAAGAACTCACGAACCAACTGCTTGGCAGTGGTCGCGGCTGTGTAATCTGGGACTGGATATGCCTCCGTCCACCTGGACAAAGCGCATACAACTACGAGGACATACTTGAAACCTCGACATCGCTCCATCTGAATATAATCCATCTGGAGGACTTCAAAAGGGTGGTCAGGGGGCTGGAAACCACCTTGTTCCACCGGGACACTTTTACCTGGATTAAACTGACAACATATCATACAGGTACGGACTTTCTGCTTGGCTGCGGCTCGTAAATGCTTGTTGAACCAAATATTCTGGATACTGTCTAACATAGCTTTTTCTCCTAAATGTGCTGGACTATGTGCGGTATTAATAATGACTTGAACCATTGAGTCGGGGAGAAACCATGTGGCTTTTCCCCTCGTCACCCATCCCTGATCTGTCTGGACCCCTCCTTGTTCGGACCATTTCTTGATTTCATCGGGAGTAGCATGTAACTGGATATCTATGACATCTTGAGTAGGGTCCTTAACTGTCATACAGGTAGTTGGATCTGGAGTGTGTGTCGGTGTCTTATTAACTGGAATGTCTGGAGTCTGAGCTGTAAGCTTGGCTGTGCGATCTGCTAGATCATTACCCTGGGAAATAATGTCAGTAACTTTCGTATGTGCTTTGCACTTCATGATAGCAATGGATGTCGGTAAATGTATGGCATCTAACAGAGCTTGAATGAGGAGACCATGCTGAATCTTGGTTCCATGAGAAGTCATGAAACCTCTCTCCTGCCAGAGCACTCCGAAGTCGTGTACAACTCCGAATGCGTAACGTGAATCGGTGTAAACATTAACTTTCAGGTTCTTGGCGTGTATGCAGGCTTGTGTCAGAGCAACTAGCTCTGCTGCTTGAGCAGACAGGGTGTCAATGCGGTGTGTTTCAATAACTTCAGTGTCAGTAGTCACTGCATACGCGGCTACTAGTTCTCCTGTACTTGTTCTCATACATGAACCATCCACATAAAGTGTCAGGTCTGGATCTGGTAATGGAATATCTGTCAGGTCTTGTCTTGGCTTTGTCATGATGTTAACTACTTCCACACAGTCGTGTGTGGCAGAATTCGAAGTAACTGATGGTAACAATGTAGCAGGATTTAAAACGTTGCAGCGTCTGATTTCTATGTGTGGCTGGAACAGTGTCAGTTCATAACCTGTCAATCGTGCAATAGTCAAGTGCTGAGTTTGTGTTCGGTTCAAAAGAACTTCCACGGAGTGTGGAACTTGTACTGTCAAGGAATGTCCTAATACTATGGAATCACTTTGTCTGATAGCTAGTGCTGTGGCTGCAACTGACTTGAGGCACGCAGGCAGAGCCTGGGCTACAGGATCTAATGTGCTCGAAAAATAAGCACAGGGCTTGTATTGTCCTGCTTGATCTTGTGTGAGAACAGATAATGCTGTACCTTCACGTTCAGTGACGAAAAGTGTAAAAGGCTTACTGTAGTTCGGTGTTGCTAGAACTGGAGCTTGACATAAAGCTTTCTTTAACTCATTGAAACTAAGTGTATGTTCAGATGTCCAAGGGAGGACAGTCGATACGGCTGCCTCCTGTGTCGTTAACTGTATCAGTGGTTTAGCTAGGAATGCATACTGAGGAATCCATTGTCTGCAGTAAGAAGTGAGGCCAATAAAAGCACGTACCTCCTTCTGGGTCTTGGGCTGAGGAAGACTCGCTATTAACTGGATACGGTCTGGTGTCAACTGCCTACCCCTCTTGGACAGTAAGTGTCCTAAGTAGACCACTTGCTGGACACAGAATTGAAGCTTCGAAGGGGACACCTTGTGCCCCATCTCGGCTAGGAAATACAAGACTGTAAGGGATGCTTGTTCGCAAGCATGTTCAGAACGGGCTGTGATCAGTAGATCATCGACATACTGGAGCAGGGCAGTGTCAGTTGGCATGTGAATGTTGTCTAGTTGTCTCTTTAGTGCTTGACTGTAAATACTAGGACTTTCTGTGAAACCTTGAGGAGCTCGTGTGAACATATAGCTCCTTCCATTTAAACAAAATCCGAAAAGAAACTGGCTGTCTGGATGAATGGGAACACTAAAAAATGCGTTCTTGAGGTCTATGACAGTAAAAAATGAGGCTTCTGAATCAATGGCTGTCAATAGGGAAGAGATATCTGGGACAACTGGATACTGGGGAATAATACATTTATTAAGCTCTCGAAGATCAATCACTAAACGATATACTGAAGGTGCATTCGGATCAGTACGTTTCATGACAGGAATGATCGGAGAATTACATACATTGGAGTCGGTTTCTACAACTACTCCTTGAGCCATGAGCTCGTCAATAATTTTGGATAAGGCTGCTACAGCCTCAGGTGGCAATCTGTACTGTCTTATTCGTGGTAACACTACACCTGGCTTGAGAGTCACACGATGGGGTGTGATTTGCATATAACCAACATCAGTTGGACCTTGCGCCCATAGATGCTGCGGAACATTAGACAATCTGAGATCAAAATCTCGTAATACATAGTGACCCTTGAAGTCACGTAGGAACAATCGTATTCCCTCTGGGGAACAGCATATAACTGCACCTAATTCTTTCAGTGTCTTAATGCCTAATAGATTCTCTGGACATGACTTAGTAAGTAACAGATCAGTAGTGCGGGACAATGGACCTACTTCTAGAGTAACTGGCTTTGATATTTCATTTACAATAGGTTTTCCTGAAAATCCAAGGGAAACATTTCTAGAGCCTGAGAGCGGAGCCCCTGGAACTTCGGCGTGACTTATAGTGGTCCTACTTGCCCCTGTATCAATCAGAAACTTTCTGTCTTTCCCTAGTACTTGACTGTGAACATAGGGACCTTCTTGATCTACAGGTATCTCGATGAGAGGCAAGCCTACCTCCCTCTCTAGGCTGTTTCATGAATACGGTTGATACTCTGGATACTCGGACTGTGCATACTGGTACATCTGCTGTGTAACATGCTGTGTTGCAGCGATAGGCTGCGGTGCTGTAACTGTCTGTGGTGCATTCTGTGGCTGAGGAGTCTGTGTAACTTGTTCTTGTCTAGGAGGACGTGGTCTTTCTTTAGTCTTACCGGTAGCTATGTTGTGTTTCAGAACCGCACACTCGTTTATAAAATGACCTGGCTGTTTACAATAATTGCAGTTTCCTTTAACGGGAGCTGCAGGATGACTGGCTTGATTCGGACCCCTCTTCTGACTGTCTTGAGGAACAGATTGTGCAACTAGTACTTTCATTTTCGTGTCTTTCATACGTTTTCTCTCGTGATCTTGCTCTTCTCTGATTCTATTCTGGTGATATTGAAGCATCTGTAACATTTGGGACGGGGTATTAGCTTGCCAGGTACTTTCGACTTTCAAAACTCGGTTTTTAATTTGTGGACTTGAATTCTCGACTAATTTAGTAACAAAAAGATGAGGGTATGATTCACTACTCGTTTTGAGGCCACTGTTTATAATAAAACATTTTTCAAATCTAGAATAAAAATCACTAGTGTCTTCGTCTTGTTTCTGTTTACAGGCTGAGATTGCATCCCAGTCTTCCTTTTTAGTTGCTAATAGTCTGGGCAAAACTTGTATTAACAGTTCAGGTAATTCTTTACATTTATCTCCAAGACCGGTACCTGGTACTCGTGCCTTATCTTCGGCTTCTAGAACTGCCCAATAGATCTTTTTCTCTCCCACCTCCCATTCTTTTTCTTTGAGTTTCTCATATACCCCTGCGGGCAACAAGACTTTTAACATTTTAATAATATCTGGATACGTGTATTCTCCCATACGGAGCATGTCTTTTAATTCTCGGTGGAACCCTGCTGGATCTTTATCATGACAGGGAATTAACTTTTTCATCTCTAAGAGTTCCATCTTTGTGATAGGGGTGTAAACAAACACTCGTTGCATTTCACCACCCTCTGTCTTAACTGGATGCACTTCTCGTAACGGATTCTGTCTGTCTATGTAAAAGGGTTTACTTTCTGGGGGTGAGACATGAACAAAATGCGGGTTCAAAAACATACTATATTTGTGGCGCTGTTCTAGAATGACACTAATTAAATCAGTACCTAAACCTTTCCATCTATACTGGAGTAACTCGTTCAGGACATCGTGTAACGGACCTGGATCAGAATGTTGACCCTCATACAATGTAATGAGGTGCTGGATCATATACATACCCACCAGTCGTTGCTCGGCTGGGGGCAATTTCAGAAACATTTGTGCCACTATTTCGTCTGGAAAAGTGGTTGAATCAGTAATCCATCGGACTGCTGATCGGACTAGTTCTTGTTCATGCATAGTACTTAACTCACTATAACCGATTCGTGACTTCAGAATGTGGTCGGTAGCTTGAAATACTTGTTCTAGAGAACCTTGTTCTGGTGTTGGACGATGGAAAGTTGACTTGTGTTCTAGGCGCAAATGGCGATCTGGAAATCTAGATTTTCCTACATACGCTATTCTGGCGGGATTCTCATCCTCTACCTCTTCTGTAGAAGAGTCATTTTCTTTCTCGCTTACTTGTGCTGCTTTACGTTGATCATGTAACCTTATTATTTCTTTACGGATTTTCTTGTACATACTCTCTATACTACTGATAGTCTTGTGCTTACCCTCGGCTATATTATCACTCCACCTTGTCAGGATTTTCATTTCGGCCTGATCTTTAGTCGGGGAATCTTGTTCTCTTATTAAACAATTAATCAGGAACTTTAATAACATGAGCTGGATCTCAGCTTTCCTTTGAGACATGACTTCACTAATACTTTCTGGATCATCCCCTGTACGGATGAAACGATATATTCTGTCTAGATCTTCCTTCATATTCGGTAAAGTGACTAGATACTCGGTCACCTTTCTCACGCGTAATGAGTATAAAACCATATTATCCTCGCCTGGGACTGGATCATAGCCACATTCGATAAGGGCTTTTCTTATTTCTGCAACAGACTGATATCTGGGCGTACGCTGTGACGCTTGTGCATGTAATTCGGCTAACGTTAAACGCTTGTGTGGCGGCGGGGTTCCTGGAGGACCTCCCCCTGCGGCCCCTAAACTAGAGTCGTCTACTGATGCTCTTCGTCCTGGCAGAGTGGGAAATGGAAATGCAGGCTGGACTTGTATGGCGGGCTGGACCAGGGGTACCGTAACAGGTACTCCGGTGTCTGGAGGAGCGGGAATTGCCTGATTTACAGGGACTGGCGGAGCAGGAACAGGATTTGCATATTCCGGGACTGTGTCGTCCAAATAGGACGAGATGAAAATATCAGCTGCGGTCGGTTTGTGACGTAGCTTAGTCGGAACTAATGGTGGCGGGAAATTACTGGATGCCTCCGGGGTTGCTTTTGGCAAGCCCTCGGCAAGAAGAGGATACATACCCTTGATGAGGGCATGCCTCTGTCTGTCTGACTGTTCTGTTTTAACTCGTTCACCTATCTCGATTAGTTCCCTTTCCTGGGCTCGTTCCAAGGATTCTCTACTTAGTTCTGACTTTCTGATTTCTTTTTCGGTTCTTTTATGAGATTCTTTGCGCCATAACTCGATGGCATCTTTCTGTGACTGTCTGGCTTTCTTTTTCCATAATGCTTCTTCTACTCGCATGATGCACTCGGCATCCCATGTGCCTGATACAGGCCATCTATACTTTTCTTCTAACTGTTTGGTATACTCTACCCATAAATCTAGATATAATATGGCGTTTATGCCATGTTTCTGATACATAAAATGACCTGGACTGTCCCTAGGCGGGACAGGAACTGCTTCTTCTAGCAGACCCTTTCTAGTTTTTAACTGACGTAATCTCGAAAAGAGGGACATTGCAAACTTGAATCTGAACACAATACAATACACGAGGAACAATAACAATTGAGAAAAACAATTCAGGCATACCACGACATTGAAAATACATTGAATAACATTATGAAACAACAGTTCGGACAGAATACTACCTGGAACACTGAGAACAGAAACACATGAATTTCTCGAGAACGGAACAGACTAGAATTACTGGATGCGCTGCTGAAACAGCACGGAACATACCGGTCCCATAAAGGGACGCATCAAGACCCGTATCCACCTAGGTGAACACTTCGTTTCAGATCTGCGTACCCAGACCCATCGGACCAGAGGCAATTTAGATTGACCCTGTCTAGATACTACCCCAGCAACGGTACTCACCGGGCAGCAAGAACGGAAAGCCTCGGACTGGACTGGACTGCTTCGACGCCGGACGGACGAACTTCGGACTTCTGTTACGGGTGGGCCTCCGGATACCTCGGACCTTGGACTCTCGGCTTGGGCTCTGGTCGGGACTCGCCGCGTTCCTCCACCGTCTCGTCTGGATGCTGGACCGCCTCCTCCGTCTCCTCCGTGGGCCTGAGGGATACTTGAAGCAGAAATATCTGCCGGTGCGCAGAAGAGTTCCGTCACGACTGCAGAGGGTCAGGGGGTCGGCGTGGCTTCACCGACGCGTGGGGAAAGGGCAAGTCCCTATTCGGGCACCATTATGTGGTATATAAATAAATAATACCGGATCTATTTTTGTCTAGGCATAGTAATAACAGATAGCTCAATAAATAAGAGTCAAGATTCGAGGTAGTAGGAGTTTTGCAGGTTTAATACAGCATAAGGACAGGAACAGGACAACCTGCACAGGAATAGGATGGCAGCGCTGCTGGGGGCAGGATCGGAATCGGCGTAACATTTAATAACAGTGCACGATCATATATACTAAAACAGTTGCATTACAATACATACGATAGGCGGAGCAGTGGGTGTGGTCAATAGCAGTCGCGAAAGATAAGGGTGAAAGTAGGTGTAACAGAGGCGTATACATAGACATGTGATGCAAACGTAACAGAATATGTCATGAATGGGGCGGAAACATGAAGGGGGCTGCCTAAGGAGCCGGGACCTCTGACCTAATGGTGCGCGCAAACTGGCAATGACGTGTTACTAGGAGAAGCTGGGGGCTACGAACTCTGTGCTAGGAGCAGAGACTGAAGTCTGGAGAGTCAGGGCGACATGTACCTAAGCAGTATCTAGTATCTGATGTTTAGAGAACATGTTGATAGAATCCAAAAGTTATCGGGGTAAAGGCTAACAGACTTTAAGAATGGTGCATGTATTATTCTACATGTAGTGCGTGATGAGGAATATTAAATGACCATTAAATGCAGTATTTCTCTTACATGGAGACGTAAAGGCTAGACTATGATGGTAACTGTTGATGCAGTTCAGTAGCTTTAGGAATGCAGAGAAGGAGGACTGGACTGATAACTAGAATCATAACATACTCTTGGCAGACTCGTAGGCAGAGCCAGGCTGAACCGGGCACTGCAAGGCAGGAAGTAAGTGAAGGGTCAGGAACACAGGTGGGGGCGGTATCGCTCCTCAGCGAGGCTCAGGAGACAGAAGCTGAATCTGGTGTCCAGGCCCTTTTGAGGCCTAGAAACGGGGACTTTACAATGAAATAACGTGCACACTGAGAAACGTGGCAACGTAGCTTTACATAGGCCGGATATTCGTAGTAGTCACGAGAACTGGAAACTGGCATACTAGAGATGGACACAACTATAATTGCGTCTCTAATCGAACATGGGGAATTACATATGCATATTAATCATGCACACATAACATATGATGGAGGACGCGTAGGGACACAGAACATGGCAAAATTTACTTTTCCACACTTCCACCCCCAATCCGCTGGCCTGGTTGAACGACACAACGCTACACTGAAACTGAAACTGTCAAAAATAGTGGCCACCACAGGACTTAAGTGGCCAGATGCCCTTCCACTGGCATTACTATCGATGCGCTCCACTCCCACTAAGCACCACTTGACCCCCTACGAAGTTGTGTTTGGCCGGCCTATGAACCTCTGGACTGCCCCCAAACCGACCTCCATTCACGACGTCCCTGACGTCCTGCTGTCAGATTATTTATGCAAATTAACTAAAACGTTGTCTGTCATTCATCAACAGGTGCAGCAGGCCATCCCCGATGCTTCCAGGGGTCCCGGTCACGATATCCAACCGGGGGACTACATCCTAATCCGGAACTTTCAACGAGCGAAGAGTATGGAACCCCGGTGGACGGGCCCCTGGCAAGTACTGATCACCACTCGGACGGCTCTTCGAGTGGAGGGGAAGAAGCACTGGCTGCACGCCCACCACTGCAAAAAGATTTCCTCGACCCTGGCCACGACAGACAACGTCAGCACCCAAGAAGAGCTCCTGAACAAAGACCGACCATCACTGAACTGCTATCCTGATACCGAGGCACTTGAACTTGCAAAACACTCTGATCCCACTGTGCCATCTCGAGAAGGGTATTTCCTGCGTCGAAAGGAGGGAGCTTCGGCTAAGTAGGCCACTGACTAAGTTAAAAATCTCAGAAAGGTGACCCAAAGCAACCAAGGGTTACCCGGAGAGAAGCTAAACAAAGTCTGTGGTTCTGCCCACTACCGAGCACCTTGAAGATGAAGATGATGGAAGCGCCAGATAAGAAGATGATGGAAGCGCCAGATAAGAAGACGTCAGAAGCAACAGGAAATACCCACTACAGGAACCCAAAGACTGACAATTTGCACAAATCTAAGACAATCGCTTTCTTCATTGTCTTCCTCTTTTGCCTCCTCCTCATGACTTCCTTCTGGATCTTGGAGGAAAGCACACCCGCTCACCAGATGTTGCCAACCACTGTCCAGCCAACCACGAAAGAGCACCACCTGATCACCCTTTCACCTCAGCTCCGAGAAAGGCGTAGGGAGTTCTGGAACAATTCCTTCGTACAACTGTTGCACCAGCACAACCTTGCTGCAAATGCCACGAACTGCTGGATCTGTGGGTTGCTCCCACATGCTACCGGACACTCCATCCCCTTCATCCCCTCTCCTTTCTCAGTTCACGGCTCCTGCCTCGCCTGGTTGATCCTCATGCAGGAAAGCCACAAGGAAAACGCCACTTCTGGTCAAACGGTGTCTCACTTCTACTATGGGTTCTGGCTGAACAAGACAGGAAAGCCCTTTTGTCCTGCAATTTCGGGTTCAACCTTCCTCACGAACATCCCTGCCAAAGAAATGGTCGAAATGCAAGTGCTCCACAATCCAGCCAGACCCACCTTCTCCCACCTGCGGAAACAAACGGCTGCCACCCTGACCGTGGCCCTGTCTGTCATCAATGTCACAGGACTTGTATGCCTCGAAGGACTAGGAACGCAGCTGGTGGGTCACAGTTCTTGTCGCATCACCAAAACATTGGTCTCAGCTGACCCCCCCTCCTTTGTTGCTTCCCCGAATATGTACTTTGTTTGTGGCACCAAAGCTTACACTTGGCTCCCAAGAGGCTGGAGGGGTACGTGCTACATCGCCTTCGTTCTTCCTCCCACGTATGTGGCTCCAGCCAACCACCACCGGCAAAAGCGCGCCGGAGATGTTGAACAAGCCGACTCCACCGGAGCACAGTTCCTGGATGCAGCAAAGGGACTTGTTCCTCTGTGGGGACCAATGGCAAATAGCCGCGCTATCCGACACCTGACTCAGACATTAGAAACAACCATTAACATCACCGCTGGCATCCTCGCCAACAACGCGGCTGAGCTTCAGGCCGTCCGCCTGGTGGCTCTTCAAAACCGTCTTGTTCTAGATGTGGTTCTGGCCGACCGCGGAGGTGCATGCCGCATCATCGGCTCCAGCTGTTGCACCTACGTGCCAGATAACTCACCTTCAGTCTACAAAGCAATCGAACACCTCCACAGACTGTCCTCGGAGGTTCACCAGGAGCAGGAAGGAATAGTCGCTTGGAGGCTGGTTCTGGGACACTTTGAAGAACTGGGGGTGGAGATTGTTCACGTTTTTATTAATACCAATCATGATACTGTGTGGGTGTTGTTTAGGTATTCAATGTTTACCATCTTTATGTGCACTCATTTCCAACTGTATGTGCCCAAAGACTTTGAACTTTAAAACTGAGCACATGAGTCCCCTATACGAGATAGAGGTGCGTGGTCTCATGGGAATCGATCCGAACTGACAAGCTGGCGAGACATGTTAAAGGGAGGACTGTGGAATTTTAGTTTGTGTACTAAACATTATCTCCGCCATCTTGCAGACTCACGTACGAACATACACGACAGCCATTTTAGGTACCACGGTCTCCCTGTTCACGATCGCCCGTCAGCACACTTCCCTGAACCTTGCAAGTCTTCCCCGCGCACCCTGGCTGCCCCCGCACTTACATGCACAAGTCATGAACCCTCCCCTCCCATGACTCTGTCTCAAGGAATCACACCCCCGCGCCTGACCAACACCTCCTTTCCGTCCATGAATACCCCTCCTTTGATGACCCCTTCCTCTGAGCCCGACTGCCTGTACGAACCGCTGGTCATCCCTTAGCCCGAGGATACAGTTTATTGCCCATTACTGTATTCACTCGCCTCTCCTGAAAGGAGCCACTATTGATCACGACCTCCCCATCCCCTGAGATTCGATCAGGCGCACACATTCCAAAGGAATCGGCAGAACACTCAGCTGCGTGATGGCCCCTCCCAATCATATGAGGGGAAAGGGCCTCTACTGTTGTCATGTGTTGGAATGGGCTGGAACTGGGGGGGGGGTGCCGGTGATGTCGTTCTCATACTTCACAATGTCCCTGTTGTAATAAAGGACGTTCACATGTCTTAAACCAGTGTTTAAAAGACCAGCTCTCAGAGAGGTTGAGAGAGCACCTCGAGACGATACCTTGTTGTCTGATCTGATGTGTTCCACTCCGACGGAATAAACTTGTTTCCTGTCTTCCTGTCTCCAGCGCCTGCCTCTTTATTGAATAACTTCGTATGGTATTAGAGGCGTCTTACGCCGGGCAAATTTAACTTAGGAAACATCTACTGAAATCGCCTGACCATTTTGAATTGATCTTTATCACTGTCATCTGTCAATGACTGCCCACTAAAATCGTAGAATGCTTCTTCAAAGCGTGTGAAGAAGTCGGAGTCTGATTCATCTACCTTTTGCTTGCAAGACACTAATACAATCCAATCTATCTTTTTAGGGGGGATAATCGTCTTTAACTTAACTAATATAGCTGCTGGTAGGTCTAAAATTAACTGACACGGTTTCTGTGCAGGTTCTCTATCTTCGTCTAACCGTTCTAATTCTTTCCACAATGCTCCAAATGCCGCTTGATCATCAACTTTACGCACAGTTCTCCACATATCAGCCAGTAATATCAGTCCAAAAAACAAATCAATATCAGGCAAAGTCATAGTACAAGAGCTCATGGCACCCTCAACTTCCTCATAAAAGGCTGCTGGATTCTTTCGCGGATCAGGCAATGCATTTTTAAGGGCCATAACATCTGCTCTATTCCAAGGAGTGTAAACCCAATTATAAATAAAGTACCCTTTCGCGTCGGTAGAAAACTTATCATCATCTGTACTCGTTCCTTTAGGAGGAACATATAAAGGCGCGGCTTCCCGTATGGGTTTCACATTAATTACAACATTCTTATCTGTTTCAGGAATAGAAGTTCGTGCCATGTTGATCTGAGACGTTGGTGCAACTGCATCTGCTGCCTTTTTCTCCTCTCGTAGAAGGGCTGTTTCAACAGGCAGTTGAACCCAGCGTCTGATCGTGTCAGCCACCTGGGAGAAGACAATAAGACTGTCACGTAATTGTTTACAATCAGCTGCTACATCATCGGGCTCTATTTTGTCAGAATATTTCCTATATCGTTCAACAACCTCTGCGGCAAATATCTCGGTAAAATATTTTTGTTCCTTTTCCGACCAATCTTTATTACTATCTAGAAGTTCAGAAGTAGTGTTAGTACTACGAATGGCTTTACGCGCAGCAGATCTAATGTCAGATGCACGCCCAGCAGATAACATTGAACGAGTTTCTCGAGCTTTGTCCTGGTCTGTAAGAGAGTCTTCATCTGACTCATAAGGAGCAGTAGGAAGAGTATAAGGAGGTGGACAACAATCTAATAAGAGAGAATCATCTTGGGGTTTATTAAGGTTAGGATAAATAGGTCTACGAACAGCGTATTGGCCATTTACCTGTAATTGACGCTCCCTATCTTCCCTCTCTTTCATTTCTTTAATTTCTTTATTTTTCATTTCTAATGCTTTCGCATGAACACTCTTATGTTTTTCTTTCTTAATCAAGGCCTGCTCACGCTTCATTCGCTCACGCACTTCTTTCTCCCACCTTCGCACGCAGTCGAACATATCTTAGTGGTAGCATGGACAAAAGCAGTCTTAGGCTAAACTCAAAAGGGCATGTGAAGCCAGCTGTTTTTGTTTTACCATATGCAATCCCTTTAATACCAAATGAAAGGACACCACACAGGATATATATTCAAAATGTATATGTATTTATTTCTAAAACAACCCTCTGTACTCTTTCTGAGGACAGAAGCACAAGCGTATAACAAATAACTTAATATCATATTCAGTAAGTTGCACAATATGGATAGGCCCTGGTGGCCTCGTTAAACCATATACTAAAATAGTGGTATAAGAACAACGTCACGAACAATGGTAAGGCCTAGGGCCTTGGGAATCTCTGGGCCTACACTGGACTAACAGTTGTTAGGAGGCAGGAGGCCCACATGATGCGTGTGCAGTGTCTAAACACACACACTTGCACACATAGAAGTCAATGGGTGCGTAAAGTTAGAAAGTGAAAGAATTAGGAGTCTTCCGACTGGACTAGAACTAAACCACTTGAAAATAGGACACTAGGAGAGTCAATCTACACAGGAGTACCAGAGTACCCACGTTACCTCACCCACAGGACGCGGTTGCATAGGTCCCAAAGGGTGTCGGGTTTCGTCGTGGGGTTCTATGGAGCCTTGGAGAAAAGATGCTGCAGGCGACCAGGAGAGAAGAGTCCGGTTGGATCCAAGGGTGGATCGAGGATGAAGAGTACCTGAAAGCAGAGGGACAGAGTCTGGGTCACTAGCCAGTGACCAGGATTGAACCAGGAAGGAACCAGGCGATGTCGGGAAGCAATCAGGCGTTGTAGTGAAGCTTGTCTCTGCTGCCACGTGGACCAGGGGGCATCGACGAAGACCAGGAGCTGGTTGAGGACTGTCCCATGGAGGCTCTCGCTGTCGGCAGTGTCGGTTCTCAAATCGGAGTCAACAGGCCTTGGCAAATGCAACCCATGCAGGAATCGAAGATGGCTTCTTAATCAGACCAGCAAGGTCTGATGGGCCGATCCTTTTCAGGGGAGCGAGGGACAATTTGGAGCAACGACCAGTAGTGTAAGTTGAAGGTTTCGTTGTCACAGAGGCCACTAGCCAACGGCCAAGTGTCCAGACAGACACGTCGAGCAAGAAAATGCAAAAGGGCCCCACGCAGCACTTGGTGAGTGTGGAGAGGTGATCTTTGGTTCAATTGATGCTCGGGGCAAGGGCTTCTCAAACCCCAATGCACAACTTCAAGGGTGCCTCAGAAGCTGCACGGAAAGCGTCTCGCTGGCTTTCCAAGATGGCTCCACTGGTCTCAGCTTTGCTGTGGATGTGCATCTGGCTGAAGGAAGTCTGTAAGTCTGGATCTTGTTGGGCTCTGGGCTCGGGCTCCGGCAGGAGTGTTGAACAAAGCAAACCGTTGAGCGCTTGATGGTGCCTGTTTGCACAGCGTAGCCACTCCTTGGCCACAAGGGAGATTCTTCAGTATCTTCTTGTAAAGTAGATGGTAGAAGGTCCAGAGTTCTGTTTCAAAGTTTCGGTCAGGATAATCTAAAGTCTTGGGACTCAGCTCCTACCTTTACTCCAAATCAAGGGGCTGGATTACCTGCTAGGTACCTCCTATGGGTGGGACCCAGGAAGGGGGTGGTTACACCCCTTTCCATTTGTCCAGTTTCGTGCCAGAGCTGGGCTGGAGTGCCTCAGCACCGGTTTGAACTGGCCTATGCATGGAGCACCTTGTGTGCCCCATGCAGTGTCTCATTTCATTCAGCAATCCCTGCCCCAAAACACTGTGGCCTGTCTGGGGTGGTGCTAGCACCTCCCTGTGACAGGAAACCTATTGTCCAAGCCTCCCTTGCTGGAAGGACTCCTAGCAGCAGGAGGTCAGACTTGTGTCTGTGGCAGCAGCATCCATTTTGGGATGCTGAAGCTCTGGTTAACTTTAACCGGGATTAGTAGGAACAACATGTTTTCTCCCTCTAGAAGGGTGGAATGCTACCCCTGTCGCCAGAACTGACGAGGGGTAGTACTCCAAAGCGTATGACACCTTACACGACATGTTTTGATAAAGCCAAACCAAAGTTAGCAATAACCGCGAGGATTATAATGCACTTAAGAGTATATGGTATGGCAATATCATAGAACAGCTATAAGGACATGGTTCCGAAAGCTGCAGACAGGCCCAGCTCATGCTAGAGCCTCATCTCACATAAAACCAAGCACTCTGCCTTCAGGATTGTTAAGGCCTGCCATAGGAGTGACTTATAGGTGTATATGTGTCTATATGTAAAGGTAGATATAGGAATACTATATCTAAGCAAGGGGTGATTACACCACCTTGCCCCAGCTGAGTGATCAGCTAGTTGTGTCAGTTTGGATGGCCAGCCAGGGGTGGCATAATACATGCTGCAGCCCCTGGTAGGCCTTGGGTACACCTATCCCCTGGGTACCTATGGTACACTGTACAGGGACTCACAAGAGTGACCCAATATCCAATTAGGTATGTACCTAAGGTACACGGAGTCCATTTTATAGAGAGAGTAGATATCCTGGGGTACTGATTAGCAGGATCCCAGGTCAACTAAGTCGAAAACCAGCTAAACACAAGGCAAACAATCTGGGGTAACCATAGTCAGATATCCATCCTCCTACACAACCCCCCAAACAAAAGGAGATACGGCTATCCTTGACCAGGTAAGCCTATATTACCTGAGTGGCCATATAAGGAGGAACCTGCACTGTCATTGTTATCCCCTGTCTCATGGTCCACTAAGTAATCCCTCACCCTAGGGGTATCAGAGGGTCTCCACCATGGGGAATTACTACCTGTGGTGTGTTTTGGCAAAGTAAAACGCTGGTGTTGGGATGGAGTACTGAAGTGAGGCTCCACTAATGTAGGGCTCAACTTCCTCCAATCACTATCCACCATGGGTGCCTTTCTTTCCATGACTGAGTTGCACTGTGCTTTCAGGGTCAACCTCTGGCTGCCTACAGCTAGAGGCTGGGTCCCTTTTGTTGGCTTACTGGAGGGACAGGTCAGGTTTGGGGCCTTTGGGTCCCATGTTTGGCTGTGCCCAACAGTGTCCATCTGGGGGAGGTTCCTAACTAGGTGTAAGGGAGATCCCTCAGGAGTTTTTGAAGTTTTAACCTTGCTTGGGCTGCTAGCTTTGGCACCCCTAATCTGCTGATAGGGGTGTTTTATTGGACAGGGGGCCCTTTGGGGTCCACTGGCCTCCTTGACCTCTGCAGCCCTGGGCTGACTGAGGCAGGGTAGAGAGGGGCAGGTTACCTGCTCCAGACTGGGTCCCACCTTGGAAGGGTCCACTGACATCAGGGGCTCTGCCAGGCTAGGCCTGACTACCTCTGGGGTAGTTTCTTCACAAGGGGTAAGATCGGTTCCCTGAGGAGGCGGATCCTTTCCTAGATTCTGGTGGGAGGGAGATTTCTCTTCCTCCTCCATGCTCTCTGTTTGAGTGGAGTGATCCATAGTTTCAGGCTTCACAACACATGAATCTGTTTGAGTTTGGGCTGTGGCCATCACAGCCCCACCAACCTTTTCAGGAAGGAACTCAGTTTGGGTATGGGCTGTTACCATCACAGCCCTGCCAACCTGTTCAGGGAAGGAATCTGCTTGAGATTGGGGCTGTGGCCATCACAGCCCCACTAACCTTTTCATGGAGACCTACCATTTTGGAATTGGTTTCTTGCTCTACCTCAGCCCAGGCTGAGATCTCTAAATCATTTCCCAGTAGACAATCTACAGGCAAGTTTGTAGAAACTGCCACTTTCTTTGGGCCAGTGACACCTCCCCAACTGAGACTTGCTACTGCCATGGGATGATTTGTCTGCACTCCATCAATATTGGTCACCTGGTATGTGGCTCCAGGTAAAAGTTGCCTTGAGGGGACTAGACTCTCAGTCACTATAGTGATGCTAGCCCCTGTGTCTCTATAGGCCTCAACTTTCTGACCATTGATGAGGGCTCCTGTCTGTTCTTGCCCAAAGTGTTGGGACAAGCAGTGAAAGTTGGCAAACCCCATGCCATTTTCACAGACAAGAGTAGCTGTTGTAGGGGACCTGGTTAGGCCAGAGTCCACATGAGTTCCAAAAGTAAACCCAGCCAACTTCCTGGGGAGCTCCCACCACCTGGGGGATTACTTCTAATAGTAACAGGAGGTGTTGGAGTCTTACTTGGAGGAATATTTTCCTTATTGTTGTTCCTTGGGCAACTGCTATCAGTCTTCCAGTGGCCAGGCTGTTTACAGACATGGCAATAAGGTTTCTTGACAGAGGAGGTGTTTTGGGACCCACCCCCACCAATGGAGTTTTGGGGCCCTGTGGACGACTTGTCTTTTGATTTATCCCCACCCTTCTCTTAAGTCTTGGTATTATCTTTCTTTTGGTCACCACCCTGATTCTTAGGCCTAATCCTGGTTCTGGCCCATTTGTCTGCCCTCTTACCCAATTCTTGTGGCGAGGTCAGATCTGAGTCCACCAGGTGCTGGTGTAAAAGCTGGTTTTGACAATTACTAAGGATCTGCTCCCTCATAATCAAAGTATACAATCCTGCATAGTCATGTACATTGCTGCCCAGAAACCAACCTTCCAGAGCCTTAGTAGCACAATCTACAAAATCAGTCCAGTCCTGAGTCTGAGCCTTTTGGGTATCTCTGAACAACAACCTGTATTGCTCAGTGGTTAGGCCAAACCCATCAATCAGGGCACTCTTCAGGACAGTGTAGTTTTTAGCATCCTCATGTCTAACTGTGAGGAGCTTCTCTCTTCCTTTTTCTGAAAAGGAGAGCCATAGGATTGCTGCCCACTGACTTTGGGGTACCTGCTGTACCATGCAGGCCCTCTCCAAAGCAGTTATCCACTTGTGGATGTCATCTCCATCTTTGTAGGGGGGCACAGTCTTACTCAGGTTTCTATGACCATAGGACCTGTCTCTATCCTTAGGGATATTGCTGCCACCAGTGGAATCTAATCAACTTAACTTTTGCTCCCTTGCTAAAACAAGTTTAGCTTGGGCCAGGGCTGTTTCCTCTTTCTCTATCTGACGTTGGACAGCTCTCATCCTAGCCTCATGTTCTCTCCTCTGAGGGGAAGTCATTCCCCTCTTAGAACCCCTTGAGGCATTAGAGAGGAGAGACTCTCTGGAAAGAGATCTCTCCCTTCTATTGCCTGGATTAAGTCTACTATTAGGCCTGGGAAGGTGCAACCCTTCCCCATTCCCAAGTGAACTTAGGTTAGCCTGGCTAAGCCTTCTGACCTGGACCTGGCTATCATCTCCCTCTTCTGAATCATCTTCCTCATCTGCATCCTCATCTACTTCTGGGGCTAAGGAGTCATCTTCTATGGAGGGTACTCCTTCACCTGTATTGTCTGAGGGACCTGGTTTAGAGGCCTTCTCAAGATCAGCTGCCTCTAGGACTTCTATCAGGTGTTGAATGGTAGGGATGGAACCCTGTTTCAACCGCCTTGAGGTACACAATGACCTCATCTCTCGGAAGTTGAGCATTTCATATCTGGAGCGTGCCCTGGGAGGGTCACTTACCATAGGTAGAAAACTGGCTAGTTCACCTGTTCCAGACATGTCTAGTGAGGTGTGGTGTGTGCACCTACCTACACTGAGTGTTTACCTACTAGAACCTCTCTAGGAGTTGTAGTCAGGGTGTGCTAAGCCCTTTGGTCTACAACAACTAAGTTCAGTAGAACTTATGTATTTTAAGCTTTGTTATATGTACCTATGGTACCTAATGTGATCTTTCAAATTATATCTCAAAGATTACAATTGGTAAAACAACAGCAAGCTCAAATTCCAAACGCTGCACACCAATGTGAGAAGTTGGCCTGGTATATGATGTTCACTGTTCTAGTGAGCACCTTGCATCAGTCCAAACAACCCCTATGGTGATGGTTGTAAAGTCAACCTTATAGACCAGCTATCCTAGTGGTAGCATGGACAAAAGCAGTCTTAGGCTAAACTCAAGAGGGCATGTGAAGCCAGCTGTTTTACCATATGCAATCCCTTTAATACCAAATGAAAGGACACCACACAGGTTATATATTCAAAATATATATTTATTTATTTCTACAACAACCCTCTGTACTCTTTATGAGGACAGAAGCACAAGCGTATAACAAATAACTTAATATCACATACAATAAGTTGCACAATATGGATAGGCCCTGGTGGCCTCGTTAATCCATATACTAAAATAGTGGAATAAGAACCACGTCACAAACAATGGTAAAGCCTAGGGCCTTGGGAATTGCTGGACCTACACTGGACTAACAGTTGTTAGGAGGCAGGAGGCCCACAGGATGCGTGTGCAGTGTCTAAACACACACGCGTGCACACATAGAAGTCAATAGGTGCGTAAAGTTAGAAAGTTAAAGAGTTAGGAGTCTTCCGACTGGACTAGAACTAAACCACTTGAAACTAGGACACTAGGAGAGTCAATCTACACAGGAGTACCGGAGTACCCATGTTACCTCACCCGCAGGACGCGGGTGCATAGGTCCCAATGTGTGTCGGGTTTCGTCATGGGGTTCTATGGAGCCTTGGAGAAAAGATGCTGCAGGCGACCAGGAGAGAAGAGTCCGGTTGGATCCAAGGGTGGATCGAGGATGAAGAGTACCTGAAAGCAGAGGGGACAGAGTCTGGGTCACTAGCCAGTGACCAGGATGGAACCAGGAACGAACCAGGGGATGTCGGGAAGCAATCAGGCAATTTCTTGATGCTTGTCTCTGCTGCCACGTGCACCAGGGGGCAATGATGATGACTAGAAGCTGGTTGTGGACTGTCCCAGAGAGGCTCTTGCTGTCGGCAGTGTCGGTTCTCGAATCGGAGTCAACAGGCCTTGGCAAATGCAACCCATGCAGGAATCGAAGATGGCTTCTTAATCAGACCAGCAAGGTCTGATGGGCCGATCCTTTTCAGGGGAGCGAGGGCCAGTCTGGAGCAACCAGACCAGCAGTGTAAGTCGAAGGTTTCATTGTCACAAAGGCCACTAGCCAACGGCCAAGTGTCCAGATGAACGCGTCAAGCAGGAAAATGCAAAAGGGCCACCACACAGCACTCGGTGAGTGTGAAGAGGTGATCTTCGGTTCAAATGATGCTCGAGCTGGGGCTTCTCAAACCCCAATGCACAACTTCGAGGGTACCTCAGAAGCTGCACGGAAAGTGTCTCGCTGGCTTTCCAAGATGGCCGGTCCCACGTCTCGCTAAGCCTCCACTGGTCTCAGCTTTGCTGTGGCTGTGAATCGGGCTGAAGGAAGTCTGGAAGTCCGGGTCTTGTCGGGCTCTTGACTCAGGCTCTGGCGGGAGTGTCGAACAAAGCAAACCATTGAGCGCTTGATGGTGCCTGTTTGCACAAGGTGCTGGATTACCTGCTAGGTCCCTCCTATGGGTGGGACCCAGGAAGGGGGTGGTTACACCCCTTTCCCTTTGTCCAGTTTCACGCCAGAGCTGGGGCTGGAGTGCCCCCGCACCGGTTTGAAATGGCCTATGCATGGAGCACCTTGTGTGCCCCAGGCAGTGTCTCATTTCATTCAGCCCTCCCTGCCCCAATACACTATGGCCTGTCTGGGGTGGTGCTAGCACCTCCCTGTGGCAGGAAACCTACTGTCCAAGCCTCCCTTGCTGGAAGGAATCCCAGCAGCAGGAGGTCAGACTTGTGTCTGTGGCAGCAGCATCCATTTTGGGATGCTGAGGCTCTGGTTAACTTTAACCGGGATTAGTAGGAACAACATGTCTTCTCCCTCTAGAAGGGTGGAATGCTACCCCTGTCGCCAGAACTGGCGAGGGGGTAGTATTCCAAAGCGTATGACACCTTACACGACATGTTTTGATAAAGCCAAACCAAAGTTAGCAATAACCGCCAGGATTATAATGCACTTAAGAGTATATGGTATGGCAATATCATAGAACAGCTATAAGGACATGGTTCCGAAAGCTGCAGACAGCCCCAGCTCCTGATAGAGCCTCATCTCACATTAAACCAAGCACTCTGCCTTCAGGATTGTTAAGGCCTGCCATAGGAGTGACTTATAGGTGTATATGTGTCTATATGTAAAGGTAGATATAGGTATACTATATCTAAGCAAGGGGTGATTACACCACCTTGCCCCAGCTGACTGATCAGCCAGTTGTGTCAGTTTGGATGGCCCGCCAGCGTTGGCATAATACATGCTGCAGCCCCTGGTAGGCCATGGGTGCACCTATGCCCTGGATACCTATGGTACACTGTACAGGGACTCACAAGAGTGACCCAATATCCAATTAGGTATGTACCTAAGGTACATGGAGTCCATTTTATAGAGAGAGCAGATAGCCTGGGGTCCTGATTAGCAGGATCCCAGGCCAACTAAGTCGAAAACCAGCTAAACACAAGGCAAAAAATCTGGGGTAACCATAGTCAGATATCCATCCTCCTACAGTGTTAGTACTACGAACAGCTTTACGCGCAGCAGATCTAATGTCAGATGCACGCCCAGCAGATAACATTGAACGAGTTTCTCGAGCTTTGTCCTGGTCTGTAAGAGAGTATTTATCTGACTCATAAGGAGCAGTAGGAAGAGTATAAGGAGGTGGACAACAATCTAATAAGAGAGAATCATCTTGGGATTTATTAAGGATAGGATAAATAGGTCTACGAACAGCGTATTGGCCATTTATCTGTAACTGACTCTCCCTATCTTCCCTCTCTTCCATTTCTTTAATTTCTTTATTTTTCATTTCTAATGCTTTCGCATGAACACTCTTATGTTTTTCTTTCTCAATCAAGGCCTGCTCACGCTTCATTCGCTCACGCACTTCTTTCTCCCACCTTCGCACGCAGTCGAACATATCTTGCCTAGCCTTTCGCTTAAACATTTGTTGCTCCACATACTGAATCTTTCGCAAATCAAATGACCCATGCATAGTGTTAGAACTGGGATTTCTGGTTGGCTAAGGCTCGCGCCAAAGTCAGGCAGAAACCACCACTCTAGTCAGGGCAAGGGAGTCACATGCCAAGACAACCCCTGCTTAGCAGCTTGGTAGCTTGGCACGAGCCGTCAGGCCTATCTCGGAGGCAATGTGTAAAGCATTTGCACACGCACCCACCAGCAACAACACCCAAGGCCCACAACAAAGGAAACTCCACACAAGGTTATATATAAAAATAGCCTTTGTATTAAACCAAACATGTTGAATAATAAACACACAATTTACACTATGCCACTAGCTCGGGCGGAATTTACGGGGGATTGTATATACAGGACACGGCCACATGGACCACTGTCAGGAATAAGCACTTGGTAGAACTAGCACTTAGTAGAAATAACACTTAGAACATAGAATAATTGTAGCACCAAATAGCAAATATAGAACACAACCCGTAACCCCTGGTAAAAGGTAAGTACACCCTACGCAATCCTAAACACCTTAGGCATATTTCTTGCAGTGAACCATGAACTCACTAGCATAACCTATACTAGGAAACACAACCTCCTAAGCATAAAATACAGTTAGGGGTATAAGCAAGAAGCATTGCATATTATGCATAAATCACATCAAAGTCCAGGTTGCGCCACTGCGCCAAAACCTAAAAGTAGCAGCTGCCCACTACTTGCTGGGCAGCTGAGGAAAAGCACAGGGCCTAAACGCTGCAGCTGGCACTAAGTGCTGCACAGCTGTGAGAGGTCAAAGTAGGGGCGAAGGAGTGCGACTCACTCCTGAGTCCAGAGACATGTCCCTAGAAAGAAAACACCTAAACGGTTCAGCTTCCCACTACTTGCTGGTCAGCTGTAAACTCAAAACTGCGACAGGGGCCTTCACTGGCCCTCTGAACAAAGACTGCGCCAAAACGTGGGAGCCCTCTAAGCTCTAGAAATGCCTTTTGCACATTTTGGAGCCCTCTAGGCTCTGAGCCAACACTTGCCCATCGGTGGAGTCTCGGGGCTCAGCACGGGCTCCTCTGGGACTTTAACTCAATATTGTGCCCCGGAAGCCATCTAGGCTCTGAAGATAATGGGGGCTTTGGAGCCACGGGACTCAGTAAGGGAAACTTGCCGCCAGGAGCCCACAGACTCCTTAAAGAGATACATGCCTCCAAGCCCCTCACAGGGACTTTTAAACAAATATGGGCCATCATTGGAGCCTTCGCGGCTCTAAAACAAATAATGAGCCAAACGGTGGAGCGGCCCGCTGCCAAACAGGGTCGCTCGAATATTGCCTCCCCCCCCGCTCTCTGGACTCCCTCGTGAAACTCACCGGGGGGGACGGAGGCCGGACTCTGATCCCAGCCCGTGCGGCATGCGCGGGGGTCTCCCTTCCACTCGGGAGCCCCGCCTGCCGGCAACAGAGCTTCTCTCTCCCAGCTGGCGGCAGGCAGCATGTGCGGTCTCCCTCTCCACACGGGAGACCGGCAAGGCGCGCAAAGTATTTCCCCAGGCAGGGGAAAGTGGAAAAAAGGGTCACCAGGCCCCGCCCCTCTCCAGCACTTCCGGGTCGCGGTAGGCAGCGGCCCTGCAACGTTTCGTGCAGCGGCTCGGGCTGTGGTGGTGATTCGCGGGGTGGGCACCCGCTCTTAGAAAAGTTGTGAAGCAGCTATACGCGGGGGGGCACCCCCGCTGCAACCATAAATGCGGGCAAAGTCGCAGGGTAGGCACCTGTGCACAAATATAATTAAATAAGCGGAGTGGGCACCCGCGATGGCCACAAAAGGGCAGGAGCGCTTCCCTCCCCCCTCAGAGAACACGACATCGCTCTGCCAATAAATGCAAAATAAAGCGCCTACCAGGCGCTGGGGCACAACAACTGCAAAAGCCCCCAAAGAAGGATCCCCCTAAAGCAAAAAGGGGCCCCAGAGGTCCTGGGCATCAAGAGGGGCAATGCAGGGCCCAGGGGCCAGCACACAGGGCACTCCAGCAAGGAGACAGCCCCCGTGGGGGTCCCTCTTGGGCCCCACCAGGAGCAAGCCCCTCCTGTTAGGATCCAGGCATCCAGGGGCTGGGCAGGGCCCAGGGAGGGAAGCCTTTCTCTGGGCTCCAGCAGCAGCACGCCCCTGGTAGATTCAAGTCAGGAAACAAGAACATTTTACAGAAGGTCACAGCCTCTTTTTATACACAAATTTCCTTTGTCTCTAGGGTGCAGGCTGGGGGGAAAAACAGACACAGCTGGTTCTGGTGCACTCTGTTGTGCTCAGCCCCTCTCCCCATTCACAGGGCAGGCTAGGTACATCAATCGCACCACAGGGGGCGGAGCCAGCATTGTGTAGGGAAGGCCCAATCCTAATCAGGTCCCAGGTGCACTCTTCCCACCCATATGGCTGCCAATCTCTCTATCACCACCGGGGCAGACCCATCCTGACTTCTGCAGCCAGGCACACCAGCCAGCTCCAGCCAGCTCCAGCCAATCACAAGACAGTCAATTCACATTTATTACACAGACATGCCTACTTCTAGAAGTGGCACTTCCACACTAAACACATTTAATCCACGCACATCATCGCGCAGCATTTAATCCCACGAGTTTGCATATACCAAACTCGAGCCTGCACTCCCCACACATCAGGAACTACCATGGACAGACATATCCCCCATGCATTCCTATGGGAGGGCAGGCCAATCTCACACACGCACTCAGAGAGCATAAGCACTTTACACTGAGACAGTGTCAAAGAGTGCAAAGACCAAAAATCACTATAATTATCTCAGAGTTCAATGCAAAAAGTTCAGGGGTGAACATGCCAGAAGGGCCAAGTCCAACACAGCCCCCTTCCAGTCAAAACGCAGGGCAGACCAATCACCATTGTGATGGGCTTCCTTGCTTCGGGCGATACACGGATGCGGGCCCACACTGCAGGGACACCCTCCGGTTCTACGCCACGTTGTTCCACAAAACAAGCACACATAAAAAACAAAAAAAATTCAGGCCCAACTTAGGTTACCCCACTGGTACTCCTTAGTTGTCCACGGCTAGGACCAGGCCCTTGGCCACCGAGATACCACTAGTCCTTGCCAATCCAGAGGTGGGGGGTAGTAACCCCTGGCATACAATAGCCATTCTCCATTCCCTTTCTCAGTGTAGTTCCAAACCACCACTGATCCTTCAACCTAGGGACCTCACCCTCAGGCTGACCAGAGGTCACGGGCAAGAATGCCCCACCCTACCTCTACTTCTAGGATTGCACACTCTCCCAAGAGAAGCACCCTCCAGAACACAACTCTCCCACCAGTTTAGCACCTCTCTCCCTCAACTGGTCTGCCACCTGGGATCCAAATTCACCGGATGCACAGGGGTCAGACTCCCTAGTCGGCACCCCCTTCCAGAGTTCTGCACCCTCCCAACTGGAGTGCTAGCCCTAGAAGACAAACCGGCCAGGACACTGGCTACAGTCGCCCTGCCGTCCAGGACAGACAAACACCTGAACCTGGCTCCCCAACCTAGGGACGCTACCCTTTGGTTAGATGCCTGGCGCACCAGGACTTCTACAAGTTGAAAATAAAGTCTAAGGTTTTCTCTTCTCCTTCAGCAGCAAGGCAACCACTGCAGGCCAATCCCCAAGGTCAGGGACAGTATTCCTCCTGCAGCTTACCCAGTTCCTTCTCTTCAGGCAGAAGTTTCTTCTTGTAACTTCAGGACACTACTTACAGTTGCCCTTACGTCTAGATCGGGAACCACCGGCTACTGGCTCCCCAACCGAGGGATGTAACCTTTGGTCAGATGCCTGGCGCACCAGGTCTTCCTTGAGGGTGACACATAACTAATGTGTTGTGTAATAAGTCTGCCTGTCATCCAGGACAGAAGTAGCATCACCATGGTCACTCCCCGGTGACACAACCCTTCTGGCTGGCCCCTGACCCACTGGTTCTTCCACTGGGGAGCCTATCCCCCTCGCACCCCTCCAGCTGGACTTCTGCACCCTCCCAACTGGAGTGGTACTGCCAGACACCAGAACTGCTGGAACCCTGCTTACAGATGTTCCACGTTCTCCAGACACTGCGAGATCCTCCTCAAATGGCCCATTAGTACAGCCTAGGCCCCCAACCTGATGTTCCCTTAAGAAACAATCAAGGCCCTGAGACTGGTTTTCGGGCACCTGGAGACACGCAGTCCCACCCACTCCTTCTCCTCAGAGACAGGACGTGAGCCCCTACACGGGACCTAGCTGGGCTACTCTGAACCTCCTCCACCACGCTGGGCTGGAAGACACCTCAGCCACTCCTTTTGGAATCACTTCCACCTCTATGTCTCTCTCTTCACAGGACCTTACCAACTCTAACATACTGTATCTTAACAGACCACAGAAAGAAAAAGCAGGCTCCATTTTGGCGGACGTTCTCGAGAAAAGTTTAACATTAGGAACCCAGGTGTCTGAGCTAAAACAGTAGTACAAACCAAAGTATTCAGCAAGCTCCCTATCTCAGAGAACTCACACCCAATCATTCAGCAAGCTCCCTATCCCAGAGAACTCACACTCAAGTATTCAGCAAGCTCCCTATCCCAGAGAACTCACACTCATTTGTCCAGTGCAACACACCATTCATCCACACACACACACACCTCCAAGACCAGTGAGACAGCATCTACTGTCCCTGAATCTCAACCTGCACCCCTCTTACTGAGCACCAGGTACCATACTCTGGGAACGGGACGGGGAACACATGCACTGGACACACTTATGCTGCCACCACTGGATCCCACCCTTCCTGGGGAATCCAGAAAACTCACACTGCACTTAGGGGATGTTCTACCCTCCCGAGCTAGTGACACCCAACTCACAGTGCACAAGAAGCATATTTCCAAAGAAATGACATTCAGAACAAACTTTAAAAAAGAATCCCTTTTCATGTAACTAAATGCAGAGTTTTGTAGTGAAGCCAGTTGTCGCTGTGGTACTGCGCAAACACAAGTCCATTTCCCACCGCTGATCACCAATGTTAGAACTGGGATATCTGGTTGGCTAAGGCTTGTAACATTGAATAGCGCCCTTGACGTGATGGTAATGTAACAATGGAAGTGCGCCTTAAATTAAATAGCACTTTTACTATCAGGGCACTGTAAAGAAATGATCTTATGACGTCTAAACACGATTTTGGGATTTATACATCACAATATTCCGTGTAGGATTTTGAGAATGAGTAAGTTTACGCTAAATATGAATGTGACTCTGAGTTCAGTATTGCACAACTCGTTTTTAATTATATGTTTTTTAATAATATGCTTTATAATTTTCAACTGTGTCTCTATGTCATTGCACATTGCAGAAGTGTCTTTTCCCACTTATTCGCTACAAATGTGTTTGCACTATCTCCCTATTCTTCTATTACAGGTACAATGTGACCTACTACCACAAAACGAATCAGGTTACAAATTTACCTTTTCCTTTTTATCACTTAATCACTTTATGGTCCTGAGGAAAGCCGACTGACCAACAGGCAGATAAGGCTGAAACATGTCGACCACTTTTAACCTCACAAGATTAGTGAGCTAGAATTCCTAAATAATTCCATAGCGACACGCCTTAACCTTTTACCCGAATCCAGAAATATTTAAGTTGAGCCTCTGGCTGTCCGGGTATTTTAGAACACCTTTATAGCACTATTTCACTTATCCACCATCACTACTGTTTTAACCAATGGTACAACCTCCTGGCGGAGGGTGCAAATAAAGACTGACCCAAGGATTACGCACAGACACGTGTTACAAGAAGCGGGGACACATCATATACCGCTACACGACTCAGAAAAAAACACGTGTATGAGGGTCTTTTATTTGGGAGACACCTACCGATCCACCTGCAGCCCTTGGTTATGCAAGACCAGTGATCCTTTCCACATTGATTTATGGCTAAGGCTTGCACCAAAGCCAGGCAGAAACCACCACTTTAGTCAGGGAAGGGAGTCACACGCCAAGATAACCCCTGCTCAACCCCTTGGTAGCTTGGCACTAGCCGTTAGGCCTATCTCGGAGGCAATGTGTAAAGCATTTGCGCACGCACTCACCAGCAACAACAACCAAGGCCCACCACAAAGGAAACTCCACACAAGGTTATATATAAAAATAGCCTTTGTATTATACCAAACACATTAGATAATAAACACACAATTTACACTGTGCCACTGGCACGGGAGGAATTTACAGGGGATTATATACACAGGAAAGGGCCACATGGACCACTGTCAGGAATAAGCACTTGGTAGAACTAGCACTTAGTAGAAATAGCACTTAGAACATAGAATAATTGTAGCACCAAAGAGCAAATGTAGAACACAACCAGTAAACACTGGTAAAAGGTAAGTACACCCTACGCAATCCTACACAATTTAGGCATATATCACGCAGGGAACCATGAACTCACTAGTATAACCTATACTAGGAAACACAACGTCCTAAGCATGAAAATACATTTAGGGGTATAAGCAAGAAGCATTGCATATAATGCATAAATCACATCTAGGTCCAGGTTGCGCCACTGCGCCAAAACCTAAACGTAGCAGCTGCCCACTACTTGCTGGGCAGCTGAGGGCAAGAACAAGGCCTAAAGCTGCAGCTGGCAATAAGTGCTACGCAGCTGTGGGAGGCCAAAGTAGGGGTGAAGGAGTGCGACTCACTCCTGAGTCCAGAGACATGTCCCTAGAAAGACAATACCTAAACGGTGCAGCTGTCCACTAGATGCTGGGCAGCTGTGAACTCAAAACTGCGACAGGGGCACCAGGCCCCGCCCCTCTCCAGCACTTCCGGGTCACGGTAGGCAGCGGCCCGCAACGTTTCGTGCAGCGGCTCGGGCTGTGGTGGTGATTCGCGGGGTGGGCACCCGCTCTTAGAAAAGTCATGAAGCAGCTATACGCGGGGGGGGGGCACCCGTGCTGCAACCATGAATGCGGGCAAAGTCACAGGGTAGGCACCTGCGCACAAATATAATTAAATAGGCGGGGTGGGCACCCGTGATGGCCACAAATGGGTAGGAGCGCTTCCCTCCCCCCCAGGGAACACGACAGCGCTCTGCCAATAAAATGCAAAATAAAGCGCCTACCAGGCGCTGGGGCACAACAACTGCAAAAGCCCCCAAAGAAGGATCCCCCTACAGCAATGCAGGGCCCAGGAGCCAGCACACAGGGCACTCCAGCAAGGAGATGGCCCCCATGGTGGTCCCTCCTGGGCCCCACCAGCAGCAAGCCCCCTCCCGTTAGGATCCAGGCATCCAGGGGCTGGGCAGGGCCCAGGGATGCAAGCCTTCCCCTGGACCCCAGCAGCAGTGCGCCCCTGGTAGATTCAAGTCAGGAAAAAAGATCATTTTACAGGAGGTCACAGCCTCTTTTAATACACACATTTCCTTTGTCTCTAGGGTGCAGGGTGGGGGGAAAACCAGACGCAGCTGGTTCTGGAGCACTCTGTCAGCCCCTCTCCCCATTCACAGGACAGTCTATGGACATCAGTCGCACCACAAGGGGCGGAGCCAGCATTGTGTAGGGAAGGCCCAGCCCTATTCAGGTCCCAGGTGCACTCCTCCCACCCATATGGCTGTCAATCTCTGTATTCACCACCGGGGCAGACCCATCCTGACTTCTGGAGCCAGGCACACCAGCCAGCTCCAGCCAGCTCCAGCCAATCACAAGCCAGACAGTCAATTCACATTTATTACACAGACATGCCAACTTCTAGAAGTGGCACTTCCACACCAGACACATTAAATCCACGCACATCATTGCGCAGCATTTAATCCCACGAGTTCGCACATACCAAACTCGGGCCTGCACTCCCCACACATCAGGAACTACCATGCACACACCAATCCCCCAAGCATTCCTATGGGAGGGCAGGCCAATCTCACACACGCACTCAGAGAGTGCACGCACTTTACACTGGGACACAGTGTCAAAGTGTGCAAAGACCAGAAATCACTATAATCATCTCAGAGTTCAATGCAAAAAGTTCAAGGGTGAACCTGCCAGAAGGGCCAAGTCCAACACATAGGCCAACGCAACTCAGGATCTATACAAATGCATTTGTTCCAGAACATGCTGTACATTATGGACGAAATACCATACTTAATATACATGTCCCTATTAGGCGTCCCCTGCCGGGGGGCTGGTTGTGCTTCGTCGAGTTTCAAATTGGTACCACTACAAAAGCAACACATCCTACGAAGTGTGCTGGAAACAGACATGCCAAAAATAGTGCACAATAAGCAGTATTATAATCAAAAGTAGCGCTTAAGGTACTCTTCGTACGTTGCGCCGTTCAAACAAATAAAAATCTCCTCATTACCTGCCTATCTGTATTGCAACACATATATATAATTGTCAAACAGATTCCAATATTGGCTAATCGTACAAACAATGCCGCAGTAAGTGTTACTAAACTACCTTACCAATCGAAGGCATCAAAAACCAACAGCAAGTGCCGCAGAACGGCTCTTACCAATCAAATGGTGTCCAGGTTCCAACTGCCAAGTTCTCAAATGGACCAAATGGTCATTGCATGGCGAATCAACAGAAGAGATCTTAGTTGAGGACCGGCGCCACCTGGATGGTCAGATCAGAAAGAAAGGAAAAAAGCCGTGGGTGCCAAGACTCGGGTCTCCTCCGGCAGCGATCGTGTTAAAGCGAGATTCCAATCCTTTGTCTCGACCACTCTTTCAGGCATCCGAATCGCCGATGAGCCCTGCGTTGGAAGCGCCAATTTGTGGTGATGAGCCTCAGCAACGCCTACCAGTGCAAGGGATTCGCCCTTCTCTGCACAGAGTCCTCAGACCATTAGGAAGAAGTTGGCACAGAAACTGGAATAGAAAATACAGAGTTTATTAAACCTCATGAGGTGGAACTACATTCACACAACACCCTTCGGTAGTGTATGAGGTAGCAAACTGACTGGAAGGAGCTTGGGCCTTTTATACCCACACAGGGGCTCAAATGAAGGCGGTACAAAGTACAGAATGCTGGTTTCAAATACATATAAGGTCATACGGAGAGTGTGCTGGCAACAATTGGGAGGGGCAAGACAGTTAGCTAATTCTGGTGGACACATCCTGACAGTTACAAGTTGGGGACAGCTGTAAGCTCAACTGAGCATGTGCGAAGCAGAAGAGGCTAAATATATCTCGTCTCTAGGCAGATTTGAAGAGCAGTTGACAGGAAGGTAGGACAGAGCACATGGCAAGCACATGGCAAACAAAATGGCTGACAGATATGCAAAATGGATTCCATTAAAAGGACAAGATAGTCTCTAAATACAAGATTTCTTCTGCTAATGCTTAACCTAATCGCTGCTAAATTACAACAATCTGCTGTGGAGAATGCTGATCTCTCCTTAGACCCATCAGTCAAGGCGATCTGCCAGTACCCAGACATCAAATCAAACTTGCTGAGGTACCGTGCAGCCCCTAACCGATCAATGAGCTCATCAGCTCTGGGGATGTGGTGTTACGTCAGTCCTGGTGACTGAATTGAGCCCTCTGTAGTCCACACAGAACCGTAGTTCAGGTGTGGTACCTGGTGAGACAGCCTTTGGGACCAAGACCACTGAGCTGGCCCAAGGACTGATGGAGGGCTCAATGACCCCTAAAGCAAACGTCTTGGAGATTTCCTCCTTAATGTAAGCCCTAACCTTGTCAGTCACTCTGTAAGCCTTCTGCTTCACAGGAGGACTGTCTCTATTGTCCATATCATGGACCCACCACTCTTTGACACCAGGAACCAAGGTAAATAGATCAGAGCATTGCCCCAACAGTTGGTGAAAATCTTGCTGCTCAGGGGTAAGTGTGGCAGAGAGGCTGACACCATCCACTGATCCACCTTGCTCTGTCGCAGACAGGAGGTCAGGAAGAGGTTCGGTTTCCTCCTCCATCCCATCATCCGTTGCTAGGAGCATGCCCACTTCGGACCTTTCTAAGTGGGGCTTCAGGCGGTTAACATGAAGGACCCTCAAAGGGTTCCTTGGAGACTGCAATTTCACCAGATAAGTGACATCACTCTTGCGCTCCACCACCTCATATGGACCGGTCCACCTGTCCTGGAGCGCACAAGGCTCCACAGGGCCATGACCCAAACTTTCTGTCCAGGCTGAAGCTCAATCAGAGTGGCATTCTGATTGTACCACCGCTTCATCTTTTCCTGGCTGGCTTCCATTTTCACCTGAGCGAGATCTCTGAAACACCGAGTCTGGTTCCTGAAGGCCAGCATGTAACTATATACATCCTGGGGAGGTTTCCTGGGAGATTGCTCCCCGCCTTCCTTGACCAGACTCACAGGTCTTCTTACCGGGTGACCATACAAAAGCTCAAAGGGGCTGAACCCTAGAGACTTTTGGGGCACTTCTCGGTAGGCAAACAGAAGGCATGGCAAGAGGACGTCCCACTTATGCCTCATTGGTTCTTCAAGACCCATGATCATGCCTTTGAGTGTCCGGTTGAATCTTTCAACCAGCCCATTTTCTTGGGGGTGGTAAGGAGTGGTGAACTTGTAGGTAACACCACACTCCTTCCACAGAGATTTCATAATATTGGAAATGAAGTTTGTACCTCGGTCAGACCTCTCTGGGGAACCCCACACAGGAGAAGATCCCCATCAGTGCACGTCCCACCACAGGGGCCGTCACTGTCCTGAGCGGAATGGCTTCCGGGTACCGGGTAGCACTGTCCACCAAGACCAGGACAAACCTGTTGCCCATGGCTGTCTTGGGGTCCAGTGGCCCCACAATGTCAATGCCCACCCATTCAAAGGGGGTACTAACTACAGGGAAAGGTTGGAGGGGGGCCTTGTGCCTCCTTCCACTTTTCCCACTTGCCTGGCAAGTTTGACAGGTCCTATAATGAGTATCTGAACTCTTCCGCATCTGGGGCCAATAAAAGTGAGAGACAAGCATTTCAAAGGTCTTGTTCTGCTCCAGATGACCAGCTAAAGGGACATTATGAGCCAAACCCAGTAGGAAGGCTCTGAAGCGCAGGGGTACCACCAGCACACGGGCTGACACAGGCTCAGGAACCTTAGGCTCGCTATTCAGGAGACCATTCTCCCAGTAGATCCAATGTGATCCAGACTGATCACTTGCTGCCTGGTTTGCGACCTGTTGCCTCAAACCCACAAGAGAAGGGCACTTCTGCTGCTCATCACAAAATTCCTCCCTGGAGGGACCCCCCTCTTGCTGCCAATGGGTAAGCTCAGGCAGGTTCCCCAGTTCAGTAACTTGCTCCCCTGTAGGTTTCAGGGCATCCCCCTCAAGGTCTGCCTCCTCCTATACCGTGGGAACAATGGGGGATTGTTTCCTGTGCCCCCTCCCTCTTCCCTTTAAGGCAGGTCCCTGGCTCATACTTTGATACTCCATTGTCTCTTGAACACCCTTAGCTGCCATAGACTGAGTGCAGACCCAACATCTCTAAATGCGCCTTCCTCTTCCCCTTTAGCTCGAGGAGAGCTTTCTAAATCATTGCCTAACAGACAATCAACAGGCATGGATGACACTACAGCTACTTGAAGAGTACCAGAGACCCACCCCCACCACTCAAAGGGACTTGAGCCATTTTGCAATGACTTTCTGTGTTGCCAGTGGCAACAACTGGGAAAAATGCATTGGGGACCACCTGCTCTTCAGACACCAAGTGACACTTGACAGCTGTCACACTGGCTCCGGTGTCTCTCAGAGCCTCCACTCTATGGCCATTGATGGTCACCCACTGCCTGTATGTCTTAGTGTTATCAGGCAGCTGAGTTTTAGGGAGCATCTCAAAGTCTCCTAATGAGACAAGGGACATTTCTGCAGGACCCTGCCCAACTTGGGCACCCTTCTCCTCCCTACCCAGGGCTACACTGGCCATCTGATGGGGTGGTGCACGGGGTGGCACATACTGACCCTTTTGGGGACACTGGGGATCATACCAACGGTGTCCCACCTGATTACACTGAAAGCAGGTAACAGGCACCCTATGAACAGGTTTACCTGTTGGGGGTCCTGACTTCTTCTCAGGGGGAGGCTGGGAACCCTTAACCTGGTTCCCTTGGGGACTACTTTGGAGACCTTTTTGGAACTTCCTCTGTTTACCCTTGTCCCCCCACTCTTCTGCTGGGAACCCTGCCCACCTTTAGTGGAGTCTCCCACAACACCCTTGTGGACCCTGGTACTGACCCAGCGGTCCGCCTCCTCAGCAAGCTTTCTAGGGTTAGTGAACGTGCTATCAATAAGTTGCTGGCGTAGTTCTGGAAAACAATCAGCAGATAAGTGCTCCCTGGCAATCAAATCATAGAGAGCTTGAAAATTATCCACATTGCTCCCTCTCAACCAACCATCCATAGCTCTGCAAAAGAAAGAGACATATTCTACCCAAGTGGTTCCCTCCAACTTCTTACAATTCCTGAACCTCTGTCTATAGAGTTCTGGAGTCAAACCATACCTTGTCATCAGTGCTCCTTTCATGTGGTGATAAGGCATCCTATACTCACTGGGTAGGTCTAACAAAGTATCCCTCCCCTCAGTCAGAAAGCGGCCCAACAACCCCGTTCCCCAATCCTTCTCAGGGAACCATTGGGCCAACATTGCTATCTCATAGGCTGCAAACCACTGCCCAATATCTTCACCTTTGTGGAAATCTTTGATGACATCCTTGGGAATATGCACCCTGCCTTCTGAAGGCACAGATGGTGCGCTGCCACCAGAGGGATTGATATCTAAGCCCTTGGCACCGATCTCTAACTCCCTCAACATCCTCACATGCTCCCCCTCTCATTCTCTCTCTTTCCAAAGACAACCTGTTATTCTCTGTTTCCCTCTGACACTCCATCTTAAGCTTAGCCATCACCAGCTTGTGTGCCCTACTTCTCTCCCTGTCTTCCAGCTCTCTGGGGGACAGGTCTTTGGAAGAGATGCTGCTGCCAGGTGGGGATGGCACACCTCCCCTGGCTGGAAACACTGGCCTTTCAATTTGCCCATTTGCATCCCCAACTGGCTCCACCACAAGATCAGGGACATTTCTGGCTTCTACCCAGGCCCTCAGCGCCTTTTGGTAGTCTTCCTGTTTAGAAATGCCTGGTGTAGGAACTTTCAATTTCCTGCAGAGATACTTGAGCTGTTTCACAGTGTAGGTTTCCAACCTCTCTTCCTCAAAATCCAGATCCATAGATGGAACAGATGCTGGTTTGCTTATGGTAGTAAGAATTGGGAGTTTTCAGGAAAAATAACAGTTCCAATGAAAAAGATTCTATCAAAAAAAAGTATGTGGTCGCGTTGGTCTGCACTCACTAGTAGTGTACATCAACCACTGTATATGAAACACAAACGCAAAGTCCAAATCCTTACCGCTGACCACAAATGTTAGATCTGGGGGTCTCTAGTTGGCAATGGTATTCACATTTGTCCAAATAGGGGCCCTTACTTCTAAGTCAGGATAAGGGGATTACACTCCTTAAAAACCCCTGCTCACCCCCTTGGTAGCTTGGTAAGAGCAGACAGGCTGATCTCGGGGGCAGTGTGTTAAGCATTTGTGAATATACACAGTAACAACACTACAGATGGACACAGCACAGGTTTTATAAAAAATAAGTATTCTTTATATAGACTTAACACAAGACCACAAACGACAAAAATCCACAATACTATACTAAAATTTGACTTAAAGATGATTAAAGTTGCTTAGTTCAAGTTGATGGTAAATGCGACAAAGTTCTCAACAAAGTACCTGGATGCATAATGCAAAGTAAACAAAAGGCTCGCAAAAGGGGAGATGCGTCGGTTCTGTGATCCGGGGGAATGGTTGTGTCCTGCCTCAATGCTTGCGCAGAGTAGGGGACTCGTCGTGAGCCTTACCGGTGGAGGTGATGCTTAGATTCTCAGCCTGCGGGACCGTTGCGGTGCGCAAGATGGCGCCATGATGCGATGCAATGATCCGGTTGCGATGCGAGAAGATGGCGCCATTGATGCGGCGATGCGATGACGATGTGATGGCGCCCTGGCAGCCTTGCAACGACTCTGTACTTTCTGTACTTTGGAGTTGCAATAGGCCCTGCGACATGCTTTTCCGGTGATGCAATGGCGACTCTCACGATGGCGTCACGCTTCTCCGGGGATGCAACAGCAGGCAGCTTCGATGAACACACGCTTCCAGGGAGAGGTGGCGAAGGCTCGCTTCTCCGGCGATGTGACAATTTTAGCTGCGGCAGCGACAGGCTTCTTCTCGATGCGTCGCGCTTCCAGCTCCCAAAGACATGCAAATGTCTGTAGATAGAATTCCCAGCAAGGAAATTCACAGGGGGAGCTGGAGGTGAAGTCTTTTGTCCTTGAGACTTCAGCAGGAGGTAAGCACAGTTCAAGCTCTTGTAGAATATTCTATAGATGATGAAAGTCCTTAAAAAGTTCCTTCTCCTTTCCCTTGGCAATGAAGCAACCACTGCAGACCAACCCAGCAAACAGCACACTGGTATACACTCAAAATATCGAGTTTTTAATATCGATTTGCATTAATATTGAATAGAAAATATAGAATGGACACAATATCGAATGGACACAATATAGACTACAAAAATATCTAATAGAATAGCATTAATATTGAATTCAAAATATAGAATGGACAAAATATCGAATGGACAGAATATAGACAACAAAAATATCGAATGGACAGAATATAGAAAACAAAAATATAGAATGGACAGAATATAGACAACAAAAATATAGAACAGACAGAATATAGACAACAAAAATATCGAATTTGAGGTAAGTTAATTTCAATTTTTTAATAATATCCAATTTGTTAAAGTGATTTTTTTATGTTAGTATATGTTAGTATATGTGCGAAAAGTGTATATTTATTTTATAATTTATTTTAATTAATTAATTTTATGGTATTTAATTTTTGCGTAATGTAATTCTGTAGCGGGTTGTGGGTTTATAGGGGAATAGGGTGGAAAGTAATTTAATTATAATTAATTACATTTTTTAATTTATTTATTGGTATTTATTTTGAATTAATTGTTATTTAATTGTTAATTGGTATTTAATTAAAATATAATTGGTGATTAATTTTAATTAATTGATTAATTGATAATTATGTTAATTTTATTAATGTATTTTCTTTAGCGGGTTGAGGGTTAATAGGGGAATAGGGTGGGAAGTAATTTAATTATAAATAATTTACTTTTATACTTTATTTATTGGTATTTATTTTGAATTAATTGTTATTTACATTTTTAATTGGTAATTAATTAAAATATAATTGGTAATTAATTTTAATTAATTGATAAATTGATAATTATGTTAATTTTATTAATTTATTTTCTGTTGTGGGTTGTGTGTTTATAGAGGAATAGGGTGGGAAGTAATTTAATTGTAATTAATTAATTATTTTAATTGATTTATTGGTTTTTGTTGTAATGTTTAATTATATTTTAATTGTTAATTAATTGTTAAATAATTTCTATTAATAGGTAATAATTTTTAAAAATTAATCTGTATTTGTATTTTTAATTGATTAATTATTATATTATATAACATTCTTAATTACTTTTAATTAATTTGTAATTGGTATTCATATTTAATTTATTTTTATTTATATATGAAGTATTTACTTTCCCTAATGTTGCACTCTCTGGAGTGGGAATAGCAATTTTTACCCCTACGCTATCCAACACTTTCCCTACTGTTGCACTCTCTGGAGTTGGAATAGTAATTTTTACCTTCCTGCTATCCAACACTTTCCCTACTGTTGCACTCTCTGGAGTTGGAATAGTAATTATTTACCCCTATGCTATCCAACGCTTTCCCTACAGTTGCACTCTCTGGAGTTGGAATAGTAATTTTTACCCTCCCGCTATCCAACGCTTTCCCTACTGTGGCACTTGCTGGAGTTGGAATAGTAATTTTTAGCCCTACGCTATCCAACGTTTTCCCTACTATTGCACTCTCTGGAGTTGGAATAGTAAATTTTACCCCTACGCTATCCAATGCTTTCCCTACTGTTGCACTCTCTGGAGTGGGAATAGTAATTTTTACCCCTATGCTATCCAACGCTTTCCCTACAGTTGCACTCTCTTGAGTTGGAATAGTAATTTTTACCCTCCCGCAATCCAACGCTTTCCCTACTGTTGCACTCTCTGGAGTTGGAATAGTATTTTTACCCCTACGCTATCCAACGCTTTCCCTACTGTTGCACTCTCTGGAGTTGGAATAGTAATTTTTACCCTCACGCTATCCAACACTTTCCCTACTGTTGCACTCTCTGGAGTTGGAATAGTAATTTTTACCCCTACGCTATCCAACGCTTTCCCTACTGTTGCACTCTCTGGAGTTGGAATAGTAATTTTTACCCTTACGCTATCCAACGCTTTCCGTACTGTTGCACTCTCGGGAGTGGGAATAGTAATTGTTACCCCTACACTATCCAACACTTTCCCTACTGTTGCACTCTTTGGAGTGGGAATAGTAAATTTTACCCTGCCGCTATCCAACGTTTTCCCTACTGTTGCACTCTCTGGATTTGGAATAGTCATTTTTACCCCTACGCTATCCAACGCTTTCCCTACTGTTGCACTCTCTGGAGTGGGAATAGTAATTTTGACCCCTACGCTATCCAACGCTTTCCCTACTATTGCACTCTCTGGAGTGGGAATAGTAATTCTTACCCCTACGCTATCCAGTGATTTCCCTACTGTTGCACTCTCTGGAGTGGGAATAGTAATTTTTACCCCTACGCTATCCAAACCTTTCCCTACTGTTGCACTGTCTGGAGTAGAAATAGTAATTTTTACCGCTACGCTATCCAACGCTTTCCCTACTGTTGCACTCACTGGAGTGGTAATAGTACATTTTACCCTTTCCGCTATCCTACGGTAAAAATATTGTAATTTGTTTTATTAATATTACGTTTATATATATGTATTGACTAATCAATTTGTATGTTTTTTTACTTACATTAATTATTTATTAATTTTAAGGTTATTAAAGTATTTTAAGTATGTTTAAGTTAATTATATTTATTATTTCATTAATTTTAATTAATTTAAAGCATTTTAAAAAAAATTATATTTTGACTAACTATATTTTTTACATCGATATTTTTGTACTTACCTGTTTGGAGATAGGAGGTTGATATTTTGGTATTCTATATTTTTACCTCGATATTTTTGTAATTCGATATTCTTGACCTCGATATTGTTTCAGTGATCCAGCACACTGGCAAAGGGGCAGTCCAAAATCCTGCAGCTTCCTTGGTTCTGCTCCTTGGCAGAAACATTTCTTGTTCCAGAAGTGATCTAATTTCTTGGGATCAGGGTCCCAATATTTATACCCCAAAACCCCTTGTTCTCTGAAGGCAGAGAGGCCTCTGCCTGGTCCAAACCAGTTCCTGAGCACTTTGTTTACATGACTCTTTTCTTCCTTTCACTGTGCAAGCCAGAGGCATCAGCCGCCCCACAGGAGGTGGAGCCAGCACAGGGGAGGGAAGATACAGCTCTGGAGCACTCTGTTGACATGATTCATTCTTTCCTTTCACAGTGCAGGGCAGAGACATCAGACAAGCCAAAGGGGGTGGAGCCAGCATTGTAGAGGGAAGGACCAGCCCTATTCAGGTCCCAGGTGCAACTCTTCCCTCCCATCTAGATGCAGATCTCTCTATTCACCACAGTGCTGCCCCAGCCTGTCTTCTGGAATCCCCAGCCTTGTCACTCACAAACCCACGACAAGGAATACACAACCCAGCAGAGGCAGGCCTGAATAGTTAGGCAAAAAATACCTACTTTCTAAAAATGGTATTTTCAAAAACAGAATATTAAAACCCACTTTACTGAAATATGTATTTTATTATTTCTGAGTTCAGGCATACTAAACTCGAATTTCTTCCCGTTCCCTGAGTCAGTTAGGATTATAAGAATGTAATATTCTAACTGCCCATTCTGGCCTCTGAGACCAGGTCGCCTTCAATAGTGGAAAACGAAAATTGCTGTATTTCACTATTAGGACGACATGATACACACATCAGGGCATGTCCTACCTTATACTTACAATGCACCCTGCCCTTGGGCCTACCATAGGGGTGTCTAATATGAAGCAAAGGGAAGATTTAGGGACTGGCAAGTGGGTGCACTGGCCACGTTGACATGGCAGTGCTAGACTGCACATAGGCCTTGCAATGGCAGGCCTGAGACACACTTTAAGAGCTGCTTCTGTGGGTGGCACAACCAGTGCTGCAAGCCCACCAGCAGCATTTGATTTACACGCCCTGGGCACACATACTAGGGGCTGACAGATAAATAAAATAACCCAATCATGGAATCCAATTAGTATATCAATTTAACATAGGGAGCACTTGCACTGTGGCACTGATTAGCAGTGGCACAGTGCCCAAAACATATAACCAGCAAAAACATATCAAAAAAGAGGAGGCAATCCGTCAAAAATGGAAGGGAGACTCACGCCAATAATGTCAGGTCTAACACACCCTTATTCTGAGTACCACCACTTGGAGCTGAACTAGGGGGAACAGTTGACTTAGGGGCAATGGTGGCAAGAGTTGAGTCTTTTGACCTATTACAATCACTAGTCCAATGGCCTTTCTGTTTACAGATTTTACACCATGGTTTCTTTTGGTCTTTTCCTTTGGATGATTGGGATTCCCCACCAGATGCATATTTTTGGGGACCTTGAGAAGACTTCTGGTCTTTACCCTTTTCCACACCCTTATCAGAGTTTTTAGAATCTTGCTCCTTCTGGTCACCACCTTGGTTCTGCTTCACTTCTAGTTCTGACCTATTTGTCTGCCTTCTTTGCCAATTCCTGGGGAGAGGTCAGATCAGAGTCTACCAGGTGCTGATGCAACAGCTGATTTTGACAACTATTAAGGATCAGCTCCCGCATAATTAATTTGTACAATCCTGTAAAATCACACACCTTACAGTCAAGAAACCAGCCCTCCAGAGCCTAGTAGCACAATCAACAAAGTGAACCCAGTTCGGAGTCTGAGCCTTTTGGTTATCTCTGAACTTTATCCTGTATTGTTCAGTGGTTAGACCAAACCCTTCAATCAGAGAATTCTTCAGGACAGTATAATCATCAGCATCCTCTTCTCTAACAGTGAGGAGCTTGTCTCTACCTTTGTCTGCAAAGGAGAGCCACATGATAGCTGCCCACTGCTCCGGGGAGACTTTCTGAACTTTACAGGCCCTCTCCAGTGCAGTTATCCATTTGTGGATGTCCTCCCCACTCTGGTAGGGAGGGGCAATCTTGTTTAAATTCCTATGGTCATGAAATTTCTTTCTACCACTAGGAAAGTTTCTGCCACCATGGGACTCTAGCCCCATCTTTTTTCTAGCTAGCTCTTACAAGCTCCAGTGATTCCCTTTCCAAGGCTACCTGCTGTCTTCTAATTCTCAGCTGGGCTTCCTCAAACGTCATCCTTCTTTCTCCCTTCTCCTGGGCGGATTCCCTCCTATAAGAAGAGACATAGGTCCCTTCAGATGTGTCAGAATAGATAGATTCCTGTAAAGGAGATCTTGGCCTTCTAGGGACACCTCCAACTCTTCCTGGGGGGACAAAGATAGGGCCACCTTGGCCTTCCTCCTCATCTCAGGTAGGAGCTGCATGGTCCGGGTCAAGGTCATTGTCACCTTCCTGGTCAGCATCAGAATCCTGGTCCTGGTGGTTTTCACCATTGGGCCCTTTCTCCTCTGCTACTCCACCCCCACTGCCTTTCTAAGATCATCTGGCAGTAGTACCTCTATGAGGCGTTGGGTGTTGGCACTTTTGCCTATCTTCAATTTCCTCATAGTACACAATGCCCTTACTTCTAAGAATGGGAATGTGTCCTACATGGATGCCTGTACTAGACTGACGTATGGCAGGGTCCCAATGGTTCCTGGCCTTGAAGACATCACTAGTGAGGTGTGGTGTGTGCACCTGCCTACTCTAGTGTGGCCTACTAAACTCTCTTGAGTTGTAGAAAGAGTGTGCTAAGCCCTTAACACACAACTTTAAGTTCAGTAGAACTTACTGTAGTTTAAGCTTGTATTATATGTACCTCAGGTACCTTTAGTGGTTTTCCGTTAGTCAAACACTTGAGATTAAATGGTAAAACAATGGCAAGCTTGAATCCCCCCACTGCCACCAATGTGAGAAGTTGGCCTGGCATATGCTGTCCGCTAGTTATAGTGGGCACCTTCTACCATTTCAAACAGCCCCTTAGAGATGATAGGTTAAAGACAACCTTTATTGAAAGCTATCCTAGTGGTAGCTGTGGAGAGCAGCCTTCAGGCTAAGTCTTGAAGGAATATAAAGCAGCTTGTTTTACCAGTCTATAATCTCATGAATGACCAACTGATAGGAGAACCACACCAGGTATATATACAAAATATATGTATTTATTCTAAACACATCCCTCTAGTCTCTTTATGAAGCTAGAAGCAAAAGTACATTCAGTAAACTTATTTAGCACACAGTAAATTAGCACAATATATGTTGATCCCTAGTGGGCGTACCAAACCATATATTAAGAAAGTGGTATAAGAACCACGACTGACATAGATACAAGGCCTAGAGCATTTAGAACTGCTGGAGCCACCAGGAACCACCCAATGTAGTGCCACAGGGGACCCATGGGGGATGCCTGCAGTGTCTAAACACAGCCGCGTATCACCATTAACTTCTATGGGGAAAGCCGCGGTTGGAATTGTAAAGATTAAGGACACTTAGAAGAGGACCCCTTTAGAACTAGGAGGTTCTTGAGTCAACACCCACGGGAGCACCGGAGTACTCGAGTTACCTCACCCAGGAAAGCCGGGTGCATAGGTGTCTTTTTGCGTCGGGTTTCGTCGTTGATTTCAATGGAGAGCTGCTGCAAAGTGCTGCTGGCGTCCAAGTGGAAAGTGTCCGGGTGGATCCAAGGGCGGATCGGAGATGTGAAGAACCTGAAAGCAGAGGGGACAGAGTCATTAATCACTTGCCAATGACCAGGAAGGAGATGAGAAGATGCCCACCGATGTCGGGTGATTTCAGGGGAAGAAGGTGTAGCTTGACTCTTCAGCCACGAGGACCAGGAGGCTTGGAGGATGACCAGGACCTGGATTCGAGCTGTCCCGCGAAGGATGTTGACTGCTGCGGTGTCGGTTTCCGGATTGGACCCAACAAGCCTGGGCAACAGCAACCCACGCAGAAAGCAAAGATTGGCTTCGGTGCAGACCAGCAAGGTCTGAGGGACTCACTTCTTGGTAGGGAGTCAGGGCATGTCTGGAGCAATCAGGGAAGCCCAAAGGAAAGAAGAGTTACCGTCGTGGAGATCCACCAGTCGACGGACCAGGGATTGTGAAGGGGCCTCGAGCAGAAATGCTAGAAGCAGGCTCACGGAACACTCGTGAATGTAGGCCAACAATCTTCGGTACAGATGGTGCTCGAGCTTGGACTACAAGTAGCCCCATGCACAACTTCGGGAAAGCTCGGGAAGTCGATGCACTAGCAAATGTGCATGGTGTCCAGGAGTTCCATTCCCACGTCACTAGTGAGGGCTGCGGGTCTCAGCTTTGCTGGGAACTCGTGTCGGCCTCTGAGAAGTCTGGAAGTCCATTTCCTGAGTCGCAAATACTTCAGGGTCCGGAGGGAGCCTCGGAAATACAGACCGGCAAGATGCTTCTTGGTGCCTGTTTGAACATGGGAATCACTCCTTGACCCCAAGGGAGATTCTTCCATCTTCTAGTCATGTAGAATGTTGAAGATCCAGGATATATGTTGCAGAGTTTCGTCGAGGCGTAATCTGAAGTCCTAAGGTCTGGGGTCCCATACTTATACTAAGTTAGGGGGTTGGACATACTCTGGGACCCACGTATGGGAGGGTCTGGGGAGAGGGGTGGTCACACCCCTTTCCCTTTGTCCAGTTTCGTGCCAGAGCAGGGGCTGCGTGCCCCTGTAACCGGTTTGAACTGGGGTATGCACAGGGACACCAAGTGTGCCCCCAGCACTGTCTGAAACGCATTCTCTGAATGTACCCACCCAGCCCCAATACACTAAAGCCTGTCTGGGAGGTGGTTACATCTCCCTGTGACAGAAAACCTATTGTCCAGGCCTCCCCTGACGGAGTTTCATCCAGCAGCAGGAGGTCAGACCCGTGTCTGTGGCTGCAGCATCCATTTTGTGATGCTAGGGTTCTTTTAAACGATTACCAGTTAGGTCAGTGTGTACATGTCTCTCTCTCTAGAAGGGTGGAATTCTACCCCCGCCGCCAGGACTGGCAGGGGGGTAGGATTCCAAAGTGTTTGACACCAAACACAACATGTTTCCATGCAGCCATTCCAAAGTTAGCATTTACCGCAAGGTTATAATGCACTTAAGAATATATGGTCTGACTGCATCACAGAAAAGCCTGAGGATAGGCTTCGAAAGCTGCAGAGGGGTCCAGCTCATGCATGGACACCCTCTCACACAAAACCAAACACTCTGCCTTCAGGATTGATAAGGCCTTCCATAAGAGTGAGTTATAAGTTGATATGTGTCAGTGATTAAAGGTAGATATAGGTAGCCTATATCTTAGTAAGGGGTGCATGAACCACCTTACCCAGGCTGCAGTAGCAGACCTGTGGTGCCATTTTGGAAGACTTCCCAGTGGTGGCATAATACATTCTTCAGCCCCTGGTAGGCCTCTGGGGTATTATGCCATTGGTACCTAAGGACCATATACTAGGGACTCACAAGGGTAACCCAGTAACCAATCTCGAGTGTACCTAAAGTGCATGCAATCATTTTAGAGAGGAAGCAACTAGGCTGGGGTCCTGAATATCAGGGACCCAGTCAGACTAAAGTCCAAAAACAGTGAAACACCAGCAAAAAGTGGGGGTAACCATAGTAAGCCGATCCTACTCTCCTACAGCCACGCTGTGCTTAGCTTTTACCAATATCAGTTGTAGCAGCTTCTAGAACATTTTTCACTTACTGGGTTTATTAATGTGGCCCAACAAGCATTGCAATGGCTCCTCCTCAATGTGAAAGCCTGTGCTCTCCAGCGCTCTCTCCACCATCTGATACCAGAACTGCTTAACCCCAGGGCATCTCCATGCTAAGTGTAAAAAATCTGCCTCCTCTTCATCGCATCTAGGTCATGCATCAGCTCGGATCAGGGAGATGTGCCATAGTCTCACCGGTGTTAGATAGGTGCAGTGCAAAAAGTTGTAGTATATCAGTTTAAATCCTCTATTGCAGGACGCTGTGTGTGTAAGCTAAGCATGGGCGGAAAATCCGTTCCATTTTCGGTAAGTTCGCAATCCGCGAGATTCGCGAATTCCCCGCAAAATCCGCGAGCGGAACGGATTGGGTCAAAAGTTCAAGCTGACTTTTTGTAACTACTTTAGAATAGCGCCGGCAAGCTGCCAGAGCCTCTAAAATAGTTACAAAAGTCAGCTTCAACAGGAAGCACTAATAGATAAAGTAAAGCAGGTGCTCGAGTTGAAGGTCAAATTAAGTTACACAGTCATTAATCACCCCAAGTTTGGGGTGATTAATGACTGTGTAACTTAATTTGACCTTCAACTCGAGCACCTGCTTTACTTTATCTATTAGTGCTTCCTGTTGAAGCTGACTTATGGCTGAGGGCAGAAGGGCACAAAGTGGGACAGAGGGCATGAGTTAGGCAGAGGGTAGAAGGGCACAGAAACCAGTGGGGCAGAGGGCAAAAGGGCCCAAACAAGAGTGGGGCAGAGGGCAGAAAAGCACAAAAACAAGTGGTACAGAGGGCAGAAGGGCATAAAAAACGAGAGGGTGGCAGTGATGAACCAGGCACAAAAAAAAACGCGAACACGCAAAGCGCCCCGCGAACACGCAAAGTGCCCCGCGAACACTCAAAAATAAAAAATCTGCATAATTCGCGAGAGTTCGTGAATTTTGCAGATTGCGAATCCATAAATACGCAATTTCGCGGATTGAGAATCCGCAAAATTCGCCGAAGCTTAGTGTAAGCGTGCTTATCGCTGCCCAGGTCTTGTCATCCATGTGTCCAGCTAAATCTGCATCCCAGGCTGCTCTTGCATGAGGAGGAAGGCCAGGGGAGTCCATCCTCAAAGCTTTGTACAGGAGGAAAATCAGCCTGCGCCCAGAGCAGCATGTGAGCAGTATATCTAGGGAGTAGTTTACGGTATGTCAGGGTACGTGGGCCAGGTTATCTTTGTGATTTCCATCAGGCCAGTATAGTGTAGACAGTGTCCTTGTACTAATGCAAAATCCCCACATGCTTGCTCATATGTGATGAATGTTTCATTCGGATAGAGGTCTGCTAAGACTTCGCATCCTCCTTCCTCCACACCTGGAAGGACATATGTGAGCTGATTTCCATCACTATGCGAATATCCATATAGGAAGCTCCCCGTGGAACGGGGTATGTCGCAGTAACGTCTCCACATATTGTTGCCAAACATTCACTGTGTGGCAAACTATATACGGCATATCGTCAGGGGCACCCCTGCCCTGCATTATTGCAACCAGGAGTTTGTTCGGTGAGCTTGCCCTGCCAACAGTTGTTTCAACCAATTATCTCAGTCATCTAACCAATGGGACGCATGCTGTAATAGCACCGTGTAGTAGTACAGGTCCATCTTGGAGCCTCTAACCCCCCCCCCCATTGTACCAACGAGTCAATGTGTGTCCAATGCCGTTCTACTGCGCCAACCCACCCACAATAATGACACAATCACAGAGTTCAGTTGCTTGAAGATCCGATTGGGAACCGGACACAGTGAGTTTTTTAACATGTACAGGCAGCAACGCAGCACCACCATTTTGGACACTGCCAGTCTGACGATCAATGAGAGTGACACTGAGTTCCAAAAGGTCAAAGAACGTTGCTGCATATCTAGGACCCTGTCTACGTTAAGGTTTATCAAATGGGCGCCGTCAATTGCCACCTGCACGCCCAAGTACCGAAAGTGCGTCCAGTCCCATCGTATCCCAAGATCGAGGAGGCTCTCCAGAGGCAGTGTGGCCATGCGTGCCACGGGGAAGATCAAGGATTTGAGCCAATTAAGTTGCAACCCAGAGACCACTTCAAAAACCTACAGATGTTGCAGGAGCCTAGGTAGCGCTAAGCGGGCAGAGGCTTTATAATAGAGGGCCACATACAAGGACATTACTTGCGATTACTCAATTATCCGGATGCCCCATTGTTCTAGCTCACCTTGTATCCACACCGCCAAAGGCTCAATGGCTAGGGCAAAGACCATCAGTGAGAGCCGGCATCCCTAACATGTTCCCCGCTCCGATTCCCACTCCTCCAAGAGGGTCTGTCCCACCCATACTCGTACACGTAGTTCTGTGTACAGTATCTTAACCCATCGGCAAAACTGTGGCCCAAATCCCACTTTCTTAAGCGCTTCCAGCAGATATCCCCAGTCAACTGTGTCAAAGGCTTTTGCACAGTCTATCAACACCAGTGCAAGCTCCTCATCCCTAGGTTTCACGTTGTGCATTATATGAGTTAACCGTCGGATATTCATGCCAGTATGATGACCCGGTATGAAGCCACACTGGTCATCATGTATCAATGGTGCCTGTGCAGGGCTTAACAGATTTCTAACAGTTTGCATAATACTTTAGCATCTGTGTTGATCATGGTGAGTGAGCGTTAAGAAGCTAGATCCAAGCTAAGATCATACAGATCTCTCCCTTTCTCATACAAAAATAGTACGTATTGGTTCTCCTGGACAGCCGGGTCTGCTGCATACACTTTCTGCAGGTGTCGTTGGAACACCTACAGGATTGTAGAGTGGAGTATACCGTCTCAACTGTTGATGTGTGCAAGGCAGCGGTCGGGGGGGGAGGCTGTTATCTCCGGAGAATCCAGGCCAAAAGGCGTCAGGACCTGTTCCCCTCTCTGTGCAGTCGCTGCCGATACTGATGGAGTGTATATTTGTCTAGTCTATACCATAAGTCACTAATGCGTATACGTACAGTCCACTCCCGATCAGCACTAGCCAGGTTAGTCTGATCTGCTGCCTGGACCTGTGCTAATGCAGTCTCCTTCGCCCTGAGGTCTCACAGCTGTCTGCGAACCCTTAATGCCAGTCCCATGAATGCCCCCCATACCTCCGCTTTCAATGCCTCCCATTCCGTTGCCCTACTGGTAGATGCTCCCTCCCAGTTGATTGTCATGTAGTCAGTCAAATAATGACATATGGTCTCCTTCCCAACCAGGTCTTCTAGAATGTCTGCTGGCATTCGCCATGTTGCTGAGCAGGTGTACCCCAGCGGGCCATGCAACTAATCGGGCATGATCAGACAGGAATCGAGCCAGATGCATCACTTACACATCTGGTGAGGCGTCCATCCCAGACACCAGCACTCTATCCAGTCTGCTGAGTGTATTATGTGTAGGTGAGTAACATGCGTACAATGTCTGCGTTGTGTGCTATCTCTCCAGATGTCCCTTATTCCCAGGTACCGCATTACCTACTGAAGCCTCTTGGTTATCGGCGGATTAATGCAGAATTGGTATTTAACATACAATTAAAATCTACCACCCACCAGAGAGGAACGTCCAAGTCCGGTGCCAGTAAGTCCTGTATGGACTGATAAAAACCTGGGTCATTTACGTTTGGGGCATAAACATAGTAATATCCTGTGCATAGAGTGTCGCCCTGAGTAGCACATAGAAACCGTTCACATTTGTTTTTATATACTTCAAGGCAAACAGCGTGCCAGGAGCCACCCATATCAGCAAAACACACAAGATGATGGACGGAATGTTGCACAATGGCAAAACATTCACCCCCAGTCACAGATCTGGGTTTAATCCATCATTATTTTGCTCACCAAGCCACCCCAGTTCAGATATGGCCATATGCAAATCAGTCTTGACCCTGTGCCTGATGGGAACAGTCCAGCCCGAACTGCCAAGCCATGTCTTCCCTGGAAAGGAATCAAGCATCCTAGGACCGGTTTCTGGCTATCAGCCGTCTTCAGCCAGGATAGCTTGACTCCAGTGGCTTAGTGAGCAAGGGACCCACGTCTGGGCATACCCTTCCCACATAGGGTGAACAGCAAAACACACAAGATCAGCACCCCCCCACGTAAGCAGAGTAGGATGAATGAAATATCTGGCCCCTCCACTTTTTTTGCTAATCTATTGGCTCCTGTCATATCTAGGTGAGTTTCTTGCAAGCAGGCCATGGATATAGGGTGTCGCTTAAGAAAAGAGAGCACTCTTTAGCGTTTAGTGTATGTATCCAGTCCCCTTACATTCCAACTAAGGAACATAACCTCCATTGCCATAGTAAGGTATTGCGTGGTGTCGTCCTCGCTCCCATCTGTGCACTCTACCTATAATGAACAGATGCTGCGAGTAAACTACTAACAAATAAAGAAAACTGTAACATGCACCCTCCTCCCCCAGCGATATTGTCAATGGCCTTTCCATGCTTGTGCCAAGACGTGCACAGCTTCCTTCGCAAACCAACAGGGGCCACTAAATTTCCAAAACCAATCAGCCTCCCGGCCATCGCTACAACCATAAAGTGCCCTTCAAGGGACATATAAGCCAGTGGGTGTTCCCTTTGGGTTGTGGCATGCTCAATTTTAAATTCGGATTGTCGCTTCCCCAGACGCTTCACCAGGCACCTCCGCATTCTCAGGCAGTCCGCACTCATTCAGCCTCTGCCCCCATGGCCACTATGTTAAACGTGTGGTCCCAATACACGTCACTCTTTGCTTAAACATTATTTATTAAAGGGAACAATGTATTGCGGATTAAAGACGACCTTTGGCAAATTCCCAGAGAAAGAACACAGGAGATATTGAAGAACAATATACCAAGTGTTGTCAAATTCATTGTGAAGAGACATGACCAATAAAGAAATAATTAGCAGGTGTCCACGGTCAACAGTGTCAAATATCACACCTCCTACAAATGAACAATCGCTTGCTCATTTCAGTTTAAAACTTTAGTGTTTACACCTTAATGTAAGTGAATTTCTTTGTTCCTATTACTTGTTTCTTTTTGATGCCTCACCTAACAAGAGTTTTAACTTATTTTGTTAAGAACTACTGTGTACAATAATATTGAGGGCTTAATTCTGTGTGGACACATGCGATTTCACTTTTGACAAACTATACCAAAAATCCCTGCAGGAGGGCCACCGCTGTGTAATTGCATTCTCACACATTGTAGCCATCTTGGAATTATTTTTTGTTATCTTTTAAGAAAACCCATTCTAAGATGTCCACCCCAGCATCTGCACGTATACTTCTGGACGACCATCTTGGAATGGTTTTGGACATGCAGTATGCCATCTTGGAATGGTTTTCGACATGCAATATGCCGAAGCACACACTGGCAAAGCCAATATGCCTGCTCCTGCATGTTAACCCCTTGCATGCGGGGCTCATTCCCCCACTGTGCTGGGGGGACGCACAGCGCCCCGGTGCCCATGATGAGCTTAGCTCGTCATGAGCCACAGTGCTCGTGTGCTCATGACAAGCTTAGCTCGTCATGACCACACCCGTTTGTGTAGAATGTTCGCACAGCAGGGGAATAAGCCCAGCGTGCGAGCGTTCCAACGGTCATGACGAGCTCAGCTCGTCATGAGCACACGAGCACCGTGGCTCATGATGAGCTGAGATCGTCATGAGCGTTCAAGGGGTTAAGGTGATACTGGCTTGCTAATGCTCTCATTTAGGGTGACCACCCACAGTCCTGAACCTTTCACCTACAAATCTTCGATTTCAGTGCCTTTTTCCTAATTAGTGCAATGGGAGATACACAAGGTTACAACAACAAGCTGCATTAACTTATCACACTAAAGTAAAGGACTAGTAACAGTGCCTGGAATGGCCTGGAGGCAGGTGGTCACACTGCTCGTATTACCATACCAGCTACACCACCCAAGCATACATTAAACACAAACTACAAACACACTTGTTAAAAATCATGTTTAATAATAAAGAATCATGAAATTCAAAAACGCACAAGGCAAAATTGTATTAGTGAATGTTTTTGGCAGTGAAATTAGCAGAATAACATCATTTAAAACGTCCATCAATTGAACAACAAATGTCAAGTAAAACAAATTACACGGTTACCTCAAAAAAAGAGTCTTTCATAATACACGAATACCTGTGCTCTTTCACTTCTATTAATGTGCTTATTGCATTTTGTTATTTTAGGTTATTGCCTTTAGGCTATATTTGTATCAAAAAGTATTTGTATCAAAAACAATTAGGCAGATTATTAGAAAAAGTTAAAATCTCTTAACCAAGTCTTATTAGACAGTACCCCTAACGGTGAGAGCGATCGCAGAAAATAATAACTAGGGTATAAGACCGTGAATGACAAGGGCTGAGGACAGTCAGAAACTACCTTAGATATGCCACCTCCAAAGTGCTTAGAAAAGAACAGTAGCTATTTACGTAAATGTTTGTAAACATTTGCACATCTGAACTGACAAAACATGTGCTTATTTAAAAAATTGGGCAATCACATTTGCAATATACATGGCTGGTATGTTCTATACAGTGCAAAGCTCTGCCACTACAGACCATTGACAGTGCGCAACAAAGCATTATTCCAAACAAATCCAGGAGAATACGCAGCAAATTAGAAAATAAATTAACAAAGACTATAGAAAATCTCTCTCACTTTCCAACTGGTAATTTTATGTTTATTATTTGATACTGATGAGATGAATAAATCGCTCTGGAAGGACTCTGATGCAAGACTGATGAGAACCAATGTGGACACAGAAATAATGCACAGCCTCATACTGTGAAAGAATACTTGAGACTGTGCAGATTGGGAACAAATCAGATAAGAACAAACCATAGAAGAGGGTAAACTCATTCAAACATTATGGGGCGGATCCATAAAGTCCCTGTCTGATTGTTCCCATATTTGAGACTACATTTTGAGAATTTACAAAGAATCTCAGGAAAAACTGAACTCTACAACAGTCATTGATTTCCAGTAGTTCTTCTGGGAACAATTGATCCATACTGATCTTCTCTTGGTGGACTTTATATAACATGAATTTGCATAAGTAATTCTATAAACTCTGCCAAGGTATAAGAAGTATTTATACACTCGAGATAAAAAAAATGTGGCATAATAGGCAGATTTTGGTGCTTACTGCACAAAAATTCCACTGAGCCGGTATTTACCGGATATTTTTACCTGCTGCATTTCATCAGATTTGAACTATTCAAATTTATCAAGTGAAAAATCTGAATGTCTGATTTTACTAACAAACTTACATTTTTGACACCTGTGCAAAGGGTGACTTACCCGGATGACAGAATTTTACAAAGGACTTTTAATCGAGTCCGAGTACTTTAGGGAATTTAAAAAGTAAGCAGCTTCTTTTTAAAAAAACTTCTTACGCACATAAATAATAAGTATAGCTTGGTTTTTTTGTTCATTGCCACTTGTGTAGCTCACACAGGCTATAAAGAGGATAAAAAGGACGTTTCAGAAAACTCTCCCAGCATTGTGCGGTAGGGACGTATACACTGGGAAGAGCCCTACAGGGAGAAAATTCTGGAATAGCTAAAATGTAACCCGCCTGTCTCTGTTCAGGCAGGAACTGCAAGCTGTCATACATACAGTCCACTGTATTGTTTGATTACAAGTTACAAGAAATCGCAAGGAAATAAACTTTAAAAAACAATTTTGTGTAGAAACAACTTTCATTAAACGGTTCATTGACAACTGCAGGCCAAGGTGAAGGGGAATGCAAGGAGTTTAAAAAATAGGAATGGCCAAAAAAGGTAACCCACAAAAAACAACATAGATTGGCAAACAAAGTCAGTCAATATTTGCTCAAGCCCTGGTCTGAGCAAAGTTTGCTTGGACAGTAAACAGATCAGAGGTAGACAAACATGAGTTCTGATTGAACGGCAATGCTCAGTAGAAGAGTTACCCACTGGAAATTCATGTGATACATTGCATTATACAGATGTGTAAAGAACACATGTGCTCTAGATTTGTGTGTATGTTCTTGCCCAGTATGGTTGAAATGTGAGGCACAAAAGAGCTAAATGTACGGAAAATTTGGTAATTGTTGATCTCCTAAAAAAGGAATCACCCAGCAGAAACCAACTGTTCACTTTTAGAAAAGCAAAACTCTTTGTTCATCGAAAGGAAATAGTATTAGTGGTCTGAATTACAAAAGGAATCGCTATTCTCAAATTGAAATCACTTTTTGAAAATCAAAACTCTCATTTCACCAAAAGCATGTAGTGTTAGCGGTCTGAAGATTGTCAAACACATCCGATAAGCCATTGGAATCCAATGTACAGCCTGGTCTTCTCTCTAGGTGAGGCCTGCTGGGTACCTTCCTGCACAGTGGATGTGAGGAGCTAAAGATTGTGCGCAATAGTATCAATGTGACAATCTTCAGTGCTGGTACCCTCTCCAAGGTATGAGATTTTGCTTTTGGGCAACTACATTTAGACATCTATTAGCCACGACTGAAAACATGTGTTTGAATAATCTTTCATTTACTAGTATTAGGAATTAGTCGATATTTCCGTAAGAAATTCTCCGAACAAGAACTTACGTGCAGCCAATGCAGTAAGGAAAAGGTAGCACTGTATATCATTACATTTTCGAATATAGTACTCATTCTAAAAAGAACAAAATTCATAATTGTAACATATCTAGGCAGCCGTATGCTGCTCAGGTCTCTCCAGTAGAGCCTAGCTCATCAAATGTGAGGTTACGGCCACTTGCAGAGGCATCAGTCGGGGCTGGCATTAATCACGGATAGGGAGGGCCGCGAGGGAGATAATACATTTTAAAAACGTACCTTTTGCCGGGTCCCGTGTTTTCTTGCTCCCCTGCCTCCGGGCAGGAACAGGAAGCAGGCAGCCTCTCTCCCCTAAGCCAATCACAATGCTGCAATAACAGCGTTGGGATTCGTCGGGACGCCGACCAGCCAGGTGCCTATGGGGAGGGCATTTTCTCCATGTAGGCTGTGTGCAGCCCACATGGAGAAAAGGCAGAGTGCGCATGACGGGTTTGGTCAGCCCAAGAGGGCCGACCAAACAGTCAGCGCCCTCAGCAGTGGGCAAGCCACTCCTCCCCTGCCCTAGAGCAAACCAGCACACCCCTAACCAAAGCCTTCTGCTTTCTCTCAGTGCGAGAAGCAGAACCATAAAATGGTAGTTTTACCATTTTATGTTTTTGCTTCTTGCACTGCGAGAAAGCAGTGAGGCGACGTTCCTCCACTCTTATGGAGGCATGCATGATCATTAACCCTTTGTAACTGCCTTATAATGTTGGTGACAAAGATTCACCCCCGCCAGCAGGGTATATATGTACCTGGGGAGGAGGTCCCTGCAGATTGTCCAACTCAGCAGTGCAAACCCCTCACTTCAAGACATAACAGATCTGAAGTTACACCTATGAAGTGTATAGATAAAACCTGAAAGACGCTCAGTCCCCGTCGCTGAGCCTAAACCTCACTCCATCCTTAACGCACTTATCCCCAGACTGTTTGCTTTAAAACTTTTTTTTCCAAACTATTGTTTTTTGTCTAGTGGTTTTATGCAAACTTTCACACTGAGACACATTACTTTTGAAGCACAGGTGTCTTTTATATTTAGTACCTTGATTAAGCTCTTAGCAGAACTGTTTTTGTGCTGTAAGATATCTGTGCTGCAGGCCTTTTGTAGAGTTTCTGCTAATGTTAGGCCAAGAGAGGGGAACATTCAAGACATCTTTCTTCTCCTGACGGAAATGAGGTGCTCAGGTCCAGTCTGGGCATTACAGCTGGTGCACTGAAACAGATCTGTAGAGGAGGCAATTGCTAAACAAACCCCATCAGTTTAATTTAAACAACAGAATATTCACAGAGAAGCAAACACTTGGGTTTTCCAGCGTCACCAGCAGCGGGGTGGGGGAGGGAGTCGCAAACCTACTTTGGAGTTTGCTCGTCTCAGGAATCAAACAGGCCAAAAGGACCTTGGGGGTGTCCTGTGTCTTCTGGCCACAGTCTAGTATAATAAAACAGCAAGTTTTGTGTTTACCACACAGGCTACTGTAATAAAACAGCAAGTTTTGTGTTTACCACACAGGCTAGTCTAATAAAACAGAAAGTTTTGTGTTTACCACACAGGCTAGTGTAATAAAACAGCAAGTTGTGTGTTTACCACACAGGCTAGTGTAATAGAACAGCCAGTTATGAATGTACAGTTGACATCTGTAAAAAGCAAGTCATAGGTGCAAATCACAGCACAGCTGCCTACCCTTCTGGGGTCGATAAACCGAGTACCAATGAGTAGGGAAATACTACATTGTAAAATAGGCAAAAATGTAAGAAATAAAGCAATTTTTGGTGAAGGAAATCAATAATATAGTACAGACAATTAAATTGGGCCCTAATATAGGGTATGAATTGAAGTACACAATTAGCAAAAATATCGTAAAGGATCATTGGAGAAAACAAAAGAAGCAGAAGGGAACTCGAAGAGCACCTGCATATGGCTTTGAATAAGATAAAACCAGGGCCACTGGAATTATGCAGCAGTAGAGGTCCAAAATATGTGGCAGAGTTGACTAAATTATGTGGCAAGAAATAGCACAGTATGATGCATAATGTGACACATTTTGTGATAGTAATACTTCATTATTTTGTCATTTTTTCGCCTGGTAACAGTGTATGAGAAAACAGTTCACCTTAATGAGTACCAATTTAACACCCAAATACAGTAATAAGAAACTGAAAGATGACCAGCCAACCTTTGAGACAAGCTTTCTGGTGCACAGGGACCCAAGCCGCCATATGTTTGTAGCTTGTGGTCCATTTGAGCTGGAAACGAAACGTTGTTTTTGCTAAAAATCTGCAGATTATGTGTCAGATTTAGCAATATGTGGTAAATGCGGCAAATCCATAACTATGCGAAAATCGCTGAGGCCTCAGAAACGCATAATTCTAGCGGCCCTGGATCAAACCATGCATGTCAGGTGGAGAGGAGGACACAGAGAGCTTTAATCTCAAAGCTTGGCCTTTTTCAAGGCCCCATGGTAAGAAATGTACTACCCCCTTCAACGTGAGGCTCCTCTGAGACATATGAAAGCCTGCACAGCTCATATCAAAATACCTGGTTTCATTTGTGCAATGCATATGTAGTGTGTGAACATAGTTAGTAAAATGCGTTGTTATCTGGTATTTATGTAGCATGCAACTGTCAGTGTAGCAAAAACTGCCCGAGTGAATTCAAGCAGACATGTGTATTTGGTCGGAAAGGTGTGGTCGTAGTATGACGTATGTGGGAATGGTCGAATGACGTGTATGAGGTCCCGACATGCGGTGTGGTCTTGTAGCATCAAACTTAGGGCTCATGGTTAAAGTTTGTGAGAAACAAGAGAATGTGCTTTCTGTAGCAGCTTTAACCCCTACACGGCTGACTCCTCACCTGATATATATATATATTATATAATCCTGTGCGCCGACAGTGGTTCACTGGTTTCGTGGTCAGTGGGTGCTATCCTGCAGGTTGCTTTAATATGACTACAGAACCTATGCACTAGATAGATTGTTAGTTTTCACAAAAAAATAATTCCCCAGCAGGACAACCACTACTACACATAGCAGTTTTAGCAGTGCACTCAAATGTTTGGGAGGACTCAAAAGTTACAATAAATGTGGACTAAATCTCTATACCATCCCTTGGCTGCAGCTGGTCATTATTTTATACCATGTGTTGAGCATTATTTTATACCCAATGTGTGTTTGTGCCTTGCATGTATTATGCACAGATTCACATGCAGACTGTACCTCTGTGTTTAATCTGCTGCACTCGGGCAGCAAACAATGTGATCATTTCAGCTAAAGGGTTTTTTCACCAATAGCAGTCACCACAAAATGATACATTGCTTCTGGTTTCCAAATCCCCAGCAACAATGTCTGAATACTTGGTAGAAGTCCATTGGACTGGAGGACTGTAGTGCAAAGACAAAGTGTGCATTGGCCTTACAGGAGAACGACTCACACTGCTGCACGTGCAGCACATGGCTGCTTGAACCAACATGGAAAATACAAAAAATACTGCATTAAAAATGTAAGGACCAGAGGGTGACTTGTAAGCGATACAAAATGGTAGCAGATTCCAGAAGGTCACCTGCTGGTGTGTAGTGTTCAGTATTTGTGCATTGACATAGCTCACTGATACAGCACAAACAAATAAAGCACATCACACAAGGAATATGCCCTCCTCAGGTGACACTAAGGAGGGCAGAAATACTTCTGCTGGGATGGGACACCTCACTACATCAGGGAGGGGCCCCTGCTTTCAAAGTCCCAGAAAATAGAGAGGACAATGTGTGTGCGCAAGGGACTCAAGCTTCGGAGGACATACTCCGAACATGCACATAACGCGCAGCCAGACACTGGCGTTAGATCACAAGGTCCCCTGCCCGGCTCTCCAATGCACCACGGTGCATCCTTTGAAAGATCTGATGTAAATCCCAAGGGGGACAGTAGAACACACAAAAGTCAGGAGGTTTGGCAATAGCTTGTGGATTCTCGCAAGTGAAAATCATGCAAGACTGGAGAAGGATCATGGAGCCAAGAGCCCAGCTCCCCGGTGTACAGAAGCCGAGATCCACATTGTAGCAAGTGTCCAGTCAGTGACAGCATGTGCAACCCCGGCAACACACGTGTCCTTCTTTGCATAGCACTGAAGATAAAGTCTGGAATTATCCAGTTGAATTATATTCAAAATTGGACCACAGAGAACCCTCTATTCACAGATCAGAACCGTGTGTGCCTACTGTTCATGCCCCTAAAATGCTGCAGTCCTGCATTACATTCCCAGTCATGGTGTTGAATGAGGTCACTTCCACCGGAGGATCTTGGTACTGTTTCGGCAGGTAGTTCGGGCCTTCAGCATGTTCCCCATAGCCAGTTCCTGCTCTTCGGGGCTCACGTGGTGAATCACCATCAGATAGCGGTAGTTGCACACTCTCCAGTTCACGTTGTGTTTCGCGAACCGCGCACTGGACTTCACCTGGATCCCCGCCATCTTGGCCAAGACTCCTATGTAGACATCCTCCACTGGGATTGGGCGGACATACTCTGCCGCTCGCAGGATGAGGTCTGCTGCATCCAAGGACAGAATGTAGCCAACGCCACTGACGTAAGGTGGGAAGATGTCAGACTCGTAGTCCCTTTGAGAAACATACCATTTACTGGAAGGCTCCCTGATCACCATCCGCTTGTCTCTTGGAAACAAAGATCCAACATACAGTCCTGCCTTTACGGTGTTGTGCTCCGCCAACAAAGCCGGCAAGCCATCAGTGTTAACAAAGCAGTCATCGTCCGTTTTCAATACATACTCTGGTTGGCACCGATCTCTCGCCCATTTGAGCCCATGCATGACCTTTCTTGTTAAGTTACGGTAGGTGTCCATGTAATTTCCAATGAGAATGTCCCCAAACTTCTGCTGCTCGTCCCTGATCATCTTGGTCATTTCACGATCATAAGATTGGCCGATTAAAAACACAGCTTGCCAGGGGTAGGAAACTTGTTCGTGGGCAGCCCATGTTTTTCGGATCATCTGCCTGGCTTCTGAGTGCCATGGGGCAGATGTTATGAGAATTAAAAGAACCTGCCGAGGATCACAGGGGGGCTCGGGGTAGGAGGAAGTAAACAAAGATTTAAAGTCAATGCCAGTGGTATCAGGAGCTGCTGCTGAGGAGACCCGGATCTTTGATAATTGCAAATCATTGTCCTCCTCACCTGTTCTGCTTGCAGGTAAACCAAACCAAAAGAGGAACACCGAGAGAAGGACGCTGACACAAATCAGCACTTTTACGCTCCGCTGCTGTCTGACGGCCATGAGCGAAGACAAGCGCGACCATGGCCCAGGCAAAGTCGAGTGGTTGTCAATCCAAAGAATGAAAGGAGAAACGACAACAGGCAATGGTCACAGATTACACTTTATGTTGGTTGCCAACTTATGCATGGTGTTGACACTGCAAAATGAACACCAATCTCAGTGCTGCGCCATTGAGAAAGGGTCATATGAAGATTCTCCGATGATGGTTCATAAGTGGCCTGGCACTTTGTAAGGCAATGTGCCTGCGACGGCTGATCATGGAGTACCGTAGAGAGGCTGACAATCATGTAGGGACTTTATTCTCTTTAGCATCACAGTTCTTCTCGTCCCCAGCAGCCGGATGTTGTTCACCAGCGCAGTGCCGAAAGAGGAATGCTATTGGCTGTTCATTTTTCTTGGTCCTCTTCAGGAGTACAGATGGACTCTTGTGCTATTCCAATAATTCTGTAAAGGTGGCTATACTAGAAAGAAAGAAAAAAATGACATATCAGTAAGGAAACAGGACAGCAGCTTCCTCTTCACCTCCAACATACAAAGTGCAAGTTAGGGACTATTGTGGCTCTTGTTCTCCTAGTCCTACAGGCCTGTAACTTCCAGTGTAAGGGCGCCGTCTCTCAGTATAGTAGGAAGTGGAACACATCACAACATAAAGTGCACTTACCGCTCACACACCAGCTTTATCTTCTAGCTTCAGTTGTTCAAGGTAGAAGGAGGCTGTAGCGCATTGACTACACAAGTCACTAAAGGGATTAACTTGCACTCACACCCATGTTCACTCCACCATTGAACGACATTATTTTAACATGCACTGGCGAAACCAATGTGACTTGCCTTGGGAAACTGGAGGGTTTGTTACATTTTGTTATTTGTAATTGGAAATATATGCCACAAATATAAACAGAAATCATGTGCACCTTAAATGGGGTGCCCATTTTCTTGCAATAAAAAATGAATTAAAAATTTTTTTAATAAACTTAGCTTTTACATTTTAATGGAACAGTACACGTGCCATCTATCAGGAAGGTGTAGAGATGCTTTTCTTTATGAATGCACATCACAGGAAGACGTCATTCTTGTTGGTGCAAAGAATAGGTACTAATGGATTTAAACTACTGTAACCTAAAGACATAGTTTGAACAAATAAAGATGGTTTTAAAATAAAAAAGAAGCTAAAGAATGGAAAGACAAAAAAATTAGGAAAGAAAAATATTAGCCCACCAGCCCTGGCCCCGAACTGCACTTCTTTCTGGAGGGTGTGCACATGTGATAAGGACATATGTCTTTCACAAGGCAAGAGAAACATTGACTACAATGTGTTGCATGCTTGGGGGAAGCAAAATATGAATGACAGGTGAACAGACCAATGGATGATGAGGACTGCAATAAAGCTTCCCTCAATGTATCTATACAAGTATGTCGTTTTTATTTGTGGTGTTCTGGGTAATTGAGATGGCTCTAGGCCAGACCTAAAAAGTGTCAAGCATTCTAATTAAACCCATAAAGATCTGAGAGGGATGAAGGTGGCTAAGAGGGAGTGAGGAGAGGGCACTATTACAGATGTACACAAACAGTTGAGCTAAGTTTCTAGGCAAAACTAGACCAACCTGTAAATCTGCTCTGAACGACCACACAATGCCAAAACTTCATTAAAAGTATGTGATCATGCACCAGCGGTGTAGTGTCATGTAAGTTAGCATTGACAGAACCATTTTGGCTCCTGATGGACTCTGTACAACTGGGGAAACATCCTTTACGACGCAACTTTTACCTCGCTGTGTCTTTACAACGCAGGTTTTTCAACGCAAGTCATTACAATGAATTGCGCTGGGGGGCGCTCTAGGATAGGTAATAGTTTAATTTACTATCCAATACCTTCCCTACTATCCACGGGGACTGGAGTTGGAATAGTAAATTAAATTATTCACTATCCAGCACCCCCGACTTGCGTTGAAAAACCTGCGTTGTAAAAGCATGCGTGGTAAAAGCATGCGTTGTAACAACGTACATCCGTAGAACTGTGATGTCAGTGTTAGAGTGCAGTGAAGTGAATGCAGGTTTAGAAAGCTGAGTTCACAGTTACACGCAGACGAATACAAACGTGTAATACCAAGCTCCGTATGTGGCGTAGTCATTGGTGGGTGCCCAGGCTGGGGAGGACGCTACAGGTGGTTGCTTTACACCTCATGTGCTACTTAAAAGGAGCTCTCGCTGCATTGGCACTGACTGTATTGACATGAATACCCTCGAGAGAACTGGGGGAGCTAGGGGAGAGGAATCCCTGGTGAGACTAAAAGTCTAAAATACAATTCCTCTACCCACACGCCAGCCTAGAGATGGCCTATTTAGTGCCATGCAAGCCTGGGTTAGGGCCTGTTTAAAAAACTGATATGCTCCCTCCATCCAAGGTACAACCGGACCGCCATCCAGTCAAAGTGAGCTTATGACATTCAAAAGACGGATTTGGATAGAATCCCAATCCAGATGAAGCTCTGGTAGGACTTGTGACCAAAAAGAAGTATCTGTTCACCTTTTCCCGCCACAAAACTTACGTAGGGTTTGTCAGAAGAAACAGATTACTCTTATTTTTCATTCTCATGTAATCGCAGTGAGGACCACTGGCTTCATGCCAAGAGCTCAGAAGACAGGAGCTAAAACAGATAAAAAACAATATTTAAATTCCAGCACGATGGTGCTTCTGAAATGAAGGGCACAAACTAAGGTGTGCTAAAGAATTAGCTTCTTCTGCAATAAATGCAGTGTCAGAATTTATTTGAGTGCGGATCAGCTCTGGATAACATTGATGAAGCTCTGGACTGGTCCAGTTCACCCAATTTGAAAAGTAAAGTCAGAACACAGCCCAAAGTGGAAACAACCTAGAATCCAGAGCCAGAAAATCAGCAACATGGATCATAATTCCATCCAGTGGACTGGTCCCTAGATGACTGTTACCTACACTTTACTTCTCACATCCATGTTGCGTTACCAGGCTGTACTTTTTTTTATAAATGGCTTGTGCTACTTTCCCTATCGAATTGATTATAATGTGTCTGCTATAAAGCACACCGTTTATTTAAAAAAAATGTAGATGTGTTTTATGGTTTCATAAAATAAGAAATAAGGTAAATAGTAGTGGTGACAATTGTGAGTGGTAACATGAATGTAGCATCGATAAAAGTCCAAGACAATCTTTGGAAGCACTAGGAATCCACTCTGAAGTAGAACAATTTCAGAAGCCAGCCAGGTTTCCATGATAAGAGCAGAAGAGGCTCACTGCGACAGGGCAGAGTGCCGCAGAGAGGGTGTGGAGGTACAAAGGGCAACAGTAAGGGACTCCACACTACAGGGGGGTGCAGGGCAGATTGGGAAGGCGCTCATTTGAAGAGGAATGTAGGATGTATGATGTTACAACGCATACATTCACAACGCAAACCATTACAACGAAACTTTTACAACGCAGGGTCCATTACAAGGCATGCCATTACAACGCATGCCATTACAACGCAGCTGCTATTACAACGCATTCTATTACAACGTAAGTATGGGTAAGTATTTTTTTTTTATTAATGGGAATGTTATATTAGTGTAAGTGTTGGATAGTGTAGGGGTTAAAATTACTATTCTAACTCCAGGGAGGCGTAATAGTAGGGTTATTGTTGGATGGTGTAGGGGTTAAAATTTAATTAAATACTTACCCATGCTTACGTTGTAATGGCATGCGTTGTAATAGCAGCTGTGTTGTAATAGCATGCGTTGTAATGGATCCTGCGTTGTAAAAGTTTAGTTGTAATGGTAGTGCGTTGTTTTAGTTGCGTTGTAATGGCTGTTTCCCGGAATGTATAGTGGATCTGGGGGGGTTAAGGTATGAAGGGGAGGCTGCAGAATTAGTAATAATAATAATAATAAAGACATTTATAGAGCACGCAGCTACCTCGACTGAGGTGTTCCCGCGCTAGAGGTACACCCCTGCTTCAGATGTACAATGGACTAAAAGAGAGGCTCATCTGTACTAAATGACAAAGCGCAATGGCTGGCATGATTCCCTGGAGGTGAGAGGGGGTCTGGTAACAGAAGACCACGGTGTATTGCATAAAGGGGTTATTGGCTGCAGGAGCATAGAATGGTGGTTTTTAAGACCCTAAAGAAAGATTTTAAGACTAGAAAAGACAAAATCTATGAAAATATGAGTCAGACAAACAAACATCCCCAAGTTACACAGTGTTTATATTGAAGAGTACAGATTTCACAGATATCCAAGTTGTTTCTCCTGACGTCTCCCCCAATCTCTCTCTGAAATCCGTACCCACATTTGGGCTTCTACAATCCTATTTACCGTTCGGCCATTCCCTTTTCGTTAGGTAATAGCAATATTCAAACATGAGTATTAGAAATGGAAATATAAAAGTGCAAGTACTCAGCCCCACAGAGTATCTGTTTAGTAAGAAGAGCTACAGGTACTCCTCTCATTAGAAATACTGAAACCCTACTGAGAAATGCAGCAACTTCCCTTTGAAACTGAAGGGCAGGTACTCGGTACCTGGCGGTATCTCTCCATTTAAAGCACTGCAAACCCTCGGAACAACTAAACATGGCTTAATAATACTTGGACTTGAAAAAAAAACACCAAAAAAAACACACCTTTCAAAATATTATGCGTCACATTTCATAACTTCAAATTATGGAGGAAATCTCAGACCTAAAAAAAAGTCAAGGGAAGTTTTGTAGAAAACAGAAGGCTGTTGCAAAGGTACCTATCAGTGCACTAGTATTGTGTAGGGCTCTTATGCCCAGAGTGAAAATGTTTGCATAGACTCAGAAAAGGTCTTTATGTGGCGTCATGCATTGCTGGTCGGACAGCAACACTTAGGGTAGAGGGGATAAAGTGCTGGGACTGCTGGATAACCACATGCATGGAAATAGTTTAAGTACTTTTTTGAGTCATTGTGTTAATTTTGAAGGACAAGTCTAAATTGGAATGTTTGCACTGCATGGGATGAATATTAAGCAGTGCTTGAAATGGAAAAACAGTAGTGCAGGTACTCTGTAACTGCTTTTTTCTGAGAAGTGCTGGTACTCTCCAATTACAAGTATTATATTTCTCTTGAAGTGCCGGTCCTCTCGCTCTCAAAATAAAAAAGTGCCGGTACTTAGTACCGGGAAGTACCAGCCCATTGAAAGCACTGATATCAAGGATATATCACAATTAAATACCAAAAAGTAGACGCTATTCCCTGAAAATTAGGACTATCGGTAAAAACTCAATGCCACCCGTTTCTAAGGCTTTCAACTGGATCAAGTGTCAGGAGAGAGATTTAGGCATCAATTAAATTCTATAGGAAAAGTTCCAGTTGAATTGTGTAACAGGAGGGTGGAGTGTGGCACTTCCAGTTGGTGTTCTTTTTAACAGCAGACTGCCCTTGAATTTTCTTCCATGACATTGAAAGTCTAAAAACATGTACGATGAAATTTGAACCAATAGAAATGATTCAAGATGGTGAACTTGGAATTCTTCGGCCATAGGTGGCAACCCCAAGGGGTCTCGCAGTGTAGGGGTGCCACCACAGCAGGTGAGGGAGTGAGGTGCGCAAGCTCACACTGCAGGCCGGAGAGCGCCTGTAGCCACAGGATACTGTAACAAGCGCAGAGGTGGGCAAGCCACTGAGAGGACAAGTTACTTGCCTGGCTCAGGCTGTGGGAGGAGTGTGGCTCAATGGTTAGAGCGGCAGACCCTGATGCAGAGTTCTGGCCAGGGACCAGGGTTCGATTCCTACCTCGGCGGGGTCTCGGTCTCAATTTCCTCAGACCTGTTAATTCTCGCCTCGGTGCCTATTCTAATCACGGGCCCCACGCTGCAACTCTCTGCAATAGCTTGCTTAGCCTCCCCAACAGCGCTAAGGATGCCTGGGGTGCCCAGGTGTGGACACTTCACAGGGAAAGCCAGGAGGGGTTCCACAGCGGTATGAGTATCAGCGCCAGGAAGCCGAATAGGCGACACTGCAAGGTAACCGTCTGGCGACAGTGCGCTCTATCAGTACCATGACATTTACATATACTAATAATTAAAGCCAAAGCATCAACCCTTGATGTCAAATATCTAGTAGCAGAATTGCACAATGTGAAACCATAAAAACTGGATCAAAATGTATTTCACTGCGCCCCCTTTTTCTGAATTATTGGTCATAACAGCAGCTTGAAATATGTGTGCACTGTACATAACTCTCTCTCTGGTTTGTTAGCACACTTTAACATTGTACCATGTACAATAAACAGCTATCCCACTTACATGACACACAGCGGCTCGCCTCTGGGCGCTTTTTAATTAACGCTTCTTAATTCAGTGAGATTATCTGATTTGCTAAAATGCAAAGATTCACAGGTTTAACAAAATTACTTTTTTTGAATATTTAAGAAGTGTATTTTTTATTATTTTACATGATGCTCGCTGCACACTTTCATTGCCAAACATTTCCCTGGCTCGGGTTGTGCAAGGGCTCTTGGAGCCAAGCCACTGGCTCGAACCCCCTGCAGCAGGGCGGGGATGTCAAGTACAGGGGTGACCAGGACCCTCGTGCAGGAGAACGGTGCGTACGTGAGCCACGTCAGTGCGTGCATGTCTGGGCTGGGGCACGCGCACTCACCTTGCCCTCGCGCTCCACCTGCAGCTGCGCCTCTCATCCAGCACGAGATCAGCAGCTCCGAGCCATACTAGTTGTTTGTGTCAAAAGGGGCGGGACTACTCGGAGATAAACCAATCAGAGAGGGAGCTGTGGAGGGGTGGGTGCTGTGAAGTCTCAGTCACCAGCGGCATAGCCACTGAAGTAGGACCAAGGGCTGTAGATGCGCGGGCCTTGGCGTTTGCCTTGTGAACTCAGAAGCCATTGTGGGAAGTGTGAGAACAAGTAACCGTATCAATTTGTTTAAGCTACAAAGCGACAAAGAAACTTTTTAGCCAATTAGGCTTGAAGTTTAACCGCACAGAACATTTTCTAAGAAGAGATTGCACAGCCATAATATTTTTATATTTAACCGTTTTGAGGCGCTGTAATATGCCTTACAAATAGTTCTAAATAATAGACACATTCTTGTAGGAAAATTCAGACAAATCCCTTCTTTGAACTGTTCCTCTCACCTTTCGCTGGTGAATATACTACAAAGACAGGAACTTTTCCGCTGCCTTCCGGTGAGCGTTATGTTGGCGGCCATCTTGGTAGGGGAGGTGGTCACCAACGGACTAGTCTTGACCTGTAGTCTATACCCACGTGCTGGCTCAGAGCCCGGCCCTTGCAAAACACGAGTTAATAAATACACAGTAATGTAGTGCACGCGCCGAACGGCCCCTGCTGCGAGCCCCACCCCCCGCGCATCTCTACGGGGCGGCAGACCCCGTCCCGCGGGCTTGACCCGGGGGCTGCAGGGCTCGAGCTCGCGGGCGTGGGCGTGGCTGTCACTACAACCCGCGGCTTGCAAAAGAGGTCGATGCCTTTTGCACCGCACGCATGCAAAGCATTGAGGGGCGTTGTCCGATATCTGTGAGCCGTTGAGTCTGTGCGAGATTTCGAAGCTTTATCAATAAATAAAGGCCCATTGTTTGTACTAATAAATCACCCTTGACACTGATGTAAAAGCAAAGCTGCAGAGTTTTCAGATCGTTTATGCGTGACATTTATCATTGCAGTGCGCTTATGCGTGACATTTATCATTACAATGCGCAAGTGTGCTTATGAGTGACTTTCAGCTGCCAAATGTGTGACACGTGGAGTGAGTTAAACAGCAACTAGGTGCACACAGAAAGCGACGAATATTAGAAATGACATCCTTTTCAACAATGAGAGGCTCTAAAAATACCTCAAAACTGCTGCAAGACCACTGGAATAGAAGGTTAACACTCGCTTTACAGTGCACGATAAATCCCTTTCCTATTGATACCGTGTGCAATGCATTTATAAACCAATGTGCATATTCATAGTGCTTTCAATCGCAGGATGCAGCCTCAGTGCTATAATCGAGAGATTGCCGTTCCCCACTGCGCCAACCAGTGTGCCTGGTTGTAGGCCAAGCTGATTGATTCTTCAGGTGAATTAGAGACTGGCGCTCTGTTCCAGCGAGCGCCGTCTTTTTATTATAAACTAAAACCCAGGGGCCTCATTTATGAGGCTGTGCGTCACTTTTACGCCGCCGGTGCGTCACTTTTTGTGACGCACCAGTGGTGTAAAAAATGCGCCTTGTTGCGCCATATTTACAAAGTGACGCATCTAGGTAGATGCGTCACTTTGTAAACCCCTGCGCCACATTATACCTGCACCAGGTATAATGTATGCAAGGGGGGCGTTTTGACGCAAGAAATCAATCAATCAATCAATCAATCAATGACACTTATACAGCGCGCTACATACCCGTAGGGTCTCAAGGCGCTTGGGGGGGGGGGGGGTGCCGCTACTGCTCGAACAGCCAGGTCTTCAGCTTCTTCCTGAAGGAGAGGTGGTCTTGGGTCAGGCGCAGGTCGGTCGGGAGGGAGTTCCAGGTCTTGGCGGCCAGGTAGGAGAAGGACCTTCCTCCTGTGGTTGCTCTTCGGATGCGGGGGACGGCGGCGAGGGCGTGGTTGGCTGAACGGAGGTGGCGTTTGGGAGCGTAGAAGTTGATCCGGCTGTTGAGGTAGCTCGGGCCTTGGTCGTGTAGGGCTTTGTGTGCGTGGGTGAGGAGGCGGAAGGTGATTCTTTTGTTGACGGGGAGCCAGTGAAGGTCTCTCAGATGTCCGGAGATGTGGCTGTGTCGTGGGATGTCGAGGATGAGTCTGGCTGAGGCGTTCTGGATCCGCTGGAGTCTCTTCTGGAGCTTGGCGGTGGTACCGGCGTAGAGGGCGTTGCCGTAGTCCAGTCGGCTAGTGACGAGGGCCTGGGTGACGGTCTTCCTGGTCTCGGTGGGGATCCACCAGAAGATCTTCCGTAGCATGCGTATGATGTTGAAGCACGCCGAGGAGACGTTGTTGACTTGCCTGGTGATGGAGAGGGAGGCGTCCAGGATGAAGCCCAGGTTGCGTGCATGGTCTGTCGGTTTGGGTGCGGTGCCCAGGGCGGGAGGCCACCAGGAGTCGTCCCAGGCGGAGGGTGAGGAGCCCAGGATGAGGACCTCCGTCTTGTCCGAGTTCAGTTTCAGGCGGCTGGTCGTCATCCACTCGGCTACCTCTTTCATCCCTTCGTGTAGGCTGGCTCTGGCGGTGGCGGGGTCGTTGGTCAGGGAGAGGATCAGCTGGGTGTCGTCGGCGTAGGAGATTATGCTGAGGTTGTGTTGGCGTGCGATGGCCGCGAGGGGGCTCATGTAGACGTTGAAGAGGGTGGGGCTCAGAGAGGATCCTTGAGGGACGCCGCAGATGACTTCGGAGGCCTCTGACTTGTACGGTGGTAGGCGGACTCTCTGTGTTCTTCCGTCGAGGAAGGAGATGATCCATTCCAGCGCCTTGTCCTGGATTCCGACGTTGCTGAGGCGCTGTACTAGGGTGCGGTGGCAGACAGTGTCGAATGCCGCGGAGAGGTCTAGGAGGGTGAGGGCCGCTGTTTCTCCGTTGTCCATCAGGGCTCGGATGTCATCGGTGGCGGCGATGAGGGCGGTCTCGGTGCTGTGATTGGCTCGGAAGCCGGACTGTGAGGGGTCGAGGGATCCATTCGTCTCGAGGAAGGCGGCCATCTGCTTGTTGACGGTCTTCTCGATGACTTTGGCTGGAAACGGGAGGAGCGAGATGGGGCGGTAGTTCTTGAGTTCGGTGGGGTCCGCTGTTGGTTTCTTGAGTAGAGCGCTGAGTTTGGCGTGCTTCCAGCTCTCAGGGAAGGTGTCGGTGTCGAAGGATGTGTTGATGATGTCTCGCAGGTGGGGTGCGATGACAGCGTCGGCCTTGTTGAAGACGTGGTGAGGGCAGGGGTCGGTCGGTGATCCGGAGTGGATGGAGTTCATCGTGCGGATGGTGTCTTCGGTGCTGATCGGGGTCCAGGCGTGGAGGGTGGTGGTGGGGGGTGGTTGTTCGGTCATGGTGTGCGTTGGTTGTTTGTTGAAGCTGTTGTGTATGTCCGCGATCTTGTTGTGGAAGTAAGAAGCGAGGGAGTCGCAGAGGTCTTGCGATGGGGTGATGTCGTTGTTTCCTGCGCTGGGGTTGGAAAGCTCTTTCACGATGTTGAAGAGTTCCTTGCTGTTGTGTGCGTTGTTGTCCAGCCGGTCCTTGAATGCAGTTTTCTTGGCGGCGCGGATCAGCTGGTGGTGCTTCCGAGTGGCCAGTTTGAGGGTGGTCCTGTTGTCCGGTGTAGGTTCCCTTCTCCAGACTTTCTCGAGGGCTCGGCAGTTCTTCTTGGAGCTCTTGAGTTCGTCGGTGAACCATGGGGCTTTCTTGCTACCGGGTCTGCTGGGCGGGGTCCTCAGCGGGGCGAGCTCGTCCGCGCAGATGCTGATCCACTTCGTGAGGTTGTCGGCGGCCTGGCTGGGGTTCGCTGAGCTGGCAGGAGGGTGCTGGCTCAGGGAGGTGGCGAGCTGGTCTGCTGTGATCTTGTTCCAGCTTCTGCGGGCGGCCTGTTGCTGGTGGTGGTGGGTCGTCGTTCTCTTGAAGGCGAAGTGGACGCAGCTGTGGTCCGTCCAGTGGAGTTCTGTGGCGTGGCTGAAGGCGACGTCTTTGCTGGATGAGAAGACGGCGTCGAGTGTGTGTCCGGCGAGGTGGGTGGGGGTGGGTGGACACCAGCTGCTTGAGTCCAAGATTGGCGAGGTTGTCGAGCAGGGTGCTGGTGTTGCGGTCGTTGTTGTTCTCCAGGTGGAAGTAGAGGTCCCCCAGGAGGATGTAGTCAGCGGAGGGGAGGGCGTGCGGGCTGACGAAGTCGGCGATGTCCTCGCTGAATTGTGTGCGTGGTCCCGGAGGTCGGTAGATCAGGGTGCCTCTAAGGGTGGTGTTTGGGTTGGTGTGGATCTGGAAATGCAGGTGTTCGGCGCTGGTCAGGGTGTTGTCGGTGCTGGTCGTGAGACGGATGGTGTTCCTGTGGATGATGGCGATGCCTCCTCCCATCTGGTTGGCGTTGCGGTCCCTCCGGACGATCTTGTAGCCCTCTGGGATGGCGATGGCGATGTCGGGGGCTGAAGAGGCGTTCATCCAGGTCTCCGTGAGGAAGGCAACGTCAGGGGCTGTGGCGTCTAGGAGGTTCCAGAGTTCGATGGCGTGTCTGTGGACGGAGCGGGTGTTGAGCAGGATGCACTTGAGGTGGGTGCTGCTGGTGTTCGACTTGGCGGGTGCTGGTGCGAGGCAGGTCCGGATGCAGGTGAACTTGCAGGCGTGGCAGCTGAAGGGTCCGTGGGTGTGCTTCGGGGCGGCTCGGTGGCATCCTGGGGTGCGGCCGGTGTTGAGTGCGAAGAGATCGGCGGCGTTGTAGGTTCGTCGGGGCGGCTTCCGTCGGTGGGGGCCAGGGGTTCTGGCCCTGGGCGCGATCCGGTCGCGGACGGGCGCAGACGGGCTTACCTTTGGCGCGCCTTCGGCGCACAATCGGCGCGCCCGCTGCGCGTCAACGCTGCGCGTTCGCACGGTCGCCATATAAGGCGAAGTGCGCGGGTGGGCGGAGCAGCTGGGAGGCGGGAGCGGGGAGGGAACAGAAGGAAAAAAGGGGCGGGGTCAGCGGTGGTGGCGGGAGCGGGGAGCGGGGAGGGAAGACGGAGGGCGGCGAGATAGGCGGGAAACCAGGAAGGAAAACGCTAACACGGGCAACAAATACCAAAACAATACAAGGCACAAATGAGGTTAGAACGCTAACACGGGCACAAGTAAGAAAAAAAATACAGGCACAAATGAAGGTCAAAACAAATCAAAAACAAACAGCAGCGGAGTCAGCCGGCAGCCGGCAGCGAGGCAGGCAGCGAGGCAGAGGGCAAGGCAATGGGGCACACGCAGCAGCTGGTGGCCGTGCGGCGCGGGGGTGTCCCACAAGGGTCATGGAAGTGATGCAGTGAAATCTATAAGATTTCACTGCGCCATTTCTTGGCCGCTAAGGCGTCAAAATCTTACGCATGCTTCATGGCAGGCGTAAGACTGACGCAGGCACTAACAACATGGGACTTGCCCATGTGAAAGTACACATTGCTGGAGTTGCGTCACTTTTGTGACACACTCCAGCAATGCGTCACTTTTCCGACTACAGATACGTCAGAAATACTGACGTATCTATAACTCCTTGCGACATGATGCGTCATATTTTAAATATGGCACATCAATCATGACACAAGGAGTGCGCACTGAGAAGTGACGCATCGTTGCTTTCACGTAGCGATGCGTCATTTCTCATAAATGAGGCTCCAGGTATTTTGGCTTTGAAAATATGTCTGGTGCAAGACAACAACCGCCGTGTAGAGAGCCAAGAAAGCGATTGCCATGAAACTGAAAGCTGCATGCCCCAGCAATGATTTCAAGTAGTCACACGCCCCTTAGCCCTGAAGAGTAAACACTTAGCTAGGAGGGAGAAAGCTCTGCAGCAGCCAGGTGTGTCCAAATTCTTGTCTACATGCTGACTGCTTACATCACAAAAGGTTGTCAGTTGTCAGCCTCGTATATCAGCTGCCTGCTGCATACGCCTCAACGCCTGCACTAGAAAACCGAGCAACATAACAAGGCTTATATACTTTTATAAGTTACATAAATTACTTTTAATTTAAGGTTTAAGTCGAAACGTGCATTCCTAAATCTCAAAACCAGAGGTTAAACAATTAGCATAAATAAATAAGTGTGTGGTTATAATGATAGAGAGCGGTAATTTCTTCTGGTAGTTTCTCAATGTAAAACCTCCATGCTACCTCTATTTTACCGCTCAAAAGGTGTTGGGCCCTTCACACCATGTATTACCATCAGGAGAAATTTAAATAAAGATGAACAGTCAAAATGCAATTATTATTGTAAGCCAATAAAGAGAGTTGTTGATTATTTTAAAGGGTTTTATTTTCTAGTCAAAAAGTTAATTTTTCTCTGACCCTTTATTCATTAGTAAAATATCAATTAGGTTACAGAATTTTGGAAAACAGGAAAATATCAATAATACAGAACACATTACAGTCTGCATATAAGCATTACATGTAGTTATGAAAAATGTGGCGCAAAAGTCTTAAAGAGTTTCTAAGAAAAATAGCCTTGCAAAGCTAATCAGTACTTAAATAGTTTGCAAAAATATGCTATTAAGAGAAATAAATGCATAAATCAAATAAATCTTTTCAGACCTAATTAATTAGTCAAAACATATTAGCATCTAATCCTATCCTGATCCACTGCACTCTCTGTCTGTCTGTGTCTAAAGAGGAAAGCAGCCCGCCCTTCACAGGCCTCAAAGGAATGTGGCATAAAGTGCCAAGATATGACGTGGAAGCAAGAAACCTCCCCCTGACACTCCTCGGACGCAAGCCCGCCCTTCAGCAATCTCCCGGGACGTTTCTCGTACCTAACCCATAGAAGCCAGCTGAGCTGAGAAAAAAAAGAAGTGGCTCCCATCCAGAGAGGACAGTATTTATACCATAATTATTGGCAGAGTACACAAAGATGTAACATTTTTCAGGAGAACCTTACGTGATTGGTCAGTCATAAAGGCATGAGGTCACACTTCCCTGACTCATTCTAAAAACCTGACTTCACTAGTCCTAACAAAAGAAGCATACATGAATAAATACATTTATAAACATTTGCAACATTTACTAGGAAAAATGTTTCAATCTAATTCATCCTTCTTCCTTCTCAGCGCAGTAGATGGATACTTTTAACTAACTGGTACATTGGCAGAATGACAAGAATGTGCAGTTCACGCTGTTCTTGTCATGAGGAAAGCTGCCACAGTCTGCGCATGCTCCCTTCTCATTAAATTGAAAGTCAAAGCCTTGATGGATTCACAGGCAGCCATGTTTTGTGTAGGCCCCAAAAATAAAACAAACACAAAGATAATATTAATTTCATGTAAATCAGTCCATTATGTGTCCCAAGTGCATTATTAATTCACACACATTATAAAAAGAGGTGTTATTAACTGAAAATGTTTATCAAAATATGCAACAAGTCAAAGTCTATTAAGACAGGAATAATACATTTAGTTTACATGGATGTGCTGGGAAGAGAGAAACACATTCTATTAAAAATCTTCAAAGGTAAAAAGGCCACTTTTTCTCTACATTGCAAAAAAACACATGTTAATTTAATTCAGCAAAAGCATTTTCAGTCTGAAGTGAATAGGCCTCACTTTTCATGTTTTTCATGTGCCATGTTTTTAACCTGCACCAAAATGTGCGTGGCAATTTAAATGCAGCCTGTCTGAAGCACAAAAAATAAAACAATGCATGACTGCAGATGAAATCTGCTCCATCAATCCACCCTCTTGATAATTCAAATCATAATAAAATGATTTATAATTAATCACACATATTTCATTTCACAAGTGACAGTATATATATATATATATATTTTTTTTTTTTTTTTTTTTTTAATTGCAAAGCTGAGCATAAAGAATGTTACTTCTTATTTCTAAGGCAAAACATAAGTTTGGTCTGTAATCAGATCATATATAGCCAAGCTCAAATGTTTTAGTGCAGAGATCTGTAAGTAGCTTCTTGGAACAGTTAGTCTTCTTTAAAATAAGTAACTAAAATAATAAAAAAGGAATTCAACAGGACAGTTTCAGCATTTCTTTACTCATTGTCATCAGCTTGTCATCAGTATGGCTCATACTTTCCATGCAAATTGGACTACTTAGGTGCTGAGAAACTCTGACAGAGCACCATCAATCCTTTGCACTTTTTCAACCAAGGCCTTTCACTCTTATTTTCACTTTGATCAGATTCAGATGTTTCACCACAACATCTCTCAGATCAAAACCGTTGCACCATCCATTATGCAGATCTTGTGTAGCAGCTGCAATCTGGTGAGAAACTGCACACTGTACATCAACCAGACCTACACAGCCATGGCTAGTGTTCTCATCAGTGTTTTCCACAAGTGCATTTGCATATGCATTTTCAAGCCACTTTAGTGTTGCTGAAACACAGTCTTTTGCAAAAGGTAACTCAGTGCTGCCATTGTGTTGCTTTATTATGCGTGACACTTCAGGCAGATAGCTACAATCCATTTCTTGTCCAATCTGTTGTTCTGCACTCATTATCTTTGAGACCACATTATGATCTGATTTCAGAGAAACTGGCAATTTATACCTGGGCATCAGTCTTTGCAATAACACATTTGTCACTTTGCAGTTGTCATTTTTCTCAAAAACAGTTCTGATACAACCCTGTTGTGCTGCTTCAAAAACATTTTCTTGAGCCTCTTTAAACTTAACTGTGAAGATTCCATAGAATGTATATGCTAACAGAACACAATTTTGTGCAACTGAATTAGCATTTCTCTCTCCCATGACAACAGTGACTCCCAATTGAGCAGATATACTGCATGTTATGGTAAGGGCAATCAATTTCGAATTTTGGGCTGGGGTAATTACTAAAAGCCATGAAGCTTTGACAACATCATGTATAAGGAGCACAGCATGTGCTGCTTTTAATGTGTCACCTTTCAAACATGGGCCATCTACAAAATGGACATTGTTGGGCTGACTCAGATGTTCATCCTTCAAGTCTGAATTTGGCTTTATGCATATTTTCATGATATTTAGACACTCATTTTCAGTTTCATCACAATCCAATCCATTTGCTGACATTTCTGTGAAGTTAGGGTCAAAGGCCATTGGGCAATACATCACAGACCCTTGAAAACATTCATCTTTTTGAATAAGCAATGAGAGAGCGCAGCCCTCCCTCTCACTGCAAATTAGTGTATTTTCTTTAAAATAAACTTTCATTCCTAGTGCTGGGGCGCGCCATTTTTTCTCTTTCAACTCTAGGAATGCTTTTGTGCAATTGTTGTCCAATGGAAGCGGATCAGACACACCTGAGTGTGTCAGCCTCAGTAAAGGCTTAGCCACTAGGGAACTGTTTATTAACCACTCTCTACAGCAGCTAACCATTCCCAAAAATGTCCTGACTTCTTTCTGAATTTGAGGTGGATTCATCTTGGAAATTATTTCCACCTTCTCTGGTGACACCTTTCTACCTCCCTTTCCAATTTTGTGTCCCAGACATTCATCTTCTTTTTGACAGTACTCCTGACTATTCTCATGCAATGGCACTGTGACATGAGCTTGGCAAAAATCAATAAAAATAAGCCATTCTTCACCACATGGAATGTGAAAAAATATATTGGCTGGATTCGGTACCACAGGACAACATGGAAAAAATATGCGTTTAATCTCCTGCACTATTCTGTTCTTTTCATTTATTTTCTGTGAACCTATGATCAGAAAGTTACACAAACTTCCAATCAGTTCCATCAAAAATCCTTTTATTGGTAAAATTCCTGCAACTGATTGTGTTCCTGAATACATGTCATCTGGTTCAAATTTTAATAAGACATGTTCAGCACATTTTATTAGCCTGGCATCCTTCTCTGTGAACTCTCTTATTTCTGTGTTTAATATTTTTTCCAAAGCAGAAGGTAATTTTTCAACTGTCTTTTCTGAAAACAATGCTACAACTGTCTCTTGATGGGCCATTTTAAAATGTACATCCTCATCAGGAATCTGAAAAATAACATTATCTGGGGTACAGTAATCTGAGCTGCTTAATTTGCAAAATAATTGTTTTCCTGCTAGGCCTGAGTCACAGACAACAGTTTTGCAATCTTCCTCAAATGGGCCTAATTTTGGTGCACAATTTTCTAATACTTGGTTTGTAATTTCTTTCTTTAAAACTCCTGCAACTAAATCTGGACTTTCCACTGCCTTCACAATGGAATTGGTAAATTCAGAATTGTGAGTGTTAAAACTCTCATTTGCAAAAAGAGCAACCTGTTGGACTGGGTTCTGTTTTTGTCTCTGGAAACAATTCACATTTACTCTGGGCAACTCATTTAAATTAATTTTAGCATTTTCCATATTTTGTGGGACCATCTGTGCTTGAAAAGTTTCTGCCATTGGTACCTGTTTCTGAACTGACATTTTCATTTGCTTAACTGGCATATTTTGCATCTGCAATTCTCCATGTTTTTGTGCATCATGTTTAAATTTATATTTCTTCTTCCAATGCTCAAATCTGTTATAAAGATGGCAAAAGGACACATTTTCCAGCAGTACAACATCCATACCTGAATTTGCACTAACCAAAATACCTTTACTTCCATCCTGTGCTCTTTTAATCTGTACCCAATCAACATCCTTTGCTGGCACTTGGCCCTTCAGGAAAATAATCACTGCTATGTTTTTCTCCATAACAACAGAAAATGATGGTGCATTCATGCAAACCCTTTTCATTGTCTCTTCACTTGGCCCTTGAACAACAACTTTAGATTCAAAGCACAATTTAGTCAGCATGGCAATATAAAAGAACATTTCCAAATTAATGCACAACAGGTTCAATATTTCATCAAATCCATCAACTTGTGGGTACCACAGCACAATTCTGTCTATCAATTGTGGGAATGTGTTCAGAAATGCTGCAAGTTCACTTTTATTCTGTGGCATATGAACATGCACTTCTCCCACCATTTCTCTCAATGAGTAAGCAAAAGCTTCTCCCTCATTCTGCTTATTATTTGTCTCAACTAGATCTGGTGGCTTCTTTTCCTTAGCCAGTTTCCTTGCTAGGTCTGGTGGTTTCTTTTTCTTCTCATGTTTTCGGGCCCACTTGTCTACTAATTGCTCAAACCCATTGCATTTTAAAAAATATTTTATTTCTGCAATGTGCAAATGCATTCCTGAAGAACACATTTTCTCATCTGCTTCCTCATCCATGTGTACCCTAAAACGTTTCTGAAATGGAAAACTTCCTGAAACATCAGTTTCATATTTTTGTGCCAAATCTGTCAGTCCATTATGTGTAGTTAATGCACATATAGCTGTTTCCTTACTCAGGGAAATGAATTCTTTTTCCTGACACTGGTTCACATTTTCATGATTTAAACAGCAGGAACTGTTAATTTCTTCATGTTCAAATGCTCCATTTAAAACACTAAGCTGTCTCTCTTTTTCATGGTCTGGGTTAATATGTTCTCCCATGTTCTCTATATTTTTAATCACTGCTGCTTCCTCTAAGCAGGTTTGAAAAATCCCATTTTCAAATATATTAGTTTTATTCTGGGCTGCAGATGTTGTAAATACCATTTTACTCTCACCTTTTAGTGCTTGGGGTAATTTCTGTTCAATAATCTGTGTATTCTTAGTTTCTGAAATAAACCCTGCCATAATCACTCCTTCTGCAGCCCTTTGCACCTTTTCAGTAGGGCCCATATTAATTGGGACAGTCATAATTTTTCTAGGCATTATCTGTGCATCTGCAGTTTTCAATTCTTGAACTAAATCAGTCATATTTGAAGCAGTAACACCTGGAGGTATCACTGTCAGTACTGAATCAACAGATAATGGGTCAATATAAAATGTCTGCACAGTTTTCTCAGTCTGTATTTCTCTCTGTTCACCAGAAGCAGTAACCCCTGTAGTATTTACTGGTGCACTATTTTCAGTATTTTTCATGGGAACCACATAAAGTGGTGGACACTCAGTTAACAATGCATCCATTTTTTCATCCCCTGAATCAATATTTATTTGAAGCTCTTTTTCATCACTAATTTTCTTCTCCTGCATCTGGTGCTTTACCTTTTTATCCTCACTTGCTTTTTCTCTTGCTTTCTTTTCCCACAGGCTTAAGGCCTCAAATTGTGCAGCTTTAGATGGTGTCTTTATTTCACATAACACTTCCCTTAATTTGTCAATAATTTGCAATTCAAAAGTACCATCTTTTGGAAACCTCAAAGCACCCTCTTTTTCAGTAATCTTGCACCATTGTTGAACCCACATACATGTGTTTTGTCCCAAACTGGTAGACATAAAATGCACAGGTGTTCCTTCAGGAGCATCACCAATAAAAAACGAATTTTTCACTTTACCTCCTAACAGCTTCTTTAAACCTTCAAACAGTTTCATTTTTGCAATAGTTCAATGCAATTTCTTTTCTCCAAAGCTGTCAATCTAAATTTCAGTCAGTTTTACTCCTATCACTGACCCTCCACAAAATCTTACTGCAATATTTCTCTTAATCAATAACTCTGTTAGTAACAACATAAATACATTCGCTACTCTGTCTGTTGTGCTAAATAAAGGATAGATTATATTCACTGCGAGTAACACATACCGCTTACCCTTCACAAAGTAAGACTTTCCGTTTACTCTTCAAACACTACAGGTAAATCCCTTCCGCTTACCTTTCACTCAAGCTCAGAAGAACCTGCTACTCCTTTGGACTTATCCTTCAGGATATATCTTAGTCCAAAGTTTCACCAGCGAACACTTTTGCTGTCAATCAAGCTCAGAAGAACCTGCTACTCCTTTGGACTTATCCTTCAGGATATATCTTAGGCCAAAGTTTCACCAGCGAACCCTTTTGCTGTCAATCAAGCTCAGAAGAACCTGCTACTCCTTTGGTGTGACCCTTTCTAGGTGATATCAGACCAAAGTTTCACCAGCGAACTCTTTGCTATTAATCACTCACACAGAAAATAGTCCCTAATTTAACACTGCCAGCCCTCCTTAGCTTCTCAGTGTTATTCCAACAGACGAGTAACCTCAGTGCAGTGTGGCTTCCATTTACCACCCGCTATTCCTTCCCGGGATTCCACAGGTGTGCATACCTGCGTGTTCCAGACAACATAGAACAAGACACTAACTTAACATGAAGAGTTAAAACATGTAATCAATAACCAAAAAATTATGTCCTATGAAATTACCAATATAATCAATAACACCATCAATTCAAAATGAGCTAAATTTCACCAATAGCAAAAAAACTTAATATTTTCAACACTTCAAAAAACATGCTAGCATATTAACCCCATTTCACAACCCTATTGATACTCACACCACTTCTTGCATCACCTGCCAGTACTGCTTTGCCAGTCTTCAGGTTCTGAGCATTGGAGTCAGGAATCAGGACTTGGACATTTATCTAACTTGGGCAATTATTTTATTTCCTTCTTAAGGTCAATGATCCATTAGTTGAATAGTTGATGGTGAAATCAATAATTACTAATCACCAAACTAATCAATAATGACCATCCTCTGCTTACCAAAAACTGATAGAGAGCGGTAATTTCTTCTGGTAGTTTCTCAATGTAAAACCTCCATGCTACCTCTATTTTACCGCTCAAAAGGTGTTGGCCCCTTCACACCATGTATTACCATCAGGAGAAATTTAAATAAAGATGAACAGTCAAAATGCAATTATTATTGTAAGCCAATAAAGAGAGTTGTTGATTACTTTAAAGGGTTTTATTTTCTAGTCAAAAAGTTAATTTTTCTCTGACCCTTTATTCATTAGTAAAATATCAATTAGGTTACAGAATTTTGGAAAACAGGAAAAATATCAATAATACAGAACACATTACAGTCTGCATATAAGCATTACATGTAGTTATGAAAAATGTGGCGCAAAAGTCTTAAAGAGTTTCTAAGAAAAATAGCCTTGCAAAGCTAATCAGTACTTAAATAGTTTGCAAAAATATGCTATTAAGAGAAATAAATGCATAAATCAAATAAATCTTTTCAGACCTAATTAATTAGTCAAAACATATTAGCATCTAATCCTATCCTGATCCACTGCACTCTCTGTCTGTCTGTGTCTAAAGAGGAAAGCAGCCCGCCCTTCACAGGCCTCAAAGGAATGTGGCATAAAGTGCCAAGATATGACGTGGAAGCAAGAAACCTCCCCCTGACACTCCTCGGACGCAAGCCCGCCCTTCAGCAATCTCCCGGGACGTTTCTCGTACCTAACCCATAGAAGCCAGCTGAGCTGAGAAAAAAAAGAAGTGGCTCCCATCCAGAGAGGACAGTATTTATACCATAATTATTGGCAGAGTACACAAAGATGTAACATTTTTCAGGAGAACCTTACGTGATTGGTCAGTCATAAAGGCATGAGGTCACACTTCCCTGACTCATTCTAAAAACCTGACTTCACTAGTCCTAACAAAAGAAGCATACATGAATAAATACATTTATAAACATTTGCAACATTTACTAGGAAAAATGTTTCAATCTAATTCATCCTTCTTCCTTCTCAGCGCAGTAGATGGATACTTTTAACTAACTGGTACATTGGCAGAATGACAAGAATGTGCAGTTCACGCTGTTCTTGTCATGAGGAAAGCTGCCACAGTCTGCGCATGCTCCCTTCTCATTAAATTGAAAGTCAAAGCCTTGATGGATTCACAGGCAGCCATGTTTTGTGTAGGCCCCAAAAATAAAACAAACACAAAGATAATATTAATTTCATGTAAATCAGTCCATTATGTGTCCCAAGTGCATTATTAATTCACACACATTATAAAAAGAGGTGTTATTAACTGAAAATGTTTATCAAAATATGCAACAAGTCAAAGTCTATTAAGACAGGAATAATACATTTAGTTTACATGGATGTGCTGGGAAGAGAGAAACACATTCTATTAAAAATCTTCAAAGGTAAAAAGGCCACTTTTTCTCTACATTGCAAAAAAACACATGTTAATTTAATTCAGCAAAAGCATTTTCAGTCTGAAGTGAATAGGCCTCACTTTTCATGTTTTTCATGTGCCATGTTTTTAACCTGCACCAAAATGTGCGTGGCAATTTAAATGCAGCCTGTCTGAAGCACAAAAAATAAAACAATGCATGACTGCAGATGAAATCTGCTCCATCAATAACTCCTACTTTTTTTCCTATGAGCAATGTAAACTTGATGCTTACAGTTGACTGTAAGTATGCAGCAACAGTTGGTTCTGTGGGGGACGTTATATTTCTTTAACAAAAACATTTGAAAATACAGTACATTATCAATCATACATCATAAATAAGGCTCACGGTTTTCCGTTTAAACTGATTTTGCATATTGCATATAAATACGGACGGAAAAATATTTTTTTTTCGTCTGTATTTATAAATAGAAACAGAAAAATGCAAATAAACCTTTGCTGCTGTGTGCCAGGAGAAGACGAGCCTGTCCCAGTGCAGGACGGGGAGAGGGCTTATCAAATTTCAGCTGAGCCCATAACAATGGTGGACATTAAGGGCCATCAGTCCCCCTTTTGTTTAAGTATCCTGGCTGGAAGCTGTTGGGTGTGGGGGCCGGTGAGGAGGAAGACGCAGCCCTAGAAGCAATTGAGGGAAAACAAATGCGCACAGCTTGTCACTTCACAGGCACTAAGAGAGGCCTGCATTTGCCTTAGTTCAGTCACTGGAGCAAAGAGATATAAACCCACTGTAGGAATGTTAGATGTGTTGGTTTATCCCAGTATTTAAACAAATAACAATTTAAATTCTGCTATTGGATTTATTTCTTTTACAGCGCTATAGCCCTACTCATCATAATGCAAGGTCTCGGACCGCTTGACAATTAATCATATGTGTGTAAATAAAATGTATATGATGTGTTGCATAAGAGACAGTAAGGGTTACATTAGGAGGACTGCAATTTACTAACTGCAAGTAACAAAAGGATATTTGTTAAAAGCAGTAACCCATTTACCATCTACATAAATCTATCCAAACCTATAACAATCAAGAGCACATTGCCTAGTAAAATAAATGTGGAAAAATACGAGCTGCATCGTTTGTTTTTGCTTGCGGCAAAATAAAATGTAAATAAATACAGAAAAAAGGATGAAAAAATAAATATGGATACAGACGGAAATGTTAAAAAAATAAATACCATAAAACCGGGAGCCCTAATCATAAAGGAGAAAGAACCGTTATACCGCATGTGTTACAACACATGCTTTTACTCCGCATGCCATTACAACGAAAATGGCTTGCTGAAGGGGGTATAAGGTGTTGGATTTAACTCCAACACTTTCCTACTTTCGCACAGACTGGAGTTGGTATAGTAAATTATACTATTCCAACATCCAGCGGTTGCTGACGGGGTAAAACATTGGGTTGTAACGGCATGTGGAGTAAAAGCATGCGTCGTATCATCATATAACCATTGTAAAGTGATGGACAAAATAACAGATCACAAAATCACACCGGACTGTCGAGAGACATATGCAATAATAAACAAGGACAGACAACGTGTGTGAGAAGCTGGGTTTCTGTTGCAGTAACCCCCCACACACTTTTTGCCATATTACAGCACTTGTGCCACCCTTAGAGCCCCTTTACCTTTCACACTCACACACTGCCTTTGCAGGCTGCATGTTTTGGTGCAGAACAAAGTTGAGTCGACATGGCACACATCCCTGTGTATCATGCCTACAACCCACTGCCCTGGCATGGATCAGTCACCCCTCTAGCTGGGTGCACTATACCAGTGGTGAGGGTACAGGTGCATGAGCCCTGTTCCCCTAGAGTGTCTAAGTCAATTCTTAGACATTGTAAGTGCAGTGCTGCCATTAAGAGTATTTGGTGCTGTGAATTTGTCATTACGAACTCAACACTACCATAATGGCTGCGCTTAAAACTGAAAAGTTTGGTATCAAACTTCTCAGCATAGTAAACCCACACTGATGCCAGTGTGGAATTTAACGAAAAATGCACACAGAGGGCATCTTACAGATGCACCGTGAAAAACAAGCAGCCTCAGGTGGATTCTCTGACTGGTACACATTAGCCTGCCACCACAAGACATGTTTCTGGACCCCTGGGATGGGAGCCTTCGCTCCCGAGTCCAAAAACAAAGCCTTTCCTGGGAGGAGGTGGTCACACCTCCCAGAGGCCAGGAAGAGCCATCTGTGGCAGGGGAGCTTCAAAGGCCTTGCAGCCTTTGTAATGCAACCCCCAGCTTCTCCTGCTATCAGGAGCAGGCCCCCCTTCCTGTCTTCCCCTCCTTTTCGGCAGGAAGACAGGTGGGAAAAATTAGCCAGCCCAGAAGGTGTGCCCACCTCTGCCAACCCCACCCCTCGGGTGGGGGAGGCGAGGTGAAGCCCACTCTTCGGTGCCCGCTATCTTGCATATGGCAGGCACTCTCCAATCAGGATTAGGGTTTGTGCTCACTCCCCCACGTGGGGTGAGCACACCAAGGGTGCAGTCACCCTATGGTCAGTAGCCCATTGGCTACTGACCCAAGACTCCTAAAACGCCCCCTAAATACAGTATTTAGGGGGCAGCCCTGAACCAACAAGACAGACAAGAAACCAGAAGAAGTACCGAACAGCCGTGCCGAAGGTAACAAGAGGAGGACCCCCACTGACTTGGCCCCAGCCCTACCGGCCTGTCTCCATCTCGAACCTGGTCCAGCGAAATCCCGGTGTTTCCTGCAGTCAGCAATCTTGAGAAACCCGGAGGACCTGCCTGCCTTCAATCCCAAAGACTTTGTCTCCTGTGAACAGCGGATTTGTTCAAACAACAGACTTCAGCTCCGCAAGGATCCGCAAGTTTGCACCACTCTGCACTGGACGCCCACGGCCTGAGTTCGAGTGGCCCAACACCAAGAGGAGGTCTCCTCGGCGATCCGGCAACCCCTGACCTGCCTCAAGCCTCCAGCCAACGCCTGCGGCCTCAAACCAGAAGGTCCCCCCAACCGTGACCAGGATCTGATAAGAAGATCCAACCCTATAAGGCACCCCTGCACCCGATGCCCCACGGCCTTGGGTGGCCCAACCGACAGTGACTAACTAACCCCAAACATCCTAACTTACCTGTCCAAGTGGAGGTCGCACCCTGAAGACCTTCGTCCGCGAGCCCGAAGTGCTTTTGCAAACCAGAGACTCCACATTGAAAACTCCAGGGCACCCAACGCCAAAACAGTACTTTACATCTGGCTGCCCCAGTGCCGCTGAGGGTGCATCTTTTGTGCTGGCCTAAACCCCCATTTGCCCTGAGCTAAACCCTAGGAGCTTTGCTCCCACAACCTTGAGGCCTGCTCGTTAGCAGCCACCAACCGAAGGCCCCATCCTCCTTTGGATAACATTGATCCTCAGCACTCTGCACCCGGCCGCCCACGTGCCGCTGAGGGTGCAACAACAGTGTATCACTGACCCTGGGGGACCCCTGAGTCTAACCCCAGATTGCCAACTCCCTTAACAAAGTACTTACCAATTAACCGATAACACTTTTTTCCTCCATAGGATAACATTGACTGTTTTTCGATTCTAAGTGTGGAGTTGGAAAATCTAAGGAATCCTTTAAAACTGTAACTAAAAAACCAAAACGCTTTTACTTATCTATTTACAGGAAATGTCCCAGTGCAGTATCCAGGTATACTGCACTGTGTAGAAAAGTAATCTGAAAAGTAACCTAAATGATATTCTACTAAAAATGTTTTACAAAGTCTATGTACTGTATTCTTTAAAGCATTACATTATCAGCAACACTACTGTAATTAAATCAAAGTACATTCACAATTGCAATTCAAACTGTTTACAAACTGCATTACTACTGTAAAGTGTTTATTGTTTACCTGTGCCAGGCTTGCTTGGTTCTAGAAAATAAAATAACTAAAATAATATTTGTATACAAACACAATTGGTCTGAAGTTCAGTTGTTGAGTGTGTGAATTCATTTGCTGACTGAGTGTGTACAACAAATGCTTAGCACTGTCCTCTGATACTGCCTTACTCCTCAATCACACTACCAGACATAGAGAGTGGGGTGCTATCTGCTTTACCTCTGCCTACCTTTTGGGTTCCACTGGACTCTGTGCACACTATACCTCACTTTGGTATAGTATATACAGAGCCAGCCTCCTACAAAATCCAAAAGCAGGAGAACATAAAAACTGTAGACTTAAACACAGTTGACATATACATAAATTGAATGGTTACATAAACAATTCTTTTTGAGGGTGTCCCAAAGAAACAGATGCCTGTCCAAGCAGATGTCCTTTTCACAATAGAAGTAGAAGTAGCTTGGCAGATGTTATTTTGTCCATCACTTTGCGATATATGATTGATAATATACCGTATTTTCAAACTCTATTGTTTTGGTGTCCTATAATGTGTGGTCCGTACCAAGGTGCGATTGATTTGCCAGGTCACAAAGAGTACTTGTGAATAAGTAATGCTCTTGTTAAAGAAATATTATCTCCCCACAGAACCAACTGTTGCTGCATTCTACCAGATTTTCCAGGTTCTGAGGGATACTGGGTCACCCCATTACTGTTAACGGTCAGTTGACTGTGAGGCAGACCAATCTCCGACCTTTTTACTTGTGAGTGCAACCTCTGATGATCGGGCAGCAGCAAGGAAATACAGAACTGCTGCCCATTGTGTGCTCTGGTGGACCTTGGGGCCAATCAGGCTCTGTACTCACAGTGGGGCAGGCCTCTTGCCCTAAAATAACTTCAGGGAAGGTGCCACCGACGGATTACGTCCATGACCACGAGCTGAGATGAGAGAAGGGGACCATGTGGTCCATTCACTCTGAGCCAGGCAGGGCAGCTCAGCTTCATTGAACAGCCAGGTGATCATGTCCCTGCACGCGGAGGTGCGCGGCACCTCACAGAGTGTTGTTGACTAGCTAGAGATTAATTAAACAAGGGAGCGGCATTAAGTTTAGGGAGAACAAAGTACACAACTCTCCAGAGAGAAGCCCAGCTTGCGTGCTGGTTAAATCGGAGAGTGTCCCCGGGGTGGTCCTTCGGGCACCGTTATGCCTGACTAACACATTTTAGTGCGGTGATGCGAACAACAGCACTAAAATGTGTTAATCTAACCCTGATGTGTGGTACTTTAAAACATTACTGACCTCAGTTGACTGTCACTATCTCCACAAGCACAAATTGTTCCCTGGACATTTGGCCCTCATAGAAAAAATATGAGTCTTGATCCCGTGGAGAGACCTTTATTTTAGGCGTCTGTCCTCCATCATTTCAGATGCAAATTAATGCTGGGCTCCCCATTCATCAGTTTGTGATCGAAGTCATAAAACAAGACCCGAAAGATCCAAAAAGGATTGCCCGGCCAAGATTCATGTCCAAGCTTTTTTCTTTTGGGATCATGAACTCCATGTTACCAGATAAGATTCATATTGATTCAGTTCATTTCAATACCCCTTATTTTAGCATTTTTCCATAAAAGAGATACAGTAAAACAAAATAATAATATATAATAAAAAGAATTACAATCAAATAAAAATTCCTTACATATATAAGAAAGATTGAAAGCATGAAATAAAGAACAGGTGCAAGGAGAAAGCTTTAGGACTATTCTAAACCTTAAGTATACATATTAAGATGGACAGAATAAAAACTATTTTACAATAAATACAGATAGGATGCTTATTAAAATATCAACCCAAGGCCAAACATAGAAGGGTTAGTAAATATATAAAACACTCAGCACCATTATCCCAAGGAGCTAAAAGAAATTTCCTCCTAGTAAACCACACTGCTGATAAGTACCTTGAAACTGCTAAAGCAATGGGTTGACTAGTATCTGATTGCAAAATTCTACACGCCAGGGTATGCTGGGTGAAAACAAGGTTCTTGCAGATAGGGATCATCCATTCAGCCCTGACCCTACTATACACTGTGCAGAAAAAAACATATAGGCCACAGTTTCCTTGTTATAACCACAAGAAGGACAGGCCAACTCTTCCAAACTAGCGGAATCCACCCTATTCGACGTAAATGGAGTTCCTTGCCTGAATTGTACATACAAGGTTTATTACCAATTTTGGGCAAGTCAAGCTCCCTTTTTAAGAAAAAAGCCTCTGGCCTATTTGTATAGATTAAAAACAGGAAAGGGGCTAAAATACTACCTTGGCGGACCCCCTCAGTGGAGATGATTGGGTGGGGTTTTCCCCCTTGCTACCACTTTCAAAGAGATGCCCTGAGCTAAAGCCACCTCTGCCTCTTGGACTGTGATGGACAAACTAAGTTGTGTGGCTATGGTGAGGTCAAAGGGTATTTCCTATGAATCCACCACAAACTTCTTATGTGAAGAGTTAATGATGCTTGAAAAATGGGCTTCACCCAGGATCAGTGAGTTCAATAAATCAATCAATCAGAACACTTCTAAAGCGTACTACATACCCGTGAGGCTCTCAAGGCGCTGGATGGGGGTGGGGGGGTGGGGAGGGAGGGTGCTGCTACTGATCGAAGAGCCAGGTCTTGAGGAGTCTACTGAAGGCCAGTAGGTCTTGGGTCTGCCGTAGGTTGGTGGGGAGGGTGTTCCAGGTCTTGACGGCGAGGTGGGAGAAGGATCTGCCGCCGGCGGTCATTCTTCGGATGCGGGGGACTGTGGCGAGGGCGGTGCCGGCAGAGCAGAGATGGCGAGTGGGGGTGTAGAAGCTAAGTCGTCTGTTGAGGTATGCTGGGCGGTGTTGTGGAGAGCTTTGTGTGCTTAGATGAGGAGCTTGAAGGTTATCCTCTTGCTGACAGGGAGCCAGTGCAGGTTTCTCAGGTGGGGTGTGGTGTGGCTGCGGCAGGGGATGTCGAGGATCAGACGTGCCGAGCCGTTCTGTATGCGTTGCAGTCGTCTCAGGAGTTTGGCCGATGTTCCTACGTAGAGGACATTTCCGTAGTCCAATCTGCTGGTGAGGAGGGCCTGGGTAATTGTTTTTCTAGTTTTGATGGGGATCCATTTGAATATCCTGCGGAGCATGCGGAGGGTGTTGAAGCAGGATGTGGAGATGGCGTTGACCTGCTTAGTCATGGAGAGGGTGGAGTCAAGGTTGATCCCTAGGTTGCGTGCGTGGTCGGTGGGTGATGGAGCTGTTCCCAGTGCGGTTGGCCACCAGGAGTCGTCCCAGGCCAAAGGGGTGGGTCCGAGGATGAGGACCTCTGTCTTGTCTTAGTTCAGCTTCAGCCGGCTGTTCTTCATCCATCCGTTCAACTATTTCACATCTTCGGTGAACATTGGACGATTAATAATGTCCCAACATTTTATCGAGTCTTTAAGAGAGCCTGCTTTCCCAAATCCTCCCATGCCAACCTTGTACATACAATTTCTTTGCCAGGCTTGGGACTACCTTGTCTAGAAATGGTTCTTCAAAATAGTGAAGGTGAATGAGCTAGTGATTGTACCTAGGGCCTGTGATGATAATATTAATATGAAATTAAATACCAGCATTTGTAAAGCACACAGCTACCTCCGGAAAGGTGTCCCAGCGCTGGGGGTTGACAGGAAGATTAAGCGAGCTATTGCCCAAAGTCACATGGTGCTGGGCTAACCTGCCGCTGGCACTGGGGATCGAACCGTGAACCCTGTGGTCTGGAGTCAATTAGATATTAGATCTAATTTAAAACTCTTGAACCATAGTTTGAGCTCCATTTTGCTGGTGAGCAGACCTACCACACTGGATCTTCCCAAAATTTAACAAGACCCATGCTCAAGAGGGTCTCTCTTACATAAACAATTCAGGGGAGATTACCTGTTCAAGGGTGATGGAGTATTTCCTCCAGCCCCCGACAGTAGTGTGACAATTACGGTGTAGCCCAGAGTTTCCTTCACAATATTATAGGTGTGACTGCAATTTGTTCAGAAATTGTCCTAAGCCCTGCATCAAACCTCAACAGGATCAAAGGGGTACTAATCGGAAGGCACAGCACTTGCCTCAAAAACGAATTCTCCACTATTTCTAATGTTTTTGTGGACTTATGCCCCCAAACCTTAGCACCATATAGGGCCGTACCCAGTGCTTGACAAGAATACGACTGATCAAATAGGGGAAATGGTTTAGAGAAGGACTCCCCGATGGATCTTCAACAACACCAACTTGCTGCTAAATATTGAGCCGACGTTTTGAAATTTGGTGGGCCCAGTCGAAGTTCTCATCAAAGGAGATACGAAGATATTCAAATAGCTGGACCTGAAATGAAAATGTTGTAATATATAAATAAAGAACCATAATGTAAAATTGAAATTGTTTAAATGTTTTGTAAATATGAAGGAATTTGAAATTGAGTTAATAATTTTGTTAGTTTTCTCAGATTGATTCGTGGGAGCAGTACCAGGGTATCAAACAGAATATAGTTTAGACAATAAATGGTCTTAATTGAATTTAGAAACCCTCCAACCTTCCCATTTAAATTAAAATTCAGTTTTTTTATACGTGTATGTAAAGCCAATGAAATCTGTAATCATCTGTACGTATGTTTGATGAATACTTGGGGCCAGATGTACGACCTGTTTTTGCATGCGCAAACGGGTTTGTAAACCCGTTTGCACATGCAAAAACATTATGGGATATGTACAAAGCCTATTTAGCGAGTCGCAATTTATTTGAGACTCGCTAAATAGGTTTTGCAACCCACTATTTGGAAGGTGCGTTCCCTTCCAAGCAGCGAGCCTAAAAACCATGTACTAACGGTTTGCCACCGCAATTGCGGTCGCAAAACATTCACAATTACCACCTACTTCATGTAGGTGGTAATGCATTCGTAAATGGGAAGGTGTCCCCAGGGGATACCTTCGCCTTTGAAAATGCATGCAAAAATATTTTGTACGGGCAGGCAGTGGTCCCAGAGACCACTACCTGCCCTTAAAAAATGAAACCAAAATGTTTCATTAAAACTTTTTTTAAATACATCCTGTTTTCCTTTAAGGAAAACGGGATGCATTTAAAAAAATAGACTTCTTTATTTAAAAGCAGTACCAGACATGGTGGTCTGGGAGGGCCTGCCATTCCCAATGGACACGCAAATTGCGAGAGGCTCATTAATATTCATGAGCCTCGCAATTTGTTTACTGTTTGCGAATTGGGAATTGCAAACAGTATTAAACACACTGTTGTACATTTTATTTTGCTCCTCCCAATTTGCGACTCTATTAGTCGCAAATTGCGAGGCGCAAAATCAAATGGTCATACATCTGGCCCATGGTTCCATATTTTATGCTATTGTTTTGCGGTTCCTATCATCTAAAAGGCGTAGGCGGGGCGCTTAGCTTCCAGTAATGACTCAGTAGGGATCCTTGAATTCCAATGATGATTCAGTGTGTGTGGGGAGAGGGGGAGCTGGGTTCCAGTAATAATCAATTGGGGCCCACAGAAGTCAAAAGGTTAAGAGCCACTTGCCTTAAAACTTCTCTGGATACATAAAGCAACAAGAAAGTTATCACAGGTGTGTTTTCTGCCTTGCTTCCACCAGATGGCGGCCTCTCATCAAAGACTGCTCTTGGCTCACAATGGTAGCTACAGTGTACTGTCAGTCAAGTTTCATAGTCCAAAGTAGATTCTTTAAACAATAAACACTGGTGTACAACCAGGGAAGAGACAATTCTTCCAATATAGTTTCACTAATCAGCTACAATTTAACATGAGTAAAAAAAAAAGTTTTGTCAAAATGAGGAAGTATTCATATACTCCAATCTACAATAGAATTATTTCAAGTTTGTACCAGTTGTCTGCACTCATCATCCATTCCCAGAAGAAGAGCCCTACGTGTCCTGAAAGGGACCAATCAAAAAAATTGATTTAGAAAATAAAACTTTATTCATGCAGAGTCTTCGCTGCAGTTTTATATAGCGCAAATTAGACCCGAAGGTACTGGAGTTCTGTACAAGAGTACCGGTTAGATTACACACTCATTCTGTTTTTTATGGCCTGACCTGATAGCGCAGCTGTCGCCAGACAATTATGTGAGAATCACTAGGAGAGGGCTGTAGCTCCGCCCACATGTTGAGAGCCAGGAGTACCTTCCTTGATGCCTTTGGGCCGACTTAGCACCAAAAAAACAGCAAAAAGAATAAAATTTCTCTATGTTAGTGTCGGCTTCAAGTAGGAATTATTTTTTGAGAGCCCAGTCTGGCTATCTCTTCTTCTTGACCCTTTTTTTTTCAAATTCCTCATCCTTAGAGGTGCAGGTTCCCCTTCCTATGACTTGGGCCGATCATTCCGTCATTTACTTGCAGATACTTCAAGCAGGCTCCAAACTACAGCCCCATCGCAACCAGAGCCGGACTGAGAACCAAAACCGGCCCTGGCAAAGTGCTCGGCCGGCCCATGTCCCTCCGGGGGAGTGGGTGCCGCCGAGCTCTTTGCCAGGGCCGGTTTTCGGCCGATTTTGTTACAGGGCTGATTTTGCATCTATGCTGCAAAAACGGCCCTGTAACAAAATCGGCCCCCAGGGGCCCAAAGCCGGCCCACACCCGTGCTGCACACCGGGGGATTGCCCGGTGCCCGCTACGGCCAGTCCGGGCCTGATCACAACCCTTCGGATAAACATGCTTGGAATAAAGTGGACCCTGCTGCTTTACAAGTTGCTCTAAGCACTCAGAGACCGGAACGGCCCGCTAATATAGAAGCAGCTAACAAATCCTTCCTGGGGTGGGCCACTCAAGCACTGGATACGTCTATACTGGTCAAACTAACCTACTCTAAATGTGCATTGGCCAACGCCTGGTTTAACGAGTCACTAACATTAGCAAGGAAGAACTGTATGGTTCTAGGGGGTAACATCGTTTACAACGAAACTTTTACCACGCACTACCATTACAACGCAGGAATTACAACGAAAGTCGTTACAACGACTTTCGCTGGAGGGCGGTGTTGGATAGGGAATAGTTTAATTTTCTATCCAACACCTTCCCTGCTATCCACGGGGACTGGAGTTGGAATAGAAATTTGAATATTCCACTATCCAGCGCCCCCCAACGCAAGTCGTTGTAACGACTTGCGTTGTAATACCTGCGTTGTAAAGCCATGCGTGGTAAAAGCATGCGTTGAAATGTCATAAAACCGGTTCTAGGATGAGCATGGAGACGACCCCGTAGCCAAATCACGGTATAGAAACGCAATTAAAGTATATCATAAACTGGTCCGGAAGACTAGGGCCGCATGCTATGCCAATATGATCAACACAAGTAGTAACCCTACTAAAACTATTTTTACCCTCCTGAAAGATATGGTGAAATCCCCCTCTTCCCCTGACAGCACCATATCTTCCAACTTGCAGTGTGAGGTATTGGCTAATTCTTCATCAGTAGGGTTGAGCGTATTTATAGCAGTTTTTGTCCTGGGAATACAGCTCCTGACCCCCTGAGGAGCCCTCCCTCTGGCCTTGAGACCTACTCTCTTTTCTCCTATTTCCCCCAAAGCCCTGGAAGCTTTGTATGTCAAGGTAAAGTCATGGTCCCTGGATGATCCTCTGAAACCTGACCTTTTTATAAAGTTCCAACAATGTCTCCCACCTGGGTTTTTGGAGCTGATCAGTCTCTCTGTATCCTCTGCGTCTAACCCCAAATCGTGGAAGCATGCCAAAGTTGTTCCTCTGCTGAAGAAACCGACACTGTAGGTTTTCAAGCTTGAAAATGTCTGACTAATCTCCCTGCTCCCATTCCTTTCCAAAATTACTGAATCACAAGTCAATACCATTTTAACTCAATACCTGGAAGTTAATTCTACACTGGACTCATCTCAAAATGGTTTCAGGGCTCGGCACAGTACTGAGTCCACTCTGCTTGCAGGTGCGGAGCAGCTACGGGCCTCTCTGGATGAGGGCAGAACCGCGGCGCTGATTCTGCTTGACCTGAGCGCGGCCTTCGACACAGTCTCCTACAAGATCTTGGTACATCAGTTGAGGGAGATCGCCAACGATGGCAAGGCCCTCTCTCGGTTCTTGTCTTCCCTGGCAGACCGGTGCTTTCAAGTCATCTCCCCTCATTTCAAATGCCTCACCCACCCGCTACGCTGTGGCGTCCCCCAGGGCTCAGCATTGAGTCAATGTCTACATCCGAGCTCTGGCTTTGATAGCAAAAGCCTGGAACATCTCCTTGGTGATGCTGATGACACACAGCTGGTGCGTTCTTCCTACAGCAATCCCAGCCAGGATTCAGCGAAAGTTCAGGAAAACCTGATATCTCATATTGTAGGGCTGACAATTATTCCAATTGATTTCCACCAAATCGGTAGTCCTCCTGGTGGATAGGGACTTCCTTCGGTGGGGCAGTCACTGGTGGCCCCCTGCACTTGGTGCACCCCACCTGCCTAAATCTTTGGTCAAGAAGCTTGGAGTTTGGGCGGACAGTGCCCTCTCCTTTGAGGCCCACGTTAAATCAGTAGCTTAAAGCCTATTCTAGGACTTTTTATTTCCTAAATCCGCCAGCTGATTGTCCAAACCACTGTCCTGGCCAGATTGGACTACTGCAACGCGTTGTTCCTTGGCTCTAAGTCACTGATCAAAAGACTTCAACGTGCCCATAACACCGCAGCCCGCACTCCGTTAGAGCTCCCTAAGCACTGTCACGTCTCTGACCTTCTTATCCAGTTACACTGCCCGTCAATAGAATAGAGAATCCACTTTAAAGCCCTTTGCATCCTCTATAAGATTTTTTCAGGCCTCTGCCCTAGGATTCTGAGTGATATGTGTCTCCCTTATGCTCCCGCCCGTGGTTTGCGCTCAGCGGATCTCCATCTGGCCCATGTGCCTCGGTTATGCAGGGCCAGAATGGGTGGTCGCTCGTTCATGTCTTTGGTGCCTGCCCACTGGAACTCCCTACATTTTCCTACCCGCAGCATCTCTGACCATTGGGCTTTTAGAAGGGCTGTGAAGACTTCCCATTCTCTGATCACTAAGTTGCCTCTCCCTTCCTCTCTACCACACAGTTAGCGTTGGGACGTCCCGTTGCTGGGGCAGCCATGCGCTCTACAATTATTTTAAAATAACATATTTTGACTTGGCAGACGTTGTGTGCTTCTACAAAAAAGTGCTTGACATCCACACAGCTGTGACCGTTTATTTTTCCAGCTGCCTGAGCTGAGCATTCAGGAGCACAAAAACGACACTGTTATCCCATTAAAGTGTCTAAGATAACTAATTAATTTATGGAGTTTTCTCTGGAAGCAGCACTGATGAGAGGAGGCAGTCATTATTGAACATGGATTTTTTGGTCTGGCTTGACAGTGCATTCATAAGCCAGATCTATAGGCAATGTCAATCCTCCTTCTTTTTAGGCACAGAGAGATTAAGTGATGTGCCAAGAATTATAGGATGTTGAGCCAGCACCAGGGCTTGAACCTGGTTCTCCAGTCCAAAGTGGGCAGCTCTGGCCGTGATGCCACAGCTGGTTTCAGTGTTCCTCTTTTCGAGAATTTGAAATGAATGTTACCATTTATTGGAAAATTGGAATGTCCCAAGCTCCATTGAAGATAATAAAGTACTCTGGGCTTCTAATGGCAGGTAGAAGCACAGAGTTCCAACATTCCATTTTTGTCCTTCACAGCTGTTGCATTGAACAAAGTCCTCACGGAGCCTGAAGGGATGTCTAACCCCTCGGACTCAGTGAGCCCTTTGTTTTACTAATTAGAGCATTGTGCCCTCTAGGAATGGGGGGATGTTCTAATAGCCTATAGACCTCCGTAGCAGGCTATACTAGTCATTAAAGGCTCGCTCCTTTATTAAAGGCCCTCGCCTTCATCTTGGGCCTTTAATGCTGGAGCGGGCCTTTAACGCCTTAACTGCGGCCGTTATTTCTGCGCAGTGGGGGCGTTCTAAAAGGTGGGTGGGGCCGCGTCGGCCAACGGCAGCACCAGCGAGCGACGGCAGCACGCAACAGGTTAATGGCTGGTTTAGCTTACTGCAGCTGGCTAAAAGGCTATACTGTATTTGAAACTGGGTATAAACAAAGTGCATGCACTAACACTATGCTTGGGAGCGGGAGTTAAATTCCAAGTTGTGTCCTAATTATCACATCCCACTGTGTTCCTCTCAGATTGATGCTATATGAATTATATGTAGCATGCAATTCTTTGATGTAACTTGTGCCGTGGGAAGGTATTTCTTGTTTTTTCTTAGGAGAGGGGGACATAATATGAATTTATAAATTATTACTTTTAACTGTGTGTACTCTTTAGTTTGGAAAAAAAGTGTGGTTTAAATAAACATATTTTTTACTAATAAAACAGACTGTTGGTTTTTTCAATCCTGATTGGAACACACAATTTGGTCAAGTGGGGAAGCTGGGATTGATCCCGTGTTTTCTGCTTTCACTTTGTGTAATTCTGCCACTAGCTGGGCATCACTTTATTCCTCTAGTCTTCCATCAAATGTTAATGCTCTCTCTTAATTCATGATGCATGAGGTTAGCACATAGGTCGCAGGCAGCAGCCACATGTGAGTCATTTACCATGTGCACCTTATGTGTGGCCTCGATTCTTGTTATAGATAGAGCAACATTATGGTCAGGACCACTGGAATTAAGCAGCAGGAGAGGGTCAAATTATGCGGCAGGGTTGAGTAAATTATGCATCAAGAAAAGAGAAATTATGTGGCATTATGCAGCACATTTTGTGATAGTATTAGTTCATTATTTTGTAACTTGTAATCCTGTTAACACTGTCTGGGCAATAGTTGTATCTCATTAGTACCGGTTTAACACCCACATATAGCAATTAGCTACATAAAGGCGACCAGTCAACCTTTGCAAAGGACCTTACACTGTGGAAAATGTGGCAAATCTACAATTATGTGAAAATTTCCGCATCTGCACAATCACAGAATTCCAGTGGCTCTGATTATAGTCCACTAAATTAAACACAACAGTGTCCAGGGTCTCACAATTTTTTCAGGTTTGGCAGTCAATATTGATCACAGGTTTTCTGTTTTCAGGTTGTTCGATTCTGCAACTTGAATGACATCCCTTTATTTCTTCTGTTGTAGATCACATTTTAATGCTTTATCTTTAATACCTGGTGCATGTGTTTGGAGTGTGGGTGATAGGCAGAAGCCACATGCAAGTTAATTGTGCACCCTGTATATGGCCTAGATTCTTATTATGCGTGGAACAACAATATATTAAATTAAATCACAACTATACCTACCACTCATAGCTAAGCCCCTGTTCAATTTCCACTTATTTCTGTATGTTTGTGAAAGTGCATAAACCAATGTATGTAAGTTATACTTGTGAACTTGAACCGATTGTTCACGTTTGGTCAGTACCACAGATCGATGAGCTCTTACTTGCCAAATTGTAGAAATCATGTTCTTGTTTCTTCTGTCACCCAAACTGCAACTGTGGTTTTTCCCAGAAAATATGGCCTGACTTTCATAATCCTGCCTGTTCCTCCATTTCCTAAATATTACATTTTGTGCAGCAGTATCTAAATCTGCCACACCAAAACAAAAAAATAACTTCCAAACATTTGAATTTATGTGCTTTATTCACCATTTCCAATCACTAAATGTTGAATATCTATTTTCCTTGAAAGGAAGAGACATTGCTTTTTTTTATAGCTCTGTAAACAAGGAACAAGCATTGGCAAAGCCAATAGGTCTCACCTTTGGGGGCTTTTAAGTGTTTAGCTAGAGCTATTGGTTTTGCCAATGAGGTATTGATGTGCTGGTGCTGCGGTGTTCTTGAGATGAGGCTGTTTTGGTGCTGAGCTGGTGCTCTGCCGATGCTGGAGTGGTGTTTAGTTATGCTGAGGAGATGCTGCACTGGTGCTGAGGGTGCCATGTGATGCTGTGGTCAATAAACAACAAAGGGCTTAGGCTCATAACCAGTCAGGCTGAACCACATCAACTGTAAATAACAAAACACGTGCCAGGACTGATAATTTCTTTACGAGTAATGATTCAGTTATGGTCTTCATGAATAAAGCATAAACACCTGCTTGGATATTTGCATCATTTAATGATAGAGTTCATTTATTTACTTTATCACAATTTTTTGGAAATATATTGCTGTGTGAAACAAACTTTTAAGACAACACTATATACAAATATTTACAATGATATATGTACAACAAATTTGGACAAACCAACAGTTCACTTACACCACAACCATACCTCTCACATACTTGACATTCATACTAGAAAAAATCCCTAGGAGCACCACCGTGCTTAATGAAAAATCACAACTTAAACATAAATGTATCAAACGGTTTGAAAACTGATTGCGTCAACAGTTTTTTACTAGTTGCACAAAATTAATTAAACTGTCCATAAATGACAATCCAGACAATGATCATTTCATAGTGAAGGTGACCTGGGATGAGGTCGACGCGTTTCGAACCCACATATTCATTGGGTTCTCATCAGGACCGAAAGACTCTAAAAAACAAACAAAACCAATTTGTAGAAAACATCACTAACAAAGCTCTCATAGCTAGTGCCTATCCAGTGGAAAACACCCCTACCTTAAGTCTTATGCCACTACTCCAATGCGGGCGTGGTGGATGTTGGAGTCTGAAAAAATGAAATAAAAACCACCCTTTAGCATTCACAGACGTTCAATTAGTGACATCATTCATGCTCCACTTTCTCACGTGGACTCACCCTTCAATGCACGATGTGTATACTTCTGGATGCTCAAACGGCAGTCTGGCGGCGAGGTGGACCTAAGCCTCCATGCTTAACACTTCTAATCTCAGGAATTGCCTGTGGGCCAGACAGTGGTAGATAAGAATAGATAAGAACGTGCCTGTAGAATTGGTGAACAAGCGCTTAATAATGTCGAGCACGCATTAGATGGCGGCGCTCTGAATGGTCGTGTGGGTCTGCTTCAATTGTGGTTATGAAACAGCATTATGGCTGTTAGGCTGCCGGGACGGGCGATTATGTGTCTGGGATGCACTTTAGTCACAGACAAGGTCCCCGCGTGCATGGCGTGAGCGGCGCTTTTCAAAAATCCCTGTGTTTTCTTTTTGCGCGGAGCTCACTGGGAGACAGAGGCACCAAGCCCCCTTACTAGATCTGGCTGCCGAGTCGATCGTTTGAATACAACAGCGTTTCTGGGATACAATGTTTTAAACATTAAGCAGGGAGCATCGCGTGCGTGGGGCTTTTGTCAAAAAAATGTCAAAAACTGATTGTACATGTGTTGTCTCATTGCGCAGAGTGCGCTGGGAGACCAAGGCACTAACCTGTATTAAATTTATTTTCCGGAGTCCAGGGCAACAAGGCAGGACACGTCCTTCAGTGTTCAGTAATGCTGGAAAATGAGCACCCAGTGGAAGAGGTTGGTTTTACTTCCTGGTTGTCACCTGGTTGACTGTTCATTGAGATTTCTGGGAGATGTAGTTTGAACAGAAAGAGTCAGTGAAATTAGCAGGGGACCCAAAGTGGGAGGTCTCAATGAATCCAAGGATCGCGGCGGGCTGGGATGGATATTCAATTTTTATAAATTTCAGAAATTTCGTTGAGGCCATCAATTGCTGTATTATATTTCATTATAAGTAGTGCCTCTCTTTGATTAAGTCTGGCATCCAGGTCACTGCCACGTTTGTCAGTTTCAATTTTAGAAATGACTGTCCATTTGAGATCATTTTCATTGTGTTTGGATGTAATCCAATGATTAACAAGGGGAGCATTCGCCACATTTCTCCTAATCCTTGATTTGTGTTGGGTTATCCTCTGGCGTATCTCCTGTGATGTTTTCCCAATGTATAGCTTCGGGCAAGGGCACAATATTCCATACACCACATTTTTTGTTTTACAGTTAGTGAAACTGTCGTGTTTCCAATGGATTCCTTTATGCGAAAAGACTGGTCCTTCTATTGCTTGTTCACAACATGTGCAAGTGCCACATTTGTGATGACCCACTATAGGTGGAAGGCGTAGCATATTTCTCAAATCAGGTGGTTGCTCCTGTGGGAGAGCGGCCCTCACCAGATGGTTGGCGACATTCATGTCCTTTTTAAAGGCAAACATGGGTATTTCTGCGAAATCTTCATGTAGATTTTGCACTAGATGCCAGTTGGTGTTTATCATTTTTCTGAGCTGGTGTGCGTTGGGGCAGAAAGTGGAAACACATATCATCCTACTTGATTGCTTCTTCGTTCTTTTCTCTAGCAGGGTTTCCCTGGGGACCCACCAGGCTCGTTTGAGAGCATGCTTGATGAGTTTCTTTGGGTATCCTCTCTCAATTAGTCTTTCAAAAAGTTGGCCAGCATGTAGAAAATATTCGTCTTTACATGAACAATTCCGTCGTATCCTTAGGAATTGCCCAAAAGGTAAATTTTGACGTAGGCTTCTCGGATGGTAGCTGGTGAACAGAAGACTTTTGTTTCTATCTGTTGCCTTTCGATATAATGTGGTTCCCAGGCCATATATCATTGTAAATATTTGTATATAGTGTTGTCTTAAAAGTTTGTTTCACACAGCAATATATTTCCAAAAAATTGTGATAAAGTAAATAAATGAACTCTATCATTAAATGATGCAAATATCCAAGCAGGTGTTTATGCTTTATTCATGAAGACCATAACTGAATCATTACTCGTAAAGAAATTATCAGTCCTGGCACGTGTTTTGTTATTTACATGTGATGCTGTGGTGGCACTGAGTGATGCTGTGCTGGTGTTTACTGATGCTATGACAGTGCTGAGTTATGCAAAGGTGGTGGTTTGGTAGAGGTTGTTAGGTGATGCTGTGCTGATTTTGAGGTGGTGCTTAGTGATGCTGAGGTGGTGCTGTGCTAATTTTGAGGTGGTGCTTAGTGATGCAGAGGTGGTGCTGTGCTGATTTTGAGGTGATGCTGAGGTTGTGCTGTGCTGATGTTGAGTTGGTGCTTAGTGATGCTGAGGTGGTGCTGTGCTGATGCTGAGGTGGTGCTTAGTGATGCTGAGGTGGTGCTGTGCTGATGTTCAGGTTGTGCTTAGTGATGCTGTGGCAGTGGTGAGGTGGGGATGTTGAGGTGGTGATGCGTTGATGCAGAAGTGGTGCTGGGTTGCTGCTGAGTTGGGGCTGCGCTGGTACTGAGATGGCGGTACAAAAGGGGGTGGTGATGGACGGAGCATCTGAACCAATCAAACACTCACACCCAGTCAAAAGATCTGGGTTGAATCCATCACCGTTCTTTAGCCCACTCTGCCACCCCAGTTCAGACATGGCTATATGCAAATCAGTCTGACCCTGTGCCTCATGGGAACAGTCCAGCCCGAACTGCCAAGCCATGCCTTCCCTGGACCGGAAACAAGCTTCCGAGGACCGGTTTCTGGCATTACAGCGTCTTCAGCACGGCTTGCTTGAATCCAGTGGCAAAGTGAGCAAGGGACTCACGTCTGAGCATTCCCTGCCACACTTATGGCGGCCAAAAGCGGTACAAAAGGGGGTGGTGATGGACGGAGCATCTGAACCAATCAAACACTCACACCCAGTCAAAAGATCTGGGTTGAATCCATCACCGTTCTTTAGCCTACTCTGCCACCCCAGTTCAGACATGGCTATATGCAAATCAGTCTGACCCTGTGCCTCATGGGAACAGTTCAGCCGGAACTGCCAAGCCATGCCTTCCCTGGACTGGAAACAAGCTTCCGAGGACCGGTTTCTGGCATTCCAGCCGTCTTCAGCCCGGCTTGCTTGAATCCAGTGGCAAAGTGAGCAAGGGACTCACGTCTGAGCATACCCTGCCACACCTAGGTGTTTAGGTGATGCTGAGTTGGTTGTAAGATGGTGTTTAGTTCTGCCAGAGATAAAGAATGAAAGCTTGCTGATCAGTGTAAAAAGTACAAGTGTTCCCTATGTAAAGTGTAATGGTGATTGGTTGACCATGATTGGTATGTTTGCCTTACTAATAAAGTCCCTAGTGATGTGCACTGTGTGTGCCAGGGCTAGTAATGCAAAGGTGCATGGAGAAGGGAACTCAGGCCTGCAGTGAAGGGCCTGCGTGCAGTTTGCTAAGTTAGCATGTTGTCCTGACAAGTGCAACCACTTGCCAGGCTTTACTTTCCCTTTTGTGTACACAGTGGGCACCCCTGTGGTAGGTTCCAGGTAACCTCTGGGTGGGGTGCAGTGTAAGTAAAAGGCAGGACATATACTAAGGTGTGTGTTATGTCCTGACAGTGAAAAACACCCCATTTCGTTTTTTCACTGCTAAAAGGCGATCCTGCCCATAGGACAGAATGGAGGAGGCTGGGTGTTGTGTTTGTTTTCCTAGTTTCCTACAAGTTTAAAATGGAGTAGTGTAGTTTAGTATGTATGAACTCACAGTGTCACAATACATATTTCCATGAAAGTGGTTTTGTCACTGAGTGTTCAGAAACCACTCTTTTAGAAAGTGGCTGAGTTTTGTGCTTTAAGCATTTCTGTGTGTCTCTGCTGAATGTGGATTGACTGGATCTGAGAGGTGAGAGGAGCTGGTGGAGGTCTTGACCCAGGGAGGGGTTGAGATGGCATCAGGCTGCCCTGCATGTGGAGAGTAGGGGGAATAGAAGCCCAGGAGGTGAAAAGACCTCGGCAGGTGCAACAAACCAATTGACCCATCTCCTGCTGAGTGATTAAGGATCCAGACCCCCAGTATCAAAGGGAGAAAGGTGACACTGGGAAGGAGACACCAAGAACCAATTTAGGGAGGGGCCAGGGACCCCTGAGCACAACCAACCTCAAAGACATTAAGGGGTATAACTATGAGAGCTGAAACCCCTGAATGGGGGAATGACACATGTTAGATCTGGAGGTCTCTAGTTGGCAATGGTATTCACCTTTGTCCAAATAGGGACCCTTACTTCTAAGTCAGGATAAGGGGATTACACTCCTTGATAACCTCTGCTCACCCCCTGGGTAGAATGGCACGAGCAGACAGGCTTATCCCAGAGGTAGTGTGTTAAGCATTTGTGAATATACACAGTCATACAGTGATAACACTACAGATGGACACAACACAGGTTTTATAAAAATAAGTATTCTTTATATAGACTTAAACACAAGACCACCAACGACCAAAATCCACAATACTACACTTAAGATTACTTAAAAGATGATTAAAGTCTCTTAGATCAAGTTGCTGTTAAATGCGACAAAGTTCCCAACAAAGTACCTGGATGGGTAACGCAAAGTGAACAAAAGGCTCGCAAACGGGGAGATGTGTTGGTTCCGTGATCCAGGGGAACGGTTGCGTCCTGCCTCAATGCTTGCGCAGAGTAGGGGACTCGTCGTGAGCCTTACCGGCAGAGGTGATGCGTAGATTCTCGGCTTGCGGGCCCGTTGCGGTGCGCAAAATGGCACCTCGATGCGATGCAAGTATCCAGTTGCGATGCGAGAAGATGGCGCCCTTGATGCGGCGATGCGATGACGCCCTGGCAGCCTTGCGACGACTCTGTACTTGGGAGCCGCGACTGGCCCTGCAACACGCTTCTCCAGTGATGCGATGGCAACTCTCACGATGGCGTCATGCTTCTCTGGTGATGCGACAGCAGACCGCTTTGATGAACACATCCTTCCAGGGAGATGCGGCGAAGGCTCGCTTATCCGGCGTTGTGATGATTTCAGCTGCGGCGGCGACACGCTTCTTCTCGATGCGTCGCGCTTCCAGCTCCCAGCGGCATGCAAGTGACTGGAGTCAGAATTCCCTGCAAGGAAATTCAGGAGGGAGCTGGAGGTGAAGTATTTTGTCCCTGAGACTTCAGCAGGAGGCAAGCACAGTTCAAGCCCTTGGAGAATATTCTGTAGATGAAAGTCCATACAAAGTTCCTTCTCCTTTTCCTTGACAATGAAGCAACCAATGCAGGCTAACCCAGCAAAGAGCACACTGGCAGAGGGGAAGTCCAAACTCATGCAGCTTCTTTGGTTCTTCTCCTTGGCAGAAAGGTTTCTTGTTTCAGAAGTGATCTAATTTCTTGGGATTAGTGTCCCAATATTTATACCCCAAAATCCCTTTGTTCTCGGATGGCAGAGAGGCCTCTGCCTAGTCCAAACCAGTTCCTGAGCACTTTGTTTACATGACTCTCCTCTTCCTTTCACTGTGCAGGGCAGAGACATCTGCCACCCCACAGGAGGTTGAGGTTCTTTAATTTTGACTCCATCTTACATTTGTCGTCATTTTGTGTAGCCTTTACACAGGCTGCTCTATTCATGAAGTGTCTCTGCCCTTTGGACTGCAACGTGTTGAAAACCCCCTCTGTCCTTGTTTTGAAACCAATATCAGACACCAGCTGGCCTAACTGCATACAGACATGTCTTGCCATTACTGATTGACCTATAGGTGCTGTAATTGATTGACTTATGGGTTGGACAGAAACACGACTTAAGGGGGACGTTCTGGTTACATGATGCCTTGTTTTGAATGTTTTCCTATTGGCTAATATTTTGCAGATCTTGTATGTCCATATTAGGTATTTTGCATGCTTGGAGAAGATAGGACTGCCCCTTACTTTTGTGCTGAGTTTGAGAGTGCTGAGGTGGAGAAGCGTGGCTCAGTGGTTAGAGGCGGCAGACCTGGAAGCTGAGATCGGCCGTGGACCAGGGTTCGATTCCCCGCCTCGGCGGGTCTCGGGCTCAAAAATTCCACGGACTCGACAATTCTCGCTCCGGTGCCTACTCGACTCACGGGGTCACACTCTGCGACTCTGGGCAATAGCTTGCTTAATCTCCACTACGGCCCCTCGCGGCGGGATGCCTGGCTTTCATCTTGTGGATACCCTGCCGGGGTATCTCACAGGGGAATACCAGGACGGGTTCCCTAAGCAAGCGCTTAGATACTGGGCCGGTGATTTGCGCTATATAAATACATGTACATTCACATTCACATTCAAGCATATAAAAGGCCTCTGTGTTCTGTACTCTTTAGACTGCCTCATTCAGTTGCTAAGGCTCCTGTGTGACGTAGTCTCACTTAATTAAGTTTAATAAAGATGTCTTTTCATATTTCAGCTTCTGTGCTAACTTCTTTATTATCAAGTACCCCTGAGAATGAAGATTTCAGGTTCTTCAAATGGCGCCCAACAACGCGGGCCTCATCAGAGAAGTGACTTTCTGAAGGAGTGATCTTGTCAGGAGACTGAAATCTACTGAGGAGGACAGGACAGGCTCTTCTAAGGAAAGTACTCTATGCACAGGGATTCTGGGGATTCTCTGTTTCTGCAGCCCAGTATATTTCTGATCTTCCTGATTTTGATCCTCCACATGCTGTCACTCCTGACTGAGAACCTTTTTGGCGTGAGTATTCTAAAAAAAGGACCGTTAGGTCATTTAGAACTTGGCAGTTAGAATTTGGACAACATTTTGATTGGTAATAGTAAGGTAGTTTAGTAACGCTTACTGTAGCTTTGGAATTTTGGAATTTGTGTTGGCCAACTTTGGATATGGATTTGATATGCAAATTGCAATTTGTGTAGGCAGGTAATGAGGAGATTTTTCTCTATCTGGTTTTGTTGAGTGGTGCACGTACAAAAAGTACATTAAGCACTACTTTGATTATAATACTTGCATATTCTGCAGTATTTTTGGCATGCCTGTTTTCAAAGCTCACATCGAAGAATGTGTTGCTTTTTCTAGGCGGTACCATAGTGTGATGTGGAATTAATTAGCCGGCTCTCCTAGAAGGAATACCTAAATAGGTTTAGGTATACAAACATATTTCTTCCTTGGTGATTCTGTATCCCCAGGGAATTAAAATATGGACATAATACATACAAGGATCCTTTGTTCAGTGTAATTTTATGAATGAAGATATGCAGAGCGATTTTTGGTGTTCTGCTAGCCAAAGCTAGTGAATTGAGACATACATCAGTCTGTTGGGCTGTTTTTGCAGTCTTTTGGAACACAACTGAGAAGCGCTTCTTGTAAATATGACTTACAACTAGTATTTACAAATGGTTTGGTTTAAGTACAGTCTGTGGGCTGTCCTTTGTTTCTGTCCTGAGTATTGATATGTGGGTTAAATATGTGTTTAAATGTCTATGTGGTTTTCCCATTAGTACAATTTCTGTAAGTGAATAGCGATGGCGCTATTCACGAAATAAATGGCTAAAGCGTGCCGTATTGTGTGTCCTGAGTGTTTGACCCCTTTCTGTTTATGTCTGAAATGAGCTCAATGTCTGTTCGTGGTTTTTCTTGATGATTTCAGTCTATTAAGCAAAATATCTAAATGCTTAAAAACTAAAATTTAAATTCACATTCACTAGGAATAAAAGAAAGCCTCAAAAACGAAAATTTTGTGTTATGTAGAAAAATAAACTTATAATATGTTTTACTTACATACTTTGTGTTAGATATTAACAGGCAAACACTTCAGCTGAAGTACATTTTTTGCTGAATTTAAACGCATATTATAGAATACGCATTGATATGTTTTAGTTTGAAAAAGACTGCCACCGTGCTCATGTTACAAACATTGAGAGACAAGCTAAATAAACAGGAATATTTACCAATCTCAGATCTTTGCATTTCAGAATGTTGTTTTAAAAAGGTTACAAACATAAGGTTCATTATTTTGTATTATAGGAAGACATTTCAATTAAGGGTTTTCCTCTCTTTAAGCATTTCTGTAAGCATATTCTTGGTTCTGTTGCTAAATAATAATTAACCCATGTAATGAAGAAACATAGAAAAAAAAGAAACAGTAACAGATGCTGAACAAAATAAGGCATGTGCAAGGAAACTAAAAAGTTAACGATGTCCTGAACATTGATTGGCAATCTCAGATAAAGATCAATCAGGGAAATTGGCTTTGCGAGGTCAGTTGCAGGTGAAGAGGTCAGTTTCTTACAGTTCATTTCAGAGTAAACCTAGTTAATGTATACATGAACTAGGGAGGCCAGGCCACCTTGTTCGCCAGGCTATCTTTGCAGGCCTGCGTGGAGGAGGGTGCAAAATGGTGACACAGAACAGAAAAAAATAAGAAGTCAGACTCGAGGAATTACAGAACCTCAATATGTGGAATTATCAAAAATGATTGGGTTTATTAAAAATAATTATTAATTAAACAAAATAATTATTAAAAATAAGTGCTTCAAAATTCGTTTTTCATTATTTATAAAGCTTAATACTTATACTGTGACCTCCTAGCATTAAAATTTAATTTAAGTTATGTTATACTGCATAATGAGGACATTAGCATATAGAATTTCACTTGGCGCAGGCGTGAAAAATTCATTTTTCTCAGGATTTGCATGAGATATGTCTAACATTGCAACAAGCATTTGTTCTAAACTGGTATGTATGTTATTAGGTTCTGTGAATTATTCACAGTAAATGTTGTTTAATAATCTGAGAATAGAGATAATTTTTTTAGCCCCTCAAAAGGAGAAATTATTTTTCAAAATAGAGTGAATTATTGCAGGCTAGGAGGAATTAGGAAGGCCTTTTGTCTTTGAAAAACTTCTTAGTGAGCAGAAGCTGGGGGCTAGGAGAGCTGCAGAGGCTGGTTCAAGTCGCGCTGAGGTGCGATCTTTAGTTTCCCTGTAAACAATGGAAGGAGGCTGTCATGTTGACATCTGTGACCTTGTAAATTAGGGCCTTGTCTCTGTGAAGTGCAGAATGACCTTGCTAAACGGGCCTCTAAAAGGGGGGTTTCTGGTTTTTCCATAAGAACATCAATACATTATAGAACTTAATTCCAAAGGGAAAATATAAAAAAGGGGTTTCTTTGAAAGTCCCAACATCATGCTAAATGCTCTGCAGAACTGATACATTTGTATCTCTGGTAACTAATGTCCGCTAGTTGCTTTTATTTGACAGAAAATGAAGTATTGCATTAAGTCTTAGACAGAAAATAAGACAAAGCTCTTTATTACAATTTTGAAGGCTACATGCCGAAGTGAGAACTATTTGCCAATTAAGAATTATTTTTCACAATGGAAATTGTGGTTGAAAGCTAACATGGAGTGTCAGTGAAACAATTTTACTTTTAGAAAGTTAAAATTAGGGTGGCTTAATGTTGCAAGCTGACTGACAAGATGGTAACAGTTAAGTAATGGAAATTTATTTTTGTGTTTGTTAATGTGTATCATGTTTTGTCCTCTGATTAAAAGTTATAAAGGATATTTGTTTGTTATGAGAAATGTCTCTCTTTTGTGTGTTGTGTATTTTTTTTCTTCTGCCCACAGATCATTCATGGATTGTTCTGGGTGATTTTAAGGCTGACAGGACACGTGAGTTTGGTTGGTTGAAACGAGATGTGTTTTTGCGTAACTCCTTTGGAAAGAAATGTTCATGTGTTTTTTATGTTTGTGTATTTGGTCCTATCATGAATTGTTCTTGCTGGTCCTATATGTCAGAAGTGACACAGTAGATTGTATTGACAACCGATCGCCACTAACTGGTGACCAGCTGTCAAAAGGAGGGAAAGAAAAGGGAAAAAAAATGTAATTTTTATTTTAAACATGACAAATTAAGCAGGCCCGAATATTGTGTTTTGGGCTGCAGGTTCACAGTGCATAAAGTACATGACATGAAGTGTATGCGTCACCACTCATTCACATATGCTATTGTTTTGTCTATGCTTTTTGTGCTTGATATACAGCAAGTATATCTGATGGCTTGACATGTCCGTTTTGTGCATTTTTTATTTTATGCATGTTTTTGTTTTATGTTGTTGCTTCTGATACTATTACAAGTTCTCCTGTGTTGTGAAGGGATTTTTCATGACGATGCATATCGCTGCACAACAGTTGGGTGGATTTGCTCTGAAACTAAATTTCACAGATATGATATTTTCGTGCTGTGAGCAAGACAGACAACACTTCACCAGTGCATGTCTATTTTGGCTATAATGGTATTGAAGAAAAATAAAAGAGATATACAGGATCAAAGAGTGTCACCTGCAGTTTGTCACGTTACTGCCCCCTTCCCTTAAGGAACAGGCAGCCCTAGATTTATGTATCCTGATTGGACGTAAGGATAAATTATAAATCTGTGACTCTTGTACATGGTGACCTAATTTCTATATTACATTAGTCAGTTTTGTTCTGCTTCCTAAGTAGTGTATGGCTTTGTACCATAAAGGAAACAAGGTTTCATTTTTCCCTGAAGAAGGAACTGGAACATTAGCTGAGATTACCGTATATGGTGTAATGGCCAGCAGTAGAGCTAGCATTTGTGAACAATTTTTTTATTTTTTGTGTATCACCCATACTCTTGGTGATGTGTCACATGCCTGACTATCACCCAAGTAATTTCTTGTTCTTCCTATAGATTTTTCTTTTGCCGCTTCTCCCCTGACCGATGTCGCATCGTGCCTAGTTATTGGGGATTTTAGCTGTGTCCTAGTTCCATTTCCCTTTTCCATATTCCTTTCACCAGTTAGCCCTTTTATTATTATTGTTGTATTGTTCAGGTTCACACTTCCAGATTGCAGTAATGTACCAGAGACACCCATATTATGTATAATTCCTTTTTGTATGACCAGACTGGTTTTTAAGAATTTTCTTTAGGCCTACTTCGATGTTTTCCAGTCTGACCGTCATGGTAGTGATGGACTGGTTAACTGACTCAATACTATAGTAAGACAAGTTTTCCACCTCAATAGGCGATACCTTACATTTTTATTTTTTTTAACATGACAAATTTTCAATGACTGTATTAAATTGGATTTTTACCCTTTTTGTTCCTGCTTCTTTAATGTTTGGTGGGATCAGATGTGTTCTAAATCATGGAAATACCAGGACTCTCTAGTTCTTGTCTTTTGTTTCCACATTTTGATCATTAGCCTGTGTATTGCATAGTGCACCTGATGCACAGTTATTAAAAGGGAGGTATCTACATGTTGTGAGGTATTCTTATAGGTTCTGTATCGATCCCCCTATTCCTGACCCTGTTCTGGTTAACAAGTTAACTAGCAGCCATCCCATGATGCAGAAACCGTTATCTGATTAAGCCACACTACGGCACAGGAACGTGTTATCTGATTAGATCATAACGCTTGCCATCTAATTAGACAAGCGATATTCCTCCAGCCCCTGATAAGGCATACGGAGTTCTCAAAACAAATCAAACCTATGACAACCTGGGAAAAACCCTGCGGCCATTGTTTTGATTTCATCGAGAACTTCAGCAAAAGAATGTGCTAACGACCAAGTCGTATGACATCCTTATTGACGTATCTATGTCCATCCTTACGTCAATCTCGGCACCTTACAGGTATAAATATTACCGGTATTGCCTTAAGCAAACACACGCGGTGGTGACGAGATCGGAGCAGCCAGACTTGCCGAAGCTCAGAGCAGACCCCGCTGGCGCAGCCCCGCCTTCCTGACGCACTGAGAACGAGACGCTGCTTTCTCCTGCCGAGAAATCCAGCTCCGGCGCTTCCGGGTAGCCCTCGCAGGCAGCCTGGAATATCGAGACCAGAGACGAGAGATACCATCCCTCATTCATCCTAGATTCAAGGTACGGAACTGAATAACCCCTTGCAGAGAATTCTTGAGTCAGTCACTTGGCAAAACAAACTTGACTTAAACTGCTACTTTCTATTCCCGCCCACGTATTAGGCTTAGGTCAGGTACACCGGGGTAGGCGTAGTTAGAAACACCAGTTGAGTACGATTAGTCAAATGTATATGTGTATGTATCTATTTTATCCATTTTAAACCACCTTATGGCTTAGAAACCATATAAATGTTTTTACAGTATTATTTTATACTTCTGCTTTTATTGTATGCACTTTACTTAACCATAAGTATTGCGATAATATCGATCCATTTCTCTTGTATGAGAAAAGAGACTGATCAATAAATAACCTCTTTTATTGAACACGCCCGTCTCTTCCTTTTCTCTACAATCTGGTGAGACTAAGAATGCACGTACTGACTGAGTAAAATAAGTTGTCTTTTGTTTTCACACGACTCTAGAGATACACTCTTGATTAGGGGAGAGCAAAGTTGTCATGTTCTATGGTTGTCAGAAACTAAATCCCTTCTTGTCTATCCAGGGAGGTTCAACTCCTCCTTGCCTATTCGAGAAAGTTTCTAGTGAACTCTGAGCTAGCTTGCAAACCCAAAACTTTAAGTCTAATATCGACAATAGAAGACCTAGTTAACGTCTGGTCTAGGCCTATACTATTGAAGGTATTATTCCAATGCGCAGAGCCTATTGGGATAATAGGAACTACACTACATGGCGCCCAACGTTTGGAAAGGCGATAAAACTAACGCAAGACATTAGAGTAACTCAGTCGTGCTTTTTCACTCAGACCCCTTTTTTCCCATAATACTCCAAAGACGTCTGGAGTGGGTGAAAGGTCATATCCGCCAAACCTCGCAGGAAGAAACTCCTATGTATGGTTCTTGGTTTAAGTCAACGTTGAAGGATACACTGTTCCAAAATATTGTGCATCTAATCTTTGTTTCCAAAGAAACCTGATCTGCAAACAAACAAAATAACCTTCCTGACTGTAGAATGTCAGACACTGAAGAAGAAAGAGAGATAGCTAGAGTAGCAGCTGAACTCGTAGCAGCTGATAATACTATGCAAGAAGCAGACCCGGATTTAATACACATCCCGGTCAACATAAGAAAATCTATAACTTTAAAACTTATAGAAAATGGACTGACACCTAGAGGTGGCACAGTCATATTCGTAATAGAGGCACACGAATATCGGCAGACAGAGGTATTCTATTCATGGATAAACTTTCCAGCAGCAAACGCTGTAACAAAGTACTTCCACCATTACAAAACAGAGGAACCTCCTGAAGAATACACTCCTTTCGAGGAGGTGGAAGTACCACTTAAATTTCAAGAGCACCTGCTCTTGTTTAATGGCGCCCTAAAACACAACAATCACATCACCAGGCTCGGTCCATTAGGTAGACCAGGAGCAACGTGGCCGGTCCTAGCCGGATACACACCACATCCATACATCGAAAGAATGTCTGCAGCAGATCTTCTAATACAACTAAAACAATTAATAAAAGTACATAGACAATTAGTCCAATATGTAATGCGGACTTCAACAATCCAACCAGCAATTAAAATTCCACAGCTGACCCCTCATCAGGGGAACACAAATAAAATTACACCACAGAACATACAGTCCTGCCTAGGTAAAGTACCAGCTAAAAGGGAACAAATACCATTCTGGTTAGCACAAAAAATCACCCAAATAGAGGCGGTGTTTCCAGACACCACCCCTGTGGATAAACACAGGATTCTGACTATCTGTCTTCCAATGGGAATCGCACCACACATGGAGGACTGTGACACTTGGGGTACAGTCTTTGCTTCCATTTACACAAAAACGCATGGTGTACCATCCATCTCGGTAATACCAGATGTGCTAAAACAAATTCAAGACGAATACGGTCCAGAACCCGCTTTAACTCTTGGTATGAAATTACTGAAAGACTTCAAGCAGGTCTCGGCTATATTACTAGCCAATATAAAGGGAGAAGCAGCAAACGTGGCGATCCGCCAAAGGTTAAAAGAAACAGATATAGCAGACCAACCAGCTGAAATTGCCAGAATTATAGAAAAATCCTATGAGGAACTAGGTAGAGATAGTTTAGGTGGAATAGCAGTAAAACCCCAACTGATTGAAAGTCCTGAAAAAATATTTATTAAAAATAATCTAAACAGTCAAAAGAAGAACTGGGATGGAAACAAACAATCCTATCCAAAAGAAAAGAAATTCCAGTCCAGAGGAAGGTCTCCTCGGCGGAGAGAAAAATCTCCGGACCAAGGACCTAGGTCTCCCCAAAGTGAGCCCTCTGTGAAAAAATACAACCTTAGAAATAGGGATAATATAAAGAAACCGGATAGATATCAAGATTTTGATACACGTCCCTCTCAATCTTTTCAGACTTCCTCGCAGAAATCGGAAAGAAGAGGACGATCGGAACCCAGGGAAGGGCACGTCAAAGACAAGGAACCTGCTCATCCAAATAAGAAATTACAATTTCCAAAAAAGAAGGTAGCTAGTATTAAAGTAGTTAACAATACCGAGAATACTGAGGACACAACTGAAAAACGGAGAATGGGCTCAGACAATGCTAGACAGCGCAGCAGAAGTGAGCATAGCTCGCAAAGTCCTTATGAATCATCTGGAGACAGTGGACACGAATGAATATCTTCAAGTGGAAACTGCAGACACCAGAGTTAGCAAACCTCACAAAATATATGAAATAACTTTACGTATAGAAGGGGATAAGACTAGAAAAATAAGGGGACTATTTTGGGATAATCTCTCCAAGGGCTATGACATCCTTCTAGCTGAAAAAGACTGGCCACCAGAGTTTGTCAGGGACTGCCCTCATGGCGAAGAAATAATAATGCCTGCCTTCTCAAATCATATCCCAATACATAAAAAATACACACTTGCTAGAAAGTGGGCAGTAGCTCAAGCTCCTGCTTTATATAAAAATCACGTAGGATGGGATGAGGACTCTCCTCCTCACAAAATCCAGTTAAAATCACAACCTACTGCACAAAGACAGTACCCAATTAAGCAAGAAGCTAAAAAACAGGTAAAAGAAATCCTAGATCAACTAGAATACCAGGGGGTGATTGAAACTTGCACCTCACAAACGAACAACCCTTTGTTTCCTGTTTCCAAACCAGACAATTCATATCGTCTAGTTTTGGATTACAGACACCTTAACTCATGTTGCAAAACTTTTGCAGTGCAAAACTCGCATAGTGCAGCACTAATGAATAACATAGTGCGCAAAACAACATTAGACATCTCTAATGGATTCTTTTGTCAAAATATAGCACCAGAGAGCAGATATTTGTCTGCGTTCTCAATAAATGGCGCTCAAAAACAATTCTGTCGGTTACCCCAAGGGTTCAAGAACAGCCCAGGATTATTCTCAGCGAGAGTAACAGAGTTACTACAAACATATGATGACGAAGCATTATCTTATGTCGACGACATATACCTAACAGATGATGACTTGGATACTCACTTGAAGAGAGTGAACACCATAATACTTGGGTTCGCAGCAGAGGATTACAAATTCAACTTTAAAAAATCTAGAATTGCCCATCTAACAGTCCTGTTCTTAGGATATGAATTATCAAGTGAAGGCAAAAGCCTGGCTGACAATTTCCTAGAGAAATGTGCCGTACTCCAAGCACCTAGAACACTAAAAAACCTACAGTCAATTCTAGGCTTCCTAAATTTCGGAAGAACATACATTGCAAATTACGCAGAAAGGGTCAAACCCCTTTATGATCTAATAAAACCAGATTTTAAAAGAACCAATTGGACTCAAACACACACAGAAATTTTGAGATCCTTACAAACAGACATGTTAATTAAAACAAAATTAGAAACACGTGATAACACACGTGATTCGAGTCATCCCAGGAAGATGCGGATTCACATACCTGACCTCTAACGAGGGAGAAAAGGTACCAATTGCATTCAAATCACACTTGTACACAGAAGCTGAAAAGAAATTCAGCATTAAAGAAAACATTGTTCATGCAATTCAAACCGCAATAGCTAGAGAAAAAGATAAAGCTGACGGTAGACACACCACAGTCAGAACAGCAGAATCAGCCTTTGAGGCATTAACAACACCGTGTAATTTACCAACAACTGCATTAAATCCGGAATGGATACAATGGGTGAATTCAATTACAATGGACAAAGTAAAATACTACTTTGATCCAGAATTAAAAGAATTGAAAAATCTAGAATATGAAAGAACATTCCCTCTGCCAATCGACATTCTGCCCTTACGACAGTACGCTTGTGTAATCTATACAGACGGACATGCTCAACCCTCAGTTTGGGGAGAACAAGCATACAACCCCACGTGTGAGATTACAAAAGAAGTGTGGCGCGGAGGTAAACTAAGACCTCTATTAACAAAAACACACTCAGTAGAAACTAATTCAGAACAACAGACTGAAATAATAGCATTGAAAATGGCGCTAGATAATGCAGATCGCGAATTCCCGACACTTATAGTGTCCGATTCGTATTACTGCGTCAAATCATATAACAGCGAATTGCAGAAATGGATTCAAAACGGTTACAAAGATGACACAGGTGCAACAATAAAGCAAAAACTGCTTTGGGAACAAATAGTTCTTTTACAAAAAGAACTACCAAAGACTCACGTGATACACTCACTGAGTCATCAACGTGATGGCGTTCACGTTGCAGGGAATTCATTGGCTGAGACAGCCACAGCGGTAGCAACTAAATCAACTTCCGTAGCTAGAAAAAAGCGTACAATGAAATACATTGACGGTGAAACTATGCTGGCGGTAAAAACGTCATCAAAAGGCGACTGCTCAGCGCTACCGATCAACTATCCACTCAATTATACATACATAATCGATGCAAACTCCGTCCCTTTTGCTCGAATCCCTGGAGTGGGGGATAGAGTAATTCCAAACATGGACAGGAGAACTTTGTTAATTGCAGACGCACATATGGGCGAGGGTCTCAGACACCTCAAACTAAAAGATTCTCTGGAAGAATTACAATCAGTGTACTGGTGGCCAGGCATGAGCCTGCAGCATCACATTTTTGTATACGGGAAATTGACCGTATTAATTTGGAAAAATCACTTTCTGTAGTGGACAATGGGTTAATGACTCTGTCCTCCAGAATTTTTTCTTTGGACAGCATTGTGTCTTCAGCAATCGACATAATATCGCAAGACTTACTGTTGTTACAACACGGTCAGTCTCAATTGCGTTCTATTGTACAGCTTGGCTGGACGTTACAAAATCTGCGTTCAGGCTATGTGCCTTGGCGTTTAATCAACACAACGTCTCTATTCAATATCTTTAACCTTACTGATAAACAAATCAGTATGGCACAAAAGGGTGCTGATTATACAATCCTGAGCATTGAGAAACTCGAGAGATTACCAGTGACAATGTCAGAACGACCTGTCAGTGAATGGATAATACATGGGATAATTAATATTCCAATATCAACCTTCAGGTTTCAATACTGCCAAAAATATATACAGGCTGGCATGTACGAAAAATTGGGAAAAGGGTACATTAAGACAACATGGAACTTGCCCTATTCACATGCATGTGTCAGTAATAAAGGACAGAAAGTGTTTCTTAGTGGCAATAATTGTGCGATGTCACTATGCGGTACACTTCTGTGTAATGGAATTAGTTTGCATGGAGCCTGTGAAGGGAACTCAAATAACCTTTCATGTCACCAGCTAGGCACACCTGCAACGGAGATAGAACCATTCCTTAAAAGACTCTATAACGGGAGTTACATTCTAATTGTGGATCGCAGATGTTGTAGTCTTATGCCCGGGACTCCTTATCTCGTAACTACGACTGCGAAGGTCATGTGCTGTGGACACTCATTGTTCCCCAGCTCCTTTCCAGACAGGGAGGCAAGGGCATGGCCTAACTTAAAAATTACTTCTATTCGAATAGATACTTTAAGCAGAATGAAAACAGTGCTTCTTCAGACGCCGACCAGACTCACGTCATCAAAAGAAACGTATGATCTCCTAGTCGCAAGGACGACTGCAGAGATTCACTCATTGTTATCAACTAATTCCCCCATATATTTCGCGGAAATCCTGAATGAAATCTTAAATATTTCTGATACCAGTGGAGTCTCAAAAGTATTTAAGACAGTATTTTCAATGGCATTAACACCATTCAAAGCCATACTGGGTATTTTTCCAGACTTCGTCCATTCGATTTTTGGCGGACTTCCCCTCATTTTGGGACTAATTGCAGGAATCCTATTCTTGGTCCTAATATTTCGTTATGGCAGACCATGTCACAGACAAAACACCTGCGACAAGGGAAGAAACAATCCGAGCCATTGGATACCGGGACCGGATATCAAAAATCCTGGGACTATCCCGGCTTAGAGACCTGAACATGACTTGGTTTCTTTCATTTCGACCAATGTGGCATCGATGTGTTTTACCTGTATTAAGGTGCTTGCTGTGCGGAGAAGAATGCGTGTTGGACACCTGTCTGACGCTACAATCAGATGCGCCAATGGATGCAGAAACATTGTTGAGTCCAATAACGGCTCATGCTTTGTGCTGCCCTCAACGGCTGCCAATCCTGATGACGGCATTCGTGGGAACTTCACCACTACGATTAAGGGGTAGTGGAGTTCAAGATGAAAGCAGCATCGATCAGGTACGACCTTCTGTCAGCAATACTAATCAAAACGTCAATGGAGACAATCATGCGCACGAATGCATGGTTACATCTTTTTCCGATTTAGTGGAACTCTCCCAGGAAGCTGTTGACAGCTTTTTCGACAGTCTAAATGATATGATGTTCTCACCAGAGCAGAAATAGAGACTTTTGAGCAAGCTAGCACACGGCGTTCCAAACACGCTGAATTTGGCCTTCAACTTTAATGATAAAATTACATGAACAATTTTCCCTCCAGTTCACGGACAGCGATTTTTTCAGCAGCCCCAAAATATTTTTACGATTTTTTGGGACACTTATCTTCTGCTTAAAGTAAAAACTATTCTTAGAGAACTAAAACTTCCTATTTTTAGAAACTTTATAGACATTAGCTGCCCGCTGGTATGTTCATAATTATTTTTATTCTGTGATGAAATGGTCTCGAACCTTTTTTCTTCTCTATTAAGAGCCATTTCATGTGTAAATTCTCATATACCATTTAGAAATAATGTATACAAATGCGTGATTACTTTAGCATTATTCTACAGCTTGAGTGCATATAGTACATGTGAATATTATTTCCGTATATTACATTATTCGAAATGCATTATATGTATTTTGGGGTGGTAAGGTATACACGATACTCTACAGTATGTTTTACTATGCCTAGATTCGTAAACATGGCCATAGTTAGCGTGGAGTGGGTGTGATGTATTCTTATAGGTTCTGTATCGATCCCCCTATTCCTGACCCTGTTCTGGTTAACAAGTTAACTAGCAGCCATCCCATGATGCAGAAACCGTTATCTGATTAAGCCACACTACGGCACAGAAACGTGTTATCTGATTAGGCCATAACGCTTGCCATCTAATTAGACAAGCGATATTCCTCCAGCCCCTGATAAGGCATACGGAGTTCTCAAAACAAATCAAACCTATGACAACCTGGGAAAAACCCTGCGGCCATTGTTTTGATTTCATCGAGAACTTCAGCAAAAGAATGTGCTAACGACCAAGTCGTATGACATCCTTATTGACGTATCTATGTCCATCCTTACGCCAATCTCGGCACCTTACAGGTATAAATATTACCGGTATTGCCTTAAGCAAACACACGCGGTGGTGACGAGATCGGAGCAGCCAGACTTGCCGAAGCCCAGAGCAGAGCAGACCCCGCTGGCGCAGCCCCGCCTTCCTGATGCGCTGAGAACGAGACGCTGCTTTCTCCTGCCGAGAAATCCAGCTCCGGCGCTTCCGGGTAGCCCTCGCAGGCAGCCTGGAATATCGAGACCAGAGACGAGAGATACCATCCCTCATTCATCCTAGATTCAAGGTACGGAACTGAATAACCCCTTGCAGAGAATTCTTGAGTCAGTCACTTGGCAAAACAAACTTAACTTAAACTGCTACTTTCTATTCCCGCCCACGTATTAGGCTTAGGTCAGGTACACCGGGGTAGGCGTAGTTAGAAGCACCAGTTGAGTACGATTAGTCAATGTATATATGTATGTATCTATTTTATCCATTTTAAAGTATCATATGGCTAAGAAACCATTTCCATGCTTTTACAGTATTATTTCATAATCCTGCTTTTACTGTATGCACTTTACTTTACTACACGTATTGCAATTGTAGCAATTCATTTCTCTAGTATGAGGAAAGAGACTGCTCAATAAATAACACCTTTTATTGAAAACGCCCGTCTCTCTTTTTCTCTGCAATCTGGTGAAACTAAGTACGCACTTATTGACTGAGTGAAATAGCTGTCTTTTGTTTTCAGACGACTCTAGAGATACACTTTTATTCAGGGAGAGCAAAGTTGTCATGTTTTATGGTTGTCAGAAACTAAGGGGCATATTATCAAGGGATTTTATCTCCGCTTTTTTGGCTTTAAAAGCCAAGAAAGCGGAGATAAAATTATATCCCTATTACCAAGCTGTCGCTAACACCAGTTAGCGACAGCTAATGGGAGATAGCGACCATCATGGGCCCCACTTTGCATGTCAGTGATATTTATCACTAATGACATGCAAAGTCGGCGTGCCAAGATGTTAGCGACTTTTAAACAGTCTCTAACATCGCTATCTCCTATTACCAACTTTTGGAGATATTCGCGCTAAGCGCGAATATCTCCAAAAGCTGACACCTGCCCTGAGCAGTTCTTAGCCATGTTATCCAATGGGAGGTGGATAACATGGCTAGGAGCATTTTCTCGATAATGCATGAATATCGCTGACTTTTCAGCGATATTCATGCATTGCGGCCGTTTTTTATCGCATTTGCGATAAACCTTGCTAATAGCAAGGTTTATCTGCGATAAAAATCGCCGATTTGCGGCGATAATTTTTGTCTCTAAACAAGTTAGAGACCAAAATTATCGCTAGTTGTTGGTAATATGCCCCTAAATCCCTTCTTGTCTATCCAGGGAGGTTAAACTCCTCCTCGCTTATTCGAGAAAGTTTCTAGTGAACTCTGAGCTAGCTGGCAAACACTTAAGTCTAATATAGTCAGTAAAGACCTAGTTAACCTCAGTCCTACGTCTACACTACTGAAGATATTATTCCAATGCGCAGAGCCTTTTGGGACTATAAGAACTACACTACATGGCGCCCAACGTTTGGTAAGGCGATAAATCTAACGCAAGACGTTAGAGTAACTCAGTAGTGCTTTTTCACACAGACCCTTTTTCCCGTAAATACTCCAAAGACGTCTGGAGTGGGTCAAAGGTTAAAATCCGCCGGAACTTAGTAGGAAGAGATTTCTACGTATAGTTTTTGGTTTATTCAACGTTGAAGGATACAGTGTTCCAAAATATTGTGCACCTAATCTTTGTTTCCTTGAAACTTGATCTGCAACAAAAAACCTTCCTGTCAGTAAAATGTCAGACGGTGAAGAAGAAAGGGAGGCAGCTAGAATAGCAGCTCGTCTCCAAGAGGATGACAATAGTCTCCTGCAGTCCGACCCGGATACAATACTCATTCCGGTCAACATAAGAAAAACTATAACTCTTAAACTTATAGAAAATGGACTAACATCGAGAGGTGGTACAGTCATATTCGTAATTGAGGCACATGAATATCGTCAGACAGAGGTATTCTATTCATGGATAAACTTTCCAGCAGCAAACGCTGTCACACATGAATTCCACTATTACAAAATAGAGGAACCTCTGGATAACTACACTCCCTTTGAGGAGGTGGAAATCCCATTAAAATACCAAGAGCACCTGCTCTGGTTTAAAGGCGCCCTAAAACATAATAATCACATCACCAGGCTCGGTCCACTAGGTAGACCAGGAGCAACGTGGCCGGTTCTAGCCAGCTACACACCACATCCAGACATTGAAAAAATGTCAAGCGAAGAACTCTTAGTTAAAATAAAAGAATTAACACAGGCATATAGAGAGTTGGTTCAATTGGCAACGGAGGATATAACATTCCTCCAGAAATTGAAAGAAACAGATATAGCAGACCTACCATTTGAACTTGCCAGAATCATAGAAAATCCTATGAAGAGCTAGGAAGAGATAGTTTGGGTGGGAAACCAGTAAAACCCCAACTAACTGAAAATCCTGAGAAAATATTATTAAAAATAATTTAAACACTCCAAAAAGAGCTGGGATGGAAATAAACAATCCACTCCCAAAGAAAAAAGATTCCAATCCAGAGGAGGGTCTCCTCGGCGGAGAGAAAGATCTCCAGACCAAGGACACAAGTCTCCCAGAGGGAGCCCTCTGAGAAAAGATACAACCTTAGAAATAGGGATAACTTGAAGAAACCTGATAGATATCAAGATATTGATACACGTCCCTCTCGATCTTTTCAGACTTCCTCGCAGAAATCGGAAAGAAGAGGACGGTCAGAACACAGGGAAGAGCACGTCAAGTCCAAAGAGAAGGAACCTGCTCATCAAAGTAAAAAATTACAATTTCCAAAAAAGAAGGTAGCCAGCATTAAAGTAATCAAACATGCCGAGGATCCTGAGGACACAGCTGAAAAACGGAGAGTGGGCTCAGACAATGCTAGACAGCGCAGCAGAAGTGAGCATAGCTCGCAAGATCCTGATGAATCATCTGGAGACAGTGGACACGAATGAATACATTCAGGTGGAAACTGCAGACACCAGAGTTAGCAAACCTCATAAAATATACGAAATAACATTACGTATAGAGGGAGCTAAGACTAGGAAAATAAGGGGTCTATTTTGTGATAACCTCTCAAAAGGCTATGACATCCTTTTAGCTGAAAAAGACTGGCCACTGGAGTTTGTCAGGGAGTGCCCTCATGGCGAAGAAATGATTATGCCTGCCTTCTCAAATCACATTTCAATTCATAAAAAATATACACTTGCAAGAAAGTGGGCAGTAGCCCAAGCTCCTGCATTATATAAAAACCATGTTGGATGGGATGAGGACTCTCCTCCTCACAAAATCCAGTTAAAAAGTCAACCAACTGCACAGAGACAGTACCCAATTAAGCAAGAAGCTAAAAAACAGGTCAGGGAGATCTTAGATCAACTTGAATACCAGGGGGTGATTGAAACATGCACCTCACAAATGAACAACCCTTTGTTTCTGTCTCCAAGCCAGACGATTCATATCGTCTAGTTTTGGACTACAGACACCTTAACTCATGTTGCAAGACATTTGCAGTACAAAACTCACACAGTGTAGCACTAATGAATAACATCGTGCGCAAAAAATACAAAACAACATTAGACATCTCTAATGGATTCTTTTGTCAAAATATAGCACCTGAAAGCAGGTATTTGACCGCTTTCTCAATAATGGGCTCGCAGAAAAAATTCTGTCGACCCCCACAGGGGTTCAAGAACAGCCAAGGATTATTCTCAGCAAGAGTAACAGAGTTACTACAAATGTATGATGATGAGGCATTATCTTATGTCGATGACATCTATCTAACAGATGATGGCTTGGATACTCACTTGAAAAGAGTGAACACCATAATACTTGGGTTCGCAGCAGAGGGTTACAAATTCAACTTTAAAAAGTCACGAATTGCCCATCTAATTGTCCTGTTTTTAGGATATGAATTATCAAGTGAAGGCAAAAGCCTGGCAGACAATTTCTTAGAGAAATGTGCTGTAATCCAAGCACCAAGAATGCTGAAAAACTTACAATCAATTCTAGGTTTCCTGAATTTCGGAAGAACTTACATTCTAAATTATGCAGAGAGGGTTAAACCCCTCTATGAACTAATAAAGCCAGATTTTAAAACAATCAATTGGACTCAAAAACACACCGAAATTTTGAGATCATTGCAAACAGACCTGTTAGCTAAAACAAAATTGCAAACACGCGATAACACACGCAACCTTGTAATCCGGGTCATCCCAGGAAGATGCGGATTCACGTACCTAACCTCTAATGAGGGAGAAACGGTACCAATAGCATACAAATCACATTTGTACACAAAAGCTGGAATGAAATTTAGCTCAACGGAAAAAATTCTAACTGCGGTTCAGACTGCGGTAGCAAAAGAAAGAGCCCTAGCACAAGGTAAACGAATAATCATCGTTACACCAGTACCAGCTCTAGAAGCGGTAACAAAGGCAAGCATTCCAAATGCTAAAGCGCTACATCCTAGATGAATCCAATGGGTTAATTCTCTTGCTGCAACAGACGTGGTCTAGGAATTTGATCCTAATTTAAAAACACAAGAATTTCTCCAATATGAATTTGAATGTCCTCTGCCGACCGAAATCTTGCCTCTTGAACACTACGGCTGTATAATATATACAGACGGATCAGCACAGCCCGCAGTTGGGGGTAAACAAGCTTACAGTGCTGCGTGCGCGATTGTTAAAGGTCATTGGCACGAAGGAAAATTTAGACCACTGGTCACTAAAACACAATCTCTAGGAGATTGTACAGCTCAGCGAGCTGAACTACTAGCATTTAAGATGGCGCTTGAAAATACTGATCGCGAATTCCCCACACTCATAGTGTGCGATTCATATTATTGCGTTCAGTCTTATAATGAATACTTGCAGAATTGGGTTCTAAATGGTTTTAAAGATGCGAAGGGTGGCACAATCAAGCATAAAACGCTTTGGGAACAAGTAGTTCTTTTACAAAAGGAACTACAAAAGACTCACGTGATACATACACTGAGTCATCAACGTGATGGCGTTCACGTTGCGGGGAATTCATTGGCTGATGAGGCCGCAAAGGCAGCTGTACAAACGGCTTCCGTAGCTGCCATCACCCGGTCAAAAACAAAAATAGACAGCGAAATATTACAAGCTGTCAGTGCTACAGTAAATAATGCGATAAAAACACTCCCGAAAGGCTTTCCAGTAAAGTATTCATACACAACTGATGGGAATAACGTTCCATTTGCTCGAATCCCTAGAGTGGGGGATAGGGCAATTCCAAACATGGAACATAGGTTAGGACTAATTATAGCGGCACACGAAGGGCTCGCCTCTGCACACGCTGGTGTCTCGGCCACAGTATCATTATTACAACAGAGATACTGGTGGCCACAGATGAGAAGACAAACTAGGAGCTATGTTCTAGAATGTGAAATATGCCAAAAAATGAAAGTTTCAACGGTAAAAAGACCAGCACAGACGCCCCTTCTGATCTCGGATAAACCATTAGCGTGTGTCTACCTGGACCACTGTGGTCCCTTACAAAGGGATGGCAACTATAAATCTGATGCCAGAACGGTTATAAAAGATTTGCGAGTCTTTATCGGCACATACGCAATTGGCATGCTACATTCTGACCAGGGTCCTGCTTTTAGCTCTCGAGCTTATAAGGAGGCCATGACAAGCATGGGCATAGCATTGCGGTATTCTTGTCCCTTCCATCCTGAGGGAAACGGGCTTGTGGAAAGAAAAAACCGAGACATAAAGCAATCTATAACGGCAAAGGTATTAGGTTCGGGGGTTGGGTGGGTCAAACATTTAATAAGTGTCCAACGTAGTCTTAACAATCTGCCAAGAAATTCTCTAAAAGGTTCAGTCCGTACGAACTATTGTTCGGGACTAGAATGCATATCCAGGACCTCGATAGTCAAACTTCAGTGGTAGAAAGAAAATGCTTTGATATCAAAGATCGTTTGGCTATTTTACAGGACTTAAATGAAACAAGAAAAGACCTGAGCAACATAAAGTTGAAACAACAGCCAACAGCCACTGAAGAGAAACCACCTGTCCCAGCAAGGCCTGTCTGGATTCCAAAGATTGGGGATCTGGTCAGAGAGAAAATCGCGGTGAAGAAGGAATTTGGGCCTTCTTACAGAAAAGCAGTACCTGTCTTAGCTATCAACGGAACAAGATCAGTTGTACTACCGCCCCTTGCTGGTAAAAAGGAGAACCGAGTTGTATCCATCGACCTGGTTAAACCACAATCATGTGGCCAATAATAAGTAGTAGGCCAAGTGGACTCCCAAGAAATAGCAGAACACCAAAGTTTGCTACAAATCAAGAGGTTCAAACTGAGAGACTAATCACATTTGATAAACCTACAGTGAATCAACAAGGACTATGCAATAAAGCCATGGAACTTATGCCTCTTGAAAACCAAATTACAACAATTCGTCAAGAAACAAATGTCTACAACGATGTAGCCACAGACTATGCTAATAAAACAAAGAAAAACCCAGAAGCAATTCCAATAATTGACAGAACTGCATCAGGCTACTTCATCAATTTAGATGACTTTTCTGAGGATCCGAGCGAACCTGAAGAACAGCCGACAACAAAAACTTTTAAAGACAAAACTAAAGAACTCTTTCATCAACTACAAGAAACCTATCTGATTTCCCCATTGATTGAATTTTGGGTGGTGCTAGGTGTACTTTTCCTCCTGCTTTGGCTCATCATGGTGCTATGCTTGGGACACTTCATTGAGGGAAAATATGTTACAATGGACACAGCAAGCCAGAATATCAACCTGGTCCTAAAGCCACACAAGTCTTCACACATCGAGAAGAGAACTGTTTTCAGTAAACTTCGTAGCCAATCCAATACCCGGTGGGGTAGCATGGGACAAAACAGATTACGATATATATGGCCCGGTCGAGCTCTTGAAGTATCCTCATCAATTTAAGGTTTCATTAAGTGACTTTGTAAAACCGAGTACATTCTCTGATGATTGGGACTTTGAAAGTATTAATGATATGATGTCAGACTTAGTTATGTCAGCAAAATTTAAAGAACATGATTATTTACAAGGTTCATCGAATTATGATCAGATGTACTGCTACAACCACTATGGTAACCATTATTTGCATAAATCTGCTCAACCTAGAAATGTTTTAAATTATAATCAATGGGAACATTGTGCAACTCCACCAAAAGGTAGTTCAAAAACATTCTATGAGAAATTCCCATACTTCTCAGGGTTTAACACAAGTGAAGCAGAAACATTTTATTTCAAACTATTAAATAAGACAGGAATGAAAACCATGCTGACAAATACAAAATTAATCTATTCAGAAACATTTTTTTTAAAAATGAATACATTTGGTTTTGATTTTTGGGAAAATAACATTGAAACAAAAACGATCTGGGGTACCAGAGATTGGCAAGTCAAAGGTATAGAATCATTATTCAGAGCCTGCATGATCCCAGAACAAATTATATTTTTGAATGACACCATTCAACAAACAACCTGTCTTGGCCTAGCCAAAATTAAAGACTTATACAAACCGTCTATACCAAAGCCAACACCTGATAGTGATAGCACTACAGATGTTGAGATAGACGTATCCCATATTTTAAACCAAAACAGAACACATCCTGATTGGAAAAAATGGTTGATCTGGCCCACAGACACAAATAACTGTCAAGATAGATTCCTGAACGAAATACAGGGGTTCAAATTGACCAGGCCAGACCCTAGATACTCCCAGCAACAACATCCAGGGATAGTAACAACATACAGTGTAGGAAAACTCTGCCTCGAATGGCTACAGACATCCACACTGGCAGAAATTAAGCCACACTTGACTTTACTTAAAGAAGGTGCTGACTAGCGTGATTTCATAATGGGACCGCGCAAACAGCGTCAAAAACGTTTCATAGCGGCCTCTATATATGCAGCTTATAACGAAGCTTGGAAAGTAACTCAAATTGAAACAGCAGAGAAAATACAGGAAATTGACCGTATTAATTTGGAAAAATCACTTTCTGTTGTGGACAATGGGTTAATGACTCTGTCTTCCAGAATATATTCACTGGACGGTATTGTATCATCTGCAATCGATATAATGGAGCAGGACTTACTAATGTTACAACATGTTCAGTCCCAATTGCGTTCTATTGTACAGCTTGGCTGGACGTTACAAAATCTGCGTTCAGGCTATGTGCCTTGGCGTTTAATCAACACAACGTCACTGTTCTCCATCTTTAACCTTACTGATATACAAATCAGCTTGGCACAAAAAGGAGCAGAATATACAATTCTGAGCATTGAAAAACTTGAGAGATTACCATTGACAATGTCAGAACGTCATTGAATGGATAATACACGGAATCATAACTATTCCGATAACAACTTTCCAATTTCGATACTGCCAAAAGTATATACAGGCAGGCCAGTATGAAAGGTTGGGTAAAGGATACATTAAGTCATCATGGAAATTACCTTACACACACACATGTTATAGTGATAAAGGACAGAATGTATTTCTTAGTGGTAATAATTGTGAAAAATCACTAAGTGGTATACTTCTGTGTCAGGGTATAAATCTACATGGGGCCTGTGAGGGGACTTCAAATAACCTTTCATGTCACCAGCTTGGCACACCTGCAACTCGAATAGAGCCATTCTTAAACGGCTTTCGAACGAGAGCTACATTCTAATAGTGGACCACAGATGTTGTGGCTTGGTGCCAGGAAAAGCTTATCTAGTAAGCGTTTCGTCCATGGTCACTTGCTGTATGCAAGTATTGTATCCGAACGACACTCCAGACAGGGAGGGAAAAATTTGGCCCAGTTTGAAAATCTCTTCTATTCGAATTGATACTTTAAGCAGAATGAAGTCTGTTCTTCTACAGACGCCAGTGCACTTGACGTCATCAAAAGAAACGTATGATCTCCAAGTTGCAAGGACAACGGCAGAGATACATAACCTTTTATCAACAAATTGCCCCCTACACTTCGCAGAAATGCTAAACGAACTCTTAAACATTTCTGATACGAATGGTATCGCGAGTGTATTTAAGACAATTTTTTCGGGACTGTTGACACCTTTCAAAGCAGTCCTGGGCATCTTTCCTAATTATGTCCATTCACTCTTTGGCGGCCTTCCACTCCTGTTGGGACTCGTAGCAGGCATTTTATTTTTGATACTCCTGCTTCGTTATGGCAAGCCATGTCACAGACAAAACTCCAGCAACAATGTAAGAAACGATCCTAGCTATACGCTATCGGGACCGCATAACTAAAGTCCTTGGATTAGCCGGGGTAAGAGATCTGAATATGACCTGGTTTCTTTCATTCAGACCCATCTGGCAGAACTGTATCTTACCTGTGTTAAGATGTATGCTGTGCGGAGAAGAATGCATGTTATACGTCTGTCTCACACTAAAATCAGATGTACCATTGGATACGGATACTTTGCTAAGTCCTTTAAAGGCTCATGCATCGTGTTGTCCCCAGCGGTTACCTATCCTGATGACGACATTCGTGGAAACTTCACCACTGCGATTGAAGGGTTGTGAAGTGCAAGATGAGAGCAGCATCAACCAGGTACGACCTTCTGTGAGCAATGCTGATCAATACATCGATGATAGCAATCATTCTCACGACTGCACAGTTGCGGCATTTCCCAACTTGGTCGAACTTTCACCTGAAGCGGTAAACTGCTTTTTTGAAAGTCTGTCTGAAATGATGTTCTGCCCTGAACAAAAAGAATAAACTTTTAAGCAAACGAGCACAAAGCATTCCCTGAACTCTGAATTTGGCCTTCGGCTTTGAAAAACAAAAAGCTTCTGAACATATTTGGAACTGTTTTGACTTTCTTCCCCTGAAGAAAGAAATTGTTTTTTGCCCGATTCCAAAAATATTTACCTTTTTTTGGCACTCATCCTCTGCTTAAAGTAGAACTATTCTTAGAGAACAGAGCTTCTATTTTTAGGAACTCTAGAGACAATATATTACCTCAGCCTCTAGCATATTTACAAATAACTGTATTTATATGTGATGGAATGGTCTCGCATTTTTCTTTTCTGTATTAAGAGCCATTTCATGTGTAATTTTCGCAAATCATTCATGCTGATATATATGTGCATCCTTTTAATGAATGATTACACTGCTTGAAAGCGTACAGTACCTATACTCATTTTTCGTGTATTTCGCATATGCCATTTCAGATGCAAAATAATGTATTTTGGGAGGGATCGGTATACACATGCACCGTTACTTATGTTTACTATTGCTTAGTTTAGTAATTATGGACATGAATTCGTGGAGTGGGTGTAGTGTGTTTATCTAGGTACCTGAATCAATATTCCTATTCTTTGCCCTTGTCCGGTTATAAATCAATAATATCCCTACAACGGCATAGAAACCCTTTTCATAATTCAGTCATAGCGCATGCTGTCACATTAAGCAAGCCTATTCCTCCAGCCCCCTAGAAAGCACACCGAGTTCTTAAACAAATCCAAGCCTCCAGCAACCTGGGAAATCCCCGCTGCTTTGTTTTGATTTCGTCCGAGAACTCCTGTAAAGCACTGTAAGAACGACCAGTTCTTAGTGACATCTTTATTGACGTCTTATGTCCAGCCTTACGTCAAACCCGGCACCTTTCAGGTGTAAATATACCAACGTTGCATTAAGCAAACACACGGTGGTAATCCTAGAGCAGAGCAGCTAACTACTTCCGAAGTGCCCAGTTGATGCGAGAGCCCACGGACGCTGCCCCTCCCTTTTGACGCGCTGAGAAAGACGCTGTCTTTTCTCTTGCCGAGAAATCCAGCCTCCGGCGTTTCCAGCCTACCCTTGCGGGTGACTGGGATACCGAGTCCTGAGAGAGAGATACCAGCCCTCCTGCCTTCTAATACCCAGGTACTGAACTGATTAAACCCTTACAGAGAATTCTTGAGTCAGATTCTTGGCAAAACAAACTTAACTTAAACTGCTACTTACTTGCTCCTTCCCACGTATTAGGCTTAGGTCAGGTACACCGGGGTAGGCGTAGTTAGAAGCACCAGTTGAGTACGATTAGTCAATGTATATATGTATGAATCTATTTTATCCATTTTAAAGTATCATATGGCTAAGAAACCATATCCATGCTTTTACAGTATTATTTCATAATCCTGCTTTTACTGTATGCACTTTACTTTACTACAAGTATTGCAATTGTAGCAATTCATTTCTCTTGTATGAGGAAAGAGACTGCTCAATAAATAACACCTTTTATTGAAAACGCCCGTCTCTCTTTTTCTCTGCAATCTGGTGAAACTAAGTACGCACTTATTGACTGCGTGAAATAGCTGTCTTTTGTTTTCACACAACTCTAGAGATACACTTTTATTCAGGGAGAGCAAAGTTGTCATGTTTTATGGTTGTCAGAAACGAAATCCCTTCTTCTCTATCCAGGGAGGTTAAACTCCTCCTCGCTTATTCGAGAAAGTTTCTAGTGAACTCTGAGCTAGCTGGCAAACACTTAAGTCTAATATAGTCAGTAGAGACCTAGTTAACCTCAGTCCTACGTCTACACTACTGTAGATATTATTCCAATGCGCAGAGTCTATTGGGACTATAGGAACTACACTACACTATAATGTCATCCTTAGGTCCAATCAAGGAAACATAAATCTAGGGCTGCCTCCTTCTTAAGGGAAGAGGACAGTATTGTGACTAATTGCAGGTGACACACTTTGATCCTGTATATATCTTTTTTTTTACTTCAATACTATATAGCCAAATTTGACATACACTGGTGAAGTGTTGTCTCTCTTATTCACAGCATGAACAATCATAACTGTGAAATCTAGTATCAGCGCAAATTCACCCAACTGTTGTGCAGCGATAAACATCGTCATGTAGAACCCTTCACAACACAGGTGAACTTGTAATAGTATCTAAAGCAGCAACATAAAACAAAAACATACATAAAATTAAAAAAAACACACACATGCCAAGCCATCAGATATACGCGCTGTATATCAAGCACAAAAAGCATAGACAAAGTACAATAGCATATGTAAATAAGCGGTGACACACAACACCATTGCATGCACTTTATGCACTGTGAACCTGCAGCCCAAAACCCAATATTCAGGCCTGCTTAATTTTTCAGGCTTAAAATCCTCACCCTCCTTTTGACAGCAGATCACCAGTTAGTGGAGATTTGGCTGTCAAATACAACTTACTGTGTCTCTTCTGACACACCGGACCAGCAGGAACAATTCATAAAAGGATAAAATGCAAAAATATGTAAGACGCACAAACATTTCTTTTCAAAGAAGTCATAATAAAAAAAACACATCTGTTTTCAACATACTGCTGACACTGCACATAACACACAAAATATCAACTGTAACCAACCATCTTTTAAAAACATGCTAAACCACCTTAATTTTTATTTTCAAAAATAAAAGTCTTTCACAGACACTCTGCGTGTCCCGTGCTCCAACCACCTTTGAGGCCCTGCTTTTCCAATCAATGATTTCTCAATCAGTTTACACTTACTCCTAACTCCCACCTTACTGACCTTAAGGTCAAAACCTGCCTTGCGGGCTCCTCAGCCCTCTCCCTCTACCTCACTCTAAGGCTGAAAAAGACAAAAAACCTTCCCTACTCTTTCTAACCTGCAATAACCAACCCTATTTAAAAACACATGATATATATATTACTCCTGTTAGGGGCTCCAATTTATTTCTATTCTTAGATTATTAAAACAGTTACTGTGAATAATCCGCAGAACATAATAACACACATACCAGTTTTTAGAACAAATGCTTGTTTGCAATGGTAGTCATTTCATCAACCTTAAATGGATGAAGGTCTCAGTTAGGTCCAGCCAACGTTAAAACCTTCTACCCTGATATTAAACTCAAACCTCTGCACCAGGCACATTGGCTCACTGAGCCATTTAAAAGCAAACCCAAATGGGAACAACCTGCAAATGTGTATTATACCTAAATGTATGCATTTACTGAAGCCATAAGCACTTTAAAGCTATTGTAAATGGCAAGAATGCCCAAATTCGACTTTGATATTTGGGGCTCTTAAAAATAAATATCCTATAATTATGTACACATTAATCATCCTCAGAATGTTCTTTACAAATTGCAGAGATTGGACATTAGACATATCTCATGCAATTCCTTAGAATAAATGAGTTTGTCACGCCTGTGCCAAGTGAAATTCTATATGCTAATGTCCTCCTTATGCAGTGCAACACAACTTAAATTAAATTATAATGCTAGGAGGTCACAGTACAAATATTAAGCTTCATGAATAGTAAAAAACGAATTTTTTAGCACTTATTTTTAATAATTATTTTGCTTAATTAATAATTATTTGTAATAAACCCAATCATTTTTGATAATCCCACATATTAAGATTCTGTAATTCCTCGAATCTGACTTCATTTTTTTTTTTCTCTGTGCCACGTAGGCCTGCAAAAGGTAGCCTAGCGAATAAGGTGGCCTGGCCTCCCCTGTTCATATACACATTAACCAGCTTTAGGAAACTGACCCCTTCACCTGAAACTGACCTCGCAAAGCCAATTTCCCTGATTGATCTTTATCTGAGATTGCCAATCAATGTTCAAGACATCGTTAACTTTTTAGTTTCCTTGTACTTGCCCTATCTTGTTTCAGCATATGTTACTGTTTCTTTTTTTTAAAAAATGTTTCTCATTACATGGGTTAATTATTATTTAGCAACAGAGCAAAGAATATACCTACAGAAATGCTTAAAGAGAGGAGAACCCTTACTTGAAATGTCTTCCTATAATACAAAATAATGAACCTTAGTTTTGGAACCTTTTTAAAACAACATTCTGAAATGCAAAGTTTCACCCGTGTGTTAGGATACGAGGGCAGGGGTAGTCCTTTTTTATTGTTCATGGCCTGTCATCACATGATCGTATAGGAAGTGGTTAAAAGCCTGTCCTACCTTTCTTTCCCTGCTAGTTATTGTTTCCTGTGTAGGTTCCTGGTTCCTGGCTTTTGTGTGCAGACTTTGTTACCTCCTTGGCTGTTTTCCAAGTTCTCCTCACGGGTTTGTGAGGACTTGATTCTGAGACTCCCCTCGGAGTGCTTTGCCCCTCCTTGTAGTCCCGTTTCCCTTCCCTTCCCGTCTTGCTTTGTGCCCCTCCTAGTTAGTTAGTTTTTCCCTTGTTCCATCTTCCCCGCAGGGTTTTTTCGGCACTCGTTGCCGGTGGTCAAAGTAGTTAGGGGCTCCTAACGACCACCGTTGTACGGGAGTGGGTTGTTGTGTCAGCGGTGTTTACGGAGGACACATGAGTCATCGCGGGGCTTCGGCTTCGTGACGTGTCCTCTATTTTGTACCGCCCCACCTCCTTATGCGGAAGTGACCCTTTTTCGGGTCGTTCCACGAGTGCCGAGAGCCGGTTTGCTTTTCCTTCTCCCTGGCTGGGGTTAGTTCGTTGCCCTTAATTAAACCGCTAAGACAAAGGGTTTTTTTCTGGTGTGCTCCTGATTTACGGGCACGTTTTCCTTTTTCCCCTTATTTTACCGTCTTCTGAATGGGTGACACGTTATAATATTTCAAGTCTTTTTACTGACTGAGTCCCTGAAGTTGGATTGGACTCGATATCAGCTGCTGTCCTGTGTCTCTTCGAGGCAAAGCCTGCATTGTCTATAGGTAAGCTGGCTGTGGTAATTGTGGTGGCAGGACATGTGCATTGTTATTAGGGGTTAGGGATTACCTTGACTGTTATGCCCTTGGTGAATTGTATTCCCTTCTGTCTGTGTACCTAGGTGCGGAGGCGAGGAGACGGGAGCAGGGAGTGTTCTTTTTATCTACAACAAGGGTGGAAGACTTGGTGTCACCCTAATACCACCCTCTTTTCAGGTTCATTGGCATCCTTATAGTTTTATGTTTGCGAGGTGTCATATGGGCAGGAAGAGGGGATTGGTGCATTCTTCACTTCGTTCCTGCAGTGCATGGGCTGAGTGGGAGGAATCACAACAGAATAACTAGCCCAAGTGGTTACGCACTGCCCGGACGAAGATGAATGATGAAACAGGGAATCCCTCGGGTGGGGGTACGGGTGTGCCCACCCTACAGGATGTTGTGGGGGCTTTGACAGCCTTGCAGGCTCAGGTGCAGGACTTACGACAAGAGAACATGGGTCTGAAGCAAGAGTTGGTAGCAGTGAGGGCTAGGGAACAGCTGCATCAAAGGGGTCAAGCAACAGTTATCCAGCCAGCGACCTTCCAGTATAGTGGTGGGTCAGGATCAGGTGTTGCGGGAGGTGGAGTTCCTCTTGCAGTTACGGTTAATACCCCTGTTGCAGTACCCTTGGCGCCCCCTGAAAGGTTCTCTGGGGATAGTGAGAAGTATGCCACTTTCATGAATCAGTGTCAGCTGCACTTTATGTGCAAGCCTGGTGCCTTTCCGGATGATTCAGCTAAAGTCGCTTTTACCATCTCGTATTTGGCTGGCACCGCTGCTCAGTGGTCTATTCCCTTGATTGATAGCGACGATCGAGTATTGTATGATTATGCGGCATTTAAAGAGTTGATGCGGGGCTTGTTTGCTAAGCACGCTTTTATGCAGGCAAGTGACGCAGAACTCTTGAAGTTACGGCAGGGCAGACAGGACCTGTTGTCATACATAGCGTTGTTCAATCGGTTGGTATCTGAAACTCATTGGCCTGCAGAAAAAAGGACTTCCCTGTTTTACCAAGGTCTGTGTGAGGAACTTAAGGACGTGGTGTCACAGGTGGTGGATCCACCTGGGGATTGCGCAGCGTTCATTGATCTGGTAGTTAAACTGAACCATCGCTTGGCTGAGAGACGCGGGGAGCGTAGTCGTTTTCAGATCACACGGGGAGGTTATGTGAAACCAGAGGCAAAACCAGTGGGGGATAGCAAAAAGGGGCCCGAACCCATGGAGATAGGAGGGATGCGCGGGCCTTTGACTCCGGAGGAGAAGAAGAGGAGAAGGGAGTTAAACTTGTGTTTGTACTGTGGACAGGGAGGTCATTTTGCCAGGGAATGCCCTGTGAAGCCGTCAGGTATGGGGTATGGCAAGAAGGTAGCTTTTGTTCAAGTAGAGGGACGCAATTGCCAACAGAAGGAACAAAGGAGACCGTATGATGTGTTGGGAGCAGTAGATCAGGCGCCAAGGCATTTCATCATCAATGCCCATCTTTTGCTTTCTGTGTCTGAACGGGTCCCAGTATCAGTCTTGTTGGACTCAGGTGCAACCGGTAATTTTATTGATATATCGTTGGCTGAAAAATTAAGGGTCTCATGTCATCTCAAGGAACAGCCAGAACCGGTGAGAGCCATAGATGGGACAGAATTGACATCTGGATGTATCACTCGCCAAACTGTTCCTTTACGGTCGTTGTGTGACAACGGGCATTCGGAAGCAGTGGTCTTTGACTTGATCGATGCGCCTTCGTTTGGTTTGGTACTAGGGGTCCCTTGACTGCAAGAACACAATCCGAAGATCGATTGGGTGCAGCGGTTGGTAACGTTGGATTCCGCTCATTGCTTGAAGCATTGCTAAGTGGAGGCCAGGGAGCGGATCTATCCTTTGTCTTGTGCAGTGACTGAAGTGAGCTCTGTTCCTTTACAGTATTCGGAGTTTAAGGCGGTCTTTGACAAGGGATGTGCTCAGGGTCTTCCCCCGCATCGGTCATTTGACTGTAAGATCGATCTGGTGCCGGGTGTTCCGCTGCCTTGTAGCCGTATTTATGCCTTGGCGGAACCTGAGGAGGAGCATCTCAAGGAGTACATTGAGGAGATGTTACGATTGGGTTATATCCGTCCTTCCACCTCGCCTGTGTCATCGGCGATCTTCTTTATTCCGAAGAAGATGGGGTCCTTGAGGGCCTGTGTAGACTATAGGGCCTTGAATAAAGCTACGGTAAAAAACAAGTACCCTCTTCCACTCATCCCTATGTTACTGGATCAGCTTCGCAAGGCCACGGTATTTACAAAGTTGGATTTGCGGGGTGCTTACCATCTGATACGGGTTCGACCCGGGGATGAGTGGAAGACTGCTTTTAAGACCAAACAGGGACTGTTTGAATATTGTGTAATGCTGTTCGGGTTATGCAATGCGCCGGCGGCATTCCAGTTCTTTATTAATGAGGTTCTACGGGAATATTTGGATAGAACTGTCATCGTCTATCTGGATGATATTCTCATCTACTCGGAAACGGGTGCTGAACATCAAGATCACGTGACACAAGTGTTAAGGAAATTGCAGGAAAACCATCTGTATGCAAAATTGGAGAAGTGTCAGTTCAGCACCCCTGAGGTGGAGTTTTTGGGGTTTATTATTTCGGCGGCGGGAGTTCGAATGGACCCTAAAAAGATACAGGCAATTGTATCCTGGCCTATACCGTCCACTGTGAAGCAGATCCAGGTGCTCCTGGGTTTTGCCAATTTTTATCGGCGGTTTATATCCCACTTTTCCGAGGTGGTGGCTCCGATGACCCGTTTATTGCGGAAGGGGGTTCCTTTTGTATGGTCCGTTGAGGCTCAGGAGGCTTTCCAACTGTTGCTTGAACATTTTACGACGGCACCTGTGTTGGTGCACCCTGATTCTGCCCTGCCGTTCTTTGTGGAAACAGACGCTTCCATGTGCGCGGTGGGTGGGGTGTTGTCTCAACGAGATGAAGACACTGGCCATATGCACTCCATCGCCTTCTTTTCCAAAACGTTGTTACCAGCAGAACGTAATTATACGGTGGCAGAGAGGGAATTATTAGCGGTGAAGTTGGCTTTTGAAGAATGGCGTCACTATTTATGGGGTGCACGACATGTTATCACCATTCACACCGACCATAAAAATTTGGAGTTCTTTAGATCTGCTAGGGCTTTAACACCTCGTCAGATGCGGTGGGTTCTATTCTTCAATGAATATGACTTTGTCATTACTTATAGACCCGCTGCACAGCAGATCAAGTCTGACGCCCTATCCCGGATTCATGTCGGTCCTGGGGATATGAGTTCCTTGGGTGACGTCAGGCCAATGATCGATGGTCGAAGGATCATTGGGGCCGCAACATCTGGCGATTTTCCTGATCTGGTAAAGGAGCGATTGGGTCAGATAGACATGAATCCATGGTGGTCATTGCCCCAGGTTATCATTCAGGACGGCTTGTTATATCATGAGGGTAGGTTATTTATCCCACCCGTCTTGAGGGAAGAGGTGTTGGAATGGTGCCATTCTTCTGCATTGGTGGCACATCCTGGAATAGGGAAAACAAAGGAATTGTGCTTGAGATGGTTTTGGTGGGAGTCTGTGGCAAAGGATATCCAGAACTATGTGACAGCTTGTCCCGTTTGTGCCATTAACAAACCATCACATTGTAAGCCCTCGGGTCTTTTGCAGCCTTTAGAAGTCCCTCCTTCCCCTTGGCATACCATCAGCATGGATTTCGTGACCGATCTACCTTTGGTGAGCGGATTTACCGCCATAATGGTGGTGGTTGATCTATTCACTAAAATGGCACACTTCGTTCCATTGCCCAAGATCCCTACAGCTAAGGAAATGGCGTTGGTATTCATGTCCGCGATAGTGAGGATGCATGGCTTGCCGTCGGTAATCATCTCTGATAGGGGGGCTCAGTTTGTGTCCCATTTTTGGACTGAGCTCTGTTTGGTGCTGAAGACTGAGATACGGTTGTCTTCGGCGTATCATCGTCAGTCGGATGGCCAAACCGAGCGTACCAATCAGACCATGGAGCAATATTTGAGGTGTCTGGTGTCATCGTTGTCTTGCGATTGGCTGACTGCTTTGTCCATCAAGGAGTTTGCATATAATAACAGCTTGCACTCCGCGTTGGGTATGACACCCTTCTATTGCTCCTTGGGGTATCATCCTAGGTCTATAGCCATTCAACCCACTGGGCATGTGCCGGCCATTGATGATGTGTGTAAGAAGTTGAGTGACATTTGGGATTTGGCACGAGTGAGGTTGTTGGAAGCCAAGGTGGAGATGAAGAGGCAGGCTGATAGACATCGGGCCCCAGCCCCACTGTAAAAGGTGGGTGATAAGGTGTGGTTGGCCTCTCGTAATTTAAGGATGCAGGGTTCCCGTAAATTGCAACCCAGGTTCGTGGGCCCCTTTCCAGTTATACAGGTGGTTAATTCAGTTGCCATGAAGCTTCAGTTACCTCAGGACTATAAGATCCATCCTGTATTTCATACGTCATTATTGAAGCCATATGTACCCTCGGCACGGGTGTTGCCCCCGCCCCCACCCTTAGTCATCGATGGGGAGGTAGAGTTTGAGGTGCAGGCTATCTTAGACTCAAGGCGTAGGAGGGGTCATTTATATTACCTGGTTGATTGGAAGGGATATGCCCCGGAGGACAGGACCTGGGAGCCAGCTGGGGGGGTGCATGCACCACGCTTGGTCCGTATGTTTCACAGGAGGCATCCCACTAAACCTCGCCCTGTGGGGAGGGTCATTGGGAAGGGGTACTGTTAGGATATGAGGGCAGGGGTAGTCCTTTTTTATTGTTCATGGCCTGTCATCACATGATCGTATAGGAAGTGGTTAAAAGCCTGTCCTACCTTTCTTTCCCTGCTAGTTATTGTTTCCTGTGTAGGTTCCTGGTTCCTGGCTTTTGTGTGCAGACTTTGTTACCTCCTTGGCTGTTTTTCAAGTTCTCCTCACGGGCTCGTGAGGACTTGATTCTGAGACTCCCCTCGGAGTGCTTTGCCCCTCCTTGTAGTCCCGTTTCCCTTCCCTTCCCGTCTTGCTTTGTGCCCCTCCTAGTTAGTTAGTTTTTCCCTTGTTCCATCTTCCCCGCAGGGTTTTTTCGGCACTCGTTGCCGGTGGTCAAAGTAGTTAGGGGCTCCTAACGACCACCGTTGTACGGGAGTGGGTTGTTGTGTCAGCGGTGTTTACGGAGGACACGAGTCATCGCGGGGCTTCGGCTTCGTGACGTGTCCTCTATTTTGTACCGCCCCACCTCCTTATGCGGAAGTGACCCTTTTTCGGGTCGTTCCGCGAGTGCCGAGAGCCGGTTTGCTTTTCCTTCTCCCTGGCTGGGGTTAGTTCGTTGCCCTTAATAAAACCGCTAAGACAAAGGGTTTTTTTCTGGTGTGCTCCTGATTTACGGGCACGTTTTCCTTTTTCTCCTTATTTTACCGTCTTCTGAATGGGTGACACGTTATAATATTTCAAGTCTTTTTACTGACTGAGTCCCTGAAGTTGGATTGGACTCGATATCAGCTGCTGTCCTGTGTCTCTTCGAGGCAAAGCCTGCATTGTCTATAGGTAAGCTGGCTGTGGTAATTGTGGTGGCAGGACATGTGCATTGTTATTAGGGGTTAGGGATTACCTTGACTGTTATGCCCTTGGTGAATTGTATTCCCTTCTGTCTGTGTACCTAGGTGCGGAGGCGAGGAGACGGGAGCAGTGTTCTTTTTATCTACAACAAGGGTGGAAGACTTGGTGTCACCCTAATACCACCCTCTTTTCAGGTTCATTGGCATCCTTATAGTTTTATGTCTGTGAGGTGTCATATGGGCAGGAAGAGGGGATTGGTGCATTCTTCACTTCGTTCCTGCGGTGTATGGGCTGAGTGGGAGGAACCACAACACCGTGCAACTGAGGGCAAAGTCCTGGCTAGAGTAAATATTCCTGTCTATTTAGCTTGTCTCTCAATGATTATAACATGAGCACGGTGGCAATCTATTTAAAACTAAAACATATTAATTCTATAATATGCGTTTGAATTCAGCAAATATTTACTGCAGCTGAAGTGTTTGCCTGTTAATATCTAACACAATGTATGTAAGTAAAAAATACTATAAGTTTATTTTTCTACAAAACACACAATTTCGATTTTGAGGCTTTTTTTATTCCTAGTGAATGTGAATTTAAATTTTAGTTTTTAAGCATTTAGACATTTTACTTAATAGACTGAAAACATCAAGAAAAACCACAAACAGACATTGAGCTCATTTCAGACATAAACAGAAAGGGGTCAAACACTCAGCACACACAATATGATGCGCTTTAGCCATTTATTTCGTGAATAGCGCCATTGCTATTCACTTACAGAAATTGTACTAATGGGAAAACCACATAGACATTTAAACACACATTTAACCCACAAACCAATACTCAGAACAGAAACAAAGGACAGCCCACAGACTGTACTTAAACCAAACCATTTGTAAATACTAGTTGTAAGTCATATTTACAAGAAGCGCTTCTCAATTTTGTTCCAAAAGACTGCAAAAACAGCCCAACAGACTGATGTATGTCCAAGAAGCGAAAATAGACTCAATTGACTAGCTTTGGCTAGCAGAACACCAAAAATCGCTCTGCATATCTTCATTCATAAAATTGCACAGAACAAAGGATCCTTGTATGTATTATGTCCATATTTTAATGCCCTGGGGATACAGAATCACCAAGGAAGAAATATGTTTGTATACCTAAACCTATTTAGGTATTCCTTCTAGGAGAGCCAGCTAATTAATTTCACATCACACTATGGTACCTTCCAAATAAAGCAACATATTCTTCTATTTGAGCTTTGAAACAGGCATGCCAAAAATATTGCAAAATATACAATATTATGTATGTATGTATACTTGTAAAGCGCACTGTTACCTCGTTACATGGTGTCCTGGCGCTGTATACCGCTGGGGAACCCGTCCTGGCTTTCCCTGTGAGAGGGCACCCCAAGGTGAAGCCAGGCATCACCGGCGTTGCTGGGGCCGTTGTGGAGATTAAGCAAGCTATTGCCCAGAGTTGCAGAGTGGGACCCATGGTTAGCGTAGGCACCTAAGCGAGAATTATCGAGTCCGCGGACATTGACCCAAGACCCTGCCGCATCGGGAATTGAACCCTGGTCCCGGGCTGACCTCTGCTTCAGGGTCTGCCGCTTCTAACCGGTGAGCCACACTTCTCCGCATAATAATCAAAGTAGTGCTTAATGTACTTTTCGTACGTGCACCGTTCAACAAAACCAAATAGAGAAAAATCTCCTCATTACCTGTCTACACAAATTGCAATTTGCATATCTCATCCATACAAATCAAAAGTTGGCCAACACAAATTCCAAAATTCCAAAGCTACAGTAAGCATTACTAAACTACCTTACTTTTACCAATCAAAAGATTATCCAAATTCTAACTGCCAAGTTCTACATGACCTAACAGTCTTTTTTTTTTTTAGAATACTCACGCCAAAAAGGTTCTCAGTCAGGAGTGACATCATGTGGAGGATCAAAATCAGGAAGATCAGAAATATACTGGGCTGCAAAGACAAAGAATCTTCAGAATCCTTGTGCACAGAGTAGTAGAGTCCCGTCCTGTCCTCCTCAGTAGATTTCAGTCTCCTGACAAGATCACTCCTTCAGAAAGTCACTTCTCTGATGAAGCCCGCGTTGGCCGGGCCATTTGAAGAAACTCAAGTCTTCATTCTCAGGGGTCTCACTAATACAAAAGAAGAATCTGACACAGAAGCTGGAATACAAAGAGAACATTTTTATTAAACTCAAATGAGTGAAACTACGTCACACAGAAGCCGTAGCAACTGAATGAGGCAGAATAAAGAGTATAAAACACAGAGGCCTTTTATATGCTTAGGGTTACAAACTCAGCACAAAAGAAAGGGGCAGTCCTAGATTTTGCAAGCATGCAAAATACCTAATATGGACATACAAGATCTGACAAATTATTAGTCAATAGGAATACTTTCAGAACAAGGCATCATGTAACCAGAACGTCCCCCTTACGTCGTGTTTCTGCCCAACCCACAAATAAATCAATTACAGCACCTATAAGTCAATCAGTAATGGCAGGACATGTCTGTATGCAGTTAGGCAAGCTGGTGTCTGAGATTGATTTAAAAGCAAGGACAGACGTGGGTTTTCAACACATTGCAGTCCAAAGGGCAGAGACACTTCATGAATAGAGCAGCCTGTGTAAAGGCAACACAAAAATTACGAGAAATGTAAGATGGTGTCAAAATTAAAGAACCTCAAGTCCCTTGAGTGCCTTGGCCTGAGTTTTGCCCCCCCCCCTTTTCTTTGCTCCAACGGAAGGGCAGTGCACTGGAGGATCCAGGATTGGCAAAAGGCACTACATTGTGATACCCATGATGAAAAGAAAATTAAATGAAAGAGCAGCCTGAGCATCCTCTGACACTGAATAGTGAGTGTTGGAGCCTGAAAGTGTTGCTGAGTGTGACAGTCTGTTGCTCTTTCCCGATTAATAGTACTTGGGTCTGCATGAGATGATCTGTACCCATGACGAACGAACAGCACAATATCTGTAGTGCTTGCAGCACAGGAAATATATTGGTGCACTGCATTGAGACATTGAGACTTTCAAGTGAGCTGTGAGTGTTTGCCAGGAGGGCACTCCAATGGATACTGAGAAGCACCATTTTCATGAAAGGCCTGAATGAAGAGGCCCATACGGAAGAAAACAACAGAAGCAGATTTGATGGACAATAGAAGCCTGCCAGAGAGGCTTGGACGGACTCTGGGTATTTCCCGTGCGATTGCATAGAATGGGTGTTAGGAGACTGATTCTTATTGTTTTATTGGCATTGTCAATAGTCACTGAAATAACTAGGAGCCCTGAAAATGTTTGCAAAATAATTTTAGGATTTGCTTTTCCCCTAGGGTTGTTAAAAAAAATGATAAACCTGTTTGTAATAGTGGTCATTACTTTCTTTTGCTATCTGAATGTTAAATGCTTTGTTCTCTTTGTATTCCTGCTGATAGTTTACATATACCTGCTTTTAAGAAATGAGTAGAATGCTCACCTAGCAATGAATTAGGATTTGCCTGTGTAATGGCAAAAGGAGGGGCTGTGGTTCTTTAATTTTGACTCCATCTTACATTTGTCGTCATTTTGTGTTGCCTTTACACGGGCTGCTCTATTCATGAAGTGTCTCTGCCCTTTGGACTGCAACGAGTTGAAAACCCCCTCTGTCCTTGTCTTGAAACCAATCTCAGACACCAGCTGGCCTAACTGCATACAGACATGTCCTGCCATTACTGATTGACCTATAGGTGCTGTAATTGATTGACTAATGGGTTGGGCAGAAACACGGCTTAAGGGGGACGTTCTGGTTACATGATGCCTTGTTTTGAATGTTTTCCTATTGGCTAATATTTTGCAGATCTTGTATGTCCATAATAGGTATTTTGCATGCTTGCAAAAGCTAGGACTGCCCCTTACTTTTGTGCTGAGTTTGTAACCCTAAGCATATAAAAGGCCTCTGTGTTCTGTACTCTTTAGACTGCCTAATTCAGTTGCTAAGGCTCCTGTGTGACGTAGTCTCACTTAATTAAGTTTAATAAAGATGTCTTTTCATATTTCAGCTTCTGTGCTAACGTCTTTATTATCAAGTACCCCTGAGAATAAAGATTTCAGGTTCTTCAAGGTGGAGCCAGCACAGGGGATGGAAGATACAGCTCTGGAGCACTCTGTTGACATGATTCCTTCTCTCCTTTCACAGTGCAGGGCAGAGAAATCAGACAAGCCACACGGGGTGGAGCCAGCATTGTAGAGGGAAGGCCCAGCCCTATTCAGGTCCCAGGTGTGACTCCTCCCTCCCATCTTGATGCAGATCTCTCTATTCAATAAATCAAATAACCCAATCATGGAATAACCAATTAGTAAATTAATTTAACATAGGGAGCACGTGCACTGTGGCACTGATTAGCAGTGGCACAGTGCCCAAAGCATAAATCCAGCAAAAACATATCAAAACAGAGGAGGCAATCCATCAAAAATGGAAGGGAGACTCACGCCAATGATGCCAGGTCAAACAACACAGAAATGGATTGAGACTGAAAAGGCTTGGACCCATTTTGTGGTCAAGAGGAACCTCTGCTAAGAAAGGAACAACTGAAGAGACTGCTGGAGAAGGACAAATCCTTGCTTTGTGATCTGGGGCTGGTCTGCAGTTTGCTGTTCTAACCAAGGAAGAGGCTGTTGGGACTGTGCTGTGTGCACTGGGTCCCCCTGCTTGAAGAAGACTGGGCTTTGTGCTGTGTCTTGTAACCCCAAGGGCCCGAGGTGAGCTGGCTCCCTGTTTGGAAACACAGAAACATATACGTTTCCTGAGAAGTTTCAAGTAATGCAGTGAGCGCGTGTTGTGGCAGCTTGAGACTCTCAGAAGGTGTGCCCTGTGATCTTGGATACACGGAGGAGAAGTGAGACTCAGACACACTAAGTGCGTGTTGTGGTGTACCGCAGGCGCTGGTGAGGAGTGCCTAGTCGGTGTGTGCATCGGCGGTGGAGTGAGTCTCGGATGGGCAGAGTGCTTGTTGTGGTGCAATGCAGACGCTGGAGAAGAAAGCCTGGTCAGCCTGTGCATTGGAGGTGAAGGGAGTCTCTGACACGCAGGGTGTGTGTTGTGGTGCACAGGAGGCGTCGGTGAGGAGCGCCTGATCAACGTGTGCATCGGAAGTGGAGTGAGTCTTGGACATGCAGGGTACGTGTCAGGGTGCACCGGTAAGCGTTGGTGAAGATCGCCTGGTCATCGAGTTCACTGGAGAAGTGAGGCTCGGACACGATGAGCGTGTCGAGGTGCGGCCGAAGACGATGGTGAAGAGTGCCTGGATATCGGGGCACCGGGGTTGGAGTAAGTCTCAGTAAAGCAGTGTGCGTGCTTTGGTTCAACCTGGGACTGTGGAGGTGATTGGCTGTTCATTGTGTGCACTGGAAGAAAGTGAGTCTCTGCAACACGGTGTGCATGTCTTGGTGCCAACTGAGACCACAGGAAGGAGTGCCTGGTGAGCATGCACTCGTAGTTAACATGGAGTCCCATCAGCGCTGTGTGTGTGACTTTGTGCCAGAGGAGACCTGGAGGGTGCGGTGGTGAACGTGCACCCGGAGTAAAGTAATTTTATTTATTTTGCTCATTTGTAAAGCGCATGAATCGCCCCACATGGGGTATCTCCGTGCTGAAGACTAGTAAGGTAATGTCTATTGGCTCAGAACAAAAATGTTTTCAACTGCTTCCTGAAGCTAAGATAATTATGAGTTAATCGCAGCGTCTCAGGGAGCTGGTTCCATAACTTGGGCGCAAGGCGAGAGAAGGCTCTACCTCCCCATTTTGTTTTCTTGAAACGGGGAGTAACTAGGAGGCCTTTGCCTTCCGAACGAAGCTTGCGTGAAGGCGTGTAAACTGTCAATTTGTTTGATAAATATGACGGGCCAAGTTGATGAAGACTCTTAAAGACTAGACAGCATATTTTGAATTGAATTTGTTTGCGAACCGGAAGCCAATGTAATTTGTGAAGAAGGGGCAGGGAGGGAGTGCTGCGAGGGGCATTGGTGACCAGTCGGGCTGCTGTGTTCTGAATCACCTGCAAGGAACGCAGGGCAGAGTCTGTAGCCGAGATGAGAAGTGCATTACTAAAGTCCAGCCGGCTTAAAACCAGAGCATGTATCAGGGTCTTACGGGTAGTGAGGGGTAGGAAGTGAAAAACTTTCCGTAAGAGGCTGAGGGCATGGAAACAAGATCTTCTTGTAGATGCTATATGCTCGGGTGTGGGGTACGTGTGCCCTGCACCCGCGTGAGACCTTCCTAATAGTCGCGGCCTCGACCTGTAGTCCCAAAGGAGCTGAGCTGCCAGGCGGAGCCACTAAGGCCCGTTGAGAAAGTTCTGCACGGAAGGCCCAGTTCGCGGAAGGAGGAGAGGAGAGTGGGGCCGCACCCCCAGGTAACATGGATGACTACCTGGGTGGGATGTGGGCTCGGAGAGACACTCTCTCGGCCTCTCAGTCCTTCTGACAACGTGAGCCTGTGCTTTGGTTCAGAGCAGGGGCCCTTACTGACTAAAGGAGTGGCAGTACTGGGGGAAGAGGAAGAAGCTGTACTTTAAGTCATCATTGAACCGTGTGGGGGGCAACTGTTATCGAAGAGGCTGATTGTCGTAATACACATTGCCAATATTACTGCTAACGAACTGCCAGACTGTTTTAGGACGCCTGACATTATTACGGCATAACGAAGTACACAATTGTAGCGCTACGCATTGCATTAATTATCCTTTGCAAAGTACATGATTGGAGCGGCCCGCATTGCATTATCTCTTCATTGCAAAGTACGCGATTGGGGTGTGACGCATCGTATATCTTGCTATATAAAGTTTATACTTGTTTTTATCAACCTCGTGTGGAGTCCATTTGTCAATCAATCGATCAATCGTTTATTAAGCGCAACTACTCACCTGTGAGGGTCTCAAGGTGCTGGGGTGGGGGATGCAGGCTCCAGTCTCTCAGGGATAGGGTCCGTTGAAGAGCCAGGTTTAGAGGTTTCTTACGAAGGTGGGCAGTTCCGCTGTCTGTCTTAGGTGGAGTGGAAGGGCGTTCCAGGCCTTGGCTGCGAAGAAGGAGAAGGAGCGGCCTCCTGTTCTGGTTTTCTGGTGCATGGAACCACGGCGTAGGAGAGCTGGGCTGATCGTAGGGTTCTCTTTGGCACATGGAAGTTGAGTCCGCTGTTCAGGTATGCCGGTCCGGTGTCGTGGAGGGCCTTGTGTGAGGGGGTGATGAACAACTTGAAGGTGATTCTTGCCTCGATGGGGAGCCAGTGTAGTGTGCGCAGGTGCTGGGAGATGTGGCAGTGTTTTTGCAGGTTAAGGACCAGTCTTGCAGCGGCATTCTGGATGTTCTGTAGCTTTTGGGTGCGATTTTTCTTGATTCTGGCGTTGAGTGTGTTGCCGTAGTCCAGTTTGCTGGTGACCAGGGCGTGACTGATGTTTTTTTGTGTTCAAGGGGGATCCACCCGAAAGTCTTGCATAGGAGTCGGAGTGTGTGGAAGCAGGAGGACCTGACTGAGTTGATCTGGTGGTCCATCTTGAGTTCGGTGTCCATGATGAAGCCCAGGTTGGGAGAGTGGTCAGTGGGGGGTGGGTGGGTTTCCGAGTGCGGGGGACCACCAGATGTTGCTCCAGGCGTCGGGGTTGGGTCCTATGATGAGTACTTCCGTCTTGTTGGCGTTTAGCTGCAGGCAGTTGTTTTTCATCCATTTGGCGACTGCTTCCATTCCTTCTTGGAAGTTGTGTCTGCCGGTGTTGGGCTCGTTGGTTAGGGAGATGATGAGTTGGGTGTCGTCTGCGTAGTACACAATGTTAAGTCCGTGGATTCTGACGATTGGGGTGAGCGGTGCCATGTAGACATTGTAGAGCGTCAAGCTGAGGGAGGACCCCTGAGGGACTCCACAGGTGATGGGTGTGGGGAGCGATAGGAAAGGGGGGAGCCTTACTCATTGCATTCTGCTGGAGAGGAAGGAGCTGATCCAGTAGAGGGCCTTGTTCTGGATCCCTGCGTCGTGAAGTCTGCGTATTAGGGTGCGGTGGGAGCCAGTGTCGAAGGCCGCAGAGAGGTCAAGTAGGATGAGGGCTACCATTTCTCCTTTGTCCAGTAGGGTGGGGAAGTCGTCTGTTGCAGCGAGAAGGGCGGTTTCCACGCTGTGTTTTTTACTGAAACCAGATTGGGAGGAGTCGAGGATGTTGTGCTTTTCTATGAAGGTGGCAAGTTGGTTGTTGATGGCTTTCTTGATGACCTTCGCAGGGAATGGGAGCAGGGAGATGGGCCTGTAGTTTTTGAGGTCGGTGGGGTTAGTCGACGGTTTCTTCGGCAGGGGGTTGACTTCAGCGTGTTTCCAGTCATCGGGGAAAGAGGCGGATGCCAGAGACCGGTTGATGGTGTGGCGGAGTATGGGTACGATTGTGTCGGTGGCTCTATTGAAAATGTGGTGGGGGCAGTGGTCTGTGGGGGCACCCGAGTGGATTTATTTCATGGTCTTTAGTGTGTCTACGGTGGTGAGGGCTGTCCAGCTGTGTATCATTGGTTTACGGGTGTCGTGGGTGGAGGTTCTCTGTGTTGGTTGTCTTCGTCGAAGTTGTCGTAGATGCTCTTGATTTTGTGGTGGAAGAAAGTGTTGAGTTTGTCGCAGAGTTCTTGTGAGGGGGGATGTCATTCGACTCGCTGGCGGGTTGGGAGAACTCCTTGATGATGTTGAAGAGTTCTTTGTTGTGTGTGCTGATTCTCTCTTCAAACGCTTGTTTCCTTGTTTTCCTGATTAGTTGGTGGTGGGCATTGGTAGCGGCTCTGAAATTGTTGTGGGATTCAGTGGATTTGGTGTTTCTCCAGGATTTTTCCAGGCGGCGGCAGGTGTGTCTGGGCTTTCGAAGTTCGTTGGTGAACAATCTGGCTTTCTTGGCGTGGGTGCTGTCGGTTTTCTTGAGGGGCGCTAAGGTGTTGGTTCTGTCGGAGATCCATCTGTGGAGCGTTCGGGCTGCTGAGTTGGGGTCGCCGTTGTCCGCGATGATTGGGGTGGAGTTGCTGAGCGAGGAGGTGAGCTGGTCTTTGGTGGTTTTGGTCCCGTTTCTTCGTGGGAGCAGGTGCTGGAGTCTGTGGGTGGTAGGTGTTGTGGTGTCACCAGGGGGTTACTGTGGGGGTGGTTGCACAGACTGTACACTCGTGCCTTGGAGAAAGGCCTGGTTGCTCGTGCCAAGCTACTAAGGGGATGAGCAGGGCTATCTCAAACTGTGTCCTTACTTGGCCTAGGGTTGAGTGAGGAGACCCAGGTCTCGTATTTAGTGACAGTGCTGCGGGACAGGGACTTCGGCTTCTAACATTTGGTGGCTGAGCAGTGGGATACGATCCTAAACGTAATTGAAATGCGTATGTGCAAAACCACTTATAGTAATTGGTGTACATCATAAATTGATTGCTGCCCACGACGCAACAACATATTGCTTTGAATTGGTGGTTCTATTGTTAAGTAACCTTTAAACCACAAATGATGTGTCAAGGCGGGAAGCCAGATAGCCGGTGAGGCTGAAGCTGCAGAATTAGAGTTTAACATTGAGGCTTTGTTTACCGACAACGTTGATCAGTTCAGGAAATTCCGCAGAGCTTTGGGATGACCCATGAAGAGTAGCGCCAAGAAGGAAGAGCTGTAGGTGGCCTTGAGGGCCTGGTGGGAAGCCAAAGAGGCTCAGGAGACGCGTGATGGTGAGGTGGTTGAGGATGACCCAGGGAATGGATTTGGTCCACAGGATTTGCCAGTGGAGGGACCAGCCGCAGGGGCTGGTAGTAGCCATTCTAGGAGGAGTCTTTCACCAGAGGAGTTGGAGGAACACCAAAGGGTCAGAGAGCATGAGTTGGAGGTGTTAAAACTTAAAACTCAAGCAGAGGAGAGCAGGAACGCTCTCGCGTTCGAAGAGAAACGGATTCTCTTCACTCATGAGCTAAGCATGCGAGAACTGGACATTAAGGGTAGACAAGCTGAGCCTAGTTCGAATGGAGGCAAGCGCACCACCAGTGCCAGTAGGGATGGTGAGGTTTTGGGAGACAAGGGTACCCCAATATGTGAACCTGGGATGATAAGAGATATTTAAAGAACAATAGTTCAGGTGTGGCCTAAACGGTCCAAAAGCAAAAGAGGTGACCCAGAGGGGGGCACTGTTTTTTACAAATGTAATTAATTCCATAGGGAGCAAGAAACAGCCAGCAAAGGGTCATGTAGGTCAAAAGATGACATATTTTTTTCGAAAACATTTTTTTTTTTATAAGGTGCTCACATAATGAGTAAAAGACAGCGTGGTTGTGAAATAGTGATAGTAAATTTTAAAAAGTCATCGCATTGACAACAATAAAGCTGAACTCCATAAATGATTTACACAAGTTATGAGGAGGTTAAAATTTACTATAACTATTTCTCCTACCCTGCTCTTCAGCCCCGCCCCACCGCAGGAGCACACAATAAAATGATAATAACATTACGTTATTATCGTGTTCTTTTTTCCTTTCTTTTCTGCTTGAAGGCAGTGGGGCGACGCTCATCCGCCTTAGTGCAGGAGACACCACTGCTTATATAATCTCAATGCTTATAATTCCAATACACCCTCCCCCTGGGGTACCTAGGGAAGGCCTTAGGGGTGGTTTATATGTAAGAGTAAGGCAGAGTTGAGTAAGACAAAAACCTATGTTTGACCCAAAAATAATGGATATAGGTCTCATGGTTACTGAAATAATAAATCATCACTGCAACACATCCACCATTTTCAAAAATGTTGTCCAGATAATTTCGGCCGTGGACTGCAATGTCTACTCAGGCTAATTACTTCTTTAATGATACAAAAGCAAAAATAAAAAATGAAATGCTTTGCACAACAATTTTTTCACGGAGGTATATGAGGGTCTGGGATTATACCGTGTCTGCTTGCTTTTTTTAGAATATGCTTTGTAATTTTTTTCGACATGCTAAGAAACAGATTATCCCTGTAGTAATAGATACTTTTACTTAACGTGTGCATTCTTCTGGGTACAGTGTGTGTGATACTGGGAATAACACGATCAGGTTTGCTATTGCTACCACAATGCCCCTGATCCCTTCATGGGATTGTTAGTGACACAAAAGCAAAAGTTCTCTGTCGGTTACACATTGCATAGCGGCTTCGAGGGCTACAGTGACCGGTCTGTCACATTCATTGCTGGTGCCTTTGAACCACGTTCACGTGTGGCATCTGTGGGTGGGGAAGCACACCTGGTAGGGTTACGCCAAAGTCCTCACTTATGCAACAATTGTTTATTAAATTTCTATATGTCTCTGTCTTTTTTATTTATTTTCTGAGTATTTGTTTTTTTTTGTTTATCCTTCTCTTCACTCTGTTCATGTTTTGTACGTAAATTTCAGGAAAGGGAAGACATAGGGCCAGATGTAGGTGTCCGAATACCGGTCGGAAACGGACGAAAATACCGATTTTCAGCCGTTTCCGTCCGGTATTTGGACATTGGTATGTAGGGGCATGTAAAATTACAGAATCGGTAAAATACCGAATTGGTAAAATTACCGATTCGGTAAAATACCGAATTGGTAAAATTACCGATTCTGTAATTTCAGATGTAGGTACCACTGTTTTCAGTGCTACAAGGGTTTAAGAATTCTTAATTTACCACCAACTAGTAGTTGGTGGTAAATTAAGAAAACCATTTAAAAAGCATCTTTTTTGCTTTTTAAACAGTGCCATGTGGCACACATACATGCCCTAAAGGCATGTATGTGTGTCACATTGCACACAAGGCAAAAACTGGGGTGCTAGAGGGTGTCAAAGTGACACCCTGTCCCCCTTGGCAATTCGGTATTTTTACCGATTCTGTAATTACAGAATCGGTAAATACCGACTCTTACAGATTCGGTAATTATTTACCTACATCTGCCTCCTTCCTATTTACCGACTCTTAAATACCGATTCGGTATGAGTCGGTATTTAAGAGTCGGTAAATAGGAATTACCTACATCTGGCCCTCAATGTTCATGGCTCTTTAATTAGAACTGTGATGATGACTGATTCTGAAATGACCTAGTTTGCAATGTTTTGGTTCGGTAGTCAAGGCAGCTATGGAGGTGGTCAGAGGAGGTAAGCTCTGCTATCGTCATCTCCTCAACAGATGTTATGCATCTGTAATACCCGCGCCTGTGGTGTCTCCTTGACACCATCAATGTTACGAGATACGAGGTCTGTTTAATCCCGGGATCAGACCTGTGGCTGTGCTCTGATGTCTGCAGCTGGAGAGAGTGCACGCAGGGGACCGACAGAGGGCATCGCATTCATCCACATGAGATAGAATGAGGAGTTGAACTATACTTTTCTGACAGTTCTCAGGAGAATAGGAATGACCTTTTTAATCACAATGATTATAAAAAAGCAGACAGAGGTCACTTTGTCAATATAGGTGGTAAAAGGTAGCTGGGCCCCCAAGATGACGCCAGTGAAGCGGGAGTGGAGGGACCCAGATCTCCGTGACCCTGAGCGGTGGAGCAGAGGGTTGAACTTCCAAGGATGAGTGGTGTCAGCCTCATAAGTACAGGGGCAGAGTGAACTCAAGTCTATCCACCATGGCTGGGTTGGGCACCCGGGCACGCGGGCAATCCCCGGGAGGCTGGCGCCCCAGGAGGCTGCTTGTGACACTTGGAGGCCGGGTTGGGCCTCCAGCAGCGGGGGGTGCATCTCAAGCGAGCCTGCGGCAGCTTGGAAGAGTGGCTCCGGTTCTAGCGCGGAGGGGCAAATTCTCCCCTGGGGGCTGAATGTATCATTTTTGCCCGGGCTGCTTTTAGTTCCGTTCGGCCCTGGTACCCACTGTGCCACACCCGTGCTGTCCACTGTGCCACACCCGTGCTGTCCTGGGCCTTGGACTGAGGTTTGCTCTCCAGCAGTCACAGGCAGCATGGAGGCGCAGACTGAAAGAACAGAGATTGGAAGCTGGGGGACATGGACGGTACAGAGTGAGGCTGGAGGCCGGACCCTCCGAGCCCACAGGTACCTCTCGGACCCAAGAGCAAGGGTGAGCCAAAGGAAAGGCCTGGAAGCTGCGGAAAGAACATTTCATTTTGATGCCTTTCTTTTGTTACAGTGTTAATAGCGCAAACTCGCCCCCCGGGCGTTGGCTCTTTGCACGAGCACCGGTTTCATTCCAGGACACGTTCATTTCTGTCAGGCGCGGGGAGAATACGTGATTTGCCCAGGATCACAGGATGCTGAGCCGACGCCGAGACTTGAACCCGCTCCCCAGCACCAAGGGCGGCAGCTCTGGCCCTTACGCCAACATACGGTGAAGTCTGTCCTCCTGGTGGAGGCAGGACGGTGCGAGAGGGCTCAAGACCCGAGCACCGTGACAGCCAGCAGGGGCCCAGGTGGACGGGGTCTGTGCCCCGGAGTGAGAGCAGGTGCCGCTCTCGCCTGTCACGCGCCGCCCCTCACCTGTCACGCGCTGCCCCTCCCCTGTCACGCGCCCTGCGGCGGGGGTGCTGGGCCGTGACCTCGGGTGTGGTTGATCCCGGTGTCTTCAGGTGGGGGGTGGGGCCGGTGACTCGTCAGACCGCACAGACCGGAGGGCCGAGTGCCCCACTCCAGGCTGTCACAGGTGTGTGTCACGCGAGAGGCGTGGCTCCAGGTGAGTTCTGTCTCGAGGGGCGTGGCTCCCTCGGTGGGCGTGGTCTCAGGTCAGCGCTCCCATAGGTTGCCCTGGAGCGGACTCCTCCCTCCCTCGGGGCGCGCGGCCGCGTTGCCCTGGTGACGGCGTGTGGGCGGGGCCGCCGTGGGCGCGGGCGGAAGGTGCCAGGGAGGCCCGAGGAGCGAAGGGTGACAGCGGGAGCCGAGCCCGGGCTCAGCCTCAGCCTCACCCCGGCATGGAGGCCGCGCGGCCCGGCGTGCGCTACCAGAGGCTGCGGGACAGCGAGGAGCCGAGGGTGACTGTGCACCTGTACAGGTGAGGGGGAGCAGATTGTGATGGTACACCTGTACAGGTGAGGGGGAGCCGCAGGTGCACCTGCACAGGTGATGGGGTACAGGTGAGGGGACACCTGTACAGGTGAGAGGGGGCGGGGGATGACGGGGCACCTGTACAGGTGAGAGGGGGCACAGGTGAGGGTGCACCTGTGCAGCTGAGGAAGAGCTGGGCGTGATGGTTCACCTGTACAGGTGAGAGGGGGACAGGTGACAGTGCACCTGTACAGGTTTTGGGGAGTAGAGTGTGATGGTACTCCTGTACAAGTGAGGGGAGAGCCGCAGGTGCGGGTGCACCTGCACAGGTAATGGGGTACAGGTGAGGGGACACCTGTACAGGTGAGGAGGAGCTGGGCGTGATGGTTCACCTGTACAGGTAAGGGGGAACGCGGCGTGACGGTGCACCTCTGTAGGTGAGGGGGTGCAGGTGACGGTGCACTTGGACAGGTGAGTAGGGTGGGGTTACACTGGTGATGGTGCACCTGGACAGGTGAGGAGGGAGGGAATAGAGGAGACAATGCATCTGTACAGGTGAAGAGAGTGAATGTGAATGTGTACAGAGTAGGAGCTCGGGTGACCGATGCAACTGACCAGGTGAGCTCAGAGTGACCGATGCAACTGACCGGGTGAGCTCAGAGTGACCGATGCAACTGACCGGGTGAGCTCAGAGTGACCGATGCAACTGAGCGGATGAGGAGCTCAGGTGGAGATGGGAGTGCATTGCAGCTGTAGCAGTGAGAGGCGGAGGGCATCGCAGGAGGGAGTTACATGTGGCGAGTTTCTTGCACAGGTGAGGGATTGATGTTAGGTGAGAAGATGCAGGTGGAGGCACCTCCAACACCGACAAGTCCTGTGGAGCAGAACTGCTGCAGACATTGTGGCACTGTGGATCTGACCAATCAGCAGAGACAAGTGTCTCAGATTTAGTGCTGACAAGTGGCTTTTTGGCCATTGGGAATCTTCTCCTGGCCGCTTGAAGCATGGAAAGGTGGCAGCCTGGTGCCAGTGAAATCACCAGCTTAACGTTTTATATAGAATCAAATTAATGTCCTCGGGGTTGGATTGGGAGCAGCAATAGGCCTGGGCACTCTAAAACAAAATAAAGTGGCCCATATTTGCGCTTTGCACCTTTTCACCAAACACTGCTTCAGTGTTTCAAGTATTATGAAAAGAAGGGGGGGGGGGGTATCTAAAAGAGGAGTGTTTTTGTTACTTCACTGCAAATGCTGCCGGGACTCCTTGCGCGTGAATTAGTTCACAGCGGTGAACCACGCCTGAATACAAGTGAGGCCACTCTGCTCAGGCCCCCCACATACATTAGTGGACCGGCGAGCGAGAGGCTGGGAGTGACACCTCTGCCCCCTTGGTTGAAGGGAGGCAACAGAGACCCATCTGCCTCCTGATTGTCCGTTCGGGCCCCCGCTGTGCCGCTGGTGGCGTTCGGGCCCCCTCTGTGCCGCTGGTGGCCTTCGGGCCCCCACTGTGCCGCTGGTGGCATATGAACGCACAGCCCAGATCTGCCACCACGCTGGCCAAGAAAGCGCGACCCACAGCTGCGACCCCGACACCGGCCCATTGCCCGAGAGCCCGTCTTACCAATCCAACTACTGCTCGCTGTACTGCGCTTCAACACCTCGTCAGGGGTTATTAGGCACTATATAAATGCAGTTACAATTCTTGGATTACTGCGGCTTTGCCAAGTTTCCAGAACATTGTGCACTGCACAGCCAGATCCAGCCAGAGGAAAGGGGCGTGTGCGAGGGGCGGGTCAGTGTGTGTGTTTGTGAAGGTTGAACTGAAGTTTAGAGGAATTCCTTTTACCCATACTTCCGTAAAACATCTGGAATATGGTATAGCTACGATCTTGTGGTTTAAACCTCCTGGGGCTCAGGTGTGTGACGCGATGGGATCCGCCTGCGAATCAAATTAAGGGAAAGGGAAGCCCGACCCCTTTATTTTTAACTTCTGTGTTCCTTCAGTTTAAACTTACTTTACAGCAACCCCATGCTTTTGTTTTTAGTTTTAAGCACAGCATCACCTCACAATTGATGACTGCAGGACCGAGGCGTTGACACTCATGCTGCACGCAGTGCTAAACCTGGCTCGTGGTGTCTGAACATTGGCCATTGGTCGTTCCAGTGCTAGGAAACACATCTGGAAATGCTGGCCTTTGTTGCTGGGTTATTGTAGTGTTTTTGTAGTGCAGGCCTAACAGGCGTTTCTTCCTCATTTGCTTAGGTTGTTTTTTCAAGTATTTCAAACCTCAGAGTGGACACTGGCATCCCTGGGTGGTGCCCGGGCTGATGGCATTCACTGGCACTGGTCGCTGGTTGACACAAACTGTCTGGGACTGTCCTGCTCTTATGCAGACACCCCCCTATGCAGGCTCCCCTTCGAAGTCCAAGGAAAGCAGACAGAACGCTCACCCTCTATCAGAGTGAGATGAAACTCTTGTATTTAATTTCAGTTGGTTTTCTTGATGTCTTTTCTCTTGTCCTATTTGCTTCGTTATAGTTCTGTTTGGTACCCGAGAGGCTGCAATCAGCCACAAACATACCTGTGAAAAGCATCCCAAAGAATGTTCGCTTTCGCTGTATTCTGATTGGTGCATTTTGAGGGGTCATGGATAATTCAGTACACTTGCAGAAAAACAGGCCCTGGAATCTGTCAGAGCTCTGGTCTCTGTGTTGCCATCTTTGCATCAAACACCTCCAGCTCAGAATCAGTCTCAGCACCCCCTCTGTCCTATAGTTCTCTTTTTGGGGTACCCTTCAAACTATACCTTCAACCCAGATTCAACGTTTTGAAGACAAGTAAGATGGTTGTATTTTTTTATACTTTTGGGTCAGAGTGTCTCCAAATAACTTTTTTTATTTGTCTTTCTTCAAGGGATTTGGTAGAAATCTCGTTTCATTCAAATTTCGGTGAATATCTTTTAGTCGTCTGTCTTATTCTTGTCTTGAATTGAAGATTCTCCCTCATTGTACGCAGGGAGAGGCCGATAGCGCTACTTTTCCTCAGATCCTTGATTACCAGCCGCATCTCTTCATGGCCCTTTGCTACCAACGCTCATGAATGTTTACGTGACGTAGTTACTTGCCTTCTTCCCGCCTCATGATGGCCACAGTTAGATCGGGGGCTTTGGTTTTACCCAAAGAGAAGGTCCGCGAGGGACTCGAGAATCCATTTCCCCCGGGCCCGGCCCGGTTGGTGATGTTGGTTTGGGGGTGCGTGCTTTCCTGGAGGGGGGGGGGGGGAGGAGGAGGGGTGATCGGGGGAGCGTGCTTTCCTCGGGGTGGTGGTCGGGGGGTGCGTGCTTTCCTCGGGGTGTGGTCGGGGGGTGCGTGCTTTCCTCGGGGTGGTGGTCGGGGGGTGCGTGCTTTCCTGGGGTGGTGGTGGGGGGTGCGTGCTTACCTCGGGGTGGTGATCGGTGGGGTTGGGTTATCTCTTCTAATAATAATAATAATAATAAGGGGTTGGGTTATCTCTTCTAATAATAATAATAATAATAAGGGGTTGGGTTATCTCTTCTAATAATAATAATAATAATAATAAGGGGTTGGGTTATCTCTTCTAATAATAATAATAATAATAATAAGGGGTTGGGTTATCTCTTCTAATAATAATAATAAACACATTTATAAAGCGCCTGGTTACCCTGGACTAGTGTGTCCCCGCACTGCGGTGCAAAGAGGCAGGGTTTGTCCTGAGGGCACAAACTCTGTTGGCGACAAGGCTCGTCCCATCCATGGGATCCACGCATGTGCGTGTTCCATGAGCAGTGAGATGGTGGTCATGCACCAGCAGAGGTCCCGGATGTGTGGTGCCTTCACGCACTCGGACTGCCATGTACCGGTGGGCCTTGGCCATCCCTAACAGCATGGGCCAAGCTGCCACCCATCTGAGGTGAGGCGGGTATGGACAATGCTGTATGTACATTCAAATGACATACAGATGTTGCAGGAGGTAAGGGCCTGCAGGCAGGGTCTAGACGCCCCCCCCCTCTGATGGAATGCTTGCACGCCCCCTCCACCCGCTCTTTGCTTCCTCTCCCGCAGTTCCCCTCCACCCCCCATGTTTCTACCGTGAGTGACCCCCTCCCCACGCCTGGTGGTGGGTGGTTTCATGCTGCCCTCGCCCTCCCTTCAGGAAGAACCATCCTGCCGCCTCGAGGCCTCCGACTGACAGATGTTATCTCAGTGACCTTTGCCCCCGGACACACCCTCACTGGCACCTGCTCACCTCCTGGGACGGGTCTCCACCCCTGAGGTATTTACGTGCCACACTCGTATCTACCTCTGTGGAATGTTTTACTTCCTTCTCCCCAAGTCTTGCTGCTTTACTTCTACCCCTGCTGCCTTTACGTCTGCCTTCAGTGTCCATCCTTCCCCTGACGTGCCTCTGTCCATCGTCCTTTCGGAGATGTGTCCTTCAGAGGAGGGCTCACTGGCACCCCCATGATGAACTGTATCCCACTTGATCCTGAGTGAGCAGGTGAGGCAGGCAAGACCAGCAGTTTAGCATGTGCGGTATCTTTTTGTTTTTCTTTCTGCCTCTTATCCTCCCTTCTTTCTTGATTTCCTTCTTTCTTCCCATTCTTTGCTGGATTGTTTTATCCATTTATGCTTCCAGTCTTCTTTCGTTGTTTTACGTCCATCCTTTTTATCAGTCCTTTTTTCTCATTGCTTGTAGAGTCCTTCATCCACCCCTCCTTTATTTTGAGCATCCATCCCTCCATCCATCCTTCTGCCAGCAGTCCACATATCCTACGCTACATGCATCATCGTCATTCCTTCATTCATACTTTTATTTCTCCATCCGCTCTGCCTGCAACCATCCATCCACCCTTTTCTGCCCCCCTCCTTTCCATCCATCCTTCCCTGCGCCCCTCCTTTCCATCCACCCTTTTCTGCCCCCCTCCTTTCCATCCATCCTTCCCTGCGCCCCTCCTTTCCATCCATCCTTCCCTGCGCCCCTCCTTTCCATCCATCCTTCCCTGCACCCCTCCTTTCCATCCATCCTTCCCTGCGCCCCTCCTTTCCATCCATCCTTTCCATCCATCCTTCCCTGCACCCCTCCTTTCCATCCATCCTTCCCTGCACCCCTCCTTTCCATCCATCCTTCCCTGCGCCCCTCCTTTCCATCCATCCTTCCCTGCGCCCCTCATTTTCTTCAGGTTTTCTCTGCCCTCTTTTCCGTCCATCCTTCGCTTCGTCCCTCCCTTATGTCCCTCCCCTCCTCCATCTATCCTTTTCTGCCCCTCCCCTACTCTTTTCCATCCATCCTTCCCTGCACTCTTCCTTTTGGCCCTTCTTCTCCTCCATCCACCCCTGCGCCGCTGAAGCTGGGATTGAAGGGTTTCAGACCAGGGTAGGCAGAGCCCCAAACCTCGTTCAGGGGCGGCTCTAGGCTCACGGTGGCCCTGGGCAGGGAGCGTAGGTAGGGGGCCCTGGAAGAGGGGGTCCGGGCGGGGCGGAGCGCGAAGGCCAGTGAAGGGGGGGGTGGGGAGTCAGGGTGTTTGGAAGTGGAACAGAGCCGGAGGCCGCCACATCCCTGCCAGGGGCCGCCACGCAAACATGTATCCATCCTCAGAGGATTATTATATTAAGGATATATATTGGCGTGGTGGCCCCTGGGGTTTGGTGGCCCTGTGCAGGTGCACAGCTTGCACATGCCTAAAGCTGCCCCAGTCTCGTTCCCCCCCCCCCCACAGGGGGAGCCGCTTTTGCACCAGCCGAGCCGGTCTACCTGGTTTCGAGAGAGAGCCGACGGTATCGGAAATGCTGCTCCACCCGCAGCAGGGTCACCACACCCACACCCGCCACACCCGGTGAGGAACAAAGAGAGCGCCAACCTGCTGCAGGGCGCGCGGTGTGCAACACGAGGGCCTCACACAAGCCTGTGAACGCGAACACACCCTGTGTGAAGAGGGGGCCTCGTACAGGAGCAGAGGCTCAGGCCCGGACTGGCCATAGCGGGCACCAGGCAATCCCCCGGTGTGCCGCAAGGCAAGGGTTGGGGCCGGTTTTGGGCCCTGGGGGCCGATTTTGTTTGAGGGCCGTTTTTGCAGCATAGCTGCAAAATCGGCCCTGCAACAAAATCGGCCGAAAACCTGCCCTAGCAAAGCGCTCAGCGGCACCGCCAACTGCCCCCCCCCCCCCTCCTCAGTGGGGAGGGGGTGCCGGCCGAGCACTTTGCCAGTCCGGCCCTGCAGAGGCTGCTAACACTCTCTCTCCCTCCATCACATGCAAGAGAAAATACCCTACACGCACACACCTCAGACAGTATCTCTCTCACACACATGCACGCCGCACACTGTTTTACACCACACACTCTGTCGTGCACACGCCCACACGTCTCACACACACTCTCACTCACTCTCATAATCTCTCTCTCACACACACGCACTCTCTCCACTCGACACGCACCAAGTACAAGTTGCACACACGCTCATTTGATGCAAGCGATGCCCTCACGCCCAGTCAGGCGCAGTATAAGAGGAGGCCTCACGCACATGACACGCACACCTGCTGTACAAGCTGCCCGGCCCCGGGGCTGTCCCAGGGGCAGGTTACACACATCTTTCCGGTTTCACCAGTGCCTGTCTGTCCTCCTCATCCAGTGCAGACTTGACAACGGGAGGGAGGGGGGGGCGACAAGTCCAGCGCAAGGGATCAAATTCCGCAAAGTCCCATTAGTCCCTGGCCCAGGAGGCGCTGGGCGCCTCGCGCTGCTGTCGGAGGTCTGCAGGTGCGGGTTAGAAGGTGGCGGCCCGCACACCTATGGCATGGGTGGCCACAACCCCAAGCAGGGGTACCGAGGGGACGGGACATTGAGCGTCAGGTACCCTCACAGCCCGGCTCACTAGCTCTGGCTCTCATGTCAGCGCCTGGAGACCCTCGCGGGGAATTAGCGGCGCTTTATAAATCCGGTTTGATTGATTCTTTGATCTGAAGCAGGGCCCCCCCACCAGGGCCCCCTCTCAGCTGTTCAACCACAGAAAAATATATTTTTTTCACCTCAGCTCTTTTACTGCCAGTACGTTTTGCTGTGCAAATGCTTGTGTCCAGGAGCGCCCCCGGGTGTGGAGGGGAGAGAAGGCCGGCCACGCCCAGACACCGCAGGCTGTAGGCACAAGGAGCACCCTGCCTACACCGAGGTGCCGGCGGACCCTGGGGGCGCAGGGGCTGGCCCGACCCGTGACTGCCATCGGCGCGTGTGTATGTAAGCAAGGCGCTGCCAACAGGCACGTCAACACCGCATCACCGACTCCTCTGTGCCAGGGGGTGAAGTCAAGAACACATTGTCCCGTGGCGTGAACTAAAACAGCCCTAACTAGGGTCACAGACAACTTCAAATCACACAACAATGCTCCTAGTACATACAATATCCTCAATACACTAGCAGCAAATCTATTTTGTCAATCCAAATCTTTCACACATCTATTTTTATTGTATACATATAGATACAATTTCTTGAAAAAGAGAAGTGCGCACAATTTAAAAAGTCACAAAAGTTCATGTGACACACAGAAAATTAATGTATTTAAAATACCACAAACAATATAAAATACGAGCAATGGAAAAACACAATACACAATTTTTACAAAAAGAGACAAAGAATGTCCTATACATTACACTCTGTCATTCGTAGAGCATGTCCTGTGGGACAATTAGAGAACTAGGCCTGGAATACTAAATTTCGTAGTATCTACAGTACCAAGTTTTCCCTGGATTATGCCAAAACAAGTGGATGAATGCATACATGGCCCAGCGGCCCAGGCGAGCCTGCCGGTGACCTTTCACCTCTATGATGCCATCTTCAGGGTGTCTGACGCGGCAGTAATGCGCACAGTGCTTCTCTGCGCTACTGCGCCCGGCGAGGCCCTCCCAGTAAAGACCCCGGGCCTCCTGCGAGCGCTGGGTGGGTGCGAGGAAGTTATGTTATGTTATGTTAACACTGCTTATATAGCGCATGGCTACCCCAGCAACGGGGCGTCCCAGCGCTGTGAACACACCAGAGAACAGAGCAGCACAGCGGGAATAGAAGATTTAAATGGAAGTCACGGCCACCACCGGGGGGGGGGGGGGGGGGGGGGCATCGGCCGCTGGGTGAGGCGGCCATGGAGGTGTGCACAGCTTGCCGGGGGCGAAGGCATCGTTTAGAAATCCCACGGGGACTGTCCTTGGCCGAGAGTCTGTGACCTGCAGGGCTGGTGTGCACAGACGTTCTTTGAAGGTAGGCATAACAATTTAAAAGTGCCTATGCATACATCTGACAATTCAGTGTTGCACAGTGTTTGCTGCTCACTTTTTCAGGGGGTTGCGCGATTTCCTGCTTATCTTTCTCATGAGCCCGTGAAAGAACTTCTCTTTATTGGTGTGAGCCCTCTTTTAGGTTTGCTGAACTACTTTTTAGGTCTCGCGACCTATCGATGCGCACATGCGCATCGAGCGGAGCGAGAATTCATGTCGGCAAACTGCTTGTGAAACCACCAGCTTTTTGCCTGGCGTTTTCACGAAGTTCACGTGAACCACGTGAACAACATGAACGCGCATCAGCCTCCCTCCCTCCTAATTGCATCTTGCCGCAGAGCACATCAAAGGGCTTCGCCCAGCGTGCGCTCTGCGGCTTCTCGGCTTCTCCTCCCCTAACTTCCTTGCATTTCTCCTCCCCCTCCTTTATGATCGTCTCCACGTTTGCCATGTGCTGATTAAACTGTACTGCCTTTCACCTGTTCGTGCCTGCCGTCTGCCATGTCACACTAGTTGTGTCATTTTTACTGCTCTTCTTAGCCGTCATCTTGCCTTGCTGTGTTTTTTTTTTTTTTTTACATTTACAGCAAGCTGTCCGTTATGCTCGCCTCGTGCATATGCCTCTAACTGCTTCATTAATGCACGTGCCTGCCGTCTGCCACGCTTTCCATTATTGTTCTTCACAGCTCATTCTAGAGCTCGCGCTATGTTTCATTACACATTTGCCCGTGCCATTCTCCTGCATTGTTCTTTAGAGCCTGCGCTCTGTGCCACCACCAGAGATATCGCGTCTTCTCACGAGCGCGTCTATTATTAATCACTCTGCCTGTGTTGCGAGAGCACCGTGAAATACTTCTGCCAGCAATTTTGTTTTCTTCTAAAGATTAAAGTGTTGTGGCCACTCACATAGTAAAGCGACACTTACCTCTTGCTGTTCACCCTGGTGTCCTCAGTTCTTTCTTCCTCATTACCTTGCTCTCAACACCGTAGAGTGTGAAATCGCTCTCAGAGACAGTCTTTCCTGTTGAACACTGCCACCCTGTGGCGAACACTGGCTTATAGTTTCAAGCAGCAATTTTTAATTCCCTTCTGTGCAGTTTTTCCCACCCAAAAAACTTTTCATCTAACAAACTTAATTAGTGGGTTCATTTATTATTTCTTTCCATTATGTTTGGCAGTATGTAAACCATACGTGGACATATGGACCACATTACAATTGCACAATGTGAATGCTGAATCCATATCCATGAAAACGATGCAGTGATATGCAGCATAATGTCTAGATTCAGTAATTCGGGAAGCAACAAGTGAATCCGCCAGCTTATTAATACAATTGACACATATTTTCTCAATTTTTGCATACGAAAATTGAAACCTTTCGCTGACAAATCTCCTAATCGGCACCAAGTTGCATTGCCAATAGGTCTCGCTTGTGGGACCTTATAAGTATTTAGTTTTGCAGCACAATATCCTTGTTGCATAATCGGATATTGTGCTGCAAAACTAAATACTTATAAGGTCCCACAAGCGAGACCTATTGGCAATGCCAATGCTTGTTTTTTTGAGTTTTTCATTGCTAGAAAGTTTGTGCAGAGCCAGTCAGTCAGTCAGTCAGTCAAATATCTTTATTCGATTATTTAAAATCATAAAAGAGCGAGCAATACACGGGAACATTTCATCATGACACATATTAATATAGATCAAGATTTGTTTAAAAAACCCTAAAAACACATGACACAGAATAAAATATACAATAATATTTAAAAAAGGTAAAATCGATAAAATATAGAAGGAATACGTTAGTCAGGGACAAAGTGCCTAATACTAAAACGATGCTTATTTATACGTGCACCGGCGACCAAAAAGCTAGCAACATGAAATGCCACTTTTAAGTTCGGTAAAAGTTGCAGGAACAGCATGGCTGGTTTTTACCTGTGTAAAACCCATATTGCACAGTATAGGCAGCAAATATTTTTCTCTACTCTCTTTATAATGACCGCAGAACAGGATAAAATGGGTCGTGTCTTGAATAGAAAAATGATCGCAGTCACATGGGTCAGCATTTTCAGGTCTAGTCCACTTTTTAAAATTGCCCAGGATAAAAGGAATCAAGTCAAGACGAAATCTTGTTAGAAGGAAACGGTGGTATGGTTTATGTACCGAAAAAAGGTACGGTTCCATACCTGGGACAGATGTTAACGTGCAATGTTTCCTAACCGTAGATTTATTTAACTCTGTGGCTTCCCTCTCCGAGACATAACAATCAGTCAAAAGATTTTTGACTATCTTTATGTCTTCCAGGTTTATCAGATGTGGGGAAGAGGAAAGTTCAGATCGGCCAACTAGGGTTAACTGCGTCTTAACATATTTTAACCATGGAATATTATATGCTTTGTCCAGGGCTAAGCAATCTTTAAGAATGTGGTGGTTTAGAGTGAGCTCCTGGTTGAGCCACACTTTCAACCAACCAATAACTGGGGCTGCCTTCAAAATGTCGGTGATGTAGCCCAAACCAAGCTCTGTATGTGTTATATATATAGAAGTCGACTGGGGGACAGAAAGCAGAGTTCTCAAGAATTTATTTTCAACTTTCTGAATTTTGTCGTGTTCGTGATTAGTGTGCCCCCAAATAACAGAGCCGTATTGAGCAACCGACAGACATTTGGATTTATAGACCTTTATAATGCTTTCCATGGGGCGAGCTCCAAGTTTTTTAGCAAAACCAAGCAACCCAGCAGCCGCTCTTGCTACTGCGTTGCTTTTAGCCAAAAGCTGGGGGCCCCACTTGCCTTTTTCGTCAAAGATCACGCCTAGATAAGGGAAAGATGGAACTCTCCTAACCTCTTTCCCAGCACAAAAAAAAGTTTTGGTCTTTTTTTTCCTGCCTGCGGCACCTGCTATCATTACGTGGGATTTTTCTACATTTGTTTTCATGTCCAGCGAGGACATGAAATCCCCAAAGGATAGGAGGAGTTTGTTCAGTGCCACTCCAGAGCGTGCTAAGAGGACAGCGTCATCCGCGTACAGGAGGACAGGTATCTTTATCTCTCCTGCACGCGGGATATCAATGTGGGACACTGCCAGGGCTGCCTCAAGGCCATTTATATAAAGTGTAAAGAGAAGGGGGGCAAGGATGCATCCTTGCCTGACCCCTCTCCCTGATTCAAAGTGGCAGGTACATCTTCCTTCCCTAGTCACTCTGACCGAGGTCTTGAGGTCTCTGTGTAGCTCAGCCAGATACCCTACCAGGGGGGCATCGATGCCCATGGCCAAGAGGACCCCCCACAGCTTAGCCCTGTTAACCAAGTCAAAAGCTGAGGAGAGGTCCATAAAGGCCATGTACAGAGAGCCCCCCTTGGCAATTACATATTTACTTATGATCAGTTCTAAATTTAAGCACTGATCTAAAGTTCCTCTTTTGGCTCTGAAGCCATATTGTGCATTCGATAAAATGCCCTTCCCTTCTAGAAACTGGGTCAGTCTTCCTAAAAGGACTCTTCCCAAGATCTTAATACTAGAAACAATTAGGGAAATTGGCCTATAGCAGGCCGGGTCTGTTCTTTGGCCCTTTTTAAAAATCGGTATAATAGTAGACTTGGACCAGCTAATAGGAAAAACAAAATCTCTTGTAGTGTGTGACCCACTGTTCATCAGGTATGATGCAATCTGCTCTCTGCTTGTCTAGACCCGCAAAAAAAGGATGGTTTATTATCGCCCAAAATTTTGAACTGTCTCTCTGTATGTCGGGTGACAACAAGTCGTTCCAGGCCTCCTTTTTAATCTCTAATTTCCTCTTCCTAATAGCGTCATTATAATTCTTTCTTAGCGACGCTATCTGTGCTTTATCTCTTGGATTATTTTTTAAAGCCTTCAAGAGGATTGAGTGAGCCTTGGAACAATCTGAATCAAACCATTTTTGGCCCCTGCATATGTGAGGCTTTTTCCTTACAGTCAGATCTAGATTAACCTGGCTACAGATGGCGTTAAATGCTTCTATCAGAGTAGTAACCGGATTATTATTATCCAGGCAGATTGCAACCTCTCCCTCAACTTTGGACAGGGTATCCTGTATAAAAGTAATTGGGGTGACTTGGTCCCACTTCAGCCTGCGATTCTGATCTCCCAGAACTAAATTAGTCGCGCATAAAACTCCAGTCTCTCTCTTTCCCAGAACTCCCTGAGATACAATCTCTAAAATTACTGGGTTTTGGTCACTGAAGACTGAAGTTTCAACCTTATAGGTTGAAACTTCAGACAAAATACTAGACGATAAAAAAATATAGTCTACGATTGTGCCAGAGTTGTTACCCACGTATGTTGGTAACCTCAAGCAAATATTACTACTAGAAAATTCATAAAGATTAAAAGTTGCTAGGAGTGATTCCAAAGCCTCTCCACGCGGTGAGTGTTCAAAGTGCGGGATAGAGAGGTAGGGGGGAAAATCCTCATATTCCTCATGGCAATCCATGTTACATGGGTGAATATTATAATCTCCCATGAGAATCACGTCAAAGCCGTGAGCACTGTTCTCACTGTGGGTAGATAGGAAATCCTCTAGAGTTATCAAATGCTCGTTCAATATATGACTGACAGGGGAATTATAAAAATTAACTAATAAGATAGGCTGTGAGTTATGTATTGTTAATTCAACCGCTAATATATTTGTCGAATTGGTTTTGATCTGTCTTGGCTTTCCTTGGACATCTAAAGAGATATATATAGCCAAGCCTCCCTTTGCCCTTCCGGAAGTGCTAGGTACAGCAGGTACATAGAAATGAGAGAAACCGTCTAGAACAAGTCTGTCAGTTGTCTCCCAAGTCTCCTGAAATACAAGAATGTCGTTTGATCTGACCTTCTCCAACCAGTTCTTATTGCTGAATTTAGATCTGATGCCAGCGACATTCCAGCTCAAGATTCTGCAGACCATGTTACCTGTGATTTTTGGATCTAAAAGTGCGAGGACAGGCAACGGACCCTCGTTATTAATGTCTTCTGTAGAAGAGAGTCAATCGTTCTGATCCATGAAAGACAATGGGGCATAGCGATTAAATAACTGGAGAGGTTCTACAAAAGGATTCTGTTGTGGTAGAAGGGGATAATGGGCCACTGAGTTATGCCTTATATCCTGCCCCCATCTAGGGTTAGAATCCCAGAATCTGTCCCACCCTGTCGCAGGGGTCCTTGGATATGTAACATTTTGTTGCTCCCCATAAAAAAAACTTCAAGGTTAGAGGAACAACAGTACCTTGTCTGCGTTGGGGAGGGAATAAGTTAGCCAGTATGTTAGGAAGAACATCTTGATTTGAGAGGCTCACTGCCACGCAATCCCCTTTAAACTTTTTCGGCCGGTTTCCCAACCAAGGGACCCTGGTTGCGGACTTTATAACATTTGCCAATTGATGTTTCCCCCCTGGGGCTAACCGCATGTTACTGGTTAGCCAATGCAGAGCCTTACTTGTAAGGGAGGTGGGGCTTTCCACTGTTCCCCCTTCCAAGGGAGGTACATTTGCTAGCACCAGAACCACTGGTGTGGCCTCGACTAGAAATTGTAGGGGCTCCGTAGTGTGGGTAGTTACTGGGGGTAGTCTAGCAGAGGGGATATCATCTGTTGGGATGTTAATTAAAAGAGAGCCCTCGGTGATGGTAGTCAATGGTGTTAATGGTTGGGGCAATAAATTTTCGACAGGCAACTGAATCCCTTCACTAACACGAGTAACTTCACTAATCACATCTCCCCCTATGTTATTAAGCAAGTTTGTGACTATCTTAGTGATGTTTTCTACCCCGTCCACAACCATGGTATTTAAACTGCCCAACCTCTTAATCTCTGCATGCAATTTGTCAAGTTTAGATATTAAGGGTTTGACAATGGCATTAATTTTTAGTTCAAGAAAGTCAGCAATCCTTTCAAAGAGGGCATCCTTGTTGGTATGGTTCTGGTTATCCTCCAGAACGTTTACTAGCTTGGTCTTTGGGATAGTAACCCTTTTCCTTCTTGCCCCTATGCGTGGGCCACTCAGCTTAGGAGGAATCTTGGTACATAAACGTCTCGGCCTTGTTACACGCCCTTTCGGTGTCATCTCATCAGGTACAGCTCGTACGTGTCTCTCTTGATCAGAGTCAATGTCGGTGTCACCCTCGGCCTGTATGTTGGGAGTCTCAGTGGCCGGGACTGCATTATCAGGTGCACTACTTAAATCTAGGAGAATGGGGCCGCCAGTTGCATTCTCCTGATTAGTTTCCTGCAGGATAGTATCATCAATCATGGTAGATGCAGTCGGGGACAGACAACGAAGGTCTGGGGATTGGCTTAACCCAAGAGAGTCTCTCCTTTGCGTATTTATTTTCCTAACTGTCTGGACAAGATAATTATCAAGGGTATTCTGTGGCACTTCCTTCAATTTCGTAGGCATAATTTTCAATGTACTCGCAGCCTAACTTTTCAAAATAAAATAATGAATGTTAAAATGTTTACTACAGTGTAGCTTACTTGCATGTAAGTCCTGCAGAGTTTCTGGCACTGCCACCTGCCTCTTCCTGCCGATGAGGGCCGTAGAGGGCCCGCCCTTTGCCCGGGCTTAGCCCCGGGCGTCCCGCTCGCGTCCCGCGACGCGGGGCTTCTCCGACCTTTATCGTCCCCGTTGGCGCTCTCTGGCGAGTGTGCGTCACCCTGAACGCGCCGCCGCATGGCCTGCCGGGTACTGTAGTCCCCCGGAGCGGCGGCGCGGAGTCTGGTGCCTTCGTGACTCTTGGCGGTGGCGGCTGAAGAGATAGAAGCCTTCACGGCAGGTAAGTGACTCTCGGCGGTGGCGGCGTTTTTTAAATGTGCAGAGCCGATTGGCCGTTAGATCAAAGGTCGGCAGGTCAGAGTAGGTGTTTGTAGTTTATCGATATTGCCTGGCTGTGAGTGAGGCCTGGACCTGTGGAAGTGTCCCCTGCTTATCCATGGAAATCCCCATATTTTACCAATGGAAATTACACCCTATTTACCTTTGGAAAGCACCCTTTTTCCCCATGGAACCCCCCCTGTTTGGTCATAAATGTCCCCCTCGGTGTGGAAAGAATCGCTGCCTTTGTTAGATTTCCACACTGCACTGCTGGGTCATTTGGCATTTCCGTGGTCGTCCGGTTCCCTTCCGCCCTCTGAGGGTGGCCCTTCGGCCGTGCTTGTGTCGAGGGCCCCTATATCAAGCCTCGTATGAATATCAGCGGCGAGGAAACAGGGGGCCTTTGTCAAGGTTGAGATATCTCAGCCCCCGGCCCTAAAAAGAAGAGAGAACGTTTGGATGGAGTTCCGAGGTGGACCCTATCCATGAGACCGCTGGTCACCGTGATGAGACCTATAGTGTAGAGAGATCAGAGTGGGAGAAGAGAGAATGGACAGATGGATGGATGGATGGACAGAAGGACGGACGGATGGACGGGAAGAGAGAGGAGGGGTTAAGAAAGGAGGACAGCTGGGCTGCTTTGGCATCCTTGCCAGGGCTGCTTTGGGCATCCTTGCCAGGGCTGCTTTGGCCATCCTTGCCAGGGCTGCTTTGGCCATCCTTGCCAGGGCTGCTTTGGCCATCCTTGCCAGGGCTGCTTTGGGCATCCTTGCCAGGGCTGCTTTGGGCATCCTTGCCAGGGCTGCTTTGGGCATCCTTGCCAGGGCTGCTTTGGCATCCTTGCCTGGGCTGCTTTGGTCATCCTTGCCAGGGCTGCTTTGGGCATCCTTGCCTGGGCTGGTTTGGGCCTCCTTGCCAGGGCTGCTTTGGCATCCTTGCCTGGGCTGCTTTGGTCATCCTTGCCTGGGCTGCTTTGGTCATCCTTGCCGGGGCTGCTTTGGTCATCCTTGCCGGGGCTGCTTTGACCATCCTTGCCAGGGCTGCTTTGGTCATCCTTGCCAGGGCTGCTTTGGGCATCCGTGCCAGGGCCGCTTTGGGCATCCTTGCCAGGGCTGCTTTGGTCATCCTTGCCAGGGCTGCTTTGGTCATCCTTGCCAGGGCCGCTTTGGGCATCCGTGCCAGGGCTGCTTTGGGCTTCCTTGGCAGGGCTGCTTCGGCCATCCTTGCCAGGGCTGCTTCGGCCATCCTTGCCAGGGCTGCTTTGGGCATCCTTGCCAGGGCTGCTTTTGGCATCTGTGCCAGGGCTGCTTTGGGCATCCTTGCCAGGGCTGCTTTGAGCATCCTTGCCAGGGCTGCTTTGGTCATCCTTGCCAGGGCTGCTTTGGGCATCCTTGCCTCTCCTGCTTTGGGTTCCTTGCCAGGGCTGCTTTGGTCATCCTTGCCAGGGCTGCTTTGGGCATCCTTGCCTGGGCTGCTTTGGACATCCGTGCCAGGGCTGCTTTGGGCATCCTTGCCAGGGCAGCTTTGGGCATCCTTGCCAGGGCTGCTTTGGCATCCTTGCCTGGGCTGCTTTGGTCATCCTTGCCAGGGCTGCTTTGGGCATCCGTGCCAGGGCTGCTTTGGCATCCTTGCCTGGGCTGCTTTGGTCATCCTTGCCAGGGCTGCTTTGGGCATCCTTGCCAGGGCTGCTTTGGTCATCCGTGCCAGGGCTGCTTTGGGCATCCTTGCCAGGGCTGCTTTTGGCATCTGTGCCAGGGCTGCTTTGGGCATCCTTGCCAGGGCTGCTTTGGGCATCCTTGCCAGGGCTGCTTTGGCATCCTTGCCTGGGCAGCTTTGGTCATCCTTGCCAGGGGCTGCTTTGGTCATCCTTGCCAGGGCTGCTTTGGGCATCCTTGCCTCTCCTGCTTTGGGCATCCTTGCCAGGGCTGCTTTGGGCATCCTTGCCAGAGCTGCTTTGGGCATCCTTGCCTGGGCTGCTTTGGACATCCTTGCCTGGGCTGCTTTGGACATCCGTGCCAGGGCTGCTTTGGGCATCCTTGCCTGGGCTGCTTTGGGCATCCTTGCCTGGGCTGCTTTGGGCATCCTTGCCAGGGCTGCTTTGGTGATCCTTGCCTGTGCTGCTTTGGGCATCCTTGCCTGGGCTGCTTTGGGCATCCGTGCCAGGGCTGGTTTGGGCATCCTTGCCAGAGCTGCTTTGGTCATCCTTGCCAGGGCTGGTTTGGGCATCCTTGCCAGAGCTGCTTTGGTCATCCGTGCCAGGGCTGCTTTGGTCATCCTTGCCAGGGCTGCTTTGGTCATCCTTGCCTGTGCTGCTTTGGGCATCCGTGCCAGGGCTGCTTTGGTCATCCTTGCCAGGGCTGCTTTGGGCATCCGTGCCAGGGCTGCTTTGGGCATCCGTGCCAGGGCTGCTTTGGGCATCCTTGCCAGAGCTGTTTGGGCATCCTTGCCAGGGCTGCTTTGGGCATCTGTGCCAGGGCCGCTTTGGGCATCTGTGCCAGGGCCACTTTGGGCATCCGTGCCAGGGCTGCTTTGGGCATCCGTGCCAGGGCTGCTTTGGGCATCCGTGCCAGGGCTGCTTTGGGCATCCGTGCCAGGGCTGCTTTGGGCATCCTTGCCAGGGCTGCTTTGGTCATCCTTTCCAGGGCTGCTTTGGTCATCCTTGCCAGGGCTGCTTTGGGCATCCTTGCCTCTCCTGCTTTGGGCATCCTTGCCAGGGCTGCTTTGGTCATCCTTGCCAGGGCTGCTTTGGGCATCCTTGCCAGAGCTGCTTTGGGCATCCTTGCCTGGGCTGCTTTGGACATCCGTGCCAGGGCTGCTTTGGGCATCCTTGCCTGGGCTGCTTTGGGCATCCTTGCCAGGGCTGCTTTGGTCATCCTTGCCTGTGCTGCTTTGGGCATCCGTGCCAGGGCTGCTTTGGGCATCCTTGCCTGTGCTGCTTTGGGCATCCGTGCCAGGGCTGGTTTGGGCATCCTTGCCAGAGCTGCTTTGGTCATCCTTGCCAGGGCTGCTTTGGTCATCCTTGCCAGGGCTGCTTTGGTCATCCTTGCCAGGGCTGCTTTGGGCATCCGTGCGAGGGCTGCTTTGGGCATCCTTGCCAGAGCTGTTTGGGCATCCTTGCCAGGGCTGCTTTGGGCATCCACGCCAGGGCCGCTTTGGGCATCCTTGTCAGGGCTGCTTTGGGCATCCGTGCCAGGGCTGCTTTGGGCATCCGTGCCTGGGCTGCTTTGGGCATCCGTGCCAGGGCTGCTTTGGGCATCCGTGCCAGGGCCGCTTTGGGCATCCGTGCCAGGGCCGCTTTGGGCATCCGTGCCAGGGCTGCTTTGGGCATCCGTGCCAGGGCTGCTTTGGGCATCCTTGTCAGGGCTGCTTTGGGCATCCTTGCCAGGGCCGCTTTGGGCATCCGTGCCAGGGTTGCTTTGGGCATCCGTGCCAGGGCCGCTTTGGGCATCCGTGCCAGGGCCGCTTTGGGCATCCTTGTCAGGGCTGCTTTGGGCATCCTTGCCAGGGCCGCTTTGGGCATCCTTGCCAGGGCCGCTTTGGGCATCCATGCCAGGGCTGCTTTGGGCATCCTTGTCAGGGCCGCTTTGGGCATCCTTGCCAGGGCCGCTTTGGGCATCCGTGCCAGGGTTGCTTTGGGCATCCGTGCCAGGGCCGCTTTGGGCATCCGTGCCAGGGCTGCTTTGTGCATCCTTTTCAGGGCTGCTTTGGGCATCCGTGCCAGGGCTGCTTTGGGCATCCTTGCCAGAGCTGTTTGGGCATCCTTGCCAGGGCTGCTTTGGGCATCCGTGCCAGGGCCGCTTTGGGCATCCTTGTCAGGGCTGCTTTGGGCATCCGTGCCAGGGCTGCTTTGGGCATCCGTGCCAGGGCTGCTTTGGGCATCCTTGCCAGGGCTGCTTTGGGCATCCGTGCCAGGGCTGCTTTGGGCATCCGTGCCAGGGCTGCTTTGGGCATCCTTTCCAGGGCTGCTTTGGTCATCCTTGCCAGGGCTGCTTTGGGCATCCTTGCCTCTCCTGCTTTGGGCATCCTTGCCAGAGCTGCTTTGGGCATCCTTGTCAGGGCTGCTTTGGGCATCCTTGCCTCTCCTGCTTTGGGCATCCTTGCCAGGGCTGCTTTGGTCATCCTTGCCAGGGCTGCATTGGGCATCCTTGCCTGAGCTGCTTTGGGCATCCTTGCCTGGGCTGCTTTGGACATCCGTGCCAGGGCTGCTTTGGGCATCCTTGCCTGGGCTGCTTTGGGCATCCTTGCCTGGGCTGCTTTGGTCATCCTTGCCTGTGCTGCTTTGGGCATCCGTGCCAGGGCTGCTTTGGGCATCCTTGCCTGTGCTGCTTTGGGCATCCTTGCCAGAGCTGCTTTGGTCATCCTTGCCAGGGCTGGTTTGGGCATCCTTGCCAGAGCTGCTTTGGTCATCCGTGCCAGGGCTGCTTTGGTCATCCTTGCCAGGGCTGCTTTGGTCATCCTTGCCTGTGCTGCTTTGGGCATCCGTGCCAGGGCTGCTTTGGTCATTATTGCCAGGGCTGCTTTGGGCATCCGTGCCATGGCTGCTTTGGGCATCCGTGCCATGGCTGCTTTGGGCATCCGTGCCATGGCTGCTTTGGGCATCCGTGCCAGGGCTGCTTTGGGCATCCGTGCCAGGGCTGCTTTGGGCATCCGTGCCAGGGCCGCTTTGGGCATCCGTGCCAGGGCTGCTTTGGGCATCCTTGTCAGGGCTGCTTTGGGCATCCTTGCCAGGGCCGCTTTGGGCATCCTTGCCAGGGCCGCTTTGGGCATCCGTGCCAGGGCTGCTTTGGGCATCCTTGTCAGGGCTGCTTTGGGCATCCTTGCCAGGGCCGCTTTGGGCATCCTTGCCAGGGCTGCTTTGGGCATCCGTGCCAGGGCCGCTTTGGGCATCCTTGTCAGGGCTGCTTTGGGCATCCGTGCCAGGGCTGCTTTGGGCATCCTTGTCAGGGCTGCTTTGGGCATCCGTGCCAGGGCTGCTTTGGGCATCCGTGCCAGGGCTGCTTTGGGCATCCTTGTCAGGGCTGCTTTGGTCATCCTTTCCAGGGCTGCTTTGGTCATCCTTGCCAGGGCTGCTTTGGGCATCCTTGCCTCTCCTGCTTTGGGCATCTTTGCCAGGGCTGCTTTGGTCATCCTTGCCAGGGCTGCTTTGGACATCCTTGCCAGAGCTGCTTTGGGCATCCTTGCCTGGGCTGCTTTGGGCATCCTTGCCTGGGCTGCTTTGGGCATCCTTGCCTGGGCTGCTTTGGGCATCCTTGCCAGGGCTGCTTTGGTCATCCTTGCCTGTGCTGCTTTGGGCATCCGTGCCAGGGCTGCTTTGGGCATCCTTGCCTGTGCTGCTTTGGGCATCCGTGCCAGGGCTGGTTTGGGCATCCTTGCCAGAGCTGCTTTGGTCATCCTTGCCAGGGCTGGTTTGGGCATCCTTGCCAGAGCTGCGTTGGTCATCCGTGCCAGGGCTGCTTTGGTCATCCTTGCCAGGGCTGCTTTGGTCATCCTTGCCAGGGCTGCTTTGGTCATCCTTGCCTGTGCTGCTTTGGGCATCCGTGCCAGGGCTGCTTTGGGCATCCGTGCCAGGGCTGCTTTGGGCATCCGTGCCAGGACTGCTTTGGGCATCCGTGCCAGGGCTGCTTTGGGCATCCGTGCCAGGGCTGCTTTGGGCATCCGTGCCAGGGCTGCTTTGGGCATCCGTGCCAGGGCCGCTTTGGGCATCCTTGTCAGGGCTGCTTTGGGCATCCGTGCCAGGGCTGCTTTGGGCATCCGTGCCAGGGCTGCTTTGGGCATCCGTGCCAGGGCAGCTTTGGGCATCCGTGCCAGGGCTGCTTTGGGCATCCTTGTCAGGGCTGCTTTGGGCATCCTTGCCAGGGCCGCTTTGGGCATCCTTGCCAGGGCCGCTTTGGGCATCCTTGCCAGGGCCGCTTTGGGCATCCTTGCCAGGGCCGCTTTGGGCATCCTTGCCAGGGCCGCTTTGGGCATCCTTGCCAGGGTTGCTTTGGGCATCCGTGCCAGGGCTGCTTTGGGCGTCCGTGCCAGGGCTGCTTAGGGCATCCTTGTCAGGGCTGCTTTGGGCATCCTTGCCAGGGCCGCTTTGGGCATCCTTGCCAGGGCCGCTTTGGGCATCCGTGACAGGGCTGCTTTGGGCATCCTTGTCAGGGCTGCTTTGGGCATCTTTGCCAGGGCCGCTTTGGGCATCCGTGCCAGGGCCGCTTTGGGCATCCGTGCCAGGGCCGCTTTGGGCATCCGTGCCAGGGCTGCTTTGGGCATCCTTGTCAGGGCTGCTTTGGGCATCCGTGCCAGGGCTGCTTTGGGCATCCTTGCCAAAGCTGTTTGGGCATCCTTGCCAGGGCTGCTTTGGGCATCCGTGCCAGGGCCGCTTTGGGCATCCTTGTTAGGGCTGCTTTGGGCATCCGTGCCAGGGCTGCTTTGGGCATCCGTGCCAGGGCTGCTTTGGGCATCCGTGCCAGGGCTGCTTTGGGCATCCTTGTCAGGGCTGCTTTGGGCATCCGTGCCAGGGCTGCTTTGGGCATCCGTGCCAGGGCTGCTTTGGGCATCCTTGCCTGTGCTGCTTTGGGCATCCTTGCCTGGGCTGCTTTGGTCATCCTTGCCTGTGCTGCTTTGGGCATCCGTGCCAGGGCTGCTTTGGGCATCCTTGCCTGTGCTGCTTTGGGCATCCTTGCCAGAGCTGCTTTGGTCATCCTTGCCAGGGCTGGTTTGGGCATCCTTGCCAGAGCTGCTTTGGTCATCCGTGCCAGGGCTGCTTTGGTCATCCTTGCCAGGGCTGCTTTGGTCATCCTTGCCTGTGCTGCTTTGGGCATCCGTGCCAGGGCTGCTTTGGTCATTATTGCCAGGGCTGCTTTTGGCATCCGTGCCAGGGCTGCTTTGGGCATCCGTGCCATGGCTGCTTTGGGCATCCGTGCCATGGCTGCTTTGGGCATCCGTGCCATGGCTGCTTTGGGCATCCGTGCCAGGGCTGCTTTGGGCATCCGTGCCAGGGCTGCTTTGGGCATCCGTGCCAGGGCCGCTTTGGGCATCCGTGCCAGGGCTGCTTTGGGCATCCTTGTCAGGGCTGCTTTGGGCATCCTTGCCAGGGCCGCTTTGGGCATCCTTGCCAGGGCCGCTTTGGGCATCCCTGCCAGGGCCGCTTTGGGCATCCGTGCCAGGGCTGCTTTGGGCATCCTTGTCAGGGCTGCTTTGGGCATCCTTGCCAGGGCCGCTTTGGGCATCCTTGCCAGGGCTGCTTTGGGCATCCGTGCCAGGGCCGCTTTGGGCATCCTTGTCAGGGCTGCTTTGGGCATCCGTGCCAGGGCTGCTTTGGGCATCCTTGTCAGGGCTGCTTTGGTCATCCTTGTCAGGGCTGCTTTGGTCATCCTTGCCAGGGCTGCTTTGGGCATCCTTGCCTCTCCTGCTTTGGGCATCTTTGCCAGGGCTGCTTTGGTCATCCTTGCCAGGGCTGCTTTGGACATCCTTGCCAGAGCTGCTTTGGGCATCCTTGCCTGGGCTGCTTTGGGCATCCTTGCCTGGGCTGCTTTGGGCATCCTTGCCTGGGCTGCTTTGGGCATCCTTGCCAGGGCTGCTTTGGTCATCCTTGCCTGTGCTGCTTTGGGCATCCGTGCCAGGGCTGCTTTGGGCATCCTTGCCTGTGCTGCTTTGGGCATCCGTGCCAGGGCTGGTTTGGGCATCCTTGCCAGAGCTGCTTTGGTCATCCTTGCCAGGGCTGGTTTGGGCATCCTTGCCAGAGCTGCGTTGGTCATCCGTGCCTGGGCTGCTTTGGTCATCCTTGCCAGGGCTGCTTTGGTCATCCTTGCCAGGGCTGCTTTGGTCATCCTTGCCTGTGCTGCTTTGGGCATCCGTGCCAGGGCTGCTTTGGGCATCCGTGCCAGGGCTGCTTTGGGCATCCGTGCCAGGGCTGCTTTGGGCATCCGTGCCAGGGCTGCTTTGGGCATCCGTGCCAGGGCTGCTTTGGGCATCCGTGCCAGGGCCGCTTTGGGCATCCTTGTCAGGGCTGCTTTGGGCATCCGTGCCAGGGCTGCTTTGGGCATCCGTGCCAGGGCTGCTTTGGGCATCCGTGCCAGGGCTGCTTTGGGCATCCGTGCCAGGGCAGCTTTGGGCATCCGTGCCAGGGCTGCTTTGGGCATCCTTGTCAGGGCTGCTTTGGGCATCCTTGCCAGGGCCGCTTTGGGCATCCTTGCCAGGGCTGCTTTGGGCATCCTTGCCAGGGCCGCTTTGGGCATCCTTGCCAGGGCCGCTTTGGGCATCCTTGCCAGGGCCGCTTTGGGCATCCGTGCCAGGTTTGCTTTGGGCATCCGTGCCAGGGCTGCTTTGGGCGTCCGTGCCAGGGCTGCTTAGGGCATCCTTGTCAGGGCTGCTTTGGGCATCCTTGCCAGGGCCGCTTTGGGCATCCTTGCCAGGGCCGCTTTGGGCATCCGTGCCAGGGCTGCTTTGGGCATCCTTGTCAGGGCTGCTTTGGGCATCTTTGCCAGGGCCGCTTTGGGCATCCGTGCCAGGGCCGCTTTGGGCATCCGTGCCAGGGCCGCTTTGGGCATCCGTGCCAGGGCTGCTTTGGGCATCCTTGTCAGGGCTGCTGTGGGCATCCGTGCCAGGGCTGCTTTGGGCATCCTTGCCAAAGCTGTTTGGGCATCCTTGCCAGGGCTGCTTTGGGCATCCGTGCCAGGGCCGCTTTGGGCATCCTTGTCAGGGCTGCTTTGGGCATCCGTGCCAGGGCTGCTTTGGGCATCCGTGCCAGGGCTGCTTTGGGCATCCTTGTCAGGGCTGCTTTGGGCATCCGTGCCAGGGCTGCTTTGGGCATCCTTGCCTGGGCTGCTTTGGGCATCCTTGCCTGGGCTGCTTTGGTCATCCGTGCCAGGGCTGCTTTGGGCATCCGTGCCAGGGCTGCTTTGGGCATCCGTGCCAGGGCTGCTTTGGGCATCCTTGTCAGGGCTGCTTTGGGCATCCGTGCCAGGGCTGCTTTGGGCATCCTTGCCTGGGCTGCTTTGGGCATCCTTGCCTGGGCCGCTTTGGGCATCCTTGTCAGGGCTGCTTTGGGCATCCGTGCCAGGGCTGCTTTGGGCATCCGTGCCAGGGCTGCTTTGGGCATCCTTGTCAGGGCTGCTTTGGCCATCCTTGTCAGGGCTGCTTTGGTCATCCTTGCCAGGGCTGCTTTGGGCATCCTTGCCAGAGCTGCTTTGGGCATCCTTGCCTGGGCTGCTTTGGACATCCGTGCCAGGGCTGCTTTGGGCATCCTTGCCTGGGCTGCTTTGGGCATCCTTGCCAGGGCTGCTTTGGTCATCCTTGCCTGTGCTGCTTTGGTCATCCTTGCCTGTGCTGCTTTGGTCATCCTTGCCTGTGCTGCTTTGGGCATCTGTGCCAGGGCTGCTTTGGGCATCCTTGCCTGTGCTGCTTTGGGCATCCGTGCCAGGGCTGGTTTGGGCATCCTTGCCAGAGCTGCTTTGGTCATCCTTGCCAGGGCTGGTTTGGGCATCCTTGCCAGAGCTGCTTTGGTCATCCGTGCCAGGGCTGCTTTGGGCATCCTTGCCAGAGCTGCTTTGGTCATCCGTGCCAGGGCTGCTTTGGTCATCCGTGCCAGGGCTGCTTTGGTCATCCTTGCCTGTGCTGCTTTGGGCATCCGTGCCAGGGCTGCTTTGGTCATCCTTGCCAGGGCTGCTTTGGGCATCCTTGCCAGGGCTGCTTTGGGCATCCGTGCCAGGGCTGCTTTGGGCATCCGTGCCAGGGCTGCTTTGGGCATCCTTGCCAGAGCTGTTTGGGCATCCTTGCCAGGGCTGCTTTGGGCATCCGTGCCAGGGCCGCTTTTGGCATCCTTGTCAGGGCCGCTTTGGGCATCCGTGCCAGGGCTGCTTTGGACATCCGTGCCAGGGCTGCTTTGGGCATCCGTGCCAGGGCCGCTTTGGGCATCCGTGCCAGGGCCGCTTTGGGCATCCGTGCCAGGGCCGCTTTGGGCATCCGTGCCAGGGCTGCTTTGGGCATCCTTGCCAGGGCTGGTTTGGGCATCCTTGTCAGGGCTGCTTTGGGCATCCTTGCCAGGGCCGCTTTGGGCATCCTTGCCAGGGCCGCTTTGGGCATCCGTGCCAGGGTTGCTTTGGGCATCCGTGCCAGGGCCGCTTTGGGCATCCTTGTCAGGGCTGCTTTGGGCATCCTTGCCAGGGCCGCTTTGGGCATCCTTGCCAGGGCTGCTTTGGGCATCCTTGCCAGGGCCGCTTTGGGCATCCGTGCCAGGGCCGCTTTGGGCATCCGTGCCAGGGCCGCTTTGGGCATCCTTGCCAGGGCCGCTTTGGGCATCCTTGCCAGGGCCGCTTTGGGCATCCTTGCCAGGGCCGCTTTGGGCATCCTTGCCAGGGCTGCTTTGGGCATCCTTGCCAGGGCCGCTTTGGGCATCCGTGCCAGGGCTGCTTTGGGCATCCGTGCCAGGGTTGCTTTGGGTGCCCAGTCTGGCCCTGCCCAGCCAGCGTCAGTGCTGAGAGCCCGGGTTGCTTCCCTGTGGCACCACGATAGGAGGTGAAGGCCCATCAGCAGTAGTATGAGCCACTGCTCTAGCTTTGGGGTGTTATCCTAAAGTTAGATCCACACTGCTAAGGCTCAGCAGTTTTTGGGGTGGCTGTTCTGGGTTCTTCAGAAACTCCTCTTCAGAGGGGGTGGGATCCAATTGCGGCCAGCATTACTCACGGGTGAGGGGGCAGCGGGGTTGCGCAGGGTGGTGGTTTCATTTTAATTATTAAAAAAAATAACTTACCTGAGATGGCCTGATCCGGTCCCGCGTCGTCTCTGCTCCTCGCAGGAAACAGGCAGCCTCCCTCCCCTTCCGTAAGCCAATCACAATGCTGCAATGGCAGCATTGTGATTGGTCGGGACGGCGCCCAGCCTCGCGCCTATGGGAGGCCATTTTCTCCATGTAGGCTCAATGCAGCCTATATGGAGACAAGGGCAGAGTGCGCATGACTGGTTTGGGTGGCCCTAGAGGGCTGACCAAACAGTCAGGCCCCGCAACATTGGGTGAGCCACTCCTCCCCTGCCCCGTTGAAGGACCGACCGCCCGCTCCTAACCAAATCTTTCTGCTTTCTCGCACTGCAAGAAAGCAGTGGGGCGACGCTCATCCGCCCACATGGAGGAGCCACCTCTGGTGGGATCACATGCAAGCTTCATCAGGGTGGAAGTTCAACGGGGCTTTGGTAACCGTCCTATCCGGCTCCAGGCAAGCCACCCGCGTCCCCTTCTGAAACTAACGCAAATAGCGTAACATGAATGGATGGAGTAATTTAGAATTACTTTTTAAACAAACTGCGTGTAAGTTCTCAATTTTTAGGAAGTTTGTTGCCTGGTACGTAGTTTGCCTGCAGTGCAGACCACCTGTGGGCCTTTCTTTAGGGAGTAGCACGGGTCCCGCGCTGTGTTTCTTCTTTGGACTCTGTGATGAGTTCTCGTGCAGGTGCTTTTGGCGGGAAAATGGTTTATTCGCAGTGGACCTTAGGAAGTATGTTTAACCTCCATGGAGCTTTCATTCTAGAATATGGAAGCAAGTATATAGGAGTTATTGAAGACAATTGAGTAGCAGTTTATTTGAATGGGAGTATTATGGTATGTTCAAGGCGTCCTTTAGCGTAGTGGCTGGTCATTCGTAGTTGAAATAGTTGCTCTTAAAGTGATCGCTCTTCAAATGTGGCTTGCTATTCTCTTGCTCTTCTGAATTGGCTGCTAAAAAACCTGATTTAATTGCACTGAATTTCTCTTTGATCGGACAATAGATCTGGGGTCCATTGTCCGCAACCAGCTTGGTGTGTTTTGGGCTCCCTGTGATGGTGGGCTAACTAGCTGCTCCCTGCTCCGGACCCAAGGCTCGCGTCCAGCTCATGCAATCGCTTCTTCGTTGTCTGCAAGGGTCTTGAGAGAAAAACATCACTAAATAATACATACATAGATAATGCATACAACTATATATAAATACATATCCATATACATGCATAGAAGGCCTTTGGGTGAGCTCTGTTCTTCCACTGTTCTGTCTGAGTGCCATTTACACGCCGCTTGCATCCATGACGCAAGCTGCATAATGGTTCAGTCTGCATCAGTCATTGGCTCTTTTGCCCTGTGAATGATTCTTTTTCTGATCTCGTGTGTACATCCAGCTGGAAATGAGTGCACTTCTGTATCGGGCTGGTTGGCCAGTCATTTGTTTTTTTCATGGTTTCTCCTTCCTTTCTTTGCTTCTCCTCTTTTTTCATTTTCATGTTTCTTAAGAGGATCCACCAGCTCCCCAAGCCAAGCAGTGCTAACAGGTGGCTTGCTTGCCGCTCATTTCACCTGCAGTGCACCGCATCCCATGCGGCCATTCCTCTAAACCTGGAGAGTGCTGTTGTCCTTGTAATGTAGTTGTTCACTTCTGTAAGGAAGACAGGAGCCGCTAATTCGATTGAGGTGTTTTATTATATTACATGCATCAGAGAGCGCCGAGCCGCTAATGTTGCCGGCTCCGACACTCGCACTCTTTTGCCAGGGATGCGCGCGCATCCCAACATGGCCGCTGGCGTGCCGCGTCATCACGCTATTCGCGCCGGCTAGAGCGCCAACTCTACATATCTCCCCTTTTTTACACATTTGCAAAACATGGAACTATTGTCCATCACCCATGTCATAGTCCTGGAACCACTGTTCTCCCCCCTCGGGTGCGTCTTACCGGGGTTGCAGTGTCCTCTCTCTCCTGAGTCGCTCCCCTACCTTCGCCTGGGTTTGGTTCAGCTGGGCTCCCCGTCGACCTCCTTATGCTCCTCCCCGTTTCCATGCTGTGGTCAACATTGCTGCCTTGCTCCTCATTCAAACCTCCTGCATCTGTGTCCACCTCCGAGCTGGAAAGTTCCATTTCCTGTTCAGACTCCGCTGTTCCTCCCTGTTCCTGATCGTCGGCGTCCCATCTTACTATTCTATTGCATCTTGCCATCCTATCTTGGGACCATACATTTCCGTCGCTCAATAAGGCCACTTTGTCGTACACCTCCTTGACTTGGAGTGGTTTGCTGTACTTGCTGTCCCCTTTTCTTTGTAATGTCGCCAGCTTGACTCTCACCCATTCGCCTTTCTCCAGTCCCGTGTTTCTCACATTCTTTCGCAAGTTGTAGTGTTTGGCATAAACTGCTTGTGCTTTCTCCAGATTGGCATGAACCACAGCAGGGGACAATTTGGCTGGTCACTGTTTTTTCTTTCCACACTCTGTTGTCTCTCGTAAAAGGGTCTCGACCCCTCAATATCTGGAAGGGGCTACATCCTGTACCCGTGGGTGTGATTCGGTAGGCCCATATCATTTTCCATATTTCCTTCTCCCAATCTTTCTCACTCATGATGGCCGCCTGCACCGACCCCATCACCACTCTATTGAACCGTTCTACTAGGCCATTCCCAGCCGGGTGGTAAAGAGACGTGTGTTTGGATATGATTCCATTTCTCGTCATGAATTGAGTCCACTTCTCTGAGGTGAACTGAGGCCCATTGTCGCTTAGTATAGATTTGGTAATGCCTTCTCTTACAAATGTGTCATTCAGGAACCTTACAACTGTCTCCGTGTCCATCACTTCTGCCACCTTCATTTCTGGCCACTTGGAGTACCTGTCTATGAGGACACATACGTACTTTTGTGTACCCTGTCCATCCAAAATAGGGCCTAAGATGTCAATGGACAGTTCGTCCAATGGGTTCCTTGTGGCCTCGAACTTCCCCAGCGCTGGCCTTAAGGGCTTGAGTGTTTTGTCCGCTTCTTGGCACTGTGCACATTCCCTGACGTACCGTTCAGCTTGTACATCCACGCCCAGCCATCAGTACCCTTGCTTAGTCCGTAATTTCATCTTTCCTATACCCAGATGTCCTTCATGGAGTATCGCTAGTAACCTCTGGATGATTCCTGCTGGGGGGATGACCTTATCTCCTCTGTATACGAACACTCCCTTGGCGCCTACAGACAGTTCTTCCCTGATTTCGTAATACTTCCTTACATTTTCATCCATATGTCTTTTCTCCGGCCATCCCTTCACTATGCACTCCTTCACTTCCTGTAAGCCTCCGTCCTCTTCATAGGCTTCGTGCCACTCTTGGTTACTGATGACTCTTTCTTGGTCCTCCGTCAATGCCACCATTTCTCCTCCGACTTTTCCGTCCTCTGCTTCCGTCTCCATTGCTGCTGCTCTGCTCAAATAGTCGGCTACTTTATTCCGACTGCCCGGGATATACTCCATGTCATATCTGTATTCCAACAGCTTCAACATCATCTTGGCTATCCTGGGCGTGGCGCTGGCATGTCCACTTGAGGTTAGTACTTTTAGTAATGGTTTGTGATCCGTTTTCAACTGGAACCGTGTGCCCAATAGAAATTGTCGAAATCTTGCCATTGCCCACACTACCGCCAGCATCTCCTTTTCTATGACGCTGAATTTTTTCTCTGTGTCATTCAGTATGCGTGATGCAAAACTCAACGTTTCCACCACTCCTTGGCCTCTGTCCTGCATTAACACTGCACCCAGTCCCTTGTCGCTGGCATCTGTCGTGAGCACCGTTAGGCCCTGGGGATCGTACCCTTGCAGGGGTACTGCGTTCACCACGTCTCTCTTTACACTTTCAAACTCCTGCTGTGTGTCTTCCGTCCAGCTGAATGGTGTCTTCTCCCTTGTCAATTGTCGCATGTGGTGGGTCTTTGTTGCAAAATGTTGGACGAACTTACTATAGTATTCCGCCATGCCTAAGAAGGATCTGACATCCTCTCTGTTAGCGGGGGGCGGTGCGTCACAAATTGCTCTTACGTTTTCAGCTTTTGGTTTGATTCCTTGCACCCCTATCTCGTGCCCCAGGTAGGTTACTGACTCCATGCCCAGGCGACATTTTTTCCACTCCGCCGTTAGCCCCTTCTCCTCCAGTATGCTCAGAACCTTGGTCAGCTTGGCATCGTGGTCTATTCTGTCTCGCCCCATCACCAGGATATCATCCTGAAAGTATTGGATGCCATCCATGTTCTTGAACAGTTGGTGCATCAATTTTTGAAACACCGCCGCAGCCGATGCCAGTCCGAACGGCATGCGACAGAACTGGTAGCACCCGAAGGGAGTAATGAAGGACGTCAATCTCTTGCTCTCAGGATGTAACGCAATCTGGTGGTATGCAGAAGTTAAGTCTATCGTGGAATACCATTTTATTCCCCTGGTTTTTGCTAGCATCTCCTCGATGCGGGGTAAGGGGAACTTTTCCACTACAATGCTCTTGTTGAGCTCACGGAGGTCAACACACAGCCTGACCTTACCACTGGGTTTCATTACCACCACCAGCGGTGCCAACCATTATGCGCACGTGATGGGTTCGATTATGCCCTTGTTCTCTAGTTCTTGTAGCTCTTCCTGCACTGCCTCTCTTACAGCCAGGGGTATGTTACTCACTTTGTGCGATACTGGTACCGCTCCCTCCTTAAGTACAATCTTGTGTGTAAACTTCTCTAGTCTTCCCACCTTGCCTCCGAATACTTTGGGGTACTCCTTCTTCCACTGGTCTAAGTCCGGCTAACTGTCTTGTTCGGTGAGCAGTATCTGGACCTTTCCTCCCGGGTCTAGTTTGATACCCAGGTCCTCTTGGTCCAACCAACCCAAGACTGAGGGTCCCTTCTCCGAGACGTACAGTTTGCAGATGGCGGTGCGTCCCCTGAATTCGAACTTCAATGGTCTGAACCCTGCCATGGGTATGCGGTCTCCGTTGTACGTGACCGGTCGAATGTCCAGCCTCTCCAGTTCCGGGCCCAGTGACGGCTTAAATGTTTCATTCCATACCGCCCTCTGGACTATTGTGTACGGCGAGCCTGTGTCCGTTACTATGCTTATTGGTACTCCTCCTATCGTCATATCCAACACTGGTTTGGTTGACCTCTTCGTGTCGACGCAGAGTATCTGGTCGTAGATGCATAACACCGTGTCTTCTTCTTCGTAGTTGTCTTCCCCTTGGTCCTCCTGCTCTTGGTCTACGAACTTCACCATGGTCCTGGTTAATTTCCTGCGGCACACCTTCTCATAGTGTCCTACAATCCCGCAGAACAGGTATTTGACGCGAAATGCCGGACACTTCCTGTCGTGAGCCTCGTGCGCCATGCTTCCGCATCTGTAACAACTCCTTTTGTTATTTCCTGCCTGTTTTCCTGGGGGTCCTGGATTGCCTTGCCATCTGTTCTGATACTTCTGCGCCGTACCTTTGTACTTGCCTTCTCTCCGGGGCCCTTTGTCCTCTATCCTGTTCACCATTGGTCTGGCCACCGGCTCTTTTTTCGCCGCCTCGGCACAACGCTTTGCGAGTTCCGCTTTCTTGACCGTCGCCATGACTTCCTTCAGCGTGGCGTCTCCGCTCGCCCATAATTTCTCCTGCACGGCTTTGCTCGTGGTGTGCATCACGATCTGGTCTTTGATGAACTCATCTTGGAACGCAGCATACCTGCATGTGGAGGCCAATTTCCTCAATGCCGCTACGTATTCCTCAACTGATTCTCCTGCCTCTTGTTTCCTGTGTTGGAAATTGTATCTGTCGATTGAGACACAGACCGCAGGGCGAAAGTGTTCGTTCAATTCCTCGATGGCGTGGGCGTAGACGTCGTCGTCGGTGCTTGCCCGTTGCTTGGGTACTAACTTCTTGAAAACCCTGAGCCCCTCTGGGCCTAGGTTAAGCAGTAGTATTCGTCTCTTCCTCTGGCTTGTAAATTTCTCCTCGTTTTCATCCTCCAGCACTTCTATAAAGTTGTCTATGTATTCTCTCCAATCTTCCCACCGCATGAGGGGTTCCCTTGGTTTGGGTAGGAATGGAACCGGTGCCATAGCTCAAGATGTCTGGGCACACATCCTTTCGCGCTTTTCTGGGGGACCAGTCCCACTATGGCTCTTGGGGCTGCCTGGCCAGTCGTCCTCCTGTTTCTTGGGCTGTCTCTGGGGGCTTTTATCGTCTTCCCCTTCGCTTTTCCCGGGGGTCGCCAGCTCTCCAGCCCTATGGGTGTGAGGTTGGTGGTTGGGCCCTTTGCTGTCTTGCCCCCTCCTTCCGTGCACTCTCCCCTCCTTTAGTGGCTGTGTGGCTCCTTTGCGTGTGGGTGGGCTCTGCCACGCTCTCTGATGTCCTTGTCCAGTGGTTGGTGGTTGGGTTTGATGAGCACGTAGTGCTGATCAGTCTGTGCTCCTGCCCTGGCTCGGTGGTCGAACTTGCCCCTGGTTCGTTTTTTTTTTTTCCGTTATTTCCTTGTGAATCCCGTCCTCGTCGCCATTGTAATGTAGTTCACTTCTGTAAGGAAGACAGGAGCCGCTGATTCGATTGAGGTGTTTTATTATATTACATGCATCAGAGAGCGCCGAGCCGCTAATGTTGCCGGCTCCGACACTCGCGCTCTTTTGCCTGGGATGCGCGCGCATCCCATCATGGCCGCTGGCGTGCCGCGTCATCACGCTACTCGCGCCGGATAGAGCGCCAACTCTACAGTCCATTGTGTATCATTGTTTTACCATTGCAAGATGGCCGACACGTTGGTTCTAACAATGATGGTCGCTTTTGAAGTTTAAAAGATGGGCGTTGAATTTCCAGCCCTCCAATACCACTTCTTTGCAGTCCTCCTCTTTTTGATGTGCTGCCAAGCCATCTCAAAAACCTAAGCGGGTGTAGCGCCTAGAGGCGGGAGGTCACACATGCTGACATGCTTGAAACTACCAAGAGCTCAGATGTTTGCCTTTGAACTCTGGCAGTTTGAACAATGTCCCTTGGTGCAAGGTGTTCACGTCTTGTTAGGCAGGCAGACGCTGCATCTTGGCAAAGCCAGCCTGCTGCTGCGGTTGCCAAAGGGTTCCCATCTAGTGAAGCAGGCAGACGGTGCACCTTGCAAGGCTGGCCTGCTGGTGCCACAGTGTTCACGCCTTGTTAAGCAGGCAGACGGTGCACCTTGGCAAGGCCGGCCTGCTGGTGCGGGTGCCACAGTGTTCACGCCTTGTTAAGCAGGCAGACGGTGCACCTTGGCAAGGCCGCGTACGCATCGAGTGCCTTCCCCGGCTGATGCCTGCTGCGGGTGCCACGGTGTTCCTCCACCGGTCCGTCCTGTTTCAGCTGTTTATTCAAACCCCTCTGGCAGGAGGAGGCTTGTGTGCTCTGAGGCGTCTCCACGCCGTGGGCGCTCTGTGTGTAGACACAGGGTGTGTGTTCACTGTGGTGGAACCTTCTTAAGGTGCACCAAACACTTCTCATCTCTGTAACTTGGTATATCTTGTTGTGCTGGGGTGGTTGCAGGAAAGCGCCAGTTGGCTGCTGTTCCTGTTAAAGCAAAACACGGCCGACATCACAGCAATGCGCTACAATTAGCCGGTCCACTAAATCCTTGTAATATTATCTGGTACAAGGCAGCTTACCACTGCAACTATGCCTCTTTATTACGCTTGCCGTCACCCCGCATGTTGATACAACACGGTCGTTACAACTACTGCGTTGTAACAACGCGTACCATTACCCTGCATGTCATAACAACGGAGGCGCTGGATGTAGGAATAGTATAATTGACTATTCCAACTCCAGTCTGTGCAGACAGTAGAGACAGTGTTGGATTTTAAATCCAACACCTTCTACCCCCTCCGCAAGTCATTGTTGCACTTTGCGGGGTATTGGTCTGCGTTATTACAACGCAGTCGTTGTCAGTAGCAACTGGTGGTGGCAGTGCTGCCGGGCGGTGATGTGGGGTGGGGGAGGGGCAGGATGGGGGGCAGTGAACTACGGAATATGGCCAAATACAGGTAAGTAAACATATCAATAAATAAATAAAAGGAATTTCGTTGCGCGCACTGCTTCCCGGGTAGAATAAATTAAAAGACGGCGCCCGTCTTCACGGCCAAGCCCACCCCCTGTCGATGTGTCCTTCATGGTCTTTGATGATGTATTGGAGTCCCTTCACAAAACACGTCTTTCTAGGTAATTTAATCTCGATGCTACCATTAAACGCACAATCCTGTTCACTCAATTTCTTTCTGACACCTCCCACAAACACCCTCTACTCCCCTTACACGCCACAGTTGCATGGCACTCCATCCGAGTGTACACTCAGTCACCCCTGACCCTCTCACCCACACCCCTCTAACCTGCCAGCACACACATGGCTTCCACCCTCCCCCTGCTCTCCTCCACCCTCAATAGCAAACATTGTGGAAACACCCTGCCTCCATCACTAAACTCCGTTCCCATGATCCTTTGCCCACATTGAACCCCTCCTCTTTAAACCAAGTTGAAAAGCCAAGCTGAACATGTGGTACTCCCAGTTCGAGAGAGGGGGTAAGTGTGTTTGACTGGGGAGTGAATGACCTTTCTGCTATTCTTCTTTCTAAGATTCTCTGTTTTCTTTCTAGGTCTTTTGTTCTTTTCTGTGATTCGCTGTAGAGCTCAGTCTACCAATAACGGTTTGAATGATTTATAGTTTTTGATCCTTACCACACAATTTTTAACACCAATAAAAACTAATTTTAACCTTAATAAGTGAAGCAAGAGCGGCCTGTCTGTGAGAAATCGTTTTAAAAATTAAATGTTTGGGTGGCTTGTCCTAGGGCTCCTCCGAATATAAATCGGTCAGTGATTTACAGACCCTTTTCGTGGGGGCCACAAGGAAGACCACAACTGGGGTGGTTGAGGTTGTTTGTCTGGGGGGAGAGAGAGAGAGGGAGATAAATAGAGGCAGGGAGAGAGAGGGAGAGTAAGACAGAGGGAGGGGGAAAGAGAGAGCGAGGTAAAGAGAGAGGGAGAGAAAGAGGGAGAGAAAGAGGGAGAGAGAGGGAGAGAAAGAGGGAGAGAGAGACAGAGAGAAAGAGAGGGAGAAAAAGAGAGGAAGACCAGGATAGAGAGAGAGAGACAAGGAGAGAGAGAGAGAGAGAGAGAGAAACAAAGAGAGAGAGAGAGAGAGAGAGAGAGAGAGAAAGAGGGAGAGAGAGACAGAGAGAAAGAGAGGGAGAAAAAGAGAGAAAGACCAGGATAGAGAGAGAGAGAGACAAGGAGAGAGAGAGAGAGAGAGAGAGAGAAACAAAGAGAGAGAGAGAGAGAGAGAGGGAGGGAGAAAGAGAGGGAGAGAAAGGGAGAGAGATAGGAAGAGAGAGGGAGAGAAAGAGAGAGGGGGGGATAGTGAGTGAGAGAGAGAGAGGGAGAGAGGGGGAGAGAGAGAGAGAGAGACAAGGAGAGAAAGAGAGAGAGAGAGAGAGAAACAAAGAGAGAGAGAGGGAGAGAAAGGGAGAGAGGGGGATAGAGAGTGAGTGAGAGAGAGAGGGAGAGAGGGGGAGAGGGAGAGAGACAGAGAGAGGGAGAGAGAGAGAGACAGAGAAAGAAAATGAGAGAGAGAATGAGAATGAATATGCTCTGGTGTTATCACTTTATCACTGGCTCTAGAGTTGGTAGGACCAGTTTTTCATTTCTGTCGGACTGACGGTCTGGCTGGATGTTCGCCTTCAGTAGAAAACGTGATGTCGTTGCCGATAAGAAACTTATAGGGAGAATGGGGATCCCCTTCCACTCACAGGTCGCCCCTATCTTTGATCCCTAGCCCTCTCCTGTTCTCTCTGTCTATTCCCCACATGGGGAGAACAAAACTGGGATTCTCTTCCTGCACAGTCTCTCCTCCTGCAAGGGCAGGCACACTTCTCCTCTTTCCCGGCAGAGAGGCAAGCTTCTAGACTCTAGGCAGATCCTCGGCTCCTCCAGCTGAAAGTGCAGACTTCAGGCGATGTCCTCTCTCCTCGGGGAGGCTGGCCGTCACTCAGGCACCAGCCCCGGTCACAAGCCATTCCTAGGTCATGGAGAACCTGGAACTGGATCAAAGGGGGGGCGGGTCTGGATCCCACTCTGAGGCTCCTCTTATTTATTTATTTATTTATTTATTTAATTATTTAATATAAGTTTTGTATAGCGCCAGCTGGACCCAAGGGTATCAGAGCGCATCACAACAGGTACAACAATGTGCCTTATCGGCGAAGGAAGACTCCACATCTGAACAACTTAAGGGCATTGCAAATAACATAATCATACAGATCATAAGGTCTACAAGGGTGGGGGGGTACTATGATTCTTCCCATTCAGTTCAGGTGGACTCAAGGAAGAGGGCTTTGAGTAAAGTCTTGAACTTCGGGAAATGGGAGGTCATTCTGATGTGGGGAGGGATGGCGTTCCATATCCTGGGTGCATTGCCCGAAAAAGATTTACTTCTAGTTTTGCGTTTCCACGTTTTCAAAGGAATGAAAAGAAGCGTGTTGGAGCTTCTGAGGTTCCTGGACTGGCCGGCCCTTTTGAGTTTCGCGGCCAGGTATTCTGGTTTGCCTGTGTGAAAGGCTTTGTGTGTAGACATGCTGTTCGAAAGTTGGCTCGTTGTTCAATGGGGAGCCATTTCAGATCCTTGAGCGCGGGAGAAATGTGGTCGAATTTCTTGGTTCCTGTGACCATTCTAGCCGCGGCATTGAGGGTGGTTTTCAAGGGGCCTAGGTGTGATTTAGCTGAGCCGATCAAGGCTGCGATTCCATAGTCAATTCTGGAAAGCACCAGTGCTTGAGTGGCCTGTTGAAGGTCCTTTGGAGGCAGGAAGGGTTTTATTTTGTAGAGAAGTTTCAGATTGAGGAAAGCGCTTTTGGCGAAGCTCGCGATGTGCTTTTTCATGTCTAGTTTGGGGTCTAAGGTGATACCTAGGGACTTGACCGAATCTTTCGGCTTGAGGGTGCCATTGAGGGCATCGATGGCTTTGAGCCATTCTTCAATTTGGGGGGTTTCGTCTCTGTTGGAGATGAGTAGGACGTCAGTTTTTTCTTGATTAAGCTTCAAGTGGTTCAGTGAGAGCCATTGTTGAACGTCTTTCAGCGTGTCATTAAGTTTGAGAATGTCGTCCATAGATGTGGTTTCCAGATAGAGCTGCGTGTCATCAGCGTAGAGGTGGAAGGGGATGTTAAAATACCTGAGTATTGTGGTGAGGGGTTCCATGTAGATATTGAAGAGTTGGGGGGAGAGTACTGACCCTTGTGGGACTCCTCTATGACGGGAAGGGGGTCGGATTCAAAGTTTTTTATTTTTACTCTTTGCGAGCGATTGTGTAGAAAGGAGGAGAACCAGTTTAGTACCGTCAATTCCAAGCCTGCTCTTTCTTGAAGGACTTTTAGGAGCAATGTGTGATCAACAGTATCAAACGCGGCCGATAGGTCAAGGAGAATGAGAAGGCAGCATTGGTCTGAGTCAAGTGATTTGTGTAGATCGTCTATGACATTTAGGATGGCAGTTTCAGTGCTGCATCCCTTTCTGAAACCCGATTGGTGGGGGTAAAGGAGTTTGATGTTCTCTAAGTGTTGGGTTAACTGTGGGAGAACACATTTTTCCAGTGTTTTGGATAGTAGAGGAAGGTTTGACACGGGTCTACAGTTGTTCATATCTTCCGTGTCCAACCCTGTTTTTTTTAGTAACGGCGTGACTTGGCCGACCTTGAGGCAGTCTGGGATATTTCCTGAGCTCAGCGAGCTCTTGATGATTTTGCACCAAATTGGGGCTAGGGTGTGTTGCAGGACTTTGGCCAGATTTATAGGAAGCTGATCCAGGGAGTGGGATGATGGTTTGGCGTTGGCGATCAGGGTGACGATCTCTGCTTCCTAAATCGGCGTGAAGACGGACCATTGAGTGGGCGGGATCAATAAGGTGTTGTCAAGCAGTGATGGAGTCTTGGTCTCCCTGAGAAAAGAGGGGTTTGTGCTGAGAGAGAGGTCGATCTTGATGATTTTTTCGTTAAAAAGCTGGCAAAGTTGTCGTATTGTTTTTTGGAGGACACTGAGTCGGATGTGATAGGTTTGGATGTTTGGCTTCTGATGATGCTGAAGAGCTCTTTGGGGCGATTTTTGGCATTATCTAGAGCGGAGCAGAAGAAAGAAGATTTTTTTTGTCCTTGATGAGTTTATTGTAGTTTTTGCGAGCTGTCCTGAGTTGTTCGCGGTGATGGGCGGAGGGATTGCTCCTCCAGATTCTTTCAAGGGATCTGAGAAGTCTTCTTTCATCATTGATGTCAGAGGTGAACCAAGATCTCGATGGAATGTTTCTGGGTTTTTTTAGTTTCAAGGGCGCCAGGCGGTTAAGGGAGGCTGTCATGTTGGAATGGTAGAGAGAGATGAGATCTGTGGTTGAGAGGTGCTCCGTCGTGTTCGGAAGAAGAGTGCACAATTCTTCTTCTAGGATGTTCTGTGGGACTTGGGCAATATTCCTGATCCATTTGGAAGGAGCTTGTTTTATGTGCCGAGTTGGCGCTGGTTGATTGATATGGAAAAGAATTAAGTGGTGGTCTGACCAGTCTACTGGAATGATATAGTCAATGGTGATTGTGTAATTGTCCGTAATGATTGTATCGAGTATCGCTCCTCTGTAGTGTGTTTCTTCAGAGCAGTGTTGTGTCAGATTGTTTTCTAGCAGAAGGCTGTTGACGGATTGGATGAGCGGGTTATTTGTTTTGTTCCATCTAATGTTGAGATCGCCCAGGATTATGTTGTTGGCGTTGTTGAGCGCGCATTGGGTGATTAGGTCAGAGAGTTGCATTCCGAATTCCTTTGAGTTGCCTGGTGGGTGGTAGAGGAGATGGCAAAGTATGGAGCTCTTTGCTCAGGATTTGATGTTGCTGACCAGGGATGTGGATCCATGGTCTAAGGCTTCAGAACATGTTTGAGCTGGTTCTGTTGCATCTGTAATGTTCAGGCTGCTCTCCAGGCAGCCTGTGTGCAAAGTGACGGCTCTCACGGCATATACCAATGGGGCTGGCCTATGCGGGAGTATCAAGACATGGGCACAGGAAGTGTGAGTTATCTGCACATGGCCACCATCAATCAATCAACCAATATAAACTTTATTCAGTTTTCTTTTTTTTTAAACAATCAAAGTATCCAAAATAAATCCATAAATCTCTCGATCTTAAAAAATGTTACAAAGGAGTAAAATTCAAGAGTTTGCCAACATAAATAGACAAAATATTAAGTCATAAAAACAATAAAACTGTCAAACTTCCAGTTAAAAATACGCATCTTGTAAAAATATAAATAGTACAATCTAATATACAGTACACAATTAATCAATTTCTATGACCATAGCTTCCATAATCCCATTTGGTTTCATTGGTTCCGTAATCCAGTGCAGCTAAATTACAAACTTCTGGCGCCTAATCGAAAAAAAGAATAAAAAACAACTTACTGCAAAGACTGCGGGATCAGATGTGTCTGTCTTCAAGATTCTGTAAGCAACCCGATATCGTCTGACTCCAAGGTTTAAACAAATTGGTTGTATCCACCTCCTGCAGATCTGTTGATATTTGCTGCAAAAGACAAGTTGTGTTCTTCAGATTCTTGTACCCTACCACATGCGGGCATAATTCCAACAGCCTGTTTATTAGCAATATTTGAAAGTAAACTACCCAGCCGAAACCTAACGTATAAGCTTTTGGCAAATGGAGGAGAAATCCGGTCCAATTAGTAGGGTTTGAACCTGGGGCAGGGCTTGACACTTAAAAAGTGTGTTGTTAAATGGCCATTGGTCGTTCTCAGTACGTAGCGATCTCTCACAAACCACCAATATTTTGCTTTTACTCTGGGTAAGTCCTCTTTACTTGCCTCCTCAGGGTGGTCCCACAGATTCAGTGTTCCCAGTTATCTTCACCAGTTTGCGATGTGTTCGAACCACGTTCATTTTTTGGCACCACTAATATTAAAGATCTCTCGTATTGAGTTACAATAATCAGTTAGCTGGGGCGTTGTCCACACATGCAGCCAATACATTACAGGTTTAAGCGAAGCCATATACCCAATTCTTTTCATTCCTAGATCGAAACTTTTTTACGTCAACGGGGTGGTAACAGGTACTGTGATCTGACAAAAATGTGTCTGCCTATCGTCAATTTATGGGTATTGATATAACCCCATATATTGGCTCCATACAAAGCACCGCTTTGGGCTCTTGCTCGATAAACCTTTAGGGCTGGGGTCAGCGATCGAGTTCATGACTGCCTTTAGAATCTTAATATCAACTTTGATTTCTGACACAGGGAAAGGTAACTTTTGTCTCATTGATGCTCCCAGCCAAGTGAATCATTTAGTCTTATTCCCAGATAGTCAAAACTTTTCACCATCTCGAGTGGTTCGGAAGCAATCCTAACCGCTCTTGTTTTTCCCTTTGCCTTCCCAAAAACCATGAATTTTGTTTTGGCAACATTAAGTTCCAAACCACTATCCCTGTAGAATTCCAGGAATTGATCATCTAGATTTTGTAAGCCCCTAGGAGTTATAGAGATAAGTAGTGAGTCATCTGCAAAGAGCTGTGTCGGGTCTTTCTTGGCATTCATGGTGGGAGAGTCGTTCCTGCAGTCCATGAGCCTGACGGCCACTTCATTTATGAACAGGGAAAATAATGTGTTGGCGGGTACGCACCGCTGGCGCACCCCACACTGTATTAGTATCCTGTCTGTTTTTTCGTCGTTTTTTCCCCATTGATCTTGAGCATAATTATCTATGTGCAATCTTGCTATCCGGTTTAACAAATTAGTTGGGGCGCCTAGATCTGGCAAAATTCTCCATAACCATTTACGGGGCTCAAGATCAAGAACTGGTTAATCCCACCCTTACTAGCAGAACTGTACCATCTAGTTTCCCACAACATCCCACGTAGCACACCTTAGAGTTGCCATTAATGTTAGTCTCATGTTATGTATGATTTAGATCTCATGTATATGTTTGATAGGTAAACTTTCTTTAAAAAAAACAGAAATAGTATGATTGGTATGTGAGTATGTATGTATGAATGCTAAGACCAACTGTTATCAGAGAGCACATTTACTGTTTCTGTATGTAACATTAAGGAAAAAATATGTGTAAAAATGATGAATCTCTTAATGATAACAAAATGATATGCACAGTTGTACAAATGTTCAGAAAAAATTTCATTTAAGAAAAACAGAAAGAAAGATAAATAAAAATAAATGTGTTTTGATAAATAACTTGTAGTTTCCTCTCTGGCATCTCCTTTATAAATGTTTGAGATTTATTCAATGTTAAAAGAAATGCAGGTCCCCATAGAGGTATTTGTATCTTTTGCTTGCCAGGCCGAGGGGCTTTACTTGCTTTAAGTCTATCGATTCCCGATATAGTATCATCAAGACTAAAGACCAGTGTAGGAGAGTAGGGTCTGCTATCCTATGGTCACCCCAAATTTTTGCTTTTTGCTTCACTGGTTTTCGACTACTGAGGCTGTGGGCCTGCTGATCAGACCCCCAGCCTGCTGTTCTCTCACTAAATTAATGACACATGTGCTATAGGCACATACCAATTGGAAATGGACTCCTTGTCAGCCCCTGTAGAATGCACTATAGGTGCACAGGGCATAGGGGCCGCCAAGGCCTACCAGGGGCTGCAGCATATCTTTTGCCACCCCTGGCTGGTTCTTAAATTGACACAACTGGCTGATCACTCAGCTGGGGTAAGGTGGTGTAAACACCCCTTGCTTAGGTATAGTATATCTATATCTAAACCTATATCTGGACACATGTAAACCTGTGAGCCACTCCTATAGTAGGCCTCATCAATCCTGGAGGCTGAGTGCGTGGTTTTATGTGAGATGGAGCTCTAGCATGAGCTGAGCCTGTCTGCAGCTGTCGGGAACAAATCCCTAAGCTGTTTCAGGATAATGCCATACCATATACTATTAAGTGCCTTATAATCCTTGCGGTTATTTAGCAACTTTGGTTTGGCTTTATCAAAACATGTCGTGTAAGGTGTCATACGATTTGGAATACCATCCCCTCGCCAGTTCTGGCGACGGGGATGGCATTCCACCCCTCTAGAGGGGTAAGACATGTTCCTTTACTAAATGCGGTTAATTTCTCCAAAGACCTTAAGATCCACAAAATGGATGCCTCTGCCACAGACAAATGTCTGGACCCCTGCAGTTGACCGAAACTCGACCAAATGGGTCCTGGACAAAGGGTTTCCTGTCACAGGAGGGTGTCACCGCCCTCCAGACAGGAGATAGTGTATTGTAGCAGGGAGGTTTGAAAGAAACCAGACACTGCCTGGGGCGCACAAGGCTGCCCCTTGCATAATCCGGCCAAACCGGTTCTGGGGCACTCCAGCCCTCGTGCCAGGGCGGCCTGGATCAAAGGAAGGGGGTGTATCCACCCACTTCCTGGGTCCCACCCATAGGAGGGGACCTAGCAGGTAATCACGCCCCCCAGATTGGAATAAGAGTGGGAGCAGTGCCAATGCACATCAGATTTCCTGGAAGAAACATTAGAAACGAAACTCTGGACCCTTGGACCTCCATCTCAACGTGGAAGCCCGAAGAATCTCCCTTGTGGTCAAGGAGTGACCACCCTGCAGCAGCAGGCACCATCCAGCCCTCGACGTCTACTTAGTTGCAGTTCCCGCCGGAACTCGAGCGACTGAGATCGACGAGATCAAGCTTGCCTGCCTTCCAACAGCCCGATCCACAGTCCCTGCAGAGCTGAGACCCGTGGAGGCGACCGGAAGCGTGGGGCACGCCATCTTGAATTGACCATGAGACGCTGACCGTGCAGCCCACGAGTGACCCTCGAAGCTGTGCACCAGGGTTTGAGAAGCCCCCACCCTGAGCTGCTCCTGAGCCGAAGTTCAGCCCTCCACACTCGACGAGTGCTGCGTGGGGCCCTTTGGCTCTATTTGGCTCAACGCGTTGGCCCGGTCACTTGCCAGCTGGCTAGTGGTCCCTGTGCCGACGAACTACCTAAGAAGACTCGTGAATCTGGTTGCTCCAGATCCACACCAGCTCCCCTGAAAAGGAGCCCCGACTCTGACCTTCCTGGTCCGAGTGAGAAGCAATCTTCCGATCCCGCGTGGATTGCTCTTACCAAGGCTTGTTTGCTCCAAACTTGAAGCCGACTGCACCGACGGTGAGAGCCTGCGTGGGACAGATCGTGACCTGCTCCTGGACGTCGCAGATGCCCCAGAGCCCACGTGACAGCGGAGAGAAGCTCCTCGACGACCACCTGATTGCGCCCGACATTGCCTGGTTCCGCCCTGGTTCCACCCTGGTCACTGCTGAGTGACCCAGACTCTGTCCCCTCTGCTTTCAGGTACTCTACAACTTGAGTCCACCCTTGGACTCCACCGGACACTTCATCTTTAACCCGCCTGCAGCCCTTTCAGCTTCAAGCACCAAGAGCCTGCGTGTCAAAACCCGACGCCACTTCGACCCTGTGCACCCACTTCCTGTGGGTGAGGTAACTTTGCTCCGCCGGTGTTCCCACACTGGTGCACACCTCTAGGGTCTGTGTGTTAAGTTTTGTTCCTCTAGGTTCAGCGGAAGTGTCCTTAAACTTTAACTCTATGACTTTTACGCACCATTGGTTAACATTGGTGCATGCGTGCGCTTTCCGCACATCTCCCGAATCCCGAGGGCCATTCCCGACTTCAGCATTGCTTGTCCTGACTGCTCCCAGCGATTCCCTAGGCCCTAGGCCTAACCACTGCTCGAGTGGCATCTCTTATACCACTTGTTTAGTATATGGTTTGAGTGGCCACCCGCCCTCATCCATAATTGTGCAACTTGTATGTTTAAACAGTGCTTTTGATTTAACGCTTGTGCCCCTTTATTCATAAAGAATACTGGGGATTGTTTTTAGTAATAAACACATATATTTTTATAATATATACTTGTGTGGTGTCCTTTCATTTGGTATTACAGGATTGTATGTGGTAAAACAGCTCGCTTAACACGACCTCTTAAGTTAAGCCTTTAGGCTGCTTAGTCCATGCTACCCCTAGGATAGCTTGTCTAATAAGGTTGACTTACAACCAGACACCATAAGGGATTGTTTGGTCAGGTAGTAGGTGGTTCCAGAATTGGAAACATCCCCTACCAGGCCAACTTCTCACAACCAGCTAATCCTATTCGCAGGGGAGGGGGTGTCGGGGACTGTAATGTTAGCACTTGTGGTCTCTGTGCAGCTAATATCTTCGTCCCTGGCATACAGCATAGTAAAATGGCCAACCCATACCTCAAGCTGAATAAGCTAACTAAGGGTCGTAGTACTTTCCAAACTTCCATGTGTGATGATCTGCCAAAATAGCCGACTGTTATTGCACCTAGCTGCTAGCAGTAAATCTTGCCACTTTTTATCAATAGAATAGTGCTTGCTATTGGCAAGTGCAGCCCTATATCTGCGACGTGCCTGGGCTATCCCAGGTTGACTGCACTTGATAACTGCTAACCTTAAGGCCCCCTTTGCTATTTTAAACTCGGAGTTGAACCATTTGTTATTCGCTCTACCAGTTGACTGGCAGAGCTAGCTGCGGTCAAGTAACTCTTGTGAAGAACACCGTAGCGTGTATCTATAAACAGCTAGCAATTAACTCGCCCGTGTATTGGGGATCCAGCTCACCTTTCCCACCGGGTTGAATTTGACTGTGTTTAATGTTTATGCCGGGTCGGAATCCCATTGATAGAGTCTCCGCTTCTATCCTTGCTAGATGGCTTAGTGGGAGTTTACCAAAGTAACTCCAAAGTTATAGTAGCTGGGGATCTTAAAGCTTGTGTTGAACCCTCCCTCCTTTTAAATACTCTACTAGAGGAAGAGGATGAGGCTTGGGGTATCCCAGATTTGGCATTGATTACTGGTAACCACCGTTCAACAGCTGTATTTCTCCAGATTGCATCGCTGGTGTCAGGAAGGAGCCTGAGGAAGGACCACATCTGACACACATAGGCAACCCACCTTTAAACGGGCACCAGCTCTGGTGTCATCGATTACATCTTAGTAGATGTCAGTATTTGTTCACTAGGTAAGGACATGATGATCGTCCAGAGATTTGGTAGTGATCATAATCCCTTGCTCTTAAAAATGAAGGGTGCTGCTCTGGATAGGAGATCACCTAACCCTACCTTAACGGTACAAGAGCCGCTTGCAACTAATAATCGCAGAGGAGTCACCTGGGCCAAAATTCTTTCTAATAGGGACCTGTACGCTTGAATCTATGAGCTATTTGTGCATTTTTTGTCTGGTCTGGATAGTGTTCACCCCCTCGGGGCAACGTTATTATTATTTTATGAGCCCTTGCTGGTGGTCTTCTCCAAACATGTGACTAGCAAGAAGTCTACTGGTAAAGCGAATAACAAATGGCTGCCATCACCTTTCCGGAACATTGATCGGAGATGGACAGAAGGCCAGGCCCTTCCTAGAAACTTCCACATCTTGAACAACAGAAACTGTAGTGCCACCCCTCGTCAGCTCGCCCCTTGTTCCAAATAGCAGTGCTCAGGAAGGACTAATCAGCAGCCCACTGCTAACAGTGACCTAGTGGGATATCAAAAGTTAGCTCTGCCACCATCCTCATCTCTTCAGTGCCCGGTGTCCAATGCTGGCATACACTTCCAGTCTCCGGAGAAGCTTTCCTTATCTTCAGTCTTCTGCCATGCCAAATCACGGTCATCCAACATGAATCCCTCTAGCGTCAGTATCTAGAATCACACAAAACACAGGGTCTTACCACCATACACTGCCACACACCTACTGCACACACACACACATATACCAGCTATGCACACATAATGTCAACACAAGGGCCTGACGTTGTCAAGATATTGAAACTTTACTTGCCAGGGGTTAGTAGCCCACACTCTCACAGACCGAGAGAAAGAGTCTGGTCATACTACAGATTCACAAAATGAGGTGTGATGGCACCAAGAGGACTCTCTTGGTGTGTGCTCTGGGTCACAGGACGGGTCCTGGACCTCACATTGTGAAGGACAGGTCTAGGGTTTTCCACACTGGCTACATTAGCCAGATGCCAGGGCCCAAATAAAACTCACAATACCAGTTTTGCATGCAGTTCTACACTCAGGGCGGGGAGATATGCTTGTTCTCCATGCAGGAGTCATTTCCATCTTAAGAGTGAATCTTCTCGAGACGGTGCCTTAGAGAGTACCGATCATGCGTGCCTTGCGCATTGCCTTGCAACGTCACATCCACCAGTACAGAGCACCCAACTCTAAAGGACATGTGCAGTTAATCTATAGCCATCCTGGGGGTATATTCTCAAAATAAGTTTATTATGGTGCAAACCCAAATAGAGCATGCATTGGTGGATTTAAGCGTGTCTTGAGAGTGACAGCTGCAAGGAAACTATGCATAGTGCCATTTACACCCACACGTGTGTGTGTGTGTGTGTGTGTGTGTGTGTGTGTACATATACATGCCTTTCATGTACTTTGACTTGAAGCAGCTCAAAATTTGTCTCATGATTCCACTTTCATGAAGATCTCATGACGACGTCCTTCTCTTTTCAGTCAATCGGCACGATGGGTGATCCGAGAGAAGCGGCGGGAGACCTGCGTGCGCATCTTCGCTGCAATCCTGCTTCTCACTGTTGCACTTTCATTGGCATATTACCAGCTGACACATGGAGAAGAGAAGCAGCCAGATTCCCAAGAATCCAAGTGGGCATTTGTAGACAAGCCTTACTGGAACCACGTGTGGGACAATGATCTTGAGAGACGCCCAAATAGTACACAGGGGCAGGCAGGTGGCCTTGACGACAAAGAGAACGCTGAGAATCACCACGGTGTGGTAGAAGAGGCAGGCCATCACCATGGTGACGAAGAAGAGGCAGATCACCGACACGAAGATGATGAAGAGGCAGACCATCACCATGGTGATGAAGAAGAGGCAGATCAACACCATGGAGATGATGAAGAAGAGAATGGTCACCACCATGATGATGAGGATCAGGCTGATGAACCTTCTAGAGGCCACACACATGAGCATGGAGTTTACCATCATGCCACAGTCCTCACCGCCTCAGGTTAGTGATGATATTTTAAGGTTGTTGCCATGATCTCTGTGTCTACATTTGGAAGGATGATTCTTCTTGTGGGTCAGGATGGGGACCTCAGTTATGGCTCAGATGAGGGTTGATCATGTGTCTCTCTGGTTTCATATTTTGTTCCCTTCCAGTAACCGAAGCTTTTTTTACATTCTGTGGGACAAGCTCATGGAAGCTTTCAGTGTAGACCATGTGGGTTTGCATTTAGGAAGCTTGGAAGCAGCGCTGAGTTATTTTAAGATCCCAAGTGTATTGTTGGATTTATTAACTAAAGCTGCAGTGCTAATTTGGGAAATTCTAATGTTTGAAGCAGATGACTACCCCGGTGATGGGTTTTTCTTTCTTTCTTCAGTTTATCCTTAGTGAACAGGGATTATGTTTTGCTGCAAGTTTGACTGACTTAATTTTTGTAACTTCTCATCCAAGCTTCACATCAAGAGATGTTCTTGATTTTCTTTGGCCTGTGGCTGGAGTGCTGTCTGCTAGTTCTGTGGTGATGTTGAAGACCGGTATTACATCGGCCATAGTTTATCTTCAGTGCTTGTCAAAAGTGGCTCACAGTTGTGTGTTGTGATGCATAGACTCTAAATGTAAGTGCTGTGCTGTGCCTCTTGAGCGTGAATGCATCCAGCTATTGCCCTCTGTGATACCCATTTTTGTGTCATCGGTATATGTGCGGAAACAGAATCATCTACCAATCAATCAATTGTGGTCAGAGGAACCTGAGACTATTGGGGAAAGGACTGAACCTTGTGGAACCGTACAGCTAAAGATATAGGGTCAGGGAAAAGCTCTTGCATAAACTATGATGTTCTGTTATGTTAATAAACTTTTAAAGCGCACTCCTACCCAAAGGAGTCCTGGCGCTGAGCGTGCCTAACTGGTTACCAAAAAACAAAATGGCTATTCGGAAAACCGCCAAGTTTAGAGCCCTCTCCTAAAGAAGAGGAGCTCAGTATCATTCCTGAGATGCAATGGTAGGTTGTTCCAAGCTTTAGCAGCACAGGCGATGAAACGTCTGCCACCCCAGTTGTCTTTTTTAACTCTGGGGACGGCCACTTGCTTTGCCTCCGCGGATCGCAAGGCGCCTACCAGTAAGATACTTAAAAACCGTGCAAAGTACTTTGAATTGTGCACGCTGTTTCACTGGGAGCCAGTGAAGCTGCCTAAGTTCCTTCCTAACAGAGACAAACCTAGGTGTGCCAGTTAGCAACCTGGCTGCCACATTTTGCACCAGCTGGAGTATGTTTAGATGTTTCTTGTGAATATTCGAATACAGACTATTGCAGTAGTTCAGCCGAGACAGAATGAGCACTGTGACTGCTGTCCTAAAACTATCTTCAGGTAGAAAGAATTGTATTTTCCTCAAAACTCTGAGGAGATAAAAGCTTGTTGAAACAACTCTGCTAACCTGTTCCCCAAAAGTTTGTTTACTATCCCTAACCACCCCTAAGTTCTTGGCTTTCCTAGTAGGGTCCGGGGGTGTTCCTATTTCTTCAGGCCCTTCCTCTCACTCCTAAATTTTCATTTTGCCAAAGAAGTCTGGATTTGCTGCGCACAGTATGAGACACCGTGCTTATCTCTCTAGCTGCTGCCTTGCACACTATAACCTGGCTTATCAAAGCCACTTACAAATGTGATCACATCTCCCATTGGTTGAATGATAAGCAGCCATGGTCTGATCTCCCTGCACTATCTGCAAGGCAGGCCTCCACCAGACGTTTCGCTACTTTTCAGAGAAACTGATCAAAGCTGTATTGCGACTGCGAGGAGCCAAGCAGTGGCAAGCCTTAAAATCAAATAGTGATGGGAAGGGAAGCCACAGACATGCCTTCTCGACGTGCTCCCCAGGCTTTTGAAGAGCCTGTAGCAGCATCTCCTGCTTCTGGTCACCCCCACACCCGTCCACCAATGACCTTGCTTATCTCAAGGTCCTTGTTGGACATGGCCCTTCTCAGGGAATTGCCCTAAAACGTTTGCTTTTTTACTCCTGGTTTTTGCTGATGCCCGTTTTGTAGCCTTAGGACTTTGGGCACTTTCGTTCTGTACTGCAGTGTTAAAGTGCACACACCCTTCCTACCTATGCTTGGAAGTGGAGCTTATTTGATTGGTTTAGGGGTGGTACCTTGAGTGCCCTTTAAAAAGGTACACCACACACCCAGAGCAGGTACTGCACTGACTACTTGTAGGCCGCAACACCAGTATCACCTTTAAACATGTATCGGGCCTGCCATCGCAAGCCTGTTTTGGCGCAATTGCACTTATGCTCAGGTTGGCATTTCTAATCCATTTGCCAATGCTGAGTGGGCCATTAGGACCCACTAGCGTAAGCCCTGAGGGTTGGGGCAAGTGGGAGGGGAAAGGCAGGGCAGGTACACATGTGTGTTCCCTGCCCAGGTAGTGAATAATCCCAATGTGGGGGTTCCCTACCTAGGTCTACTATTCCCATGTAGCAAAATGAGGGAATTGCTGAATGACTTTCAATACTACAGTCTTAGCCTACAGCAGGGAGTAGCGTCATGGTGGTTTTGGCTGATTCTCTTTTCGTGGACTTGGGACTCTGGTGCATTTTCCCACTCTAATGCAGTGTGAAAGCATGCCCGCCCTTCCTACCCATACTAGGAAGTAGTGCTTACCTGATTGGTTTAGGTGCTGTACCCCTGAGTACCCTGTAAAGCGGTATACCAGACACCCAGCGCAGCTACTCCACTGGATACTAGTGGGCCACAGCACTGATTGTGCCACCCACAGAATAGCCTTTCAAACGTGTCAATACAACCATTGCAGCCCTTTGTGTGCGTAATTGCACTTATGTTCAGGTAGGCATTTCTAATCCATTGGCTAATGCTTAAAGTGCCTTTCACTAAGACTAGACCACCCCTGAGGGGTGGAGCAGGGGATAGGTGAAAGGCAGGGCAGGTACACATGTGTTCCCTGCCCAGGTAGGGAAGAGCCCCCATGTGTGTTTTCACTTCCTATGAGGTTTGCTCTCCCCATAGGTTAACATGGTGGAATGGCTGAGATTACTTTAAGCTGCAGTGGTGGCTTACAGTGGAGCAGCCTCATGTTGTTTACTCTCATTGGACTGATATTGACAACCCCTCCCTTGTGGGAAAGGTGGGGTTGTCATTAATAGCTTAGAAATGCCACTTCTAGAAAGACCTTATCTCACCCCCTGCGGGCTGTGGCCGGCATGTCCGCATTCTTCTGGATACTACTTCTGTCTGACAAGTGGACATCCGTGCAAGGTGGTCGATGGCTATGTGTTTGTGGAGAGGATGAGGCCACCAGTGATTGGGCGATAGTCTGGACAGACCGCTTCATACTATTGAAGTGGGATTGGTTCCCTTACTCCCTCAGTGACCCATTACCCATACCAGGGGAACCGGCAGAGATGATGTCATCAGTCCGGCCATCTTGCCTGAATCCCTGGTGATGGGGTTGAATATGAGTCCAGTAGGGTTGTCTATCATCCCAGCAGCTATGAGGGGTGACACCACCAGTGAGAAGCTCCCGCCAACATTGGATCCCAGAACTCCCGCCCACTGTCCTCGTGCAGGTGTGTATTCCTACAACAGGTCTTGTTGTAACCCTAGTTTGCCTCTGCTCTGATCAGGTGATCCTCAGTGCAGCCTTCCGCCCATTCTTAACCCCTTCCATGCTCATGACGAGCTCAGCTCGTCATGCAGTACACTGGTCGTGTGCTTATGACGAGCTGACCTTTGGTAATGCCACTTGGTAAGCAAAGCAATGTTGGGGAGCAATTCAGAAAATGTATGAGAAATGGCTTACAGTGATGCATAGAAATGTCCTTTCACCAACCATGGCATTTGAAGTCGATGCAACTTCACTCTGGTACTCTTCACAAGTTCTAGATCCCTTCCATAAAGGGGAATTTTCTCTGGACTTTCAAAAGTGCTGCTTCATTTTTGACTGCTTCAGTAAGTCCGCGGGCATGTGCGCCCAGTTCAACTCCTATGTTGCAGAATCTGTCCCAGAGAATCGCAATCTTCAGGTGCACCAGTATTGGAATGGAAAGCTATGTCAGTGGCCAGAGATAGCAAATTGTATGTTGGCTGTTTTGGTGTTGCCCGTCTCAAGTGCCAATGTTGAGTGGGCCTTTTCACAGATAAAGTTTACATGGGAAGGAGAGAGCAGGCACGCATGACCAACGACTCACTGAAAAAGTATTGTTCAGTGCACTACAATAAGTTTGATTTGTAAAAATGTATTTGGACCTCATTTACACTGTACGTACACTGTCTATATTCCATGCACTATCAATGCAGTAAGCCAGCAATAATAAAAGCAAAGCATTCTATAAACACCTGAAAACACTGTTTCTGTTGTCTCTAATGGCGCGAAAATGTGTAACCACTGATAGCCACATTTTTTTAAGGTATTGAAATCAGTGAAAAAAGCCCACCAGAATTGACCAAAAATAGAAACTGAAAACAGGAGAGCCTAACTATGATGCATGCTTGATGGCTTCTTGGTTGACTGCCCCAGCCCTCTTTGTCCACCTTTTCGTTTCCGGCATGCAGCCTTTACTCTTTACCGTCTGCTGTTATGAACGGGCATGAATGGACCCTTCTTGCAAGACTCTCCTACAGTCAGCCAGATCTCCCTTGGGTGACCATGACGTAAAGTAGTTGGCACTAGGCCTACATATTTGCAGATGACCCACATGGAGACTGTAGTAGGGTACTGTAACTGGCCCCAGGCACGTGCACCCAGCCCCATTTATTTGCAGGGTCACCTGACTGGTGACGCCTGTGATGGGTGGGTGTATAGTGTGGGTACAACACAGGCGGGACACTAGAACGTGTCCAGCAGGACACTACACCAGAGATAGGGATTACCGTGACATGTGAGTGACTCTTCCCAGCCCTCCTGTCCCACCCTCTACGCCCCCTGCACGTAAGTAGCCTTTACTCTCTACTCTTATTGACACAGATGCACGCTTCTTGCGTGATTCTCTTCCATCCTAACAGATCCATGGTCAAAGGGGGACAGGAGGAGGCTGGACGAGGCTGACCATGACATGTGAGTGACTCTGCCCCAGCACTCCTGTCCCACCCTCTGGGACCCCTGCGTGTAGCCTTTACTCTCTACTCTTTTTAGACACGGATGCACGCTTTTGCGTTACTCTTCCCCATCCTAACTGATCCATCATCAAAGGGGGATAGGAGGAGGCTGGACGAGGCTGACCATGACATGTGTGACTCTGCCCCACCCATCCTGTCCCACCCCCGAAGCCCCCTGCATGTAGCGTTTCCTTTCTAGTGTTATTAGACACGGATGCACGCTTCTTGTGTTGCGTGGCGTTTTAGGCTCCGAGGGAATTTTCCCGATTAATGCCTTTATAAAGGTACAATTCACATTGCCCTTATATAGGCATATAAATCAAGGCCTTGTTTAGGCATAGCCTATGCTACCCAAATACAGGCATGGCTACTTCAAGTGCTGAAGGAAGCCGACTCTCCAGCTGACGCACTGATAAGGAAGCTGCCTGTCTCCTGCCGAGAATCCAGCTCCAGTGTTTCCGGCTCCCCTTGCGGGGTGTTGGGGAATCGAGTCCAGAGACAGAGATACCAGACCTCCTTCATTCTAACCAAGGTATGGAGCTGATTAGAACCTAGAGAAACCTTTGGTAGATTCTTGGCCAAAAACTAAACCTCTTCTACACAATACTTACTTCTTTCCTCGTACTAGACTTAGGGTAGGTACGTACATTGGGGTAGGCGTATTTTAGAAGCACCAGTTGAGTATTTTATTCTATGTTATTTATGAATGTATTTTTATATGGCTTAGAAACCATACAATGCTCTTACAGTATTATTTCATATTACTGTTTACGCTGTACGCATTATACTTTGCAGTCTGCATAACGATTGTAGCAGTTCACCTCTCATGCATGAGTAAGAAGACTGTTCAATAATCCCTTTTATTGAAAACACCCGTCTCTCTATTTCTCTACAAGCTCTGTTGAAACGAAGCATGCACGATTGGCTGAGTGAACTAGCTATCTATTGTTTCCGCGACTCTGAGAGATATATTCTTATTCTTGGGAAACAAAGTTGTCATGTTTATGCAGTTGTCAGAAACTAATCCCTTCTTGTGTATTTGAGTTTCTAGTGACCTCGAAGTTAGCTGGCATACACACAATTAAGTTTAGTATATTCGATAGAGACCTAGTTGACCTCAGTCTTACGTCAAATCTATAGGATATATTATTCCAATGCGCAGAGCCTATTGGGAATATAGGAACTACACTACACTTGCTTCTTCTTCCATCCTAACCGATCCATGGTCGAAGGGGACAGGAGGAGGCTGGACGAATCTCACCATGACGTGTGAGTGACTCTACCCCAGCCCTCCTGTTCAACCCTCTGGGACCCCTGCACATAGCCTTACTCTGTCTGACCTCACCTGTAGTTTTAGTCGTGGTAGTCTGGAGGAGGAAGAAATCCTTTATGTATCTAGTTTACGCCCTAAAAAGTGTCAACATGTCTAAAATGAAATGGGTAGATTCATGATCTAAAGTCTTCCTTGAGAGCCAAAACAGCAGGATTAAGACCAAAACTAAACAAAGGTGACGACAATGAAAGGAAATACAACTGAAACACACAACCACAGAGACAGATTGTGCATTGCAGCAAGAGCACAAAGAGAAGTTTTGAAATTAAGGAGATGATTTTTGACTCCACCTCCAGCCACCCATAGACTTGGCATGCTTCCTAGTGTGATGGAACATGTGCATGTTGCGTGTTTTCCAGTGATGGAATGTTAACCTGGTAGCTTCTGAGGTCAGCTCATAGAATTCTGGCCAAGATGCATCTGTTTTATGTCATGGAATGTTGGCCTGTTTTTTAATTTGTGTGTTTATGTCAGGTGGGCCTGTTTTTCCTGCAGTTCATATCACAGAACTTTTGTTTTGATGTTTCTGTGTAATATTTCATGGACTGTCGGTCTGTTTTCTCTGTATTTCATGTAATGAAATGTTGGGCTGTTTTTTTCTTTTCTGTGTTTCATATCTCTGAATGTTAGTCTGTGTGATTTTTTTTTCCCCTATGTTTTATCTCAAATCATGGAATCTTGGCCTGGTTGTTTCTGTGTTTCTTGCAATGGAACGTTGATCTGTTTTTTTTCCCTGTGTTTTATGTAGCGGGATGTTGGCCTTTTTCTTTGGATCATGACATCAAATGTTGGACTGTTTTTTTTTCTGTGAGTCATGCCATCGAATGTTGGCTTAGTTTTTTGACTTCTTGTGTTTCATGTCATGGAGCGTTGGCCTCCTTACTTCTTTATTCTGGTGATGAGATGTTGTCCTGTTTTTTTTCTGTATTCATTTCACGGAATGTTGACCTGGTTGCTTCTTTGTTCCAATGGTAGAATGTTTGCCTGGTTGCTGTTCTTGGGAAAGAACAGAGGGAGTCAGAGTGTTCTACATTTGTGTTACTCATGCCCTGTTTCTCTCTTTCATTTTCACAGATGTCTGTTCCAAGGCTGGGAAGGACATCCTCACCGCAGGTGGAAATATCGTGGATGCGGGGGTTGCGGCTGTGCTCTGCCTGTGTGTTGTCCATCCACATGCGGCAGGGATAGGTGAGCGTTAGAAGCATGGCCTTCTCATCTCTATAATGCTTCAGCGATGTGCTGCCTTGCTATTTGTCATAATATGCGGCATCAGTGTCTACAAGGTTCATGTCTTCATAACAACAAAATACCCATGCACACTCTAAAATTAGTTAAACAGTAATGTCAGTGTCAACATGTAAAACATTGAGGAGACAAAGGCCTGAAAGAACACACAATAATGATTATAAATTGGACGACTCAGGCGTTGATGTGTAGTGTCTTTTAATGTTCAGACACGGAAAAACCAGCCGACACGTGTTTCGTCGCGTGTGGCACAGTCAGCCTGCGACTCTTCAGGGCTGTACAAGGTGAATTTAGAATGGGAAGGTCGCTCTGTCGGTGATAATTCCGACCCGACAGGGCCCTGGACCGGATAAAAATCGTCTAGTCGATAAGCTGTTTCTGGTGTGTGGCCAAAAAGGATAGATCCAATTTATAATCATTAGTGTGTGTTTTTTCAGGCCTTTGTCTCCTTAATGTTTTACATGTCGACACTTACATTACTGTTTAACTAATTTTAGAGTGTGCATGGGTATTTTGTTGTTATAATTATCCTGTGTTAGCCAGGGTTAGCACTTCTTTGGGGGGTTATAGGGTTTATCCCCTCACCCGATTGCACCTCAATTCTATGGACAATTACCACTCTTTGGCATATAAAGCGTAAATACATAGCAGTGCGCCCTTTTCTTAGAGCAAAAAACCCTTGTTCTGACCCATAGAAGTTCTTGTCTTCATAGTCCTAATTGGCTAAATCTCCCTATGTCCCACCCACTGTATGTTGACTCATTTTGTTTGACAGTATGAACCCAATTTAGATTTCGGCAGACGGGTTACTCCATCACGACTGTGAGGAATAACCCGTCTGCCAAAATATGAACCCTATAGGACATACTGGGAATTATATTTCAATAGACTGGATATCGGTCACCATTGTGACGGAGTAACCCTTCCCCTAAGATCTAAATCAGGACCTACGTCTGTAGAGGACTGTCTGTCAGTCCCTGTGCTCTGTGACACTCCCCTCTCCCTGGAATCCTAAATGTTTCCTCTTTGCCTCAACAGAAAAATCCTGGATTGAGGAGGAAAGTGAAGTGAAAGTGAAAGTGATTTATATAGCGCAATCACTTGCCCGAGGGCATCTTGGCGCTGTAGAAATGGATATAGCTACAGGACTGATGGTTCCTGCAGATACTCTGATATCTCCTAGGCCTGAGATAAGATCCAGTTTTTCAAGGTCTTTCTAAAGGCAAGTAGTGAAGGAGCAGCTTTTAGTTCCAATGGTAGGCTATTTCAAAGCACAGCTGTGGTTCTGAAGAAGCTCTTCCCACCCCAGGTTGTCCTCCTAAAAAGGGGAACTACAAGGTTCACAGCTGAACCTGAGCGCAGCGTCCTCCCTGGGGTGTACCATTTGAGCTATCCTTGAACTGGGCTGGCCCTGGTCCCTGCAGTGATTTGTACGCGAGGCAAAGAGTCTTGAACCTAACACGTTGTTTGGCTCGTACAGTAATCGATACTTGAGAGTAGCAGTGCGATGATTACGATCTTCAAAAGCTCTGGTGGCAAACATGTTCAATCTTTTCTACATGTCTCAAGGAACAAAAAGAGGCAGAAGTGATTTGATTCACTTGATGCTTCAGCTCTCTATCTAGCAGGAAACCCAGGTTTTTAACTTTATTTGCTGGTTCAGGTAGGAGGTCTAACTCAGGAGGCCACCATTCTGGCATCCAGAATGAGGGGTTATTGCCAAAGATGTTGACTTCAGTTTTAGCAGCGTTCAGTTTAAGACAATTGTCCATCCAATTACTTACATTGTTCATGTAAGTTCTAAATGCAAAGTCTGAGTTGTTCTCATGTTTTTATGTATTTTATTTATTTAAAAGATTTATCAAGCGCACAGCTACCCAACAGGGTTTCCTGGTGCTAAACAGGGCAAGCGAGATTGAAGATATCTGAAACAGAGGGATTATATCTGGTTATAAAGAAAGGTTTTTCACTTTTTACGTAAAGCTAAGAGAAGGGAAATTCCCTTTCCAAAGGAAGGGAATTCCACAGTTTAGGTCAAAGGTAGATCGAGTGGCCTCTCATACGGGTCCGCCGGACTGTGGCAACAGAGAAAAAAAAGAGGTTGGTCGATCTCAACTGACGGGTAGGTAGGTAAGATTTGACCAGGCTTTGTATGTACGAGGAAGCCAAGCTGTGCTTAGCTCGAAACATAGAGCCTTGAACTCAATGCATTTGTTTACCTTAAGCCAATGAAGATGATGGAGCAAAGGAGAGAGAGAGGCTTGTCGAGGTAACCGAAAAAGCAGGCAAGCGGCCACGTTTTGAATGAGCTGTAAATGGCGAATGGCGACCTTATCTGCGCCCAAGTACAGTACATTGCCATAGTCAAGTCTGGAGATCACCATTGCGTGCATTACGGTTCTTTGGGCTGTGAGTGGAATTAACCAAAGGATTTTTTTTTAGACACTTGAGAAGCGCAAAGCGTGTTGCAGTGACTCCAGACACTTGAGATTTAAGAGAGAGATTATAAGCAATGATAAAACCCAAGTTCTTAGCCTTTGGAACCGGAGCAGGTAGAGGCCCCGAGAGTCAGGCGAATGGTTAGCTCCCCAGAGTTCAGGATTGTTTCCCAGAATAAGGACCTCGGTTTTTGAGCCGTTCAGCTTTATAGCATTACTGGACATCCATAGAGAGATATTACTCTGTCCGAGCTGGAGCAAGGAAGAGTCCTGATGCTGAGCAGATGAAAGAGAGAAAATTATCTGAGTATCATCTGCGTAAGAGAAAATAGTCAACCCAGACTTTTCTGCAATGTCCGCCCAAGGGCGAAGTAAAGATTAAAAAGCAGAGGTCTCGAAATTGAGCTGTGCAGTACTCCTGATGTTAGAGCTACGGAATCAGATTTAGTGGTATGTGAAAAGACTTGGAATGAGCGATCCTTCAAAAATAAGATCAGCCACTGAAAGGCCACTCCTACAATATCTGAGACTTCAAGACGATCCACCAAGATGGAGTGTGAGACCATGTTGACGGCCCCGCTCAAGTCCAGTAAGATGAGCACTGTCGTTCCACAGCAGTCAAGCTGCTGCCTAAGAGCTTCCGTAACACCAAGCAGAGCTGATTCGGTATTATGCTTAGCTACTCACACCACAATTTGAGTGTCATCTGCGTATGATGCTAAAGAGAAACCAGATTTTTTGATAGGTGAGGCCAATGGCGTGCAAAGATTGAACAATGTCGGGCTCAGTGCCAAGCCCTAAGGGACTCCGCAGAGCAGTGAGAAAGACCTGGATATATATTTGTCTAATGCCATGCATGTTCTATATTGACTAGAAAGGATTGGAGGAGACCTAGTGCTGTATCCTCTAACCCCAGACTCTGTACACGGTCAACCAGGAGCTCATGGCTGACCGAATCAAATCACGGAGAGCGGTCCAGCAAAATCAAATCTGCAGTCCCCCCTCCCCTTCCCTTGTCCAGTGTTTCACGGATCTCTTCGGTGGCCAACACTAAGGTGGATTCTCTGCTATGGTTTTTCCAAAACTCGTATTGGGTATCATCCAGCACACAGTTTTCTTCAATGTACTCTTATACCTGTTCGTTGAGTGCTTTCTCAATCCGCTCAGGGAAGCCTACCTGAGAGAGGTTCCAGGTTGAACCGAGCTTAAATAAGGTCCCAAAATTAGACTGAAACAGCCCTCTTTTTATTTATAAAACAACCAGGGCCTATCCTCGAGTTCTGAGTAATATTTCCGACCTCTCCTTCGGCTAGAAAAGCAGGGAAGCTTGAGGACAGTAAAACATAGCAATCTGCCCTTGCCCCTGTCCACAAGTGACAGAAGTCAACAGGACTATTCTTTCTGCCGAACGTAATGTTCAGTTTTTGTATATGTACCTTTGAATTATTTTTTGATGCACTGTTTATTGTATAATGCACTGTATGTCCAATTTATTTTGCACTTTATATAACTGATGGGCACATTGTCTTTCGTAAACAAACTTTCATTGTTTATTTGTACATATTGAAAAGAGAAGACAAGAAAGTGTTGGTCTAGTTTGCCCAGTGACGGGTATGATTCTTTTGCAAATTTAATATGAAAAAATAAGATAAACACAAATGCATATATCCCAAAGATAATTAAAAAATCGTTTGGGAAGAAATACGTTTGTTTAATTTATGGTGTCAGAGGCAACTTGTTTTTGTACACGTATATCAGGATTACAGCCTCTGTCCATCCCTTAACTGAATCATTCCTCTATGTCTTAATTGCCCAGTAAGAAGACATAGCATTTATTGTGATCCCTGGAGAAGGAGGCTCCTCACTCCATGTTGAGGCTGGTCTGGATGTTTGGTCGCCATCTTGCATTTCTTTCAATCGCCGTCGTTCAAGGGGTTGTTCAGTATCTTCAGCTGCATCGTGGCCATGCGATCTTGGTTGCACCCAACTGGCTGGAAGCATCTTGCGTGATCCTGAACGTGCTGGATTGGCCCAGGTTCCTCTTGTGTCCTGATTTCCTGAAGTTGAGTTGCAAGCCCCATTACCTCTTTTGTCTGGATTCCTGTTGTTGCACTGATGCATTCAGCTGCTTCCCTCTAGTATGTTCAGCTCTCTGTCTGGTATTATTGACCTCGGCCAGAAGAGTGTGGGAGCTACAAACTCTATCGGCTCCTCCTCACTTCACAGGATCCTCTGTGTGACTCTGTGGTTGAAGCGTCCTGTCCGCTCCTGATCTTTTTAAACAGAAAAGAGACTTCACAGGTTAGACCACAGAGGTGTTAAAGCCACTGTACACACTGATGTGCATAGTTTCGAGTAGCTGTATAGATTTTCATCTAATTTGTGGCAAAGCCATGAGGAAGGAAGCCCTCTATAGAAACATTTCTCGTCACTTCAGGCAGTGTTAACCAGATCTCTGTACTTGGGTGAATGTTTGACATTGTTTAGCCTTCCGTCCACAATTGTTCTTTTTGCATTTGTCACCCCGAGTGGGACGGGTATGCCCAGGCGTGGGTCCCGTGCTCTCCATGCCATTGGTGTCAAGCTAGCCTGGCTGATATGGGGAGATACCCCAAAATTGGTCCCAGGATGCTTATTTCTGGTCCAGGGAGGACCTGGCCTGGCAGTTCGGGCTGGACTCTTCTCGTATGGAACAGGGTCAAGACTGCATATGGCTGGGTCCAAACTGGAATGGCATGGGGAGCAAAGAAATTATGGATTTAACCCTGTTCTCTGCACTGGGGTGAATGTATGACATTGTTCATCATGCTGTCCATCAATTGTTCTTTTTACAGTGTTAACGAAGTGCCTCGAAGGGTCTCACCTGTAGGTTTCCATGCTCAGTCTATAAGAGAGTAAATTGCCACCCACTCTTTTGCCATGTGCTTTTTCACAGATGAGAACAGAGCACAACCATGATTTGAAAAGGGCAGCGTGTCAATATTTGTTTTATTTGTGTGGAATTATCACCCCCCTTCTTCCAGAGCAGCTATGGAAGTGGATCATAAAAGGAATATCACTACTTACCTACTGCACGTTCTTTCTGTGGAGAAGTGTGGCTCAGGGGTTAGAGGCAGCAGACCCGGAAGCTGAGATCGGTCCTGGACCAGGGTTCAATTCCCCGCCTCGGCGGGTCTTGGGCTAAAAATTCCACGGACTCGATAATTCTCGCCCCGGTGCCTCCTTGACTCACGGGTTCACACTCTGCGACTCTGGGCAATAGCTTGCTTAATCTCCACAACGACCCCTCGCGGCGGGATGCCTGACTTTCACCTTGTGGATACCCTGCTATCTCACAGGGGAATACCAGGAAGGGTTCCCTAAGCAAGCGCCGGGAAACCCACTGCGGGTAGCTGTGCGCTATATAAGCTCAACTACATTTACATTTACATTCTGATGGATCAGATTCTGCCTTCAAATTTCTTTATCGCCCTCTCCTCCTCTTTTGAGTTTAGTGCTATATTGTGTGTTAGGTCCCACCCACAGACCGCTGAAAGCTTACAGTGGGTTTATGGCCAGTCCTTTGTTTTTCATTGGCTGCCTCTCGTGTCACTCTCGCCTATTGGCTCCTGATTCAACGGCTGTCCTTGCTTTTCTGTTTCTCCCTCCCCTGGAGCGCAGCTTCTTGCTCAACCTTTAGATTGGATGGCTTGTATCCGTCCACTGCTCACATTCAGAAAACTACGTTTTATGTGTCCATTCTTTCCCCACCCCATCTATTGCGTGCCCTCCCTGCCTTTTGACTTGTTTAATTCATTTTTTTAAATTTACATATCTTCCACTCTCCTCAAGCTTCTCCGTTGCTGCCTCATGTTGCCTTGTTCTCCACCCACTTCAATGCTGCACCCCAATTGGTCTTGTTGCGATCCCGTGTTTTAGAAAAAAACCTTTTTCGGTCCAGGCCAGCACTCACCCCAGCAGCTCCGCATCACAACACCACAGCCTCGAGTCCTCCTCTGTCAGGGTTTGCGCCAGCAGCCCTCCTAACACCTTGGTGACTCGTGTTTTGTTCTGGTATTTGGCATCCGCCGGTCTCACTAAGGATTATTGTTTATTTACTTGTTTTATTGCCTAAGTTTCTTTATTCTGCTGATCTACTAATTCTTCTCTGCCTGAGTTGCCATTCAATTTTTACCACCGCTGCTGCCCCTGTGGCCCCTCTCACCCCGACTCAGGCCCCGCTCCCACTTCCCCATCGCTGGTCCCGCCCCCTCACCTACTAAAGGGCAATTGCTGCAGGGAGCGCGTGGTGATCCCCAGACCTTCGGTCCAGGCCAGCACTCTCCACAGCTGCTCCACCTCACCGCCGCAGCCTCGAGTCCTCCACTGTCAGGGTTCGCGCCAGCAGCCCTCCTAACACCTTGGTGACTCGTGTTTTGTTCTGGTATTCCGCATTTGCCAGTCTCACTAAGAATTATTGTTTATATACTTGTTTTATTGCCTAAGTTTATTCTGCTGATCTTTTTATTTATCTCTGCCTGAGTTGCCATTCCATTTTCACCGCCGCTGCTGCCCCTGCGCCCCTCTCACCCCGACTCAGTCCCCGCTCCCGCCTCCCCCCTACTTAATGGCAACCGCTGTGCGGTCGCGCCGCTGGCGCGCCTAAGGCATGCCCGTCTGCGACCAGCGCCAGGAACCGTGGTTCATCTAGGCCCCACCGGAGGATCAAACATCCGCTTCAGCCACACCACCCAGCCACTCTGGATGAACCACCACTGTGTTCATTTCACCTTCAACACCACCACTGCACCCAAGCCAGCCCCGCGCCCACCACGACAGATTTGGATCACAGAGGAACACCTCAACACCACCATCCGCCAAAACCCACCCTGTACCACGACTGACACCAACTCCGCAGCCAGGGAATTTCACCGCTGGGTCACCTACTGCACCGATGAGCTCGCACCCCTCCACCACCCCGCCAAACAATGCCCGTTGAAGGCTGCCTGGTTCACCGCAGAACTTCAAGAAGCTAGGCGCTCCTGCAGATGCCTTGAGAAAACCTGGTGTAACCAGAAAACCACAGAAGCTCGGAACGACCACAAAAGCACCCTGAAGGAATACCACCAGCGCATAAGAGACACCAAAAAGACCTTCTTAAGCGACAAAGTCCGGACCAACGTGACCAATGCCAAGGAACTGTTCAACGTCATACAGCAGTTCACAAAACCCACCTGCGAAGCCTCCGACGTCACACCTTCCCAGGAACTCTGCGACAAGCTCAGCTCCTTCTTCCATCTAAAAATAAAGGTCCTCTACAACAACTTCAGCGAACCAGTGCCGGACACCATTCCCCAACCAGCACCACTGCCGCCTACAAACCGACCATCTCTTCCTGGGATCCTGCCACCGTCTAACTCATCACAGCGACCATAAAAATAAAAACACTCGGGAGCCCCTAAGAACCCCTGCCCACTGCACATCTTCCACAGGTCCGCCACCGCCATCACACCCGAACTAGGACGGACCATCAATGCCTCCCTAAGATCTGGCATTGGCCCAGACAACTGGAAACGGGCGGAGGTGAAACCCCTCCTCAAGAAACCAATGGCCGACCCAACGGACCTGAAAAACTACCAGCCCATCTCTCTCCTCCTCTTCGCAGCCAGAGTCACAGAGAGACTCGTAAACGCCTAGCTAACTACCTTCATCAAAGAGAACTCCATCCTGGACGTCGCTCAGTCTGGATTCCGCAGCAAACACAGCATCAAGACCGCCCTCCTTGCCACCACTGTAGACATCCGAATGCTACTAGACCAGGTACCCACTGCAGCCCTCATCCTTCTAGACCTCTCTGCAGCCTTCAACACCATCTCACATCACACACTCGCAGCCAGACTTCACGACGCAGGGATACAAGGAGTCGCCCTCGACTGGATCTGATGCTTCCTCTCCGGCAGAACCCAGAGGATTCGACTCCCTCCCTTCCTCTCTGAACCCATGGAAATCAACTGCAGAGTATCCCAGGGATCATCACTCAGCCACACGCTTTTCATCATCTACATGGCCCCCCTCGCTGCCATCGTCCGACAGCATGGGTCTCAGCATTGTATTCTACGCCGACAACCCCCAGATCATCCTCTCACTCACGAAGAATCCCAAATACACCAGACTCTGCTTCCAGGAAGGAATGAAGAACGTAGCCGCCTGGATGAAAGACAGCTGCTTGAAACTGAACTCAGAGAAGACTGAGGTCCTCATCCTCGGTCCCTGCCCCTTAGCCTGGGACAACACCTGGTGGCCCACTACGCTCGGGAGCCCACCTACCCCTACAGACTATGTGCAGAACCTCAGCATCATCCTCAACTCCTCCCTCTCCATCTACCATCAGATCAATGCCGTCACTGCCACCTGCTTCAATTGCCTTTGCATCCTCCGTAAGACCTTCAAATGGATCCACCCTGACTGCAGAAGGACCGTCACCCACGCACTCATAACCAGCAGACTGGACTACGGCAACGCCCTCTACGCCAGAATCAATAGAACACTTCTACACAAACTCTAAAGCATCCAGAACGCCGCAGCCAGACTCGTCCTCGGGACAGCCCGCCACGAGCACATGACCCAACACTAACGAGTCCTCCACTGGCTCCCTGTCAAGAAGAGGATCACCTTCAAACTCCTCCCCACACCTACAAATCCCTCAACAACATCGGACCCAAATACCTCAATGAGAGAGTATCTTCCCACATACCCAAGAGGAACTTCCGCTCCGCCGACCTCGCCCTGGCAGAGGTCCGCCACATCCGCAGAAACAGAACCGGTGGGAGAGCCTTCTCCTACACCGCAGCCAAGACCTGTAACGAGCTCCCAGTTAACATCAGGCGCTCCCCGACCATGCACACGTTCAGGAAGAGACTCAAGTCCTTGCTCTTCGACTGACCCAGAGCTGAACCTCACCCCCTCCCCCATGCCTTGAGACCCTCACGGGTGAGTAGCGCACTTTACAAACCCCTGATTGATTGATTAATTGGGAGGGTATAAAAACTGCACTTTTTTGCTGGGTAGTTGTTTTGAAACCGAGCTTTTGTAGATGTATACAATTTTATTTTTTAATTTACATTTGTAGGTGGTGTCTGACATCTTAGAGCACTAACTAAAATAAAATAAAAATGGCGGCCAAGTAATGACGAAAGCATGTACATACTTCAGCGTGTTGAGAAATGCACACATACTATCGACCAAAAAAAAGCATTGGCAATGCCAATAGAGGCAAAAGGCGTGACTGATTGGCTTTGCCCATGCTTGTTCCTTCCTTGGCTCTGCCCTGTCTCTGTGTCCTTGGGCTCTGTCCAGGAGCTGACGTCACTCTGTAGGGTGGCATATATGAGTGGCTGCAGTCTGCCCTGCTCCATAGAGTCCAGGCAGCCGCTCGAGGTGGAGAGGCCTGGCTGTGTCTGGTCTAGCGCCTGGAGATACGTCTCAAGCCTGCGGGGCTGTCACAGCATCAGAAAGAGTGCTCCAAAGAGAACCGACTTATTGATTCAGGAATGACACCAGAGTGACCCATGACAGTCCATTGAGCAGGACGTGTCCATCAAACCAGACCTTGAAATAATGTCACGGTCCTCCGACCCCTGTCTGCGCCGTACAGCCGGGACTGCATGCTGCCTGAGAGCCCGACTGCCAGCAGAGGCCTCCTAGCGCTGCTGGCAGTGTGTTCTTGTGGTTTGAGTGTCTGCCATTTATTGCAGTATTATACTTCTACTTGTATTGTTTACTCTTTTTGGTAACATGCACACGTCACTTTCCCTCTTGTAATGTATCGTTTGCTACCTCTCGTATTTTGTTTGCTCTCGATGGATACATGCACAATTGCCACCATTGCCTCACGTTTGCTTTTGTAACATGCTCACTTGTAATTTTTCCATAATGTTTCACTACTGTTCCTATTGTGAAGCGCTCTGAGACCTGCGGGTGAAGTCCGCGCTATAAAAACGCATACATTTTGTTTAAAAAACATAGCACAGCAGATGCTGCTGGTGTGACGCTGCAGAGAGCTGCAGCTGCTTCTCAGCGCCGCACTGACACCTTGTGGCGGTAGGTGGCATTGCACTCTGCTGATGCTGTCTAAGTCTTGGGATGAGCACAAGAGCTCCTCCCTGCTCGCGAGGCAGCCGGAGGAGGCAGAGCTGCAGCAGTATTCATGGTTCTGAACAGGATAAGTGCCAGTCTCCTGTGTACTTAAGAAACTGGTCTTCCCAGGAGTCAACTATGCAGGGCACAAGTTGTAAAAAAAGAAGTGGGGGGGACGCTGTCACCGGAAGTGACGTCACGACAGAAGAGGCCAAAGAGTGAAGTCCAACTGTTAGTGGTGGTTTGTTAATAAGTGTGGAGACGCCACCCACCCGCGTGGTACCCCACCTCAAGCCCTGCTGCTATGTGTGGGATTCTAATGGGTGGAGGCCCTGCAGTGCAGTCACCAGATCACTCCATGTAACCAAGGAAGCAATGTTCCAGACCGAGGTATTTATCAAAAAACCTAAGCATTCTGGGAGTTGTGGTCCTGGATATCAGTTGATCCTTTCAACAAATGCACAGAGACTTTTTAAAGCAGGAGCAAAGCGGGGTCTGGCCCAGGGTCTCCACCTTTCTATGAGCCCATCCTTTATTTATTTGAAAAGTTTTATATAGCGCTGGCTAAATCCAGATGTATCAGAGCGCTTTACATGAGGAGGTACAATTGCTTCAAAACATAGTTACGACAGTTTCAGGTGCGTGGTTACTGGAGATACAAGAGGTACAAAGGGATGGCTCGGGTATGGGGAAGAAAAAGCAGGCAGGGGGAGAGAGGGAAGGAACAGAAGGTGGAAGATAAAGAGTGAGGGAGGAAAGAGGTGAGGGAGGGGGTAGGAAACACAACAGGGCGACGAAAAAAGAAACAGTGTTTGATGATCGGATGGGTAGGTGACGGCCAAGGGGGGAACCAGAGCCAAACTCCTCAATAGCTGCGTAGGGCAACTCCACCGGTCATCGGCCAAAGGTAGATTGGTCGTCGCAATACCTCAGAGGGTTAGAGTATCGGCCTAGGAGAGATCGTGAAAAGGTTTCAAGAGAGCGCCGTTCACGGTGTACGGTTCTGAGTTCCCAGCGATACCCAGCGCTAATGGGAACATTCCCAAACCTCCGCTATATATGAATCCCTTAACACTGTGGACTATCTCTGAGGGGAATCTGAGACTCCAGGGCAAAAATGCTGGATCTCTTCCCAACAAGGGGAGAAAGAGGGCTTTGGTAAGGGGCACATTAAAGGAGGTAGTTTAGGGACCGTTGAGCAGTAGGGGCGGATCTTTACAGCAGAATGGGGGAAATGAGAGTAGGTACCCTGGTACCGACTCCCACTGCCCTAGAGCAGCTAACGTTGGAGGTAGTAGGAAAAAGCCAAGAAAATAATATGAGTAGTCTGCCAAAAATGAATGTAGCTTAACCAAAAACAGTTACCCTCATGGTCTAAAATGGGAGGGCTAGCAGTAAAAAGCTTGTTAAAGGGTGAAAAGAGTGTAGGCAGAGTATGGAGATCGCAGAAACATAGGAAACAAAAGATTGCGGAGGGAAAGGGAAGATGTGGCTCAGGGGGGAAAGTTCAGCCGCCACTTTAAGGTCAGGCTGGTACAGGCAGAATCACAGGGATGGCCACCGGGGGTGTTGGAAAAGACCTGGAGGAGTCAACGTGCTTACAAGGGTATTGGTAAGATACAAAAATTACACAGAGTTAACAAAGGATAAATGAAGTATTGCACAATACGAACCATGTCATTAAACATGCAAATAATCAGGGGGGGGTCGACATGACATGAAAAGAATGGGGGGAACAGAGGTATCAGCAATATTCTTAGATGATGCGAAGATCCGTGGAGAAGAGAGATGATCCAAATTAGTCCAGCTGGGGACCAGTGGGGCCGGAGGGATGGACCAGGTCACAAGATGGTGGAACGGGACTGGCGTGACAATCGCAGAAGGTCACAAAATGATGGTGTGCAAAAGCGACGTAGTCCAAAAGTCCAATGGAGTAGTTCTTAACTCTTCTCAAAACCTCCAAGTTGTCCCAGATATCTTACGGGAGGACAGCCAGGCGGGATGGCAGTATGAAAAGCAGCGTCCGTCAAGTCCAGAGGCGGAGGGAGGGATAGAACATCAGGGGAACATTGCAAAATCACAGAAAGCAAACAGTAGTACAGAACTGCATCAGTTACTAGAGTATAAAAAACACAGCCTTGTATAGGCGCCGCAAAGGTGTGGCGCCGCGGCCAGGGCGACTGACTCCGGAATCTGGGGATCACGGTTCAATCCCCGGCACCGGCGGCAGATTAGCCCAGCACCATGTGACTCTGGGCAATAGCTTGCTTAATCTTCCTGATGGCCCCCAGCGCCTAGAGACCCTAACAGGTGATTGTGCGCTTTACAAATGTGGATATTATTATTATTATAGTCTACCAGGGAAAAGGAAACGCAAGAACAAGTCAGAGAGAACACAAAGGTGGAGGGGGAGGGGCAATGAGCCCAAAACTAAACAAAGGCAAACCGGCGGCAAAGAAAGACTAAACATCATGAAGTCGCAAAGTCAAAGAATAAACCAGACAGGTCGGGGACATGACGAAAAGAGAAGTTTGTCATTCCTAAAATCAAGCTTTCTCGGATGGGCGGAAGATCTTTCTCCTACTTAGGTCGGTCTACAACCTTTAAACCGCGGTCAAAACACCGCGGTGCCATTACGACATGTCTTTTACAACGCAAGTCGTTACCGCGACTTGAGCTGGGGGGCGCTCTAGACAAAGGAATAGTAGATTTACTATTCCAACACCTTCCCTATTGTACGTAGGCTGGAGTTGGAATAGTAAATCTTACTATTCCTAAGTCCTGCACCCTACAGCGCAAGTCGTGGTAACGAATTGCCCTCGCGGCGGGATGCCTGGCTTTCACCTTGCGGATACCCTTCCGGGGTTATCTCACAGGGGAATACCAGGACGGGTTCCCTAAGCAAGCGCTTAGAAACCGCTCGGTGATTTGCGCTATATAAATTCCTGTACATTTACATTTACATTTACATTGTAAAAGATGTGTTGTGATGTCCCGCGATCATTTTGATCGCGTTGTAACATCGTACATCCACAAAGGAGATAAAGGCGTCAATTAAGAGGGGACATCATTCAGCTTCCAGGACTGACCCAGACAGCAGCACAAAGTAAAAATGATGGGGCCCCTGCACAGTATGAAAGGGGCTCCCAGGTCTCCCGTATCTCATAAATATTCAAAGGCTTTGCACTGAGTTGGAGCCCCCTGATGGATTGGGGTCCCCTTAAAGATTCGGAGCCAACAAAGAGGGTCGTACATGATCAGACCATAGTTCACGTTGGCGTGCTTGAGCTGAAAATGAATAATACATTCAGAGAGAGGAGAGGATGTGGCCTAACGGCTAGGGCGGTCGATCTCAAATCTGGTTCGAGCCTCTGCAATGACAATCAACATCCTGTGATTCTGGGCAAATCCCTCAATCTCCTGCGCCTAACAAAAAAATGAATGTGTCCTTCTGTAACGCAACTGGTGCTCATGTAAAGCGCTCTGATATCTTCGGATCAAGTTTGCGATATATAAAACGCTGAGGAGAGTTGTTAGAAGCAGGGGCTTCCAAACTATGTTTTGACAAGGACCTCCAGAATCTTTAAGATGTCCCTGCAAATACACACCAAAACAAGCTATAAAAGAAAAGCCCGGCACGTGGGCATTGCAGCCTTGGTGACATGGAGTCACGTGGTACTCTTACATGTTAAACATGTGAACACATGCCGGTCCAGCGTAACTTCTGGCTAAGATGGCTGCCCCTTGGTCATTGTGAGTAATCCATTTCCAACCGGTAGATCTAGAACTTGACCCAAGTCGTCAAGATTCACAGCTTCATGCATGAATGGCTTGTCCAGGCCAGGCTTTTTGTGTGTCCCACTTCTTTGATTATGAAATCAATACCACAAGTCGCAGAATGTAAACAAATTGTGTTGGTGTGAGCTATGGACACAAGGGCCTTGGAAAGGTTAGAGTTCAGTTTGACACAGTTATGCATGTTGTTGCACCCTCGCTGCAGCATCTCTGGCTGAGGTTGCTGGACCACCCTAAGTCGCTCGGACAACATGTTTCCAGGCTAAGCCTCTCTTTTCATGAATCCTTGTGTTTCAGGTGTGGGTTAGTCCCATCAGCTCTATTCGAAACATCAGCCCCAAGAATGCCATTGTTTGTTACCTGAAAGCCCAGAGCTGGAACAACAGTGTTTTGTTAACTCTGTCTAAGGCATTGGTATTGTTAGTGATGGTGACACAATCAGTGCTTAATTTGAGCAGGTGGTTTTTGCTGCTCGGCACCAGTACTTAATTATCAACACCGGCGCTTTTGACTGTCTCCCGCAAGGTGGTGCTGTCTGGCTAATTTAGAGATCAATCAATCAATCAGAGCATTTGTAAAGCGCACTACTCACCCTGGAGTGTCTCAAGGCGCTGGGGGGGAAGAGGGGAGTTGCTACTGCTCGAATAGCCAGGTCTTGAGGAGTCTTCTGAAGGTCAGTAGGTCTCGGGTCTGCCGTAGGAGGATGGGGAGGATGTTCCAGGTCTTGGCGGCGAGGTGGGAGAACGATCTACCGCCGGTGGTCGTTCTTCAGATGCGGGGAACGGTGGCGAGGGCGAGGTTGGCGGAGCGGAGCTGGCGGTTTGGGGTGTAGAAGGTGAGTCAACTGTTGAGGTATGCTGATCCGGTGTTGTGGAGTGCCTTGTGTGAGTGGGTGAGGAGCTTGAAGGTGATTCTCTTGTTGATGGGAAGTAAGTGCAGGTCTCTCAGGTGGGGTGTGATGTGGCTGTGGCGAGGGATGTTGAGGATCAGGCGTGCGGAGGCGTTCTGGATGCGTTGAAGTCTTCTCTGAAGTTTGGCTGAGGCTCCTGTGTAGAGAGCGTTTCCATAGTCCAACCTGCTGCTGACGAGGGCCTGGGTGACCGTTCTTGTTTCGGTGGAGATCCAATTGTAGAACTTGCAGAGCATGCGGAGGGTGTTGAAGCAGAAGGATCAGACAGCGTTGACTTGCTTGGTCATGGAGAGTGTTGAGTCGAGGATGAACCCCAGGTTGCGACCACAACGACGGTTATTCATTTCTAATGTATATTGAATACATTTTTATCTGCCACACAAGCCATAATTATAGCATTGGGTGCATGAAATAATCTGAATTGTTACACTTGTAGGAGTGTGAGGGTTAGTAGTTGTGCTGTTACTATTATTGGCAGAGCAGGCAGGGCATTGTATGGTGCGAGCTGTTGTGGCCTTCTGACGAGAGCCCTGACACTTTTTTTTTCTTACTAAGTAAGCACTGTAGGCTCAGGCTGTCATAAGGTTTGCATCCTTTTGAGTTCCTTGTTTACCTTGTAGATCATTGTGTTATGTGCAAGCAGTCACCTGGCAACCTATGACTGAATAGAGCTGGAATAGGCATCCAGAATTGGAGTGAAGCAGGCAAGGCCAGCTTTTCCAAGGGTGGTTAAGCTGATGTGGTCTTCCATCAACAAATCTTCGAGAAAATCGGCTAACTTGTGCTTATTACAATACAGATTTCATACACTTATGCCAAGACCCATGTGTTTCACATCCAGTTACAAGGAATACTCGTGAAATATTGCAGTACTTTTGTGGCATTGGAAACCAGCTCTGCACACACCTCACTTTGCCACTGGAGTCAAGCTAGCCTGGCTGATGATGGCTGTTCGCCCGAAACCAGTCCCAGGATGATTGTTTCCAGTCTAGGGAGGACCTGGCTTGGCAGTTCTGCTTGACTGTTCCCATGAGGCACAGGGTCAGACAGATTTGCATATAGCCAGGTCTAAACTGGGGTGGTGTGGTGAGCAAAAGAAAGATGGATTTAACCCAAATCTCTTGACTGGGGGTGAATGTTTTGATATGTTAAGCATTCCGTCCATCAATTATGTGTCTTTTGCTTTCCCGCACACACCTGCGGTCGGTTTATTCCATGTAGAACAAAACACAGTGCAGAGAATGAATCATCATTGTATTAAAATGTACTTTTATAGAACTTGACACAGAGCACTTTAAATAGTACATTCTTCAAGCAAATATTACTAATACTAGTACTAGTGTAACTTGACTCTCATCCAGGTGGTCTCAGAAGGATGAAGGGCTGAATTCTCCATGCAAGAGTTTGATCTGCCGACCTTAACTCTCGACACAATGAGCCCTTAATACTTCAGTTTGTGACTTTCACCACAATAAGGTTTGTGATGACATCATTATCAGAGGGATGTATGATGGTACAACCCGGTAGAAAACACCGCAGTACCATCACAACGCAGGTTTTACATCACAAGCCGTTACCACGACTTGCGCTGTAGGGTGCTTGACTAAGGAATATTAAGATTTACTATTCCACCACCAGCCTACGTACAGTAGGGAAGGTGTTGGAATAGTAAATCTACTATTCCTTAGTCTAGAGCGCCCTCCAGCGCAAGTCGTGGTAATGACTTGCGTTGTAAAACCCGCGTTTTAATGGCACTGCAGTGTCACTACCGCGTCGTAATGGGTGTTTACCTTATCAGAGGGCACAAACTAGTGCACAATGGTGAAAAAACTGTATCACTCTTTCACCACAACAGATTAAAATGTGAGTGTAACCCCGCCCACTTCTATTTTCCTTTACATTTGATGCTAAATAGTGCTGCATTGACCTCCTCTGTGCTGGGTGTCTTGCTCATGAACCACCTCACATACGTCAGTGCCTGGTCCGAATTATATAATAGACGCGTGTGCAGGACTCAAAGCACATACCTCATGTTTCCTTTTGCTCCCAAGGTACATTTTCGTGATGGGGCATGACTATGGAGAAGGGATGCTGGCTCCTCCCCACCTCCTGTCCCCTTCAGTCCTGATCGCTATGCCCCCTGTTGGCAGGCCTAGCAAACTGCACTGCATGCTAATAAATACAACATGCTCCACCGAAACATACACACAATCGGGCCCCATCACACATACACACCCTCGGGCTAGCACCCATGCATGCTGCAGCGCAAACTCACACACACGCGCTCAAACTAATGCATGCATGCCCTACCGAAACATACATAAAACACACGCTCAAGCCCCCACACACATGGACACACTTAGACAGGCACAGGGACACATGCAGAGCTATTCACAAAGGTATGTTACACTTGTGAGTGATTTACGTGTGTAACATTACTCCTACACTTTTCAGCAACTTTAATCCTTGAACTTATTCAGAAAACCAGAGTGTGCAGTTACTCAAATGTGCAGACTTTCATTTCACCTCCACCTGAGAGAGTGTGGGGCTAAATTTACGAATTTGAGTTATTACCACAAACAAAAGGACACTAATAGTAAGTCGGTCTCCACATATGGCCAGCCACTTGTGTTTCAAGACCATTCTGTTAAAAAAAATGGAAGCAGGGCTTAACTCTAAACTCTATACCGCAAATATAAATTACATTTCTTAACCCTTTCGCTGCTAGGCCTTCCCCCCCACCCCTGTGCTAAGCCTTTTTTGGCTATTTGGGGTAGTTTGTGCTTAGGCCTCTGTAGCTTATTGTCCACATAAGGTATCCATGCCAAATATGCATCCTTTTTTCCAACATCATGGGGAATTTGAAGGTACCCAGTGTTTGTGGATTCCCCTGGAGGGGACCCAGAAATTAGCCAAAATACAGCTAAATGTTTTTTTTCGAAAAATGGGGACTAAGTGCGAGAGAAGAAAGAGTCTGTTTTTTTCCCTGCAAATGGTATCAACAAAGGGGTTGTGTTGCTGAAATCACCTTCTTCCCTGCTTTCAGGGACAAGTAGACTTTTGTCGGAAAACCAAAATGTTTTACACATTTTGGCATTTTACTGGGACATAGTCTATTTTTGCTACTTTTTGTGCTTTCAACCTCCTTTCAGTTAGTGGTAGAAATGGGTATGAAAGCAATAATGGATCCCGGAAATCAATACATTTCTGAAAAGTGGGCATCATTCTAAATTCAGCAAGGGGTCATTTGTGTAGATCCTTCAAGGTTTTGTTATGGAAACTAACTGTTCAAAATAAGAAATATTGAAAATGAGTTGAAAAAACAGCCATTTGTGCCAACGTTTTCACCTGTAACTTCTTCTAAGTATGACAGACTTTTTAAAGTAATATAACGTTGCATCCGGTAGACACTTCTGGTTGTGGGGATATAAAGGACTTGTACGTTCACCATGAACCAGAGGAATCCAAAACCAATAACTGAGCTGCATTTTGCAATGTTTTTTCATAGTGTTCCGGGTATTTACAAAATGGGTATCAAGGACACATATGTGTTTCTGAAATGGGAATAAAATGTAGATTTTAGAAGTAGTAGGTATCTCCACATCTCTGAAATTGTGAGTACCCATACTAGCATGTGAATTATAGGAAATTTTTCAAAGTCACTTCTTTTTTACACATTGTCTTACATTTGAAAGGCAGAAATGCATCGATAGTCAATAGGTAATAACGGTTGGTCTACGAATCTGTGTTCCCCTAAGTCTCCTGATAAAAATGGTATCTCACTTGTGTGGCACCCATTGACGAGTTGACAATGCTGCTAGTAACAGTTGTAACTAGTGTAGATTTAAGAAATTCAACTAGAGTTTGAACCGACAAGGAGAGCAGAGCGGTTTCCTAAAGGTGTAGGTGCAACTGTACTTTATCAACAATACACCTTACGTCATCAGGCAGCAACGCACGACTGTCTTAGCGGCCTGAAAATACTGTGTGTCCTCACCTAGGCGTTCAGAATGAAAAGATGGCTTTAAGGCACTAGTAGAATATTTTATAAACAGGTCATCGGTGTAGCACGGACAGAGCCTCAGACAAGCTCTCGCGCTCGCTGGATCCTGGTGGGTTTCGTCAGAAGTGATCTCACGCGCTGTAGTTGTTGTGACAGAAGGCTCGGAGTCCTCATGCGGGAGGAAGCAGTGTAATATTCACTGGTAACCATGGACACTCTCCAGTGACAAAAAACCTGAGCTCACAACAGCACTCACTGAGTGAGTCGACTCAGAACCCACATTGTGTTACCCTTGATTGTAGTCTGAGAATTATTAAAGCACAGAAGGAGGGCCAGAGGAGGTTTAAAGACCAGTGGGAGTTGACTCCCAGAATTTACTGGTGTGAACCACAACAAAATTCTCCTGGGTCTAGAAGAGCAAAGAAGTGATGCTGGAAAGGTGACCTGCCTGAGATGGAGTAAAGTTCAGTCTTCCCAGCATCTCTGCTCTGTTCTTGTAGACCCAGGAGTTTTTTGCTGTGGTTCTCAGTCTGAGGGTTATCCCCGTGAAGGAGGACCAGAAATGGTGGATGTCTGCGGCGCTCAAGCTCCAAACGGAGCAAGGTGGGATCTGGAGAAGTTTAACTATCGCCTCCAGCTCCACTCGTCCTGGTCTTTTATTGTGGAGAGGCAGTTCTGAAATCTCAAACTTCATACCGGTGCAGCCTGTATTTTGCTTGTGTCTGATTAGATTTGTAGTGTCATTAGCTTAGACATTGAAAAGAAAGTTAAATGTCCAAATCAGTTCAGCCAAGAAAGTATTAGTAAAATAGTGTAGTTGTGCAATGTCTACAGTAAACTACAGGAAGGAAATTGGAAATTAACAGCCTGATTCATGAACGGGCCGTTTTGCGAGCCCCTAATAGCGATTCATAGCGAATCGCTATTGAGGACTCGCAAAACGGTATTCATGTAGGAATTGCTAAATAAATAGCGATTCCTACACATTCCTTATTTGCGAGTAGCAAATTGCTACTCGCAAATAAGGAATAACTCCCCATTCATTCCTATGGGCCAAAAGGCCCATAGGAATGAATGGGGTGTATCCCTTATTTACGAGTAGCAATTTGCTACTCGCAAATAAGATAGCGATTTTAAGGGTGCCAGGGGTGTCCAAAGGACACCCTGTAGCACCCCTTAAATGCACATTTGAACAGGTGTTGCGCACACACATGTCCAAAGGACATGTGTGTGTGCAACATGCAACTTAGAAAAATGCTTTTAAAAGCATTTTTCTAAGTTTTTGCTATTTACCGAGAGGTCTGACCTCTCGGTAAATAGCGGCCCAAAATTGCAAATTCGCAATTTTTAAAAGTGTCATGAATAGCATTTAAGGAATCTCTAATAGAGATTCCTTAAATGCTAATCCTCGCATATTTGCTAATTCTTTATTAGCGATTTTTGCATTTGGGATTGTGAATCCCAAATGCCAAAATTGCACTCGCAAAAGGCCGTTTGCGAGTGCAATTTAGATTCATGAATCAGGCTGATAGTGTTGTAGTATTAAAACTCCCAGCGTTATCCAGGTGGCTGGCTGTCTGTCCGCTCGACGCCAGATGTGCTAAAGTGTTTTGTAGACGCAAATCCTCCAATTTGCAAACTGCATGGGTTAAAACCACAAACTCGCATTTTAGTATTTACTAAACCCCTCTAGCGATGGGGAACAGCCTTTCTAATCCCAAAGAGGTTTTGCGACTCATTCCGAATTGCAATAAGGACAGAACCTGAAAAGGGCGCTCCTTCCTATTGCGAGTTGCAGGGAGGTGTATCGGTGGCAAACACTGAAGGATAACACTCCTCAAAGGAGGCTTCTCCTCTGGAAAATGTGTCCGGTTGTTTCAGGGGGAAGAGGCTGGGCCCAGGAGACAACTGTCTGCTCTCCCTATATTTTCACCTAGGCAAAACACTTTTTTTTTTTCAGCACTAGTTCTTTTAACCCCTTCGCTGCGTTTGTCGGCCAACGGCCATCGCGAGCACTATGTCCATAGTGCTGCAAACGTCCGTTGGCTGACGCGGCCCAGCCCACTCCACTAAACCGCCGCACCGCGGCGGAATTAAGCTACCCAGGCGGCTTTAAAAATGATTTCCATTTTGGAATGCAAACACAATGATGGCGGCCTGCTCTTCCTTGCAGGTCAGTATCCCTGTGTTCATGGCCAATTAGAAGAGATTGCAAATAGTGGCTCACTTCATTAATATTTATTAGGCAGGTCGTTCTGCCACGCCCATAAATTGTTGATTTTGCGACACAACCTATCAGTACATTGGTCACATCACAAAATGAGAAACTGGTGAGAAGTCTGCACACAGTTTGATTGACAGGTTAATCTCTTCAGCAGGAACAACGCAGCAGCCCCTCTGCAATCTTCCAGCACTATAAGATTATCCATAATTAATAGTAAAATGGATTCATTGTTGAAAGAGGGACTCAGCTTGCCTGGAGGCAGCAAGACGTGTTTTTAATTCAGTGTAGTTTGCAAATGGCTGCTCAGACCGCAAAAGTGAATCCTGATTCACAGCACGAAGGGTCCCAGGTCTCCCGCGTGGACTTCTGGTCAGTAGGGCGACCATCCCCCCTCTTTAGAACTGTGGAACTGACTCCACGGTGAAAGATTAAATGTTTACTTGGAGGACTTGTGCAACTCTTGTTGGCCAGTTGTTTAGGAAGGGATAAGGTGCCTTGCATGCTTGGACAGCTCAACTGCGGCTCCTCAGTGCTGGAAACTGTTCAGTACAAAAGGGATCAATAATTTGCTTCTAATCAGTTTATCTGGAACACGAGGTCGTTCTTCAGACAAAGAAGTTTCACACCATTGTGGCAAATATCTGAGTGTAAACCTTTCCCCCCTAGTGGAAATTTTCCATATGTAAAATGTGAACATTTGAATTGATGTATGACATTACAACGCATGCTTTTACCACGCATGCTGTTACGACGCAGTTTTTACAACGCATGCTGTTACAACGCATAGCACTTAGGGGTGCTGGATAGTGAATAGTTTAATTTACTATTCCAACTCCAGTCCCCGTGGATAGCAGGGAAGGTGTTGGATAGTAAATAAATCTATTCCCTATCCGAGAGCGCCCCCCAGTGCAATGTGTTGTAATGACATGTGTTGTAATAGTTGCGTCGTAAAGGCACTGCGTGGTAAAAGTTGCGTTGTAAAGGATGTTTCCCCATTTGAATACTCCTGTCAATCTCTGATTTTCAGGAATGTACCTATGATTCATTGTTAATTCTAGGAAAGCTGGAAATTTACTCCAATCATAGGAATAGTCCTCCTTGAGCAAATATCCTACTTTCAGCAGCATGATTTGTGAGTTATAAACTGAATGTTCAGTCAAATGCTGGCTGTTTTGTCTAAAAATGGGATGAGAAGTTGTTGTGGAAAGAGGCGGATCAGGCTGATATCCCTTTGAACAGCTCTTTGATAATTGTTTTCTTCTTTGTTTGCAGGTGGAGTCCTTTCAGCCATTTACTACAACGCCACCTCTGGTCATGCGAGGGCGCTGAATGCCATGCCTACGGGGTCATCGTCCAGGCGCTTCGGGATCCCCATGGTGTTGCAGGGCCTGTGGGTAATTCACCAGCAGTACGGTGTCCTGGAGTGGGCCAAACTCCTCGACCTGCCCCTCCAGATGGCAGAAGATGGCTTCCGGATTGACGGCGTCCTTGCGAGAGCTCTAAGGGAGAACGAAGACCAGGTGAAGTCCTCCAGCCTCCGCGAGTGGTTCTGCTACACTAATGGCAGCTTGAAGGAAGAAGGCGCTGTTTCGGCTAACCCAAAGCTTGCTGAAATTCTAAAGTCATCAACAACCATGATGGAAGGAGGAGCGCTGCCTGAGACTGTCGTGCAGCATCTGTCTGAAGATCTTTCCACGACAGGCCTTTCTCCTTCTGAAATAAAGATGTTCACGGACGCCATGAAGGCGTCCACCGTGGAGTTTGTAAATGCCTTGTCCTTTGAGTTGGATGGGTTTCACCTCTACGCAGCTCCACCCCCGGCATCTGGAAATATCATCGGTGATATTTTAAAGCAAGTGAACAGAAGGAAGCTCGCTGTGACGAGCGTTGATGGTGAGCAAAGCACCATCGACACTTATCTGCACATACTAAACTCTTCAAAGTATGGCTATGCCCTTGGCCTTGGAGACATTCTGCGTGGTAGGACTTCCAACTCTTCAGGACAGCCAGTAACTGCAAAGGACGTAGCAAGTTTGAGCTTTGCTGATATAGGCGCCCATATCGCTACGGCGGATAGTCATGGCAACGTTCTTCTAATCTCCGTTTCACTCAACAGCTCCTTTGGTTCCAGGTTTATTTCTTCGTCCACTGGGATCCTGCTTAGTGACTTTGCCTTCAGCGCGAGCTCGGCCACGCTCTTCTGGGCGTGTCCGGTGGTGGTCAAACCTAATGACGAGGATGATGTCCTAGGAGTGGGAGCAACGGGAGGGAGCTCTGTCCCCATTGCTGTTGCTCAAAGTATCATAAAGCACATCTACTTTGAGAAGCCCCTAGCAGAGGTGACAGGTGGACCTCTCCTGGACGTTGACATTGGGGTGGACGGGGTAGTCCATTCCTTCATCTCCGGCTTCTCCAACTTGTCAGAGGTTTCCATGAGCCGGTTTGACAAGGAACCGGAGGCCACACTGTTAAATAGGACAGATGTATCCACGCCGGTTCTGCTGGTCGAGTCCCATGCGGAGCACGTGCGTGCCTTCGGGTCCCCGACCGCTTGCTGCCACTTTGATGGGATCTAAAGAGCATGGAGGGTCTTCGAAGGCCCATCGAAGGGATTCTGAGCTCCTGAGCCAATGTATTCAAGTCCTGCAGCTGACCATCGTATCTTCTTAGCATAAGCAAATTTATACATTTGGTTCACTTACACAAGGAGTGTGGCTTCTTGATGCTGACTTGGAAGCCCAGCTCACAATCGATACAGTTTGTGGCTTCTCCGTCCTGTAAAAGGGCTCATTCCCTAAGAGGAAAAGTTAATGCTGCTCCAGAACAGTTCAAAGCAACCATTGTACATATGGAATAACGCTTACTGTTCTCAAGATTACCTGTACTACAGCGTTGGGAAGTTTACTGTTGTGTCTTCTCTCGCTTCGCTCTTGCTCTCTCTCTACTCTCCCTCTCTCTCCCCTCTCTCTCTATCTCTTTCTCTCTCTCCTCTCTCTCTCTCCATCTCTTTCTCCTCTCTCTCTATCTCTGTCCATTTTCTCTCTCTGTCTCTCTCCATCTTCTCTCTCTGTCTCTTCGTCTTTGCTTCCTCTCGCTCCATCTTCTCTCAATGATCTGATTGGATGCTCTAGGAAAGGTGGATGTGCTAATCACATCCTTCCCCTATTCGCCCTCTTGTGTGATCCTCGGCAGCCCATGGACGTGTGAGCAAATGGTCCACTCGAGCTGGACATGTCGTAGGAGAACTCTGCCTCTTCGGCCGTCCTGCTGTTTAAAGAAGCGCTATCACTGTTTCTAAGCACTTTCTGTTGGTCAACTGTTGGAAAGGAGGAGGAGAAAGATGAAGTGAGGGGGTCCTGAAATCAGGGCTCTTACCCTGAGGGCCCAGATGAGTACAGGGGCCACTCAGATCTACTACCTGCCCACAGGACCACAGCTCCTCCCTATGTCACAGGCGGAGACACAAAAACTTCCAATGAATGTGCTCGCCAGCAGCGGCTGCATGGGCAGCGGGAGTGCCATCCCTGTTTATATAAAATATGATGCGGATGGGTGGACTCAATGGGAAATATAATATTTATTTGTATTTGTAGAGGTTTGAGGAGTACCTGAATCTTTACAGAGAACATTTTATTGCAGCAGGAGCACTTCAACCACAGGGTGCGGTGCACAGATCGGGGGGGGGGGGGATGGGGGGTCCAGCTGGGACCAGTTTACAGAACTAAGAATGTGATCGGAGCCGGGCTTTGGGGACATGTGATAGGAACATCACACCGCACAGTTGATTGATGCATATTTGTATCGTAATGCATATGTCTGCAGTTGTCACAGCAGACACTGATTTGCCCGGACTCGCACAATTTTGACTAAAGCGACAGCATCAGCATTAGAACCCGTGTCCAGCTTCAGCAGCGGAGCCGATACAGGCCTGCACCACAGACCATCTGCACAGAGTTCCATGAGGCTCAGACCCAGGCCTGAGTGACAGGATGGCCACCGACCATGCAGAGGAATCCAGTTTACATCCACTGCACATCCATGTACCTTAGACGGGTAACCTGTGCGCCTTGTCTGGCGGCCTCAACCCTCGCGAGCCAACGTTGGGCACCGTGATGGGTTGAATCATAGCACCAGGAAAGTTTGCCAGGGGTAGCACTCTTAATTCATGGCTTGTCTGATTCAAAATACCTTCTAATGTCACTTGCAGAGGAAGTAAAAACTTTACAAAATTGTCTCATGTACTACATAAAGTAAAAGTTCCCTTTCCAGCATAAAATAATGTTTTCTTTTGATTTTATTTCATTCTTTATTTTCCGCTTGCGCTCTCATCTTGCTCCTGGTGGTAATGTATTTTAATTATTAAGGTATTTAGAGCACAGACTACTGGGAAATATTTTTTTAATGATATCTATTGACCCAGTAATGCCAAGGTCCAAAGACGACAGTGAACTCCATTTTCCATTTAAATCTTTATTTGATCCATCAATAAACAGATCATAAAAGTACAATCTCATAACAGATTTTATGATAAAACCATTTAATTAAATACTAAAAGAACTCATTGGAGCGAACTGCTTCCTTTATAGCAGGTTAGGTGTGGGGTGGGGGGAGAGGGTAATTAAATGAACAGCCCACGCACACTCTTGCACACTGCTGTGTGTTAACACAATCAGGTGCATTCACTACAAGAATAGCAATGATACCTGTTTTATCTGGTCAGCATTATATTTTTTTAATGCATAAATGACTTTTTTCCTAGTAGGCTTGACATTTTAGAAGTGTTATGTGTGACCACAGTTATGCAAACACCCACAGTTAAGTGAGCACACTTGTCACACTTGTCATCCAGGGCAGCCACAGGGTTCCCCTGATTGTTCTAAAACCGCTTCGAGGCAGTCGGCAAGGGTTTGCTTTTTGTTGCTTGTAGTTTTGGCCAGCTGTCAATGAATGAATGAATGATAAGTGGGCAGTGGGGGTCCCTTTTTGCAGATTGGATTGTGTGCTGCTCATGGTCTGTCTCCTCCCACAACCTATTTTTTTCTGCAGTTATTTATTGTTTCGAAAAAAACAAATGATGTTTTGTGAAATGTACAAATAATGATCACTAGGTGTGGGGGATTTGAGGTCTACCCAAATAATAAAGTCCCAAAATCCTGTCATGTCAAGTTTCTGGTAGCTGTGTCACAGAGAAGTCAGGCTTAATTAAAGAAGATATGTAAATTATTTTGCAACACTAAAACAGTCAAAAGTTGAAAGCACAGCTCAATAAAAATCCCACTGCAAATTTAAAAAAAAAGAAGAAATATTTACTAAGAAAAATGACATCAAACAATTGAAATCCACAGATATGAGTTTTGAAAGTTTTCAAGCAAAAGGTGTCAAGAAAAATAGAATCACCAGTTTGAAATGACTCTACATGGTTCAGCAGGAACTAGGGGCAAATTCAGGCCAACCGGGATAGAGAGGGTGGTCCCAAACACCGAGCAGGCCGAGACATTGAACATTTCTTACCTTCTGACATGCTCTTTTTTATGTAACTCTAAATCTCCTAGAAGAGCAAAGCTGACTGTATCCAGAGAAGTCCTCTCAAAGGCAGATTACCAATAGATGGGGTCTTGCAAAAGCCGCTGCTTTAGGTGATTAAATGCACATGTTTAGGCGGCTAATGGCTTCTTGTCGGGCAGATACTTTTAGCACTTCTGTCATTGAAGATTTCTAACTTTTGACAGAGTCTATTTTTTTTAAGCTGAAAATGTTACAGCATGGCAAGTCCCCCCTCCCCCCCCCCCACTCGCCTCACAGTATATAGACAGCGGGAGCAGGCCTCTTCTGCTTGAGGTCAAGAAAGGGATCTGAGGACCTGTGTGTGAGGTGTCACATTTATACAGCTCGCTAGCCAGTGAGTGGGGGAGACTCAAATTCTTGGACACTGCCTGAACAATGAGCAAAAAGTTCCCAGGGTCAAACCTCCCACTTTAACAGCACATCCTGTTTGCCTCACTGCAAACTATCCCACAGCTTGAATTTTTAGTAAAATTCAACATTGTGGAAAGTTTCTGACTCTGGAGGGAACTTGTTCCCTGCCTAGCCATGCACCGTTCCATCACGCTCAACCACTCCAAACTGGTTCTAGGGCCAGTGCCCTCCCACACAGCCTAAAGTATATCCTGAGATCAAAAGACCTCTCTTCTTCAGGATTCCCTTTTCACTGACTATGACTACAGGTGCCCCCATTGTCTCTTTCGAGGAAGTAAAGTTTGTGGACCCTCCTTAACCGCCCTTCTTGGGTTCTGCTGCATCACATCCATCACCCAAGACATTCTGCCGGCCCCAGCCATTGTCTCTGTTCTAAACCATATTTTACAGCTCATCAAAAGCAGCGCTGAATGGCTAACTGTAGCAGGCTAATGATAAGTTGCCAGCTGCAGCTACAGGAAGGCAAAGTCTACCTTTTAAAAATTATTTTTCCTTTATTGATAGCAAAGATCCAACTTCACCACTAAATTGGGTTTTTAATAAATAATTGAATCTGTGATTGAATAATTTCTAGAGCTGATCCGATACCTAAGTTTGCAAAAATGGTATACAGCACTTTAGCTTTCCTCCTAGAAACAGCTACAGGCATATAGAGTGAAATAGTTTTTGGGCCCTAGTCACTGTAGGAACATGCCAACATGAAATTCCTACGTATTACACTTTTAAGTACTAGCACCCTACATCGTAGGCTACAAATCCTACTTAGGGGTAACTTATTTTATATTTAACAGTAGGGTTCCTTCCTGTCAGAATGGTTATTTCAACAGATTTGCATGCAGGTTTTAAAGCTGCAGACGTCTGGCTACACACATAGGCCTGAAGCCATGTTTTCCTCATCACCCTAGTGAAAGAGACAGTATCTGCTGCAGCCCACAACTGACCTCCTACTTTCTATGCCACTGACGTATTTTCCTACATCATTTACTGTGGCCTTACTGGAACATTAATTATGCCAGTAGAGGATTTGCTTTTAACATGTTTTAGGACAGAGCGCACAGACACTGGGGACTGGACAACAGCTCTTCAGAGCATAGAGTTAAAAAAATAGCAGCATCAGGCCACATGGAGAGGACAACACATAAAAGGGTCCTTTTCTCACATAAAAGTGCAAGTAATACAGATTTATCTCAAGACACAATATAGAGTACAAAGTAAGTGAACCAGACAACTGTGTAGATTTATAAATTAAATGGACCTTAAAATTTGAAACATCTACAAGAAATAACCCTTCAGATTATTACTGCATCCTGCAGATCAGTAAATGAAAAAATAAACCCATAGTGATGATCCCAGGACCAGTCTGGAAGGGATGCCTCCGAGGCATGGGTTGACATGTCCCTGGTCAAAAAGTAGATGCAAGGATAGAGACAAAGTGTGAACAACCTGTGGGAAGAGGTTAACCCTTTGAACGTGAAGTGGTTCCAGGCTCTCCATGACATATCACTGACCACCGCAGTATGTGTGACACAGAGAGCAGGAGCATGGCAGCGCCTTGAAGATGAGTCAGAGCAGCACTCGCTAAAGCCCATCCTTGTCGGACCCTACTGCAGGATCTAAAGCGGCGGTCACCAGGCTCCTCTGACCACCACCCCCTACACCGGCAGTGTTGGGAGCAAAAGCGCGCCCCACGGTACAGGAAGCATCGCAGTGGCAGACATCCTTGTCCTATGGACCACAAAGATCACGGATTGTCTTTGAGGCTGCTCTAAATACCTCACCAGGGAAATTAACAGGAGGGATTGAAAGATCCTTCCGAGTTAGAACCCCTATAAAGTGGGTGAAGTTAGACCCAGAGGAATTCAACCAGGAGAATGTGGGAGGATATATTCTGTGCAATAAAACTATACTAAAGGGCAACAGTCAGAATTAGGCGCATTCCTCATACCATGTTCTTCATCCTAAAAGACTGAGCCCAAACATGCAAACAAGGACCATTGATTTCTCTTGTTCACTTGACCGGTGCTACCTTTTACTATGGAAGACAGACCGTAAACAGAGTCCAGTGTTGGGTGCATTGTTCCCTCCCCGTGACTGCAGCCGGTTCAATTCATGCAGGCTATGGATTTTTTTCTTCCCTCCTTTTGGATGTATGTAAACTTCCACCGTTAGACCTGGCACCATTGTCATCGGTCTCCCTTCCATTTTTCGCTTTTGTTAGATGCTCTGGGAGCTTTGCCGCTGCCATTCAGTACCACAGCCCGAATGCACCCTATTGTAAATTGACTGTATGAATTGGTATAATCCTAATTGACCCAAGGAACATGATAGGAAAGTCGAATTTAGTAGGCCTGAGCTCCGAATATTAAAGTGCCTCTTTTAGTGATGATTATTTTTATATTCTCTGTTTGAAAATACCACTTTTAGGAAATAGGTATTTTCTTGCCTAAACCTTCCAGTGTGATCTGCTGTTATGTGTATTGGCTGTCTGGTTTTGGAGGGTCAGGCAGGCTGAGCCCGACCTGGATTGAATAGAGAGATCTGCAGTTGGAGTATGGGGAGGGTTGACCCTTTGATCTGAGCAGGGCTGTGCCTGGCAAGGTGAATGATGGCTCCACTTCCCACTGTGCGTCTGATGGCATACCCCCTCTTCCTTAAAGGCAGAATGCAGCCTTGTAAACAAAGTGCTCCAGGACGACACCAAACTGGTTCTGGCTGGGTTTAGTGATTTGTGAGTTTTTGAGAACAAAGACTTTTGGGGTATAAAGATCTGTGTTAAAACCCCTACACGGTGTGTTACTTCTGGATGTCAAGACGAACCTCTGTCTATGTAACTAGAGGGAAAGGACTCTGAAACTTTCATCCTTCTTGCTCAAGCAACTTCCCAAGAGCCTTATTTGAACTTGCCTCCTGCCGAAGTCTCAGGGACATTAGACTTCACCCATCTGCCGTCCGGATTCCTATTTGAGGGGGAATCTACTCGCAGATGAGGCCTCTGTTGAGAATTTCAGAGCCTCTGGTTCTACTGCAGGGACCTCAGTCTGAAAGTCATTGCATCTCTATTGTGGGCTGCCGCAGCTGAAGAGCTGCTGCCGCTGAGAACCTGCATTTGCCTGTGTTACCAAAGTCATCGTGATCGCTATTGTTCGCCGCCGCAGCTGAGGAGTTGTTGCCGCTGAGAGCCCGCATTTGCCTGTGTTACCAAAGTCATCGTGATCACTATTGTGGGCCGTCGCCGCTGAGGAGCTGTTGCAGCTGAGAGCCCGCCTTTGCCTGTGTTACCAAAGTCATCGTTATCGCTATTGCGGGCCGCCACAGCTGAGTAGCTGTTGCCGCTGAGAGCCCGCATTTGCCTTTCAATCAATCAATCAATCATACAATTTGTATAGCGCTCTACTCAGCCGGAAGGGTCTCAAGGCACTTGGGGGAAGGGATCTTCTATTGCTCGAACAGCCAGGTCTTGAGTTGTCTCCTGAAGGCGAGATGGTCCTGGGTCAGTCGAAGGTGGATGGGGAGGGAGTTCCATGACTTGGCCGCCAGGTAGGAGAAGGGTCTGCCTCCGGCGTTGGCTCTTCGGATGCATGGTACGGCGGCGAGGGCGAGGCTAGTGGAACGTAGCTGATGGGTGGGCGTGTAGAAGGTCAGGCGGTCGTTGAGGTACTTGGGGCCCAGGTCGTGGAGAGACTTGTGTGCGTGGGTGAGGAGCCTGAACGTGATCCTCTTGCTGACGGGGAGCCAGTGCAGGTCCCTCAGGTGGCCGGAGATGTGGCTGCGTCGGGGGATGTCCAGGGCGCGTCGGGCGGAGGCGTTCTGGATGCGTTGGAGTCTTTTCTGTAGCTTGGCTGTGGTTCCGGCGTAGAGGGCGTTTCCGTAGTTACCAAAATCATCGCTATCGCTATTGTGGGCCGCTCCAGCTGAGGAGCTGTTCAGCTGAGTGCCCGCATTTGCCGTCCTGCGAGAATCATCACAATCGATATTGTGGGCCACTGCAGCTGAGGAGCTATGCCGCTGAGTGCCCACACTAGTCACCACTTCGAGGATCTTGTTCCCACCTGCGTGTGCCGCTGGGTGCCCACCTGAAGCCCGTCCCAGGATTATCGTGAGTGCACGCCATGGACCGCTACAGTTGGGAGCTGCGGCCGCTGCGAGTCCGCCTGTCATCACCGTGGCTTCCTTGTGAGGCTGCGTGCCATGCCCCTTTAAACATCAGGTACATTGTGCACCACCGGGTCGCGTGGACCCCGGCCTTGTACTAAGTTCGTTCCACACGCGTTTTGAGTGCTTTTATTGCTGTTGAAATGAATCTGTAATTATGTGCATTGTGGCTCCTTGAGTGCTTTTTGCTCGTGTTCAGTCTATGTAAAGATAACTATTTTTCTATAACTGCTTTTGGTGTCCTTTTGTAGCGTCTTCCCTGCGTTATTGTGTATGGTCATAAATGCTTCACACACTGCCTCTGAGATAGGCCTGTTTGCTTGTGCTACGTTACCACAAGGTTGAGCAGGGGTTATCAAAGGGTGTAGCCCCCTTACTCTGACTTAGGAAGAAGGATCCCTATTTGGACCTCAGCGCCAGCCGCTGCCAACTAGAGATCTCTATTTCTAACATTGGTCCTCAGCGGGGAGGATCAGGACTTGCATTTATGATCCACATACAATAACTGGTGTATGCTACTAGTGAGAGAAGGCCAACGTCCAGTGCTTCGGAGGATCTCATCTTTGAGGAAGACAGGTTAGAAACCTACACTGCCAAACAGCTGAAGTCTTTTTACAGGCAATTCACAGTCCCTGTTGCGGGTCTCTAGGAAGGAGGAGTATCAGAAGGCCCTTAAGGCCTGGTTAGAAGCGAGAGAGTCCACTAGGAATGAGGGAAAGAACGCTGGAGGGCATCAGGATGACAAAGTGGATTCAGTGAGAAGTAAAGCACTTTCCAATCCAGGTGCTAGTGTGTCCTCAAAGGGTCTGTCTCCAGAAGGGATAGATGACCGGGAGAGAGATAGGAGGCATAGTTTGGTGATGGCCAAATTGGAAGGTCAGAAGAACCTAGAGAGTAAAAAGTTGGATATTGAGAATAACAGGTTGGCATTTGAACTTGAGAAAATGAAACTTGAGCATCAGAGAGTATTGAGGGAGTTGGAGATCAAGGCTAAGAGTCTAGAGATCTCCCCCTCTGGTGGCAGCATAACTTTAGTACCTACAGAGAGTAGAGTTTACATACCCAAGGATGCCATCAAGAATTTCCATAAGAGTGAGGATATTGGGCAATGGTTTGCCGCATATGAGATCGCCATGGTGTCCCATCGGGTCCCTGAGAAGGATTTGGGGAGCGGGGTTGTGGGGACGCTTTGTGAGTGATGGGAGGGATACCCTGTTGGATCTGCCTGAAGAGAGCAGGATGGTGTATGCCCATATGAAAGAGGCCTTGATGATATGATATGGGTTGACCCCAGAAATTTACAGGCAGAGATTTAGAACCTGTAAGAATTTAGAGGGTACCACTTGGGTTGAATATGTGTCTTTTTTTGTAGAGAAATGGATCGCTGGGTAAAGGGTAACAAGGTGGAAACTTTTGAGCAGTTGTATGATTTGTTTGCATGGGACCATTTATCTAGTAACTGTTTTCCAGAGTTACACCAGCACCTGATTGATAGCAAGCTAACTCACCCTAGGAAGCTTTCTGAGGAGGCGGACCGCTGGGTGAGCACCCGGGTTCGCAAGGGTCCGGTGGAAGACTGCGCCAAACGTTGGGCAGGGTCCCCAGCAGAGAAGTGGGGGGGACAGGGGTAAACAGAGGGAGTTCCCGAGAGGGCCCCAAAGTAATTCCCAAGGCAACCAAGGAGTGGTATCCCAGCCTCCCCCTGAGAAGACGCCAGTGCACCTGACTCAGAGGGGTTTTAAGTGTGGTCAAGGGGGCCACTGGTATATTGATCCCCAGTGTCCCCAGAGGAACTCCAGCTCACCACCCCATGCGCCCCCGCCAGATTGCTAGTGTAACCCTGGGAGGGGAGGAGATGGGTGCCCAAGGTGGGTGGGATCCTGTAAAATTGACCCTCGTCTCGCAAGGAGACTTTGAGAAGGTCCCTAACCCCACACTGCCTGATAACACTAAGAAGTACAGGCAGGGGGTGACCATCAATGGCCATAGGGTGGAGGCTCTGAGGGACACAGGAGCTAGTTTGACTGCTGTCAGCTCCCGTTGGTGGCCAAAGAGCAGGTTGTCCCCTATGCATTCTGCCCAGTAGTGTCAGCAGACAACTCTGAGAGCCAGTGTGAGGTGGCTCAAGTTCCCTTTGAGTGAGGGAGGGCGTCTCAGAAACTCTTCAAGTAGCTGTGGAACCAGTCCTCGAAAGATGAAGTGCGGCCTGGATGTCCTTGTTACATTTCCCAAACCTTGCTAGGGTCGCGGGGTGGATTCAGAAAAGCCCTCGTCCATGCTATGGCTAATTTGCAGGGGCGCGATCTTTCAGCCAATGATAATGGTGCCGGCAGGTGGTGGGAACCACGATCCAGTCTGGGACAGAAACACGGCAGATGAGGCCAAGTTTCATTGCAGTAGTTGCACGGCAACACCGCCTGCAGGGTCTTTCTTCTCTTTTCCTTGCCCCAGTGGGGTTAAAGTCCATGGTTGGTTGAACAAGGAGGCGCATGTGTTGTATGTTACAGCCGGTTTGGGCTGCTCGCGCTTGGTATAAATAGGACTGAACTTTTCCAGGCATGGAATTGTGGAGTGCCTCCACGTTCAAGGACCGTCGTAGGCTGCTCTGCCCCAGTTCTAATGTGGTATAATTTGTGACCTGGGCCTTCACTTTATTGTTCCAGGCTGAGAATGGAATGTCAGAGCAAGGAATGTTGCGAGCTTTAATCTTTCGGTTTTTAGTTGCTTGTGCTAAGTCGTCGTGCCTCGAATTGGCAGCTGCTTCAGATACAGCGTTGAGTCGCGCCTGAGGGAGTTCTCTGGAGCCTGCAGGAGCCTGTTGTAAATTTTCAGTAGCGCACCTTGGCATTCCAAGTCTTGTCTCATGAGGCCTAGCACTAGTCTCAGCCTCGTCCTTCGGACATGCGATGGAACAGGGCTTGAAGTGGGGTGAAAAAACTGGGGGTCTCTCAAAGGGGCGTGGCCAATGTAAGGGTGTGGCTAAATAAAACTTGCAAGCTAAAAGTCTGTGCTTAGCATAGTGTGCCCCTAACTGGTATTTTGCTGCTTTTTTCATTGAATCAAGACATATAATACAACAAGTAACATTACACCTACAACAAGCCTGGACTATTGGCTTTGTCAATGCTTGTCAGTTGCAGATTTAAGGAGTGTCTGAGTTTTAGCCAAATTTAGCTTGTACCCTGAGAAGGAGCAAAGAGCTTTGCCTCTTCTGTAATACAAAAAACAGCAATGTCATCTGCGAATGCTGTGAGGTTGAGTTCCACACCATTTAAGCACACTGGGAGGATCCCAACATTCCATAGGAGGTGTCTTATAAAAGGTTCAAAGTATAGGGAAAACAATAAGGGGGAAATTGGGCAACTCTGCTGTGTGCCTCTTTGAATGGAAAAGTGTGTTGATGAAATGCTGTTCAGCTTACATTTGGCTACCGGGTTCTTGTAAAGTTTCTGTACCAAGGAAATAAACTGGGTGCCAAGTCCAAACGCTGACATAGTAGCCCATAGTACTTCCCAGGCTACTCTATCAAAAGCCTTCTCGGCATCTAGCATAACCATACCGATATGCCCTTTTAGTTTATCAGATACATCAAAGGCTCAACGAAAGGTATCTCTTCCGGGGACAATTCTGTGCTGTTTATCGGAAACTAACCGATAAATAAGGGGGCAAGCATTTAGCCAGGATCTTAGGGAAGATTTTAGCATCAGAATTAATCAGAGAGATTGGACGATACAAACTTCTATCTTCAAGCGGTTTTCCCTTCTTGGGAAACAACACTGTATTTGTCACACTCCAAGATGCAGGGGCTTCCCCCCCCCATTAGTAATATGTCATTAGATCCATAAACTTGGGTGCCAAAATATCCCTGAAAACTTCATAGAACTTGAGTGGAATAGTATCCTCACCTGCTGCCTTGCCAGAGGGCAGGGCTTTGATTGCCCCCCCACACCCCCCCTCGGCTACCCCCATATCCCCTTGTCTTTGTGCCGACTCATCACCATCGAGCCGGGGTAAGTAGCTCTAGTGTAGGTAATCCCAGAAGCTAAGGTTATTGTAGGAAGCTGACTCACCATACAGTTTCGCATAAAATACTCCCAATTGTTCAACTATATTTTCTGTGGCTGAATGAAGCGACCCGCCCTCTCCTTTAATACATTATTATATTAGATCTAACCTTATTAAGAGCGGTCTGAGTACCCAAAAGCCGACCAACCCTCTCCCCGTATTCATACTGCCGTGTTTTGTGCTTGTAATAGTTGGCAGCTACTTTCTCCATAGGCCTTCAGTTTAACATAGACCCCGTGTTTTGGAAGCCTTCAATATATTGACTGCTCCGCTTCGGTCCCTTGCTTTGGTTGTCTCTGCATGCTGTCATTCCAAATCTAGGTAGTCAAGATGACACTGTTCCGCTTCTTGGGATGCACGCCTGTTCTGGGCCAAAATAAACTGAATAGTCTCTCCCCTGACAAATGCTTTCATACAGTCCCATACCACGGGGCAGGGGCAGTGCCCTTATTGTTTCTGAAGTAATCCCCAATTACTACTCTAAGATGCATACAATACTCTGGATTTTTAACTAGATGTCGCGGGAATGAAAAAGCCCTATTGACATCTCTAACCCCCGGCTGGATCTGTATTGTTAGCATAACAGAATTATGGTCAGATGTAATTTTGGGACACACCTCTATACGTGCATTTTCCAAAAGCAAGCTCTTAATGAAGATCATGTTGATGCGGAATATTGTGTATGTGGGGATGAGTAAAACATGAACCCTGGCAACACTGGAAACAGTGTCCTCCATGCATCATCTAGCTGTTGAACATGTATAAATTCAAACATAGCTGCTCGGGTCCTTCCCATTCTAGCCTGAGTTTTTCTGTTTGTGGTAACAATCCTGTAATTCATTATACAATTAAAATCTCCCATGACTATAAGATCCCCGCCCCACCCCAGTAATTCGGAGCTTAGGTAGTGAAAAATGTTGGAACTGTGAGTATTGGGACCATACACCACACAGATCGTGCTTTTATGCCCCCAGATCAACAGCTGGACTATTGCCCACCTCCCTTTAGAGTCAGCTAATGCCCGTAGCACAGTGGCAGTCATGTTTTTAGATTTCAATATGGCGACCCCCCCAATTGGAGACTGTCTGAGAGGTGCCTATTAACACATCGAACCCCAGTTGATTCAGCATAGAGCTATCTATAAGCCAGATGAGTCTCAGGCCAAGTATCTGTGGCCTAAATGCCTGACGTGACGTTCCCCGCGGATTAGTCGCCGCTTCCTACTTTGATTTAGTCCTGCAACTTTCCAACACATATACTTCCTAGTGGACATTACATAATCTTGATTCAGCTATCTTCCCCTTTGTTCTATCCTCCGGCTGAATGCTGCCTATGTGTATAGTTCCACATGTTAACTGGCTACGTATCCCCCTCCCTACCCCACCAACCCCCCACACCCAAGCACACGAATAAGATGACAGAGAACTGCCCTCCAGTGGTGCCAACCCCCGACCCAACTAGGCCCACCCTCGTGCCTACAGAAAGGAATCATCCCCTTACCCTGCTTTCGCTGGCTGACAGCTTACAGAGAGCGACCTCCTGATTCCCCCTCCTGACTCACCCGCCCCAACCCCCATCCCAACCCCACCGTGCATAAGAAAAAGCTAAAAAAGAAGACAGAAAAAATTCCCAAGAGGCTACCCTCTGCTCCCCTTATATTATCCCCTTTTTTCTCATAAGTAGACTGAGACTGTCTTGTGGAGAGAGCTTATTTAGCATCAGTCTCTGTGTAGAAGAAATGTGACCGACCATCTTTGAATATCTTCTGCCGAGCTGGCTCCTGCAGGAAAACTTGTGAGCAGACTGTTTTAAAAGGGTCAATTAACTGGAGGAGCCTCCATCGTCTGTCCATTGTGGCCTTGCAGAGGTCCGACCTTACGAATATAGAGATTGAATCCAGTTGAACAGTAGTGGAAGGACGGGCTTTAGCATAGATTGCTTGTCGGAGCAGAAAATGACCTTTAAACACCAAAATTGGATGAGGATGAGGCAGCTTAGCTTGGTTCCCTTGTGAGATAGAGGAAGGTATGTTCCCGCTGGACCTGTGAGTCCATGTCCCAGTCGGCAAGTTCTGGGAATGCCTGCTGCAATAGACTGACTATGTAGGCCCTGGGGTCCAAGCCTTCTCTCCCTTAATGTATACTGAAGACCCTCAGATTGTTTCAATGTTGTCGATTTTCAAGGTCCTCGACTTTTGCCTACAGAAACATCATCTGAGTCTCTTGAGCTTTAATGGATCTCACAGCACAGGTGTTGACTTCTTCAACTGCTATGACCTGCTGTTGCAAGTCTGAGACATCTGAAGAAAGTGAGGCGACCTTAGTAGCAACATCCGCTAATGCCTGTTTAATCTCCCGACTATCAGCTTTGGCTTGAAAATAGTACTCTCGAGCCTCTGCTCTTCGGGTGGTTAGCACCTGAAGAATTCTTCATAAAGTAGGTTCCTCACAGTCGGTAGATCTCGAACTTCCAGCTGCTGACCCTCCCATAGGGTCAGGTTGATCCGTTGGTAATTGTGATGAGTGGCCAGCGAATCCAAGGTCCCATCCGGGTTATCTGTTTGAACCGGGCAAGACGTTGAAGTATCTTGTATCTCAGTAATTGTGTTTTTCAAAGTACACACACACAGCCAACGCGTTTCGCCTTAAAAAAAGGCTTCCTCAGGGCAGATCTACACAATTTTACATGCCAAGTCATATATGAAGTATTGTATTGGGCAATTAATCCTCAAATGCACATTTATCACAGAGGGTAGTGACAACTCCTCAAGTAATCCACCTCCTAATCTTAGTTTAGACGATCACTTGATCACGAATCACGAGTCGGTCATCCAAGCCATGTTCTTAATCAAGTCACATCCAACAGCGTTCAAGCATTCAGCCATCTTCAGCCAGGATAGCTTGACTCCAGTGGTGTGGAGAGCATGGGACTCACGTCTGAGCTTTGGTTTCAATGGTCCCGTTCTCAAATGGTTCACCTCCTTCTTCCAGCACAGATCCCAACAAATCAAAATCAGCAGTTGCCTCTCAAAACCTACACCTGTATCCCTCGGTGTACCCCAGGGGTCTATTGTCTCTCCCTCTCTTTTTAACCTCTTCATGGAGCCCCTCACCCTCATTCTAAAGAAAACAGGTATCAACTACCACCTCTATGCTGATGACACCCAACTTTACTGTAAAATTAAATCCCACTCTGACATTCTGCATCTCAATGACACCCTGACTAAGATCCAACAATGGTTCCATCACAACCACCTGAAACAACCCTAAAAAAAACTGAAATCATTCTCTTTGCCCCTAAAAATAACCGGCTCCCCATGCAACACTGGCTCTCTGACCTAAATGCTCTCAACTGCTCCCTTTCCATCTCTAACTCGGTCAAGTCTCTCGGTATTAGCATTGACCAAAACATCAGCCTTTCCCCTCACATAAAAAGTGCTGCCAAAGGAGCACTCTTTTCACTTCTTCACCTCAAAAAAATTAAACCCTTCATCCCTGCTGATGACTTTAAATCTGTCGTACAATCGTTAGTTCTCTCCAGACTCGACTACGGCTCTGCTCTTAGGTACTCCTAAAGTCCATCTAGCCCCAATCAAGTCAGTCTTGAACCTTGCGGCCAGACTTATCACCGATTCTAAGAGGCGGGATCACATCTCGCCCATCCTCAAAGATCTCCAATGGCTCCCACTGGATGACAGATCCATCTACCAGTACGCTTGAATTACGCATAAAGCCTTGCACCATCAAACCCCACTGTATCTCTCCCAAAAACTTCACATAGCCGGCTGCTCCAGAGATTTCAGACGCTCCAATGCCCTCATGCTGGTCCCCCCCTTGGTTACAAAGATATCTACTCAAGCACGCTCTTTCTCATGTAGCTCGTCCAACATTTGGAACTCTCTCCCCAAAGATCTACGTTGCAACCCCTCATACTTCAGCTTCCAAAAAGATCTCAAACGGCACCTTCTCCTCAAATACTGGGGTCCTTAATCCTGTTTCCCTCCCAGGTGTCTCCTACCCTCCCCTTTATTTTTCCTTTTTGCACCTCTGCTTCTTACTTGACCCTCCAACCCCGCTCTGCTTCCCACATCTTCCTCCTTCCTCCTTTTCACTTCTGCCCACTTCTTTCCCCTACTTGTTCTCTTCTCTCCTTACTTCCTCCATACCCCCTCCTCAACCCTATTCCCTCCCCCTTCCACTCTGACCTTTCCCACTTAGTCCTTCATCCAATCGCCCTGACCGGTTCTTAATGTTACTGCCTATACCTTTGATTTATATCTATTGTTCCTTTACTCTTTGTTCTCATAACCTGCCTCTCCTTTATGTTTGAGCTGTTAATTATATTCGTTTTTATCTCTGTAAAGCGCTCTGATACCCTCGGGTCTTGCCAGCGCTATATAAAACTGTTTCAATCAATAAATAAATAAACAAACAAGGTGTAGTGTCAGAAACCTTGGGTGGTTCCATGGGAACGCCCATGCACCACTCATGGTGCGCCCCTTGGCGTTCAGTAGCAAAGCAGCGTGCTACTTTCGATTTGATTTGATTTGTCTATTTGTAGAGCGCGCGAATGCCCGAAGGTGTCTTGGCGCTGAGATATACCACTGGCTCTTGCCGATGTTGATTAGAGCTGTGCAGATAAAAGCCATGTTTTAACTTCCTTTCTAAAGGATTTCAAGGATGGGCTGGTTTTTATGGCTAGTGGTAGTTGATTCCAGATTCTTGCTGTGTGTACCAAGAAACTTCTTCCGCCCCAGTTGGCTCTCCTGAATCTCGGGACCAAGATAAGTAACTTTCGAGTGTTGTTTAGCGCTAGAAAGTACATTTGTAAAAAAAAAAAGATTTTGCGTCACTTTTGTGACGCAAATATGGCGTTAAATCTTAGTAAATAGACCCTTTCAAGTGCGTCTTCTCGACACAAGAGCGGCCTCTAGTGGCAGCGCACGGTACTGCGCCTTTGTTACAGACCTCAAGTGTGTGTTGTGCCTGATTCGAGAGGGACAGAGTCAGACCAATACAAGAATGACAGCTGGATCTCAGGGCCTCGGTGTGGCTTCACGGTGGCAGCCTTGGGTAGAACACGCCAATCATTCTAACTCTGACATGGAAGGAAAACACATGCCAGAAGGCGGGGACACCTGGTGGATTCTCTAAGTTAACTCAGTCGTTGTAAATATAGGTTTTTTTTACCCCCAGCTACAAGCTTCTTCTGTTCAAACCCAGTGCGATGTAGGAAAGGATTGCCCCCAGCTGTTTGTGGTGAGATCTGCGGCCTCCCCTCCAGGCGCTATGTCTTCATTTCAGTGAGCGGGCGCTAGAAATGTCCCTCCTGAGAGTGAGTTCGAGTGCATTGCAGCATGCGTCCTCCAGCTGCAAGGAAGGACTCGGCTGAAAGCTGTCCTCTGCCAGCTCAGCGGGATCATCGGATCAGCGCCGCCCTTTGGCTGCCCGGCTCTCACCAGGCGCTACATCCGGTCTGATGAAGGATGCCCCGAGCTGCCCACTGGAGCGGGGCGCCGGGCAGGGAGTGCAGTCAGGCTCGGATATTTCAATCTATCGTCTCATGTTTTATTCACGGGCGGCGGCTGGGCTGCTTCCGAGGCTTGTCTTGACAGCGTTCCAGCCCCCTCGCCCCCAGGCGTGTGCAGAAAGGCCTGTGTCCTGTTTGCTTCTTCACAAACGGATGCGCAAAAGTAAACAATAAAACACTTGAGCATTTACAGTGCCAGTAATCTGGAACAGGTGCTCTAAGGACTCTGTAAAACAGACAGAACAAGAACCGCACGGGCTTCAACGGTGCAAGCTTCCCCCACACTGAACTGCAGCCCCCTGTGCATCAGGCCTGCAAGCTTCCCCCACACAGAACTGCAGCCCCCTGTGCCTCAGGCCTGCAAGCTTCCCCCACACAGAACTGCAGCCCCCTGTGCCTCAGGCGTGCAAGCTTCCTCCACACAGAACTGCAGCCCCCTGTGCCTCAGGCGTGCAAGCTTCCCCCACACCGAACTGCAGCCTCCTATGCCTCAGGCGTGCAAGCTTCCCCCACACTGAACTGCAGCCTCCTGTGCCTCAGGCCTGCAAGCTTCCCCCACACAGAACTGCAGCCCCCTGTGCCTCAGGCGTGCAAGCTTCCCCCACACTGAACTGCAGCCTCCTGTGCCTCAGGCGTGCAAGCTTCCCCCACACTGAACTGCAGCCTCCTGTGCCTCAGGCCTGCAAGCTTCCCCCACACTGAACTGCAGCCTCCTATGCCTCAGGCGTGCAAGCTTCCCCCACACTGAACTGCAGCCTCCTGTGCCTCAGGCCTGCAAGCTTCCCCCACACTGAACTGCAGCCTCCTGTGCCTCAGGCGAGCAAGCTTCCCCCACACAGAACTGCAGCCCCCTGTGCCTCAAGCGTGCAAGCTTCCCCCACACTGAACTGCAGCCTCCTGTGCCTCAGGCGAGCAAGCTTCCCCCACACTGAACTGCAGCCTCCTGTGCCTCAGGCGTGCAAGCTTCCCCCACACTGAACTGCAGCCCCCTGTGCCTCAGGCGTGCAAGCTTCCCTCACACTGAACTGCAGCCTCCTGTGCCTCAGGCGAGCAAGTTTCCCCCACACAGAACTGCAGCCCCCTGTGCCTCAAGTGTGCAAGCTTCCGCCACACTGAACTGCAGCCTCCTGTGCCTCAGACGAGCAAGATTCCCCCACACTGAACTGCAGCCTCCTGTGCCTCAGGCGTGCAAGCTTCCCCACACAGAACCGCAGCCCCCTGTGCCTCAGGCGTGCAAGCTTCCCCCACACAGAACCGCAGCCCCCCTGTGCCTCAGGCATGCAAGCTTCCCCCACACAGAACCTCAGCCCCCCCTGTGCCTCAGGCGTGCAAGCTTCCCCCACACTGAACTGCAGCCTCCTGTGCCTCAGGCGTGCAAGCTTCCCCACACAGAACCGCAGCCCCCTGTGCCTCAGGCGTGCAAGCTTCCCCCACACTGAACCGCAGCCCCCCTGTGCCTCAGGCATGCAAGCTTCCCCCACACAGAACTGCAGCCCCCTGTGCCTCAGGCGTGCAAGCTTCCCCCACACAGAACTGCAGCCTCCTGTGCCTCAGGCGTGCAAGCTTCCCCCACACAGAACTGCAGCCCCCTGTGCCTCAGACGTGCAAGCTTCCCCCACACTGAACTGCAGCCTCCTGTGCCTCAGGCGTGCAAGCTTCCCCACACAGAACCGCAGCCCCCTGTGCCTCAGGCGTGCAAGCTTCCCCCACACAGAAAGGCAGCCCCCCTGTGCCTCAGGCGTGCAAGCTTCTCCCACACAGAACCGCAGCCTCCTGTGCCTCAGGCGTGCAAGCTTCCCCCACACAGAATCTGCAGCCCCCTGTGCCTCAGGCGTGCAAGCTTCCCCCACACAGAACTGCAGCCTCCTGTGCCTCAGGCGTGCAAGCTTCCCCCACACAGAACTGCAGCCCCCTGTGCCTCAGGCGTGCAAGCTTCCCCCACACAGAACTGCAGCCCCCTGTGCCTCAGGCGTGCAAGCTTCCCCCACACTGAACTGCAGCCTCCTGTGCCTCAGGCTTGCAAGCTTCCCCCACACTGAACTGCAGCCTCCTGTGCCTCAGGCGAGCAAGCTTCCCCCACACAGAACTGCAGCCCCCTGTGCCTCAAGCGTGCAAGCTTCCCCCACACAGAACTGCAGCCTCCTGTGCCTCAGGCGACCAAGTTTCCCCCACACAGAACTGCAGCCCCCTGTGCCTCAAGCGTGCAAGCTTCCCCGACACTGAACTGCAGCCTCCTGTGCCTCAGGCGAGCAAGATTCCCCCACACTGAACTGCAGCCTCCTGTGCCTCAGGCGTGCAAGCTTCCCCACACAGAACCGCAGCCCCCTGTGCCTCAGGCGTGCAAGCTTCCCCCACACAGAACCGCAGCCCCCCTGTGCCTCAGGCGTGCAAGCTTCCCCCACACAGAACCTCAGCCCCCCCTGTGCCTCAGGCGTGCAAGCTTCCCCCACACTGAACTGCAGCCTCCTGTGCCTCAGGCGTGCAAGCTTCCCCACACAGAACCGCAGCCCCCTGTGCCTCAGGCGTGCAAGCTTCCCCCACACAGAACCGCAGCCACCCTGTGCCTCAGGCATGCAAGCTTTCCCCACACAGAACCGCAGCCCCCCTGTGCCTCAGGCGTGCAAGCTTCCCCTACACTGAACTGCAGCCCCCTGTGCCTCAGGCGTGCAAGCTTCCCCCACACAGAACTGCAGCCTCCTGTGCCTCAGGCGTGCAAGCTTCCCCCAGGCGTGCAAGCTTCCCCCACACTGAACTGCAGCCCCCTGTGCCTCAGGCGTGCAAGCTTCCCCCACACAGAACTGCAGCCTCCTGTGCCTCAGGCGTGCAAGCTTCCCCCACACTGAACCACAGCCTCCTGTGCCTCAGGCGTGCAAGCTTCCCCCACACAGAACTGCAGCCTCCTGTGCCTCAGGCGTGCAAGCTTCCCCCACACAGTACTGCAGCCTCCTGTGCCTCAGACGTGCAAGCTTCCCCAACACAGAACCACAGCCTCCTGTGCCTCAGGCCTGCAAGCTTCCCCCACACAGAACCGCAGCCTCCTGTGCCTCAGGCCTGCAAGCTTCCCCCACACAGAACCGCAGCCTCCTGTGCCTCAGGCCTGCAAGCTTCCCCCACACAGAACCGCAGCCCCCTGTGCCTCAGGCGTGCAAGCTTCCCCCACACAGAACCGCAGCCCCCAGTGCCTCAGGTGTGCAAGCTTCCCCCACAGAGAACTGCAGCCTCCTGTGCCTCCGGCGTGCAAGATTCCCCCACACAGAACTGCAGCCTCCTGTGCCTCAGGCGTGCAAGCTTCCCCAACACAGAACTGCAGCCTCCTGTGCCTTAGGCGTGCAAGCTTCCCCCACACAGAACAGCAGCCTCCTGTGCCTCAGGCGTGCAAGCTTCCCCCACACTGAAATGCAGCCCACTGTGCCTCAGGCGTGCAAGCTTCCCCACACAGAACTGCAGCCTCAGGTGCCTCAGGCGTGCAAGCTTCCCCCACATAGAACTGCAGCCTCCTGTGCCTCAGGCGTGCAAGCTTCCCCCACACAGAACTGCAGCCCCCTGTGCCTCAGGCGTGCAATCTTCACCCACACAGAACTGCAGCCTCCTGTGCCTCAGGCGTGCAAGCTTCCCTCACACAGAACTGCAGCCTCCTGTGCCTCAGGCGTGCAAGCTTCCCTCACACAGAACCGCAGCCCCCCTGTGCCTCAGGCGTGCAAGCTTCCCCCACACTCAACCCCACTCAGAACTGCAGCCTCCTGTGCCTCAGGCGTGCAAGCTTCCCCAACACAGAACTGCAGCCTCCTGTGCCTCAGGCGTGCAAGCTTCCCCCACACAGAACAGCAGCCTCCTGTGCCTCAGGCGTGCAAGCTTCCCCCACACTGAAATGCAGGCTCCTGTGCCTCAGGCGTGCAAGCTTCCCCACACTCAACCCCACACAGAACTGCAGCCTCCTGTGCCTCAGGCGTGCAAGCTTCCCCAACACAGAACTGCAGCCTCCTGTGCCTCAGGCGTGCAAGCTTCCCCCACACAGAACAGCAGCCTCCTGTGCCTCAGGCGTGCAAGCTTCCCCCACACTGAAATGCAGCCTCCTGTGCCTCAGGCGTGCAAGCTTCCCCACACAGAACCGCAGCCCGCTGTGCCTCAGGCGTGCAAGCTTCCCCACACAGAACTGCAGCCTCCTGTGCCTCAGGCGTGCAAGCTTCCCCACACAGAACTGCAGCCTCAGGTGCCTCAGGCGTGCAAGCTTCCCCCACACAGAACTGCAGCCTCCTGTGCCTCAGGCGTGCAAGCTTCCCCCACACAGAACTGCAGCCCCCTGTGCCTCAGGCGTGCAATCTTCACCCACACAGAACTGCAGCCTCCTGTGCCTCAGGCGTGCAAGCTTCCCTCACACAGAACTGCAGCCTCCTGTGCCTCAGGCGTGCAAGCTTCCCTCACACAGAACCGCAGCCCCCCTGTGCCTCAGGCGTGCAAGCTTCCCCCACACTCAACTGCAGCCTCCTGTGCCTCAGGCGTGCAAGCTTCCCCCACAGAGAACTGCAGCCTCCTGTGCCTCAGGCGTGCAAGCTTCCCCCACACTGAACTGCAGCCTCCTGTGCCTCAGGCGTGCAAGCTTCCCCCACACAGAACCGCAGCCCCCTGTGCCTCAGGCGTGCAAGCTTCCCCCACACAGAACTGCAGCCTCCTGTGCCTCAGGCGTGCAAGCTTCCCCCACAGAGAACTGCAGCCTCCTGTGCCTCCGGCGTGCGAGATTCCCCCACACAGAACTGCAGACTCCTGTGCCTCAGGCGTGCAAGCTTCCCCAACTCAGAACTGCAGCCTCCTGTGCCTCAGGCGTGCAAGCTTCCCCCACACAGAACAGCAGCCTCCTGTGCCTCAGGCGTGCAAGCTTCCCCCACACTGAAATGCAGCCTCCTGTGCCTCAGGCGTGCAAGCTTCCCCACACAGAACTGCAGCCCGCTGTGCCTCAGGCGTGCAAGCTTCCCCACACAGAACTGCAGCCTCCTGTGCCTCAGGCGTGCAAGCTTCCCCACACAGAACTGCAGCCTCAGGTGCCTCAGGCGTGCAAGCTTCCCCCACACAGAACTGCAGCCTCCTGTGCCTCAGGCGTGCAAGCTTCCCCCACACAGAACTGCAGCCCCCTGTGCCTCAGGCGTGCAATCTTCACCCACACAGAACTGCAGCCTCCTGTGCCTCAGGCGTGCAAGCTTCCCTCTCACAGAACTGCAGCCTCCTGTGCCTCAGGCGTGCAAGCTTCCCCCACACAGAACTGCAGCCTCCTGTGCTTCAGGCGTGCAAGCTTCCCCCACACAGAACTGCACCATCCTGTGCTTCAGGCGTGCAAGCTTCCCCCACACAGAACTGCAGCCCCCCTGTGCATCAGGCGTGCAAGCTTCCCACACACAGAACGGCAGCCCCCTGTGCATCAGGCGTGCACGCTTTCCCCACAGAGAACTGCAGCCTCCTGTGCCCCAGGCGTGCAAGCTTCACCCACAGAGAACTGCAGCCCCCTGTGCCTCAGGCGTGCAAGCTTCCAACACACTCAACTGCAGCCTCCTGTGCCTCAGGCGTGCAAGCTTCCCCCACACAGAACTGCAGCCCCCTGTGTCTCAAGCGTGCAAGCTTCCACCACACTGAACTGCAGCCTCCTGTGCCTCAGGCCTGCAAGCTTCCCCCACACAGAACTGCAGCCTCCTGTGCCTCAGGCGTGCAAGCTTCCCCCACCCAGAAATGCAGCCCCCTGTGCCTCGGGCGTGCAAGCTTCCCCCACACTCAACTGCAGCCTCCTGTGCCTCAGGCGTGCAAGCTTCCCCCACACAGATCTGCAGCCTCCTGTGCCTCTGGCGTGCAAGCTTCCCCCACACTGAACTGCAGCCTCCTGTGCCTCAGGCGTGCAAGCTTCACCCACACAGAACTGCAGCCCCCTGTGCCTCAGGCGTGCAAGCTTCCCCCACAGAGAACTGCAGCCTCCTGTGCCTCAGGCGTGCAAGCTTCCCCCACACAGAACAGCAGCCTCCTGTGACTCAGGTGTGCAAGCTTCACCCACAGAGAACTGCAGCCCCCTGTGCTCAGGCATGCAAGCTTCCCCCACACTTAACTGCAGCCTCCTGTGCCTCAGGCGTGCAAGCTTCCCCCACACAGATCTGCAGCTTCCTGTGCCTCTGGCGTGCAAACTTCCCCCACACTGAACTGCAGCCTCCTGTGCCTCAGGCGTGCAAGCTTCCCCCACACTGACCTGCAGCCCCCTGTGCCTCAGGCGTGCAAGCTTCCCCCACAGAGAACTGCAGCCTCCTGTGCCTCAGGCGTGCAAGCTTCCCCCACACTGAACTGCAGCCTCCTGTGCCTCAGGCGTGCAAGCTTCACCCACACAGAGCTGCAGCCTCCTCTGCCTCAGGCGTGCAAGCTTCCCCCACACTGAACTGCAGCCTCCTGTGCCTCAGGAGTGCAAGCTTCCCCAACACAGAACTGCAGCCTCCTGTGCCTCAGGCGTGCAAGCTTCCCCCACACAGAACAGCAGCCTCCTGTGCCTCAGGCGTGCAAGCTTCCCCCACACTGAACTGCAGCCTCCTGTGCCTCAGGCGTGCAAGCTTCCCCCACACAGAACTGCAGCCCCCTGTGCCTCAGGCGTGCAATCTTCCCCCACACAGAACTGCAGCCTCCTGTGCCTCAGGCATGCAAGCTTCCCCCACACAGAACTGCAGCCTCCTGTGCCTCAGGTGTGCAAGCTTCCCCCACACAGAACTGCAGCCTCCTGTGCTTCAGGCGTGCAAGCTTCCCCCACACAGAACTACAGCCTCCTGTGCTTCAGGCGTGCAAGCTTCCCCCACACAGAACTGCAGCCTCCTGTGCCTCAGGCGTGCAAGCTTCCCCCACAGAGAACTGCAGCCCCCTGTGCATCAGTCGTGCAAGCTTCCCCCACACAGAACTGCAGCCCCCTGTGCATCAGGCGTGCACGCTTCCCCCACAGAGAACTGCAGCCTCCTGTGCCTCAGGCGTACAAGCTTCCCCCACACAGAACAGCAGCCTCCTGTGCCTCAGGCGTGCAAGCTTCCCCCACACAGAACTGCAGCCCCCTGTGCATCAGGCGAGCAAGCTTCGCTCACATACACACAGCAGGAATAGCGGGGCAGTAGCATTTATTTATTTATTTAGGAGTTTTATATAGCGCTCGCCAGACCCCAGGGTATCAGAGCGCTTTACAACATGTGTCAAAGATGCAATCAAACATAAGAAGTGACCGTAGTAGAACATTGTGATTCGTGACCAAGATTTACTCATGCACAGACTAGTTAGAGTGCAGGCAGATGTGCAAGCTTCCCTAACGTACACGAAACAGGTTCAGTATGGGCAGTTGACTCCTACAGATACTAGTTAAAGTGCAGACAGAAATGATGCAAGCTTCCCACACATACAGTAAACAGGTTCAACATGAAAGCATCAAGGTTCACTCACACACAGACCAGTTAGCGTGCAGACAGAAATGATGCAAGCTTCCCTCACATACACCAAACAGTATAGAAAGGGAAGCATCAGTACAAGGTTCACTCTCACAGATTCTTGTTTGAGAGCAGGCAAAAGAGGTGCAAACTGCCATCACCTACATCAGCATCGGCGGCATCGGTGCAAGATTTACTCATACACCAGTTAGACGGCAGAATAAGCACAAGCGTCCCTCACACACACAAAATCGGTTCAGCATGGGTGGCATTGGTGCAAGATTTACTCATACACTAGTTAGACGTCAGGCAGAAGTACAAGCGCCCCTCACACACACAAAACAGGTTCGGTATTGGTGCAAGATTTACTCATACACCAGTTAGACGGATGCAGAAAAAGTGCAAGCTTCCCTCCGATTCACAGAACAGGTTCTGCAAGGATAGCTGTGTTGCAAGATTTAGGGCCAGATGTATCAAAGGGTTTTACCCATTTTGTGTCTATGGGAAAATATGTTCGTACATATGGCCCTTACTCACACGCCAGTTTGGCAGAAGAAATGCAAGCTTCACTCACATACACAAAGCAGGTTCAGCATGGCAGCGTCTAGGTTCAAAGGGAAATGGTTCGGGCACGCCAGGGGTAAAACAAAGTTTGGTGGTTCCGCCGAAGACTTGGTGGTGTAATGTGTGCAGATGGGGTATCGCTCACACACAGATCAGTTAGACTGCAGACAAAAGTGGCGCAAGCTTCACTCACATACACAAAGCAGGTCAGCATGGCTGGCATCTGTGCAAGATTTTCTCACAGCAGATTTTCAGTACAGCAGTGACTCAAGTATAAAAGGTAGGAGCAGTGGTAACACCGACTCCTCAGTGGACGAACACACGTGCGACAGCAGCGAGCAGCGCCCACGGTCGAGTGCCACCGGTGCATCGAGTGAAATGGCACTGATCAATCTCATGCCAGTGTGAAATATTGTGCCAGGCGGTGTAAGGCGCACAGCTCTTCCTGGGCGAGAAAATGGCCTTTCAAATGAATGTCTCCAAATAGTTGTTTGATTCTGCGTCCGGCCACTGCAGGTGCTTCCAGGAGCATGTCAGCTCAGCAGAAATGGAAAGGAAGTTGACTCTCTCTGCAGTTCACACAGTTGTTAAAAATAATCTCTGTGATAAGCATCTAAGCGCCTGCAGCTGTACGTGATGATCAAAGCGCAGAAAGGTGACATAAAGAAGACACTTCTAGCAGGAGGGGGAGGGGCGCAGATAAAATGCTCATTATCAGGCCTGAGTTTGTATTAATCTGCGTTAGTTGTGCCACAGGCCAACGACATCTGAATGATAGGTGAAGCGGTATGGCTGTGCCTGGGTGAGTGAAACTGTGAAAACCGTGGCACAGTGAGTGAATGGCTTCATGTGACCTTCTTAAAATAAGGGTAATTGTATGGGTGGATGTGGACTGTGTGAGTCGGTGAGTGTAGACCCGTTGTGTGGTTGGGTGGATGTGGACTGTGTGAGTCGGTGAGTGTAGACCCGTTGTGTGGCTGGGTGAATGTGGATTGTGTGAGTCGGTGAGTGTAGACCCATTGTGTGGCTGGGTGAATGTGGATTGTGTGAGTCGGTGAGTGTAGACCCGTTGTGTGGCTGGGTGAATGTGGACTGTGTGAGTCGGTGAGTGTAGACCCGTTGAGTGGCTGGGTGAATGTGGACTGTGTGAGTCGGCGAGTGTAGACCCGTTGTGTGGCTGGGTGAACGTGGACTGTTTGAGTCGGTGAGTGTAGACCAGTTGAGTGGCTGGTTGAATGTGGACTGTGTGAGTCGGTGAGTGTAGACCCGTTGTGTGGCTGGGTGAATGTGGACTGTGTGAGTCGGTGAGTGTAGACCCGTTGTGTGGCTGGGTGAATGTGGACTGTGTGAGTCGGTGAGTGTAGACCCGTTGTGTGGCTGGGTGAATGTGGACTGTGCGAGTCGGTGAGTGTAGACCTGTTGAGTGGCTGGGTGAATGTGGACTGTGTGAGTCGGTGAGTGTAGACCTGTTGAGTGGCTGGGTGAACGTGGACTGTGTGAGTCGGTGAGTGTAGACCCGTTGTGTGGCTGGGTGAATGTGGACTGTGCGAGTCGGTGAGTGTAGACCTGTTGAGTGGCTGGGTGAATGTGGACTGTGTGAGTCAGTGAGTGTAGACCCGTTGAGTGGCTGGGTGAATGTGGACTGTGTGAGTCGGTGAGTGTAGACCCGTTGTGTGGCTGGGTGAATGTGGACTGTGTGAGTCGGTGAGTGTAGACCCGTTGTGTGGCTGGGTGAATGTGGACTGTGTGAGTCGGTGAGTGTAGACCCGTTGTGTGGCTGGGTGAATGTGGACTGTGCGAGTCGGTGAGTGTAGACCTGTTGAGTGGCTGGGTGAATGTGGACTGTGTGAGTCGGTGAGTGTAGACCTGTTGAGTGGCTGGGTGAACGTGGACTGTGTGAGTCGGTGAGTGTAGACCCGTTGTGTGGCTGAGTGAATGTGGACTGTGCGAGTCGGTGAGTGTAGACCTGTTGAGTGGCTGGGTGAATGTGGACTGTGTGAGTCGGTGAGTGTAGACCTGTTGAGTGGCTGGGTGAACGTGGACTGTGTGAGTCGGTGAGTGTAGACCCATTGTGTGGCTGGGTGAACGTGGACTGTGTGAGTCGGTGAGTGTAGACCCGTTGTGTGGCTGGGTGAACGTGGACTGTGTGAGTCGGTGAGTGTAGACCCGTTGTGTGGCTGGGTGAACGTGGACTGTGTGAGTCGGTGAGTGTAGACCCGTTGTGTGGCTAGGTGAACGTGGACTGTGTGAGTCGGTGAGTGTAGACCCGTTGTGTGGCTGGGTGAACGTGGACTGTGTGAGTCGGTGAGTGTAGACCCGTTGTGTGGCTGGGTGAATGTGGACTGTGTGAGTCGGTGAGTGTAGACCCGTTGTGTGGCTGGGTGAATGTGGACTGTGTGAGTCGGTGAGTGTAGACCTGTTGAGTGGCTGGGTGAACGTGGACTGTGTGAGTCGGTGAGTGTAGACCCGTTGTGTGGCTGGGTGAACGTGGACTGTGTGAGTCGGTGAGTGTAGACCCGTTGTGTGGCTGGGTGAATGTGGACTGTGCGAGTTGGGACGTGTAGACCCGTTGTGTGGCTGGGTGAACGTGGACTGTGTGAGTCGGTGAGTGTAGACCCGTTGTGTGGCTGGGTGAATGTGGACTGTGTGAGTCGGTGAGTGTAGACCTGTTGAGTGGCTGGGTGAACGTGGACTGTGTGAGTCGGTGAGTGTAGACCCGTTGTGTGGCTGGGTGAATGTGGACTGTGCGAGTTGGGACGTGTAGACCCGTTGTGTGGCTGGGTGAACGTGGACTGTGTGAGTCAGTGAGTGTAGACCCGTTGTGTGGCTGGGTGAACGTGGACTGTGTGAGTCGGTGAGTGTAGACCCGTTGTGTGGCTGGGTGAACGTGGACTGTGTGAGTCGGTGAGTGTAGACCCGTTGTGTGGCTGGGTGAATGTGGACTGTGTGAGTCGGTGAGTGTAGACCCGTTGTGTGGCTGGGTGAATGTGGACTGTGTGAGTCGGTGAGTGTAGACCTGTTGAGTGGCTGGGTGAACGTGGACTGTGTGAGTCGGTGAGTGTAGACCCGTTGTGTGGCTGGGTGAACGTGGACTGTGTGAGTCGGTGAGTGTAGACCCGTTGTGTGGCTGGGTGAATGTGGACTGTGCGAGTTGGGACGTGTAGACCCGTTGTGTGGCTGGGTGAACGTGGACTGTGTGAGTCGGTGAGTGTAGACCCGTTGTGTGGCTGGGTGAATGTGGACTGTGCGAGTCGGCGAGTGTAGACCCGTTGTGTGGCTGGGTGAACGTGGACTGTGTGAGTCGGTGAGTGTAGACCCGTTGTGTGGCTGGGTGAATGTGGACTGTGTGAGTCGGCGAGTGTAGACCCATTGTGTGGCTGGGTGAACGTGGACTGTGTGAGTCAGTGAGTGTAGACCCGTTGAGTGGCTGGGTGAACGTGGACTGTGTGAGTCGGCGAGTGTAGACCCGTTGTGTGGCTGGGTGAATGTGGACTGTGTGAGTCGGTGAGTGTAGACCCGTTGTGTGGCTGGGTGAATGTGGACTGTGTGAGTCGGTGAGTGTAGACCCGTTGTGTGGCTGGGTGAATGTGGACTGTGTGAGTCGGTGAGTGTAGACCTGTTGAGTGGCTGGGTGAACGTGGACTGTGTGAGTCGGTGAGTGTAGACCCGTTGTGTGGCTGGGTGAATGTGGACTGTGTGAGTCGGTGAGTGTAGACCTGTTGAGTGGCTGGGTGAACGTGGACTGTGTGAGTCGGTGAGTGTAGACCCGTTGTGTGGCTGGGTGAATGTGGACTGTGCGAGTTGGGACGTGTAGACCCGTTGTGTGGCTGGGTGAACGTGGACTGTGTGAGTCGGTGAGTGTAGACCCGTTGTGTGGCTGGGTGAATGTGGACTGTGTGAGTCGGTGAGTGTAGACCCGTTGTGTGGCTGGGTGAATGTGGACTGTGTGAGTCGGTGAGTGTAGACCTGTTGAGTGGCTGGGTGAACGTGGACTGTGTGAGTCGGTGAGTGTAGACCCGTTGTGTGGCTGGGTGAACGTGGACTGTGTGAGTCGGTGAGTGTAGACCCGTTGTGTGGCTGGGTGAATGTGGACTGTGCGAGTTGGGACGTGTAGACCCGTTGTGTGGCTGGGTGAACGTGGACTGTGTGAGTCGGTGAGTGTAGACCCGTTGTGTGGCTGGGTGAATGTGGACTGTGCGAGTTGGGACGTGTAGACCCGTTGTGTGGCTGGGTGAACGTGGACTGTGTGAGTCGGTGAGTGTAGACCCGTTGTGTGGCTGGGTGAATGTGGACTGTGTGAGTCGGTGAGTGTAGACCTGTTGAGTGGCTGGGTGAACGTGGACTGTGTGAGTCGGTGAGTGTAGACCCGTTGTGTGGCTGGGTGAATGTGGACTGTGTGAGTCGGTGAGTGTAGACCTGTTGAGTGGCTGGGTGAATGTGGACTGTGTGAGTCGGTGAGTGTAGACCCGTTGTGTGGCTGGGTGAATGTGGACTGTGTGAGTCGGTGAGTGTAGACCTGTTGAGTGGCTGGGTGAACGTGGACTGTGTGAGTCGGTGAGTGTAGACCCGTTGTGTGGCTGGGTGAATGTGGACTGTGTGAGTCGGTGAGTGTAGACCTGTTGAGTGGCTGGGTGAATGTGGACTGTGTGAGTCGGTGAGTGTAGACCCATTGTGTGGCTGGGTGAATGTGGACTGTGCGAGTCGGTGAGTGTAGACCCGTTGTGTGGTTGGGTGAATGTGGACTGTGTGAGTCGGTGAGTTTAGACCCGTTGTGTGGGTGGGTGAATGTGGACTGTTTGAGTCGGTGGGTGTAGACCCATTGTGTGGCTGGGTGAATGTGGACTGTGTGAGTCGGTGAGTGTAGACCTGTTGAGTGGCTGGGTGAATGTGGACTGTGTGAGTCGGTGAGTGTAGACCCGTTGTGTGGCTGGGTGAATGTGGACTGTGCGAGTCGGTGAGTGTAGACCCGTTGTGTGGTTGGGTGAATGTGGACTGTGTGAGTCGGCGAGTGTAGACCCATTGTGTGGCTGGGTGAACGTGGACTGTGTGAGTCGGTGAGTGTAGACCCGTTGTGTGACTGGGTGAATGTGGACTGTGTGAGTCGGTGAGTGTAGACCTGTTGAGTGGCTGGGTGAATGTGGACTGTGTGAGTCGGTGAGTGTAGACCCGTTGTGTGGCTGGGTGAATGTGGACTGTGTGAGTCGGTGAGTGTAGACCCGTTGTGTGGCTGGGTGAATGTGGATTGTGTGAGTCGGTGAGTGTAGACCTGTTGAGTGGCTGGGTGAATGTGGACTCAGCGAGTCGGCGAGTGTAGACCCATTGTGTGGCTGGGTGAATGTGGACTGTGTGAGTCGGTGAGTGTAGACCTGTTGAGTGGCTGGGTGAATGTGGACTCAGCGAGTCGGCGAGTGTAGACCCATTGTGTGGCTGGGTGAATGTGGACTGTGTGAGTCGGTGAGTGTAGACCCGTTGAGTGGCTGGGTGAATGTGGACTGTGTGAGTCGGTGAGTGTAGACCCGTTGTGTGACTGGGTGAATGTGGATTGTGTGAGTCGGTGAGTGTAGACCCGTTGTGTGGCTGGGTGAATGTGGACTGTGTGAGTCGGTGAGTGTAGACCCGTTGTGTGGCTGGGTGAATGTGGACTGTGTGAGTCGGTGAGTGTAGACCTGTTGAGTGGCTGGGTGAATGTGGACTCAGCGAGTCGGCGAGTGTAGACCCATTGTGTGGCTGGGTGAATGTGGACTGTGTGAGTCGGTGAGTGTAGACTGGTTGAGTGGCTGGGTGAATGTGGACTGTGTGAGTCGGTGAGTGTAGACCCGTTGAGTGGCTGGGTGAATGTGGACTGTGTGAGTCGGTGAGTGTAGACCCGTTGTGTGACTGGGTGAATGTGGATTGTGTGAGTCGGTGAGTGTAGACCCGTTGTGTGGCTGGGTGAATGTGGACTGTGTGAGTCGGTGAGTGTAGACCCGTTGTGTGGCTGGGTGAATGTGGACTGTGTGAGTCGGTGAGTGTAGACCTGTTGAGTGGCTGGGTGAATGTGGACTCAGCGAGTCGGCGAGTGTAGACCCGTTGAGTGGCTGGGTGAATGTGGACTGTGTGAGTCGGCGAGTGTAGACCCGTTGTGTGACTGGGTGAATGTGGATTGTGTGAGTCGGTGAGTGTAGACCCGTTGTGTGGCTGGGTGAATGTGGACTGTGTGAGTTGGTGAGTGTAGACCCGTTGTGTGGGTGGTTGAATGTGGACTGTGTGAGTCGGTGAGTGTAGACCCGTTGTGTGGCTGGGTGAATGTGGACTGTGTGAGTCGGTGAGTTTAGACCCGTTGTGTGGGTGGGTGAATGTGGACTGTGTGAGTCAGTGAGTGTTGACCCATTGTGTGGCTGGGTGAATGTGGACTGTTTGAGTCGGTGAGTGTAGACCCGTTGTGTGGCTGGGTGAATGTGGATGTGCGAGTCGGCGAGTGTAGACCCATTGTGTGGCTGTGTGAAAGTGGACTGTGTGAGTCGGTGAGTGTAGACCCGTTGTGTGGCTGGGTGAATGTGGACTGTGTGAGTCGGCGAGTGTAGACCCGTTGTGTGGGTGGTTGAATGTGGACTGTGTGAGTCGGTGAGTGTAGACCCGTTGTGTGGCTGGGTGAATGTGGACTGTGTGAGTCGGTGAGTTTAGACCCGTTGTGTGGGTGGGTGAATGTGGACTGTGTGAGTCAGTGAGTGTAGACCCATTGTGTGGCTGGTCGAATGTGGACTGTTTGAGTCGGTGAGTGTAGACCCGTTGTGTGGCTGGGTGAATGTGGATGTGCGAGTCGGCGAGTGTAGACCCATTGTGTGGCTGTGTGAAAGTGGACTGTGTGAGTCGGTGAGTGTAGACCCGTTGTGTGGCTGGGTGAATGTGGACTGTGTGAGTCGGCGAGTGTAGACCCATTGTGTGGCTGGGTGAACGTGGACTGTGTGAGTCAGTGAGTGTAGACCCGTTGAGTGGCTGGGTGAATGTGGACTGTGTGAGTCGGTGAGTGTAGACCCGTTGTGTGACTGGGTGAATGTGGATTGTGTGAGTCGGTGAGTGTAGACCCATTGTGTGGCTGGGTGAATGTGGACTGTGCGAGTCGGCGAGTGTAGACCCATTGTGTGGCTGGGTGAACGTGGACTGTGTGAGTCGGTGAGTGTAGACCCGTTGTGTGACTGGGTGAATGTGGACTGTGTGAGTCGGCGAGTGTAGACCCATTGTGTGGCTGGGTGAACGTGGACTGTGTGAGTCAGTGAGTGTAGACCCGTTGAGTGGCTGGGTGAATGTTGACTGTGTGAGTCGGTGAGTGTAGACTCATTGTGTGACTGGGTGAATGTGGATTGTGTGAGTCGGTGAGTGTAGACCCATTGTGTGGCTGGGTGAATGTGGACTGTGCGAGTCGGCGAGTGTAGACCGATTGTGTGGCTGGGTGAACGTGGACTGTGTGAGTCAGTGAGTGTAGACCCGTTGAGTGGCTGGGTGAATGTGGACTGTGTGAGTCGGCGAGTGTAGACCCGTTGTGTGACTGGGTGAATGTGGACTGTGTGAGTCGGCGAGTGTAGACCCATTGTGTGGCTGGGTGAACGTGGACTGTGTGAGTCAGTGAGTGTAGACCCGTTGAGTGGCTGGGTGAATGTGGACTGTGTGAGTCGGCGAGTGTAGACCCGTTGTGTGACTGGGTGAATGTGGACTGTGTGACTCAGTGAGTGTAGATCTGTTGAGTGGCTGGGTGAATGTGGACTGTGTGAGTCGGTGAGTGTAGACCCGTTGTGTGGCTGGGTGAATGTGGACTGTGTGAGTCGGTGAGTGTAGACCTGTTGAGTGGCTGGGTGAATGTGGACTCAGCGAGTCGGCGAGTGTAGACCCGTTGAGTGGCTGGGTGAATGTGGACTGTGTGAGTCGGCGAGTGTAGACCCGTTGTGTGACTGGGTGAATGTGGATTGTGTGAGTCGGTGAGTGTAGACCCGT